>NC_135074.1:9405000-10010000 GCF_051107435.1 Chaetodon auriga | reverse complement strand
GAAAAGCTATGTTCTCTGCTCTCTATTATTACATTTACCTTAATTATTCTGAAGGACAGAGCAAAAGCAGGAGTAATTTGAACTTTCAGGAAGTCATCCCCAACTCACTCAGTACTAATTCGGATGCTTTTGTCTGAAGTGTTTTGTCATACGTTTCTTTTTCTCATGGCAAGATATGGTCATGGGCTTAAATGATCATAAATTACATAAGTTGTTGTGCAAAGACAACCTGACTCAGCCCCTCCTTTCGCCCTCTGCGTTGCGTGTCTAAGAATCACGCCGCAAGTCGCGGAGACTCATAAAAGGAGAGGCTAAGAGACATTGAAATATCTGAACCTTGCAAAGATAAACAAACTGAGGTATTCATTGCACATTTTATTGGCTGTCCAAAGAATTCTGTCCTCTCAGGACTTTTGAGACTTCAGTGCTGCAGATCAATTTGCACAATCAAAAGCACACATACTGTCCTCCCATGTATAAAAGCAATGCATCCGCACACGGCCGGTTCTATACACTCACACAGACCCAGACACACACACACAATAAAATAAATAGTTAAATAAATGGGCTTTACTTTGCCCAGTTCATGGATCAGTTTTCACTGTTTAGTTCTAAGAACCATCTGGGTCTCTCCTTTCACTCTGCTCTGTGGAGCACAGATGCTCCTTTTGTGGTGTGCTCCAAATCTTAATAAGCAGTTAAAATATTTACCGAGGTGTTTTTTTCCCCCCTACCAACCACATTTTCCTCTCCTGTTTCTTTTTTTATTATCATTATTATTATTTATACCTTTTCACGGGCAAAAAATGGAGATGTCCACTAAATGTGATTGATTGGGCTTAAAAATGGCCATTATTACCATTAAGCTCCACATGTCAGCTGCTGCTTTTGTGCTGGCTGTATTTCTAAGCTAACCAGTGATCCATGAGCGCAGACAGGAGGGGGAAGAATGTAATGCTGTGAAAGAAATGCCCATTTCTCTATGGATCCTTCACTTGATTAAAAATACAGCTGCAGACACAAGCATACAAGAGGCAGAGAGAGTCAGAGAAAGAGGAATGAGAAGAAAAGAGAAAGTGAGACGGAGAGCAAAGGGGAAAACCCTGATGTTATACCAAACGGAACTCTGGCTGAATTGGAGAAACAACTTCTTTCAACCGACAGAAAAGAAGAACTATGGCATTTCGGGGGCAAATGTGTACATGTTTTAAGCGTATGCACGTGTAGTTATGTGGCAACCTGCGTTTCAGGCGGCACACATGGGAATCAAAACTTGTGGAATGTGAGGAGGGGGTTGGTGTGAATCTGTTTACTGTTGTTACTAAACAGCAAGTTGTCAGCCTACCGCATTCACGTAGTTTCTGTTCACCATTTAATGAAAAAATGTGAGAAAATAACCATCGTGACAATGTTTAAAGAATACCTGCAGTGTGCTTCACACATCAAACTGTGCCTTTCACGCAAGTGCTTTTTTGTTGTTGTTTTTTTTTACATTTAATGTGGCAGAATTCATTTAGTTGATTGAGATCGAAAAGAATTTGAAAAAGAACAAGACAAACAAAAGAACAAACACATTGTACTTTATCAAAATGAAATGCTCTTAAAAAGAAATCGTCCTTGAATCTGTCCATTGTTTAATAGTGTGTGACCCATTTACACGTTATGTGAAAGCAGGATTTTAGACGTCATGATTGGGCACGGCTGGCATCATAATTGTGTGTTTAGATGATATGAGTAAGGCATGACCTCATGGGAGCTGCAGCATAGCCTCATAGCTGTGTGTTTCAGTGAGTCATGGCAGTCACACAGTGGTGTTTGGATTTGACTTCCTGTAAATTAAAAGTATTTAGAGGCTTTGGGCATGTACTGTAAGTGGACTAATACTGGCGTCTTTAAGCTGCCCAAAGGATGAGGCCTTTTCAGAAATATGTTTTGGGGCATTGTTAAAAGCAGGAAATAGTAATTTCGCCATCCACTTCCTGTACAGAAGTTTCCACAACAGCTTCACCCCCCCTTACATAAAGGAAGGAGGAGAAAAGACAGAAAAAATGAGCATGTGCTGCTAAATGACCTGCTACATGATTCCTCCAATCATTTTGTTCACATTGTCTTTTGCTTTTTTAACAGAATCTTTTGCTTGGGGGGAATACTTGGAATAATGCTCTGCAGTGAATAATTTGCATTGCTTACAGGTGGCTGATTTGGAACAAGGCTTGTAATGGGAACGCTGATTGAAGCCTGCAGTCTGCGGAGCATCATAGCGTCAGCTTTTTATCTCTTGTAACACAGAGGTGATTCCTTGGTGCTGGATGACATGATCCAGTGACTCAGACCCACAAGAGACACTAAAGTGACAGTGGCAATAGGGCTCCCAAGCTTTCTATAGAAGTCATCAGTCATCTGTGCTCAACAACTCTGGCCATTAATTCACTGTGTGGGAGGCGACTGTCCGCCTCCAAATCCTATTGACTTTTTATGAGTGACAAACACAGCCTACACATCGCAGGCACTTTATCTCACAAGTGACCAACCTGTACAGTGTCACTGTCATGTTTTCTTCCATTGTTCGCTGTATGGCACAGGATATGCTTCTGTCTGCCGTGCTGTATTTTCATAACTGCAGAGCTGTGTTGATACAGTCTGCTGGGGAGGACAAAAAACACAAGAACATACGCGGGGTCTGGAAAACATGACCTCACACACGTTGTAGAGAAGGAAGATTCCCAGAGGTCAGAGCACTGTTGTTCCTCAGAGGGGAAGTGCCTGAGGGTCCCCGAGGCCATTGAGTGACCTCACCAGCTGACATATTGAGCAGAGGGCAATCTGCTCAAGACGTCCACCAGCAGCCCGGCCCGAACGCAGCCCCTGGAAATAGGACGCAGCGGCAGGATTCAGTCCAGAGCGGTGCATGTGTCTGCAGGTTTTCATTCCAGTACGACGCTCCTGATTAGACCCTCTGGTTTCTGGCTGGAGGTGTGCTCTGAAACCAACCGGTGTTGTGTTTGGTTGTAATGAAAGCGAAGACACACCATGGCTCCCAGTGGCCCTTGAAAGTAGATAATGCTGAATTCTGGCTTTTTACTGTGGATGAGCCAAAGTGATGACGTGGTTTTGTGAAAGTAAATATCATCACCATTTAAAAGAAAGAAAAAAATATCCACACTGAATCACCGAATCTTATGTATTTTTAAATAATCATTTTGCCAGGTGCAGCTTTAATTTTTCCAGTAGTTTGTAGCCCCACTTATAACAGAATAGCAATTTGTAGGAGCCAATTTAAAATGTTTGATTAATTATTGCACTTTGTGAGTAAAACTCTCCTTAATTGACTTTTTAACGATGGTAGAGCATCACACTAGAATGCAGACTCTTGTTGACATCGTACATCAACGGTGTTCACCCCACCGTCCCTGACTGCTTGTCTCCGTCCCCTCTCTGGAAGTGCTCTGTCTCTGAGCTCCTTTGAAATAAGTCATTTCTTTTGCTTCCTTTATCTTTCCCCAACCATCCCTCTCTTCCTCTCTCCTGCCATCACTCTCTTCCTTTTCTCAGTGATGGTGCGTTTGTTCTGCGGCGCGGACGCCACGTGGGCCCCCTTTTATAGCTCTGTGCCGTTTGTTTTATTTATCTGACAGGCGTCCCCCCGTATTGTCCCAGGTTATCAGCGCTCTCCTGCAGATCACGTTACCGCCTGTGTGAGGCTCTGACCCATCTCAGGGTTCACCTTTAAATCTGATTCTTATCATTACCTCCGTGATAAATAGGCAGGGCTTAGAAGGAGATTATTCTGCTCATCCTGCTCCCCTTTTCCCACTGTCAACCGTGCTCTCCGTCCGGCCCTGAGCTGTCATCCCAGTCTCAATCAGGAGGAAGGCAAATACTCAAGTCTGTTCCTTTAAAGATTTGGTGACTTTAGGAAAAAAAAAATTAAAAAGGGCTACTGCTGTTCCCATGTGAATGGTCTCTTATCTCCAGTGGGCGTCCTTAAAACCCTCTTCCCACTCTGCCTTGCTCCTCCGAGAGTTAGTCAGCACATCGTCATACTATCAACTGAGCTCCCCCATCGATTTTTCACACGGTTCTTATCTGGGGCAATAGTTTCAGAAAGTTTTTTTTTAACTCATGAAAGTGGTGTCATTTCAGATGTAGCGCACATCTGCCATTCCCTCTCCTTCCCTCTGCTATACTGCATATAACAGGTCTCTCTCTGGTCTTGTTTTCCATGAGTTTGTCTCTTTTCTGTTGCTCTCCCCTGCTTATCATCTAAAGCTGCTCTGTGCACGGTTTCTATGTACTAATGTACCAACCTTTTCAGCCTGCATCACAACGTGGAACTGCAAAGAATGCATGTCCACCCCCTTCTAATTATGATATTGTTGCTTCACAGTTTTTGCCCAAAATAAAATCTGTTGTCAAGTACTGGTGCTGGCAAAAAATGTCCACTACCCACAAACTCTCTGCTAAACGTCAGAGAGCCAGCACTGCAACCAGGCAAAGATGGACTAACTGATGTGAGATCTCTACTTCTGTCACCTTCTTGATATCTGTTTGGTGTAAGGTAATGAAAATAGTGAACGCCTTACTGTTTCTGTTTCACTGGTGTCAAATGATTGCTGGGCATTGGCATTCAACATTTTCCAGCATCTGTCTCTTTGTCTGTAGTAGGAATTTGTGTTTAATCTCTTTCCTTTTTTCTTATATTTCCTTTTTTCTATTCCATTTCTAACTCTTTACGTTATGAGCAGACATTAGTGTGTAAACTTTAGTGTGATCATTGCCATTTTAGCATATACATATATAGATTTAGACAACATGTTGCACCCCAAACTCTTCGTCTAATCTGCCTTGAAGTATGACTTAAGTCTCTGTTTAGCTCATCATTGTTATTCTTGGATTTGTACTGTTGTACTTTTGCAGCGTATGACTTACAGACTTAGACTTTACTTTATTGATCCCAATTTGGGAAATTCTTTTGTTGCAGCAGCAGGTTAAACAAGGTTATGTGTGTCTGTGTGTCCCCTCAACATCTCTTTCCTCAGTCAGTGGACACTGTGTGTGACTCAGTGGTGAGTCACATGACTGGCTCTGCTCGCCTTGATTGATGGTCACTAACAGCCAATCCTGCCGTCCACCATAGGGAAATATGGAATTCATTATTTAGTTTCCCATGTGGGTTCAGAGGTTAAACTGAAACAATGATAAAATGGGGGAATCGTTTGCTTTGGACCACGGATGGGGGAAGAAAGACCTCACGCTAACATTAGCAGCTGGCTTCTCTCACCTATATCATGTGGACAGTTTTAATAGCAGTAGGCTGAAAGAAGTGCATGACCGGGTGATGGAGGACACTAATGTTAATGCTGGGTCGCAGTACCTAACCCAGGTTCACAATCTTTAAGTAAACATTTCTGAGGATGCATACATTTGACCATATTCATCAGTGTGAGAATTCACAGCTGTTGTCACACTGATGGTGTTTGTGCAGTGACGTCAAATGGCAGATGGTTCTTGTATATTGTTTTTAGAAATTACACATTGATCCATCACATAATGGAATATTGTATCATATCTTATGCTTACATCTCAGGCCATTTACTGACGCAATATTAACTTAATAATGATAATCACCCATTTCCAGAATCTCAGCGATCAAACTTAGTCTCAAATCAGCTTATGAGGATGACCTTCTGACCTCCTGGCATTTTCCTATTTGGCCCAATTATTAGACGAAATGACGAATTTGATCTCCTTTCAAAAGCAGCCAATTCAAAAGACCTCCATTCTTTCTCCATATTGTTTGGGCAGCCGGTTAACAAGAGCCGACTGGTGCATTAATGATGATAGATTCCACACCCAAGGCCTTTGGAGAACAATCACTCCCAGAGTGCCATGCAAGATTCTGACCTCCTGACCTGTCTCAGGCCACACAGCAAAGGAAATCTATAAGCAGATTTGGAGGCAGAAGTGACCAGTGGCCAGAGTGACTGGCCAGTAAGTGTAGGAGCCTGTTTGCTGGACAAACATGCTCAGGCATACAAACCCCACAGCTGGAGAATAATCCCATTGGAGGCCTCTTAAATATCCGGCCCATGTAAAATAGAGGGGCTCTAAGATATGCAAATCTTTTTTAAACCTAATGAAGCTCAATCTTATTTCACAACAAGCTGAATTTTGTTCCAAAGAGACAGAAAAGCACAAGTTGAATCGAGTCCCTTAGTGTTTCTCTGTGGGAAACTTGTCATCTTTGAACTCTGAGGGGTTTCTGTCCTACCTTAGCAACCACTGTCACTGTGAAACTGGCCTGTTTGCTCTTTGTTTTAGTCTTTTCAATCAGGTAGAATCCTATTCATGTTCGCACTACTGTACTCCATCTTGTTTAAGTCACGTAGATAGTCAGGATAATCCAGATTTGTGTCCTGCTCATTTCCACAGCCACAGCAAAAATGCCAGTTGTTCAGTGTCTTCCCGTTTCCTTCTACAGTCAAGAATCTTTTCAGCTAAACAAGTTGTCTATTGCCACACTAGCAGCTCTGTGAGGCTGCACAGCAGGGCTTTGAGCCAAATGCAAATGTCAGCATGATAACATACAATGACAATGGTTGTTACATGCTGATGTTTAGCAGGTAATGTTTACTATGTTCTCCATTCTGGTTTGTATGCTAACATTTGCTAATTAGGTACAAAGTACAGCTGTGGATGATTTGATCATCGCACTACATGACAAGTTCATTATCACCAAAGTTATCACAACTAATCTTAAGAGGGATGTGATTTCATGGCAATCCATCCAATAGTTGCTCAGGATATTTCACTCAAAACTGTAAATTTTAGCCTCATGGTGGCACTAGAAAAAATGTCAGGGCATCACCAAAGTCACCAGAATTCATCGACTGTGTACCGTGAATGTCTGTACAAAAGTTTGCGCCCAGCCATTCAGTGAATGTAAAGATACTCCACTGGAAACTTTGAAAACATTGAGCTTCTGGTTGCACTAGATCAAAAGTCAACGGATCAGCTGAGTCATTATGAATGAATCTGTGAACACCATTAAAAAAACCACTGGACCCAAGTGGTGGACTGATTGACCAACTGTCAGACCAACATTGCCATCTTTAGAGCCATGCTGTTAGTGTGGCTAAATATACCGGGGTATGTTTAAAAGAATCATCTTGTGTATTGTAGTATGAGGATTACAAGCACTTGCCAAGCCTATACACTGTATACAGTGGATCATTGTGAGTAAAGCAAGCCTCACTGATGCACAGTGTACCTAACAAAGCAGACACCCCTGACAGATCACTCATTCTGTGTGCTGCAGCTGTAATTTTCCCAAACACCTGCCTTGACTTAACTATCAGCTGTGGTTCCTGTCGCTTTTTACACTTTACCCAAATAGGTTGGCAGTCTTTACAAGCAGGGCGATAATCCTACCTTTTATTGCTGCTAAGAAGGCTACCTTCACTGGCTTTTGTAGGAATAAACGCCCATGCCAATGCCTCAAGCTAAGTGCCCAGTTTAATTTTTTTTTTTTGATGCCATTTGGGAATATCTGCGACAAAGCCAGCATATATTCAAATTACATATCTTATTATACATATTTAATATGCATATTTGTATTTATTATTCAAATTCAAATGTAAGTTTCTGAGAAGGAAAAGAATGGTTGGTAATGTTGGATATTGCTGCGCAGTAACGTTGTCTTTCACAGCAGATTATATCCTGCTCACATTAACCACACAAATACATGAACTTTAGCACAGTTACTGTTGAGGATGGAAGGGACAGAATATGGGTGAAACAAACCTTTGTCAATAGAAACTTTGGAGATCAAACTGTACGATCAAATCATTCATTTTGTGGCCGGTTTGCATGTGCATGGGTCTGTGCTCCTGGAGGGTTAGATATTGATTAATCTGCTGTCCTTATCTCACCAAGGGGAGGTGGTGGTGGGGTTTCATGTGAAATTCTAAATGGGACCTTTCATAAAAGTCCATGGGTACAAACATTGTGCATCCAAGGACAAATTGTTTTCCATGAAAAACTGATAGAACGATCAGTTCATCACTGAGCAAACTTTAGTCATTATTTGCAGTCAGAAAAAAATTCCATTGAGGGCCACCTTACTGATGTCTGGGGCATTTGGCTCTCATTCAGTCACATGGTGACAGTTGATTTGTTTGTCTCCAGTGGCAGCAAAGTCGTTTTTTAACCTTACTGGTAGATTATTTCATAGCTTCCAAGGCTGTTCCCCCCTGGAACAAAAAAGGGACGTAGTTGTCCACTGAGAGTGAATTACCGCCACGATTGAGGTCTCTTCCTGAAATGACGTCATACCAGATAGTCATGAAATTCTTCAATCTGACAAGAAAGAGTTACTGTGCTGTGCTGTGTGTGGAGGATAACAAAGCCTCTTTAAGCACAGCAAGGCAAGTAGAAAAACACATTCTTAATCACAGTAGTAAAGTGTTGCAGTGTGTAAAGTACATACAAATTCCCACCTTTGTGTTGTACTGGTGGCCAATGAGCAGATGTACTGGAGTAATTTAGAATAAGCACTGTAATAGCCAGGTATTAAGAGCACAAAAAAACAAAAGAAATTGTGCTTTTCCTGGATTTGAATTTGTTGATGACTGGTTCACCTTCTGGGAAAATCCTATGGATGTGTCAACCTCAATATGAGTATGGCCGCTCACATAATTGGAGTGACTCGTGAAAATATGATTTCATTCATCCATGTTTCATGTTTGCATTGTGAGTCACTTCTGTCTCTTTCCTTTATGATATTAGTGAGTCATGTGGCAGCAGACTGTGAAGAGACAAGTTTAGTATCAGGAGAACAGATGGATTCTCTTGTTGATCTCTTTGCCGGTTCTTTGTTGTTGCTGAGTGGGGATCTATACTGTGTTGTGTCTATCAATGTCAGATAGCACCTCGATGTCCATTCAGTGATGGCATTCCTGCTGGGAAGGACTTAGTGATTAAAGCAGACAGGTGTTCTTAGTCCTTAGAGAAATAAAGAAAGGAAACCATCAATGGCAACATGCGGCCATCATGGAGGAACATCCATAAAATAGATCATGGCAAGGAGAAAATGGATAAGAGCTCGAGGCAAGAAAGATCCAATCCATGGAGAAGGGAATCATTGCTTGCTGCTTAGCTGAAGTCCACTCAGTGTGGGAATGTTTTAGTATGCCTTTGGGGACTCAAACATTGTGTAAAGGCCAATGTTATTTTCAGCATGTGTTTGGGAAAATACATACAGTATTTGTTAGATCATTCATTATTAACATGTCGTGTATCAAAGCAACAATAAGCACTTTTTAGTACCAAACTAGTGTAAAGGCAGCAGCATGCTCCAGCCAAAGAGTTTGCTGGATTGAACAGCACCTGAACCCCCCCCCGATACCTTTCGTACATCAGAAAAGGGGGGCTGTATCCAACAAGGTTTCCGAAAAGGACAATCTGACATTTACATCCACTTTATACTACATAAATGTACCCTGCCTTGAATCTCACGAGCAGTTTGGTGGAGGCCACCAGTTAGACATTGGATCAATCATAAATCTTTGTAGAGAGGTTTCATCATGACAATAAGCTGTGCTGGACATGAAGCGAGCACCAATGCATAATGCATCCAGCGGTGTAAAGAAGAATCCTCACCATAGTCGCCAGGCAGAAATTGGAAAAGACCGAATACAGAGAATAAACTGTCAGCTTTGAATTAGCACATTACTGTATGATTCCTGGCACTGCTGTCCCACAGGGCTTGGATTGAATCAGCGGTGTTTGTGTATAATTTCATCATATTACTGTGTGTCATCCCGACGGCAGAGCCGTGTCATCGTGGGAAAGCTAATTGGATTTGCTGGCTGAGTGCTGCGGCGCAGCCACTGTGCGTCTGTCAGGGTGGTGACGACACGTCATGCTGGATTGTAGCGTGTCAGCAGCAGTGAGGAAAAGCCTCGAGCCCGCAAATATCATACAACTGCTGAATTTGTCACCCTCACATTACACCGCCATCACCACAACTGTATAAGCTTGATTTACATCGCTCCGCTCTCTGGGAGCATGCTGTAAACCACATTCTAAAATTCTATCAATCTGCTCCAGCGTGATCATTTTGTTTTAGCGTGTCTCTGTAGTGTTAAAATTGACACACCGAACAGTGGACACATTGTATATTTTGAGCCTATTTAAAAACTTGACACGAGATTGGACTCACCATGCGGCTGTAAATAGATGAAGTCTTTGGGGGCACTGGTCTTGGGTGAAAGCAGCTCTGGCAGAACTAAAGAGTGATTTACTGTATTCACCACTTGGCCTGCTCTTTTCACTGAGAAATAGGCTAAACTGAAAGAGGAATAAATGTTGCTGAAGTTTTCCCAAGCATTGCTTAGATTCATTATGTGCATAACTTACTTAATAGCATTCCTTCCTTGTACACTTCACGCCATGCCTACCCACCATGCAATGCAAAAGCTTTATATGCTCCCAGTGCTACGGAAAGGCTCAGAGTTGGAGGGGTCGGCAGGGGTGGTGTTGGAGTTGGTAAAACATTTTTTTTTTCTTTTTTAATCCTGACATTGGGACAGTTTAAATTTTCTGGGTGGTTTTGCACTCACAGTTGACAAGAACAAGTAGACCAAAAGACAAATGCTTTCTGGGGAAATTCACTCTTCACAGGACAGGGGGAACACAGTGTTTTTGGAACATAAGCTTTTGGTGAGAAAGATTTTTGTTATAAAGAGTCCCCACAGCAAACAGAGCTGATTAATTCAGCCCTCCAACCCCCACCCCTGAAAATGATTCCCCCCACAGCACAGGAGCACTTGGGCATGTTTAGCGCAAATGTAATTACGGCCTCGGTAAGCGGCCAGCTTTTTAAAGAACCCCTTCTCCTCCTCTCTCTCTTCAATACCTGATGATGTCATGGCCCTTTGTGGGGTCGCAGAAACTCCTCAAATCAACTGCCACTCATGACCTTTTCTTTCAATTTTCTCTCCTCTCCCCCTTCGCCCAATTCTTTCTTCCTCTTTTTCTTTCTGTGGTTCATAACTGAGGTTCCCTTCATGGGTTGATCAAGCAGCCCCCTCCCATTGCTCGCTCTGCTTTTGGAGCCACTTTATGGGAAATGCATGCCCCTGTTTAAATGTATTGATAGTCCTCATAGACGTCCCAGTCTTTTGTCCTCCTGGCCTTCTGAAGTCTAAAAAGTTCCAGAACATGGAAAAAGGACCCGGCATACGCCATTGTGCTGACAATCCCACCTCAAACATATTTGACTACAGACATATTGCAATGTGAGAGACCAGAGCAATGCTGCTTGGAGAATTTCACCCATTTTATTGCCATTCACAGTCGCAGAAAGGAATGTAATCTGGCAAACAAATGTTGTGACAGACAGCTTGTCTGGAGGATTTTATGGCCGTCTGTGCTGTTGGTACATGGTTACACCAGCCCCCTCAACAGTCAGTGCTGCATGGAAAGGTGCATTTACTTTTGTCATATATATATATTTGTGTGTGTGTGTGTGTGTGTGTGTGTTTGTGTGTGTGTATGTGTGTGTATACATATATGTGTATATAAATATCTATGTGTATATATTTTTTTATTAGTTTTTCCTTTCCTCCATGTTGCTCTTCAGGATTTTTCTGGCAGTGCACATTAATGGCTCAGCAGTAATCCCAAACTCACATTCTGCACACTACATAATTGACAAATTACTGTAAATGTGTTCATTTTCTTTACAGACGAGCAACCAGTTGTCCTCAGAAAAGCCTTTATGACCTCACATGATGAGACATACGGTGAAAGAAAATGTGTTTCAATCCAGGTGACATACAGCAACTTCCCATGTTGCATGGCCTCTGTTCATTTTTTCAGCAAACTTCAAGTCCATGCAAGTTTACTGATAAAAACTTCTTGTCTTGAGTTCTTGTTTTCTCATCTGAACTGTCGCAGTTGTAACCGCCTCCTGAGCCCAGCATCCTTTCACTAAGATTCGAGACATTATTGGAACCAGTGTGGATTTGCTTTGGGAGTACTGATGGATGGCAAGAAATATACCCATTGGTTTATTCAGAGCCAAACCATTTCAATAGAATGAATAGCAAAGAAAATAGTCATACAATGGGCTAGTCTTGTTGCAAATCCTAATGTCAGCAGAGAATGAATGGCAAAGGCGTGTGGTGTTGAGTCTGAGAAAAACACTGAGCGCACAGCAAATTTAAAATGCTGAAACCACTTGAAAATGATGTGATGAATCCTACGTTGCTTTTTTGGGGTGTTTGCAAAGATTCTAAAAAGAAAATAAAAGAAATTCTTTACCATTTGTTTATGTCTCCCTTTCATATTTTTTTCACGGTGCATGATTTCTCACACAGCCTCTCTGTTGTATGGTTGCTATGCAGCATTGACATCACCCTTTCTCTTTTTGCCTTGTTTCACTTGTCATGCAGACGTCTTGGACAAAAAAATGAATGAGTCAGGGCACAGGCAGTGAAAATACATGAAGGTTTTCTCTCCCAGTGGGGACTTTTCAGTGGCATACACACAGTTTATGTCTAATTATGGTTGTCAGTGTGGGAGAGAAATAGGGGAGGCATTCATTTGTCCTTTGGCCTGATTTTCTATCTCCTCCGTGCTTCTCTCTTCATCTCTCCCCGTCCAAGTGATTACAGCACACTTAAATGCCTAATTGGCTTTACTCCTTATTAGCAATACAATTATACGGGCCTTGGGATTCTCATGTGTGCAGCCATCTGTAGTGAAGAGACACCATTCAGATCTATCCATAATTCAAACCATAGTTATTCTTCCACTGGCAAGCCCGGGCCTTTGTGAGCGTTGTATGGTCCTTATCCTGGCTCGCACGGCCCTCTCTCTGCTGTCTTTTGATCATTACCTCACCTTTGTCTTGCATTAATAGAAACCTTACAGATAACACAAACCATTATAATCCAAGCTGTATTTTTTAGAAGGATAAAAAGAAGAAATCATGCGTTGAATTTGTTACAGACTTGTTGCATCGCATCACATGTACACTAGTTTAACTACCATTTTTTACCTCACAGTAAGGTAATTGCAACAATTTGTCTACAGTGATGAATAGAGTGGGAGCACAATTCAGTATTACTTTATTTATTAAGGTGTTTAGCATTAATTAGGTGCTTATTAGGTCGTAGGTATGGTAGTAGCTCTTTATTAATCATTATAAAACACTTATTAATGCCTTATTCTGGGGGTTAGAGTTATTAAGGGTTAGGTTATCAATATCGTAACATATGCACAGCAACTTTATTTAATATCAATAAGCAGTAATTTTGAGGTTATTGAGGGAAAACTTTATTTAATGGCCAAGAAGGTGTAGAATAAGGTATTAATAAGTACTTTATGAAACAGCCAGTATGCCATTAATATGCATGCATGAGCAACCAGTTAACAGGCCCTCACTTACTTCTGTATTTGTAATATATTAATACTTTTCACATCATTCCATTGCTTTAACAGAATATTTAGCAAAATAAATGCAATAAATAAAAACTGAAAACTATTATCTCAGTGACAATAACTTCCATCCCTCCTACAAGGAAGTGCAGCTGTCACCTTGACAGCAGGAAGTTCATGCGCTGCTCACTGAACTTTGGCACATGTGATGGATGGATTAACTCAGCCAGGTATATTAGAACACACCGTCGCAGAGCTTCATTATCTGTGGCCATATCTGCGCACCGAGGAACCCGTCTGTCTGCCTGGGGTCTTCCTCCGCTGTAATAAGACAGCTCTGATAGTATCTAATGACAAGGCAGACACCCCGGTTCCTGATGCCATTATCAAAAGTGGCCTCATCAATCAGGCGGCAGTGTGACAGCGGATGTGTGTGTGATGACAGGAAAGATCAGTGATGAGAGGCTGGAGTGGAGGAGAAGGGTGGGATGATGGGTGGACTCAGGGGCGGTGGGAGTGCAGGCAGGAAGGGGGCGGGGAGTATGTGGCTGTAATGAGGTGGCCCACCTTTTACTCCTGACGACCCGGTAAGAGATGGTCTTATTGGGGGGCGTGGCAGAGAGCAGGGGAACCACCCCATCAGTCAGGTTACATCGTCTGATAAATCGCTCCTCATCTTCCATCCACAGAGGCTCCTTTAGTGTGCTCACTTTATTTATCAGATTATATCTCCACAAAACTGTTCACGAAGCATTTTGTCATGTTCTCCACTGAACTGACAATCATTTCATAACAATTAAGAATTTCCATTTTTACACAACAGGTGTCATTTTGTTTTATGAAATCAAAGCAGCGTTGTGAAACAGGCATTAGTAAATTGATTGAATTGCATTACTCCATAATCCTGTATTCTCTCAGTTTAAGGGCATATTGCATCGTAGCTCAAAGGCACGCTTGTGTTGCTCAAGCACAGGAAATTTCCAACATGCTGAATGAACTCTCAAGCACTGTGGAGGACGGGGCCGAGTTTACGCTCACGCGGATTAACATGTTTGGAAATTCTAACTCTCTCCATCTGACATCTTTGTGTGAGAAGAAAAGCAGAGAAACCTTTGACAACGACATTTTTCACATGATCAGGGCCGGATGAAAAAGTGCCTTTGAAAGGCAGTGAAGCCCAGGAAAATTGTTTGTTGACCACACAACAACCATCGTATTGCGGCTGTCAGGCCTGCGTGGCATGAGGAATTCCTTTGGGAAACAGATTAATAGTTCATTTTCATGGCAGTTGCGCTGAGAATGAGAGAGAGGGAGGAAGCAGGGAGGGAGAGATGAGTGAGCAAAACAAAAAAAAAAAAAGGCTTCTATGAAATGGACTTCTTTTTATGATCTTTTTTTTTTCCTGTTTTAAAATTCAAATTTGTAATAAACAGTAAAAGAATATTCATGTTCATTGTATAGCCAAATGCAAATGTCAGATAAACACCAGCCTGCATTTCCACTGCAGTTGCTTCGAATGGACGTTTTGTTTTTCCAACTTGACGACAATGTCATCCGGAATGCTTCCTCAGCGGCAAAGAAGTTCAGGACTGCCGCTCCATCCTCGCCTTCCCATAATCTCCTATTTTATTTTATCAGGGAATTGCTGCAGAAACAATGGTCTCCCTTTTCAGAAATGTTTTGCATACCTTTGCTGCATATATCTGAATTAGCATGGAAATGAAAACATGTTTATGTCTGCACCAAAAAGACCCATTGCAATTTGGAGTTAATAGGTTCATTGTTTTTCTCTAAATTTATGAACCTGTGGGAAAATAAAGACAAATCGAACATTTCTGCAATAAAAGTGCACACTTATTAATTACAAGCACACACTGAAAAAGGACACTGGAGAATTTTAATCCTCTGCGAAAGATAAAACCTTCGCATGAACTTTATTCTGTGTATTCGATAAATATTAAATGAGGAATGAGATCATGCTTTTCTTTCATCTGAATTGGATTTGCAGCATTTAGGAATAGCACCAAATAACTTGTTGATAATCTGTGAGGGTGTGAAAGGGAAGAGACAGCACATTCTTTTACAGGTTGTATTCATTTGCAGCTGGAACATTAGTCCTTATTTGTTGCCTGTGTCACACTTTATAGCCTTGGGAACACGCTCAACAAACACTAACAAATCACTCTCTCAGGCCACCACAGGTACGGTAAGTAGCACAAACTTTTGTCTTTTCCCAAAGTTTTTATCCCAGTAATTGTTCTAAGTGCAGGTATCAATCAGAGCCCTTGCCATTTACAGTACATTATCTCCTACATTAGCTCTGCTGAATTATGTGTGAGTGCAGGTGGAGACACTGTAAACACTAGCTCTGCGAGAGCGTATGCATGTGTGTGCTGAGAAGAGTCGGTGTGCATGCATGTGCATGCACCTTGTTAGCTCGTATCCGTGCACGCCCATAGCTTTAGAGCCAGACAGAGGTTTGCTCCTCAATAGATCAAGGCCTCACTAATGGCATATGATGCTGCAGCGGCCTCAAAATGAGCCGTGTAAAAGAGTGACATTATCGATCGTGCCCGGTGAGTCGTGTGGCCTCCAAACACCTGTGATTTTAACGGCACGCTTACTTTTTCATGGTTGTGGGAATAAATCACAACGTCGCTGTGCTGTGCTGGATCAGGGGGGCCCAGCAGTGTGGCAGAGCCCTCCATCACTTTTTATATTGTGTTAATAATGTCAGATGTATGTGGGGGAGAGAGGGCCCAGCATGCATTCATCACAGGCTCGGAGGTATACGGGGAGAGGACCGGACAGGGTGTCGGGCTGGGAGACAGACGCCTCCATTGAGCTTTCTGTCATTCCTCCACAGACTCAGACAGAGACTGGAGGATCTATATAATCTCCGTGCGACACAGCATACAATCTGTCTGCTCCGCTGCTCTCAATAGCACTAAATTTGAGCCCGGCAAACATTCGTCAAGACATATGCTTTTATTCTTGCCATCAGAGAGGTTAATGGGATTAATTCACAATTTCAATCACTCTGAAATGTAGCCATAAATAATTCATAGTCTCAATGGAAAGCAAGACTTTTGTTCATTATTTCTTTGAAATGATTTTCACTCCGTTTCTGTTTGATAAATGATGTGTGCATAAGAGAAAACATATTGGAGTCTGCAGAAAAAATTAAACTGCTGTCATTTTGGTGAACCGAGGGCTGCCGGTAAGAGCGTCACTTCTGCTCCTCTCACTGTTTAATGCTCTGTCGAAGAAGACCAAGGAGCAGATCATCTTAAGAAATGCCGTCTGCCACAGCTATTCTTGCACACCTTCCAGGAAATGAACTTAATCTGGTCAGCATTACCAAGAAGAATGTGCGTATGCATTAACCGTGTTGATGTGTCCTCTGACTTTGGTAAAAAATCAAAACAATTCTTAGCAATACACAAATTTTACATATGAGAGATTTTTTTTTATTATATTATTATTGTTATTACTATTAATAAAAAAAAGCATTCTTGTTTCAATTATTGTTCTCCCTCATTTATGCTTGTTAAAAGACCCCTAATGTGTCCCAGTCTTTCCACTCCTCAATGAAAAAACAACAAAAACAACACTACAATGTAAATCATCATAGGTGAACAACAGGTAGTAAGCAAGCAGCACTATACGATTATTACAACCTCTTAGAGCGATAACATGTAATCCGCAAGCAGCCATCCCTGCAGGTACTTAAAGACTCTGACCCCTTGCACTCCCTTGCAATGTGGTTAATGCAGATTACAATGGTCTGACTACTGAAAGCCCTCCTCACAGCTGCTCCCACCTCTCCCAGTCTGCACGGCTGTAATTTAGCAGGCTGGGACACTGGCTTCCCCCTGCAAGCTTTGAAGCAAAGTCAATAGAAATTGAACAGAAACTTTGTTAGGAAGAAGCAAAAATAATAATTAAGAAAAACGCAGCCCTTTAGAGGCCTGTGTCTCGGGGTGAGATGGGGAAGACAGGAGTGAGACGGCACTGAGAGGACTCAAACGAGCAGCTCACTTTGTCAGACGGGAGTTGGCACCTTCACACATCCGTCCCTCTCGCTGCCAGTGGCCTCATTTGTGTTTAAGCAGGATCAACTTCCATAACAACATAGAAGTTAACCATATGGCATGTCACAGTTTATGACTGAAATAAATATTTTTTGTTTTTTTTTAGTTCCATTGATGCAAAGCAGTTACTTTTCATCCACACAGCTCACTTTTTGGTACCTTTCTAGCGTTAGTAAAGAGGCAGAATAGCAGCAAAAGGTTATTTTGGACAGTCTCCAAGCCACGGGATTTATTATGCCTTGTCAGTGAATTGCTCTCTGTATTGAATATATTCGCTCTAAACTAATTGACCAGTATGGTGAGAGGCGCTGAATTAGGCAAATGGGCCCAGGATGTGAAGTTGGACTTGATTTATTACTTTGAATGCAACTCAAATCAATGGCTCAGCTCCCCAAAACCATTGCATTTCCCAGCTGAAATCATTGTTATGCTTAAGAAAAGAGAGATTATGCGGGCTTAATGAGTTTCAGTGGTTGAATGTGTTTGCGCGCCATTCAGGGGCGAAATCATATTTAATGGCTGACACTCAGTTCATGGCAGGTCCTCCTTTTTCTCAGTGGCAGGTCACCTTCGTCACCGGGAAGGCCCTTTCAGAGGGGAGGGCCAAAGATAGGGTCCTACATTCATGAAAAGAGGAGCACAAATGCTACGCATGAGAAATGAAATGGGAGAAAAGCAGTTGATTTGCACACAGCACTGCATCTCAGCTTAGGGTTGGCTATAGGCCTCAGCCTGCTGACCTCACTGTGCCAGACTGGGACCTCCCTTGCTTTTGGGAGACCCTTTGTTTCTCCTGCTCAAGAAGAACACTAATTTCATTTCAGTCTCGACAGACCAGTTGCCTTGGCTTCTAGGTGAAAAATGTCGCAGATCGCTAATAAATTAAGATGTTCTCTTTCTTCTGTCGCGGAGCTGTTTGGCCCAATGTCCCAAACTAAGCCTACAGTTATATTTTCACAACTGAAATCGCATTCATTTGCAAATCGACTCCTTACAATTAATTCCCAAGAGACTGAAATTCTAAGAGGCCGATAAAGAAAGTAAAGGGCAGCTATAATTTGGCTTTGGCCTGACTGCATTGCCCTAAATTCTTGTTTTCACTGAGGTTCTGTCTTGCCAAAGTGACCCAAACAATGTGTAAAATAGCAGGATTAATGTTTCTAGTTACAATGACTTGAAATCTATTGAATTTACTGGGCTGATTGGTTATAATTTAGCAAAAACTTCAGGACAGTTAGGCTTGGATGTTGTTGCGGAAATATATAAATTTCCATTCCCCAGTCAATGCAGCTGCTGTATTTTGACTCATTGTCAATACTAATATGTTCTTAGTAGGAACAGTGCATTGCCATGGCCAGTTATGAGATTAACAGTCATTGGTGTACAAATGAAAAAAAGGCCATCCAGCTTATTCCGCTTTAATAAGCACTGAATCCACTTTATTGATTATTCACTGCTAATATGCAGTAGCTAAAATCAATAAGCAGGGCAGCTCTCATTTCAATGTAAATCCAATTATTGCTATTGCTAAAGCTGAAGAAATTAGTGAGGAAATTGATTGCCATGTAATTTTCATTTTCCCGTACATAATCATCAACACGAGTCTTTGTTTAAGTACATTCATAACACATAGGGAGTAAGTAAAGTCTTATTTTCACAGCAGTGCTCATGTATACTCTGACACTGACCTCATACCTCATGCCGCTGTTATGATTTGTAGCTTGAAAGAAGACAGTTATGTTTATATGTTCATGAGTGGTGCATGACATTAGCTGATTTAGTCAAATATGACTGTGAAAAAGCTGTATTTGATTTAATGACTTCATATGGAGTCAATAGAGGGCTGCTCTGAATCTGACAGAGACTCACGTAAAGCGAGCAGAAATATGCTTCTACATTCCTCTGTACAATTCTGTGAAATCCCCCTTAAGTCTCTCTAATCACCTGGTCACACATAAGGCTGTTTGGTTTTTCAAATCATCTCTAGTTAGAGGGAGAAGTGAGGGAGACAGAGAGAGACATCATTACTCTGTAATAAAGCATCCATATGGTGTAAATGTTGAGCTGGTGCAAATCCCTTCAGCTTAGCTGCAGAGCACCCTGGCAGGGAATGTCAGGAGTAAATGCGTCTGACTGAAGCATATGCTTCTTTTTCTGCCGTTTATATTTCTGGGTTGACGGCATGAATGGAAGATGAAAGGTGCAGAGGTTGGCGGTAGGACTGTATAGAAAGACCATAACCCTGTGCTTTATGTGAGCACTAATTTGATAATGCGTGTAAATGTTACATCATTATAAAGAAAAAAAGCAGTTGCTGCTGTACATGTCTGGTGGCAAAGTAATCATTTTTAGTAGTGGAAGCATAACTGGCAGAATGAGGAGCAGTCAGGGGTATCGTGAAACCGTTTTATTTTATTTTCTGTTTTCGAGTGGATGCAGTTTAACAGCTCCATGCCAGTAATATCTCCCAAGTTTTCCTCAGCTCACAACTTACTTGCATGCTAAGTATCAGCAAATGGAAGCCAAGGTCCTAAAGCCTGGGCACATCCTGAATGAATTCTACATAAAATCAACCCTCTGCCCAGCGGTGTGAAAGGGAAGGCAGGGGTTTAAGCCTCTCTCTCCAGCTGTCCCTTTTCCATTCTTCACACAACTACTTCCATCACTTTTTTGTTTTATACAACATCATAAACGCCTTCGGCTGTCTGAAAGTGTTTGCCCTTATTCCCATTTATAGGTTTCATCTCGTCAAGACTGCAAAAACCATCAAAGACACACAATTCTTGGAGAGGAACGGAGAAGCAGTTAGGAGCAGGTAAAAACACTTTGGCCTGTAGACATAGCTGGACGACACATTGTTCCCTTCAGGGGGCTCTGACGGTGCTCAAACGATGCATGTTTCTCTAGACTTTGTGTCTTGATAGTGTAACAGTAGCACATAACCCTGGTAATCCTACACTGTGTGTGTGTGTTTGTGTGTGTCCAATGTACAGTCAGGTCTTCAGCCAGTAATACATTTCTCCATAAAGCCCATAACTCAGAATGACTGAGTGTATGATCACATCCCTGAACAGCTTCCTGTGAAGTTATTGATTGAATGTTCATAAAAAATAATATTGATATTTCAGCAGTGAACTGCAAATTGGTAGTAAGGCTTCGAAAGTGTTAGAAAGGCATGAGATCCTCTCTAAACTTTATCTGAAGCTGACCTGTTCTTGACCCCACATTAACAATGTCTAATACAGCATTCTGCATTCAACTCGTTTGAGAACGGCAATTTAATCACCAAGACCGTTAAGCCCAGAGACTGAGTTTAAAAAAAAGAAAAAAGAGGAAAACAGGAATGCTGTACTTTCTCCCCATCCCCCAGTCTGAAGTCTTGTACTTTGCCAAACCCTTTTAAAGTAGACAGTAGTCACCCTGGTCCTGAAGGCTCTGCCCCTAATTACAGAGCTGCTGTAATTACAGAACCTGGATGGAGAGAGAAAGAGAGGAAAACCTAAATCCAGCCGTTGTAAATTTAGATGACTGCCTTCTGATGGTACCTGTTTTTTTTAGCATTGAGAGGTGCAAATAATCCCATCAAAGTGAACAATGGCTACACACCTGCCTCCTACACTTCCTTCCAATTACATGCAGCTAAACATTAGGCCTGCTCGCCTCCTCGCGCTCGACGTTGACCTTACATTATCTGCACACTTAAGGCACTTCAAATTATGAGGTTCTGTAACTACTCTGCTCCTAATGAGAAGTGCTGAGATGGACCTGCAAAAATCAGCAATGGCTGCTGTCACTCTTTTTTGAATGCTAGTACAAGACGATATTTACTTAATGAACCCTGATCCCATATCTTTAACACATTAATGATATTAATCTCCTCTGGCCACTCTGTGAAAGCTTCCACAGTCACTGTTTCTTACAGTTGTGTGTTGCACAGAATTTATTTTATTAATCTGGCTATAGTCATAAAAATATGTCTTTTGAAAGAAACTGATGATTTGTGTAACAACTGTCACTTTTCACACTCTCATTTGTAACTGTTGTGTAACAGGTGTGAGCCATAGTTGGAAACACACTTCACACTTTGAGCAACAGTAACTACCTGCTTCTGCATGTTGATGCAAATGACGTTTTCCTCTCAAAGAGTTTTGCGCACGTTATTCAGAATTTAATTGTTTTGCAAATATCATCACATCTCGAAAACCTGCAGTTGTGTTTGTTCTTGTCTTTAAATAAAGTAACGGGCTAAACTTCAAACAGGTCATCAAACGTTGTGAAACGCCAAGTGGCCGTGCCTTATCAATCATCCATAAAGTCCCTGTGTCATATTATTCACAAGTTCGTTATTTGCATCTCGGGTAGGAGAGTTAGCGTTAATGAGTTGACCTCAGGGGTCAAAGGTTAAGCTCTCTTCCAGTTGAGTTGTCAGCACAGCGGGGCCATTGTGTTTAGGAAGGCAGTTGGAGATAGAGTTGAGTGTGTGTGTGTGTGTGTGTGTGTGTGTGTGTGTGTGTGTGTGTGTGTGTGTGTGTGTGTGTGTGTTTGACTGTGCCTCACAGAAAAAGAGACGTTGTTGATGTGCATGTGCTTATATGCGTGGAAACATGTGAAAGTGTGTGTGTGTGTGTGTGTGTGTGTGTGTGTGTGTGTGTGTGTATGTGTGTATGTGTGTGTGCGCTGAGGTACGGGTCACCAGGACTAAATGTGCCACTTATAAAGATCCCTGAGGCCAGTGTGGCAGCATCCACCCAGTCAAGTGTTTCTCAGATCTCCCACCACACCCACATCATTCTCACACAAAAACGAAGAAATTGAAGTCTGTTACACCTCAGTGACTTTCTGTTTGGTCAGGAAGGTTCAGAATAAAACATTCATGCGTCTAATCATCTATCAGAGTGGAGTATTTGTAGAAGAAGCTGATATTTTTTAATCCTCATTTGCATTTCCCCATTTTTCCACATAATCCACATCCATCCATTCAGCGTTTGTTTCTGCTTTCCCTGTGCTTTTTCATGCAGGTGTGGGCCTCTCCCTCAGCCACTTTGGCACTCATCCAGCCATCATTTGGAGCTACTCTGGCTCAAACTTTTAGGAACTTAGTCAAATGTAGAAGCGACCCCGCTCACACACCGAGATGCTCGCTCACACAAGTTCACAGCATGAGGTCTTCCATGTAAAAATCAGAAATAGCTCATTTGTAATTTGACCGTTTTTATCTTAACTTCCCGTCAGCGCTGAGACGGCTGTAAAACCTCTAAACAAGTTGTCATCCTGCCCACTGTGTGTGTCGTCTGGTTAGAAGCTTCTCCTCAAAGACCACAACATTATTATTATGTTGAGACAGCAATCATCTCTTACCCGAGGGTGTGCGATAGCTTGCCATCTCGCTGTTGTTTTATCTCTAGAAGACTCAATCAGAGTCCTCCGTAGGACACTGTACAAATAAAAAACAGAATCAGTCACCGTATTTTAAACGTTACTGGGGCATGAATTTGTTTTAAATTTGTTAATTCTAATCATTTCCTGTGATGCCAGCGACATTCAGCAGCCTCCCTGAAGGGTTTAGTTTGCTGTGTGGTCATTTGGTCAGCTGTGGGCCTATTTTACAGCATGCTATCATTTATTTCTATTTATGTTCTGCACACAGTTATTCCATTTTTCAGTTCTCTCAAATCATCAGTCCTTCTTGTT
Organism: Chaetodon auriga; assembly: GCF_051107435.1. NCBI lineage: Eukaryota > Metazoa > Chordata > Actinopteri > Chaetodontiformes > Chaetodontidae > Chaetodon > Chaetodon auriga. Next base: position 9,986,769 of record NC_135074.1, on the reverse strand, counting down.
TTTCCTTCTTTTTTTGCATGAAAGTGTAATTCATTTATTTATTTATTTTTTTAGTGTGTCCAAGTGAAGCTGTTTTCATGCCTGCGGGCCTGTGAGCAGTACCCTGTCCCTCTGATCCATTACCCACAGGACCTGCTCAGAGTTTCGCTCTGTTTTTATTGAATCCTCTTTTACGCCTCTGCGTTTGAAGTGAGCGCCGCTCGGCTGCCATTTCCTGCTCTGAGCGCTTGCCGCTCACGACGTGTGTAATTAAGCACTGTGCTGAGCATCCATCCCATAGAGTGGCCGGCCGCGCTACTGATGTTTAATACCCACAACCAGACACAACGCCTCATTGACAGTGCTATGGTTCACTGCCTGTACAATTACCCTGCAGGATATACTTCGCATCACCTTCACAGGTACAAAGTGCATCTGCCCACTTTTCTTCATGTCACCGTTGCCTCACTTTATTCATCAAAGGCTGCTGCAGAGGCACATTTGACCACAGAGTGGACATCTGTTGTATTCCCAACTATTATGCTATTTGACAAAAAAGAGCTGCGAAGTGCAGTCCTCTATCTTTTTCCAAAGTGTATACGTGTGTGTGTGTGTCTGTGTGTGTATCTATGGATGCATGTGTGTGTATTTTATAGGTGCTGAAGGTTAAAGCGTTTAGGCTGTGCAGATCCCATTGAACACAGATGTTTTAGATGTGCTTGCACCCCTGCGATACCTTCTCCATTTCACAACAGAGAGGATGTTGATAGGCGGAACACAGTTAATATTGAGGGCAATCGTTACACAATCTGCCCCATTACAAAAGAAAAAGTTAAAAAAAAAAGGAAAATAAAACGTGACTGGGTAACCCGTCTCTTCCTTTCTCTGCTTGAGATTAATGAAAGAGTTGATGGGCTCTCTGGCGCATTAATTTCATAGCTCTATGAATTTACTGCCGAGGCCTCAGGCTGAAAGAGACTTTTCAAACAAAGGTCAAAGTAGAGGACTTAAGTAGGTCTGGGTTGTGTGTCACAGCTGGAAATAAGGTCCTGGGATTTTTAGTACTTTATGGGCCCGTTGTGGGGCTGATAGTGTGCATTGTGGGAGAATATTCCAATGAGGAAGAGGTTAAAGACAAAGGGAAAAGTTAAGGGGGCTTGGCCTTCATGTAAAGGGCTTTAATGGTGGAACTAATTATTCCAACAACATTACAGACATTACAGACAGGAGACGTACTGTATCATCAAAGCAAAGAGTAATCACACTGGACTGGAGCATATGTTACTGGGAAACGTTTGCAGTATCATGAAAGGCACGTAAAAGTGTATATGTTTGCTTTTTGTTGCACCCAAAAACCTATAAACGCAGCCACATTCATACAAACAAGGCCATAGTGTTTCATAGGTTTAACACTGTATTGTTTCTGTGGCAGCCAGAAGCCAGTGTGTGTAACTGTTTCTGTCATGGCTGACAATTTGATAGTTTTTCACACTTTGGTTTGCCAAGGCTTCCCATTTTTCTCCACTCCCCATTTCCGCACTAAAGCCAACTGAGGTTTACAAATATTGAGCCTTAATCCTTGGGCCTCAGACAGCAGGGCCTGCTGTGTGGTGCTCAACAAATGACTGAGTGTTCATGAGTGAAATTAGTTAAGGGAGGCCTCTGTTTCCTCTCCATGTTGATATAGGGGCAAATAAAAAGCAGCATAAACGTGGAGCCCCAGTTTGTGAGTACTCCAGTGAGCTGAACAGCCGCTGATATAAAGCTAATGGCCCGGTGTATCCTCAGAATAAGTTTTACATTTCTTTTATATACTTCATAAGGCTGTGTGTGACTAAATGGCTGCCATGTTTCAATCCCTGGACCGAGGAGAAAAAACCTGCGCAGGAAAAATGAAAGATGAAAACTCTCTCCTTACCAACGGTGACGCTTGAGCAAGGCAATCTGCTGCTAACTGTGAAGGCCCGTCAGCAATGCTGAGGATTCACTTTTTTATTTGGCTTACAATTACTCGACAGATTTATTTGGAAAACATTTAGCTGCCATAAACTTGTGTTTTGTCCTGGTTTCTGATAGTGTGCACTCGAGTTACAAGAGGCGAGACCCAGACGCACGTTTCCCAGAAATGATCCATGCGGAGCACTTGACGAGAGCAGAGTGGTGCTCTGATGTTGTCGTGTAGCGTTGCTTTCTTAAAGGTGATGATGCCTGTCTCGCCCTCTGACATCCAGCATTTCACTGGAAGTGCATGAGATATTGTGATATACTTAACACACACACTTGTATTGAAAAACGCACTGACATTGAAACCCTTTCTTAATAACTTGACTGTGATTTAAATCGTACCTGTTAGATGAGCATTCAGACACAGATGCACAGATTTTGCACATTAATACACACCACCGCCTGCACAGGGCTTCAGCAGATGTTTGTGAGATACCCGGTTCCTCTCTTGTACTCCCCCATGTGAGACCATCTGTGGATTTTTTTTTTTTTTTTTTTTTTATTTGTTTCATTTCAGGCATGGGATTCGCGGCGAGGGGTTATGATGTTTTTCGTCTTGTGATACTGTATGTCCTGAACGATGTGTGCTCCAAAAAATAAATATTAATCTATGTGCAGACTTTGTTCCCAGCCAGGCGCTCTGTGTATATGTGTCTGTGTGTTCTGGTGCGCAGTGTGTTTTCTGTTTCTGGATCGGGCCCAGCTCCAGCCCCATTATCTCTCTGTGTCTTTGTATGTGCTGATTTATTTCAACAGTTCTCTTTTAGCCAAGCGCTGGGTGCCTCCTCTTTGTCAGCTCCTGTGTGAACGCAGAAGCCTTTGACCACCTTTGACAGTGTGAATATTTTAGCTCCTTTTAATATGCAGCCTGAACTTTTATGTAAAGATGAGGAGTGGGGGGTGGGGGGTGGGGGGGGGGATGGGAGAGAAGAGAGGGGGAGGGTTGGAGACGAGGGGGTAAGGGGTGTTGTGAGTAAAAGTTCCTGGAATTTGACATTGATGGTATCAAGCAGTAGAGTGACAAAAAAAACTGACTGAAAAAAAATTGACTCGCCTTCAAATCTGACAGAATTCACAATGAGGGAAAACGTTCTGCCTTTCATGTTTTTTCTTGGTATTTGTAAGGAATTCCTCCGGTGGTACACACAGGCCTGTTGACGGTACATTCTCTTCCCTGGCCACAATAACACAGAGCTTCCCAGAGCGAGCAGGTGCTCTCTGGCTACCCTGATGCCAAATGCTCAGGGTGTTAATTTTGTTAGTGTTCTGCTATTGAATTTCCACAAAGTTGTAATTGACATGGGACCTAAAATATTATTGTAATGTGGTCTTGGTTAGTCTCCAGAATTGTTTCCACAGAGCCTTATCCAGCAAAAGAAGAACGATTGCAGAGCTTTATTGAAATATTCAGTAAATGATGAAGCTTTGCTGTACAACTCACATCATTCAACGCATTGAAGTCAGATTTATCCAGCATGTTATTGGAAATGGAAATAATTTCCCTGAATCGTTTTCAGTTGTTTATTCTCATGCTCATTATTCAAATAAAAACAAAACAAGATCCTGATGGTGTTTTTTCAGAACTTTGACCTCCCAAATACACATACATGGCACCCTTCAGTGAGGAACCAAAGTTCAGCCTTTGGGTCTTTTGATTTCCAGGAAGCAGCAGTTGGAGAGCGAGTCCAGCCTGTTGCTGAGCGGCTGTTTGGGGCCAACAGCAGCACTCATCTCCTCAGTTATTATTCTGACAGTGTTTGCTCAGCCTTGCTGACATATGTTTCACAACTTGAGACGGTTCTGTTTTAATCTGCCCAATACTTTAAGATGTGGACACAGTCACTGGTTGGATTTATTAATCCAGCTGGTGTTTTTTTGATGATAGCCCCCCCTCTCCAGCCCTCCCCTCCTCCCTCATTGTCCTCTTCAAGTCTTCCCTTCCCCTCCCCAGCCCTTCTGGGGGGAGGTTACCGTTGACTGTACCGTCAAACCTGTGGCCGCTCTTAACCATCGGGGCAGGCAGTGGAAATCAAAGCTGTGTCCCTGGTGTTGTTTGCACAGCGCCTGATGCAGCGAGCTGCAGGTGACCAGCTCAGTGTAGGTGCTTCAATGCTGAAAGAGGACTGATGTCATTCATCACAAACACGGCAAGGATAGGACAGATTTGTTTTAACTTGACTTTAACTCATTTGTGTTTGAACAACTGTGTCCGTTTTAGTCTGGAAGCCTGATGCAAGCACTTTGGCCCAGGTTCCTCAGTGAGTATGCAAACATGAACTGGTGCGACTGTTTGGCAGACTTGTCGGCCTGTCAGTCCACTACTAGAATGACTATGGCCCCAACGGGACAAACAATAACACAGGCAGAAACAGTGGAGATTATAAAGACATAGACAGAAGAACTCTCCAACCAGACAAGATGGACATGGGAGGGAGCGAGGAGCAGATTTGTATGAAAGCAGAGGGGTGGGTGGGTGGTGGGGAGGGTTGTGTCATGGCAGGGGTAGGCCAATGGAGCGGAGAGGCCCTCATGCCCCCGCTGATCACAACAGGGGATTAATTATGTCAGCATAATAAGTACAAATGGTGATCTGAACGTGGAATTAGCCCCCTGAGCAGAGGCTGCTGCAGTGCGCAATGGAGAGGAAGAGTGGGTGGTAATGGGGGGGGGGGGGGATTGTCCCAATTTGTCCAAGTCTGTCTGTGCAGGCACAGGGGTGGAACCTCGGGTGGGGTAGCTTGTTGTCTGTCGGACTGGCAGGCCGACTAGCTGGCAGGATGACTGGCTGAAATGAGTGTCTGGGTGGGTGGTGGGGTGGTCTCGTCTGTCATTTCTGTTATGATTTGCATGGATGTCAGTCTCAGTGGCAGCAGGACAAGGCTCTCGCTGAGCTGGAGGCGCTCCGCCGTTCAAAGTCCCATTCATCTCCAAGCATCCTCCGTCCCAGCCTGTGTCCAGTTCAGAGCCTAGGACTGAGGGGCTGTGTCCACCAAGGCTTTTCTCTCAGCTGAAACTGCCAGGCGCTGCTCTGAAAACACGCAGCTTGAGGTGCATGAGAGCGCTTTGGAGGCGAAACCTTTCTTCAGCTGAGACGCTTCACTTGCTATGATGCAGAATATCTCCAGAAGTCATCCTAATTTATGTGTTAAAGTACCTAAATTCACAGAGAGTTTGTGTCATCAACAAATACTCAATGTAAAATTGTCAGCACAAGGAAGAGTACCTGCTCTGGCCTGTGGCTGAAGGCCAGGCTGAAACACGTAGGAGAGACGGAGGACCAGCAGGTCTGTGTGGGTTCATCAGATTTTGCAGGTGTGGAAGCATTGCGATGTGTACCATCGTTCAAGAGCTGAATTTGGAGGGAGTGCGGTTCAAGGTGCATATGAGCAGACCACAGTTAGAAGTGTTGCTCTATTTGTCCCACACCTCCTCCACTAGGATTGGATGGCTGGGTGAAAAATGACAGTGCCGAGTGCAGCATTTTACCCAAACCTGAGAAACCTTTTTCAACTCTGTGATGAGAAAAAAAAAACACGCTCTGCACTGAATAGATGCTCAGCGCCTTGTCACACTGCTGGCCTTCGTAGTGTACTCTAAATACACAGCTCTCCCATTAAAAACGATTCAGAAAATATGCTGACCTCAAACAAAACAAATTAAGTGGACTCAGTCCCAAACAGTAGAGCTCTGTCTGCTTTGGTTTGTGTAGAATAACTGTAAAAAGTCACCATGCACTTTGATTTTATTTAATATTCGATAAACTCCTTCCCAGTAAACAACCCGACAAGTATTTCCTGTCTTGTTGTGGGTGAGGAGTCCAAGCTTTGGTTAGAGTTCTGTGTCAGATTCAGGTCATGCTGCCCCAGGTCTCAGCCCAGAGGGAACATGACCAGCCTTATACAGTGTGCATCCTCAGCCTCCCTGTTGTACTAGCTGTTGTCCCCGCTGGCTCTTTGCCTTCAGCACTTCCCTTGACCAGCTCTCTGTCAATGCCACACATGCTCAGCGCAAAAATGCAAACAAAGCATGCTGGACCAGGCTGGAGCAACACAGGAGGGAATACAACAGAGGTGAGACACATTAGTTACTGTTTTAAGGCTAACAGTTGCTCACAGCGAAACACAATTTATATCAAGTTTGTTTACATTTAATTGCCACCAAGCCTGATCTGTTAATCGGTATTTTGGGTAATGATATGTAAAAAATGTAACGCAAACTCAGTTTTTAATGGTATTTACAGCCATCCAATGTATTTACATTGTCTAATGAGACTGTCTTTGAATTCACACTGAAAAGGGATTCACAGGAAATGATTCAGTTCATACTTTATCTTATTAGATATCAGCCTCCCTGTTTATTGTTCACTCTCTGCAGCACTATCAGAGCTGCTAACTGGACATTTCCTACTGCTGCTGCTTCACAATAAAAATATTCCACTTCACTGTGAGGCAGTCGCGCATAATTTTTGACTGACTTCCTTATTAGAACAGTTAGAGTATGTTTGGCTGCACTGTAAACACAGACATCAGTTCTTCTGCTGTTTTTGAAAGAGTCTCTGGTCAGTTGCTGCCTGAGACTTCTGAGATCTCGAGCATTCAACTGCACTTGGTGTTACCACTAGTAACAGGTGAGGTCAAATCAGTCTAACTATACTTATGTTCACTTAATAAACAAGAATATTACCTCTAAGGATTAAACTCACGAAAAAAGCCACAACCAACAGCACATGAAGACACTGGATGTCTTTGTAAACATTTTAAAACTTTAGCAGGATGGAAGATATTTTGGATAAATATGTTTTGATTAAGTGAAATTCCCAGTGACGAGTTACTGTCTCGAGTGACAATTACTGTGAATGTTCTTCCATCAGCGTTGGACGTTGATGCAGGGCTCTCCTGCCAGACAAACACGAGCATCAGGCTGTGTGCACAGCCAACTTGCTTTGAGTAAGTCTATGAAGCTTATAGTGGCTGCATCTAGATAATGATTCGTACTCTGTGGCAGTGAGGCGGGGGGGGAGGGGGGTCATATGCAGACTCAGGCCCCATAAATCCCTGCTCTATGATGAGCACTCTGTGTATGACTTATGGAGCACAGAGGCGGCCAGTTAAGACAGCCACTCGTAAACATGTGGCATGGTCGCCCTGACGCCGCTGTCAATTTTCATATTTCATTGGTTATTGGGCCAGGAGTGCTGAGTTATATCTCCAGCAGACTCTCGTTAAGCAGAGCTCTTTAGCTGCTCCTGTTGGCTCGCTGACGAACAAGGAGGGCGAGAGAGCAGGGAAATGAATTCATCACATTATTTTTCAGTTGTGGCGTAGGGTATTGTGAAATATTTTAAACAGTAGAAAAGCATTGTTAGAAATAGTGAAATGGCTTTTTCTGTCTGTCTGTCTGTCATGCTTAACACAGAATTTTTGATTACACTCTCAAATAATCTTCCCAAATACCAGCAGAGTAGTATATTATGTATTCTAGTTTATTCCAAATGCATACTCGTAGAGGATATCTAATATACGTGGATACAGTTCTGTATTTTCATCAGTCTTTTTGATAATAAGCAACATCCCCAGGTCTCCTATGATGTTTTGATCAGAACATGGGGGTTGTGGGTATTGAAGTGGAAATGTGATGGGGCGTTCACTCTGTAAACATCAGGAAGAGGGCATTATTATGATGAATGCATTTACTGAAGATGTTGAAATATGTACTTCAGCATAACAAACAAACATATTGATGTAGTGTAAACTACAGTGGGTGAAAAAACCTAAAGTGAAGAGATAATGGACTGTTGGACTAATGGAGTGTTGCTTCTATCCAGCAAATGCAATCTTCTACCACTGTTAGTCATGCCATGCCTCTGTGAGCGTGTGTTAAATTTAGGTGTGTTAATCAAGTCACATTTGCACCAATCATCATTACTGCTTCCTTATGTTAAAGTAGATGTTTGCATGATGTTTTCCATAGTTGGATTATTACCTTAGTCTGAGTTCAACAGAATTATTAGCCAGCATGTAAACATGCAGCTTACTTAGTAAGCAGAGTGTGCCCTGTCCCCAGAGACTGATGGCTCATTTAACTGCACTGTTATGTACTCCACATAAGGGAAATATTTACAGTGTGATTACAGCATAGGTGGATGAGTACATGTGTTCATATATCAGAAAAACAGGCTGCAATAATTCAAGTCTCATGTTTTTATGCTTTTGTGGCAGCATATGTGTGTGTGCATAAAGTATTGAACTATTAGCGCTGGAGAAGCTTTTATTTCTCAGCCTTGGAGAGGAACTGCGACTTGACCACAAAGATATTCAGAAATTGAGCTAAAGCTCACTACAATTTCCCAGGTCCAAGGTGACATCTTCAAATTGCTTGCTCTCAAGCAACTCAAAGATATTCCAGATACTGCATTGGAGACGTGGGTGTCCACCTTGAAACTGTGGTGATTGTATAGATCGTCTGTGCTGCCACATTTTACACTTCTACAATCTTCTTTGTATTTGAAGCATTGTAGTTAGCTCATTGGTTCTGCTGATATTGAGCTTCAGGTGGTTGTTGTTGCTCCATGTGATGAAGCTCTCTATCAGTCCTCTGGACTCCTCTGGAAAAATAGTCTCTGTGAAGACAGCATGTTTCTCACTGGAAGTTATTCACTGGAATCATAAATGTCAATATAGTAATAACTCACTCTCTCTCTCTCTCTCTCTCTCTCTCTCTCTCTCCCCTCTAATCTTTACACATCCCCCTGTTGCATTAGTCAGGAGAGTTGCAAAAAAACTTTATTTGCACCGCACCACAGAGTCAGCACACTGTGTTTTATCCTCGAATCTTCTGCTTCATTTTGCAACAAAAATTCCACGTCAGTATCAGCGCAGTGTGCTGCTGAGCGCTCCTGCCTGGCTAGCCGTGACTGATGATGCACACTGACTCACCCCTTCTCCCCCCAGGTGAGTAAGGCTCCATGTCACTTACTGGAACACACTCTCCAAAAACACAATGGAGGTCTCTCTCTCTCTCACACACACACACACACATACACACAAACACACACACTTATAAACATGTAAATCATGCAGGCCCTCACTAGTGACTCAATGGGTAGTTTTCCTCTCTACGTCCACGCACCTCCCCATCACCACCCCCGAAGCCCAAAATAACCTCTAGTGTGCGTTGGACCAGGTGCTCTTTAAACACAGTGAAAAGGATTAGAATAACATGTGAACATTCATAGCCGAGGCTGTCATCACCATGATCAATGAGGAGGCTTTTGTATTCACAGACATAAGAGATGATGTCAGCTTTGCTACTATTCTATGACGACACTGTAAAAAAATATAATCACCCAAACAATTGAAGCCACATCATCATACCGGGGACTTTTTCCCACATTCTTTAAGAGTTTTAATCTTAATACATGAATCCAAAGCCGTTAACTGTTGGATGTTTAATTCATGACCCTGGATTATGCTCTCAAATTGGGCCACATCTTTCTGATAGCCAAGAAAATACTATACAATGTGTTCTAGATTATTCCAAGTGACTAATCTAATCCAGTGTGAATTTAGCTGTAATGGTGTTTTAGAAGATGTCTGTGTTATATGGTACAATTTCATAATGAGGATTAGTTTAGATTTTATGCAAGCTCACTGAGTCAAAATGGGATATCAAAATGCCTCCTGGCGATCCGCTTACAAAGGCACACATTGTGCTCCTGAGAGAAGAACATACAGTAAGGCCATTTCCTCTTATTGACGTTCTTGGCAAGTCTAATATTTACAGAAATGTTATGGCTTGACAACCCTCAATTAAACTTGTCATAACAGAGCCCATCCAAAAGAGAGACAGGAAGGAGGTGATGCTAGGAATGATGTCAGCTTGGCGGAGAGGGATGGGGGCACGGAGGCACGTAAACAGCTGTTCAGGGATTGTCTGCGGGATATCGAGCATGCCATGTGCTTGTCGTGTTATCAGGAGCACAATGTGACTGAGTACAGTGGGTACACAAGAAATTTGACCCGGTTAATTGGTGCCTCTCATGTTAAAATACGATTACACAACACAGGATTGGCACACTGAAACATGCCCTCACTTCCAGAAGAGACGTGCTCTGTGATCATAGACGAAACAAACACGGTGCCAGCTCCAGTGAAGCAGTGTTATGAGTTTTATCTGCTATGTGTGTTGTTGTTTGCTGTTTAATAAAGCAGAAAGGTCTCTTAAAAAGGACTTTTTTTTTTTTTTTTGGTGCCATTACAACTTCTGTTACAAAAAGGCGTCTGAGTGATCGGATCCGAAACTCAATCTCTTATGAAATAGCATTTGTCTTCCACTATCAATCTGTCCATTTGGCTGCTTTGAAGTTGATCCACGTTTGAAACAAAGCAGAGCTCGCTGAAACAGAACGCGGGGGAGAGAGGGCAGACAGAGAAATCTCTTTGCAATACATGTCTGAATTATTACAGGGATGTAAGTATGTAACCCTAGCCAAAGATGTGGAGTGCTTTTGGAGTCTGTGTAAATGGATCTAGTCAGAGGTGAAGAGAAAACAAGTCTGACCCCGTGCACTGTGCACCGGGGAGGTCAGCGTGTCTGTTTGGTTTTCTGAGTCTGGACCATGTGCTCTATTTGAAAAGGGGACGGGCCATGCTGACGTCGTAAATTACAAGGCAGGCACACGGTGTGCGTGTGTGTGTGTGTCTGTGTTAACTCCTCGATTTGTGCGCGCATGTGTAAATGTGCCAGTACGTGATGGTGTGTGCGGTTCCCTCTGTGAACCTGGTCACCCACTGACTGCATCTTATCGCAGACTACTGGCTCAGCGGAGCGTCTCTGACCCTCCATACTGTCCTCCTACCCTCAGGCAAACAGAACAGAGTCCAACTCTAACGCTGTTTGATTCACAAATATGATTCAACATGGAGATGACGGGGCCCCTTAAATGCCATTTACCGGGCCCTGGCATGGTGATAATTGAAAATGTCAGTAAAAGTGCTTAGGAGAAATTCCAGCAGGATTATCGCCCCAGTAACATCGACAGACAGAGGGGTTGTCTCTGGAGAGCACAAAAGAACTTGTCTCCATATCATAAAACCTGCACTGTTCCCCAGCTTTTTTAATGAAACTGCTGCTATGCCAATCCTGGGAGGGGAGTTAGAGTAACATCTTGTTTTTTTGGTGTTGGAGTTGGTGATGTGTGTGTGTGTGTTGGAGATGATGGCGGGGGGGGGGGGGGGATAGCCGTGGCAGTTCCCCTCCTCTCTTTTTTTCGAAAGCCAGTGTTGTCGGTGCATCATATAAAAGAAGATATACAAGCAATTCACATGCAAATGCTGAGGGTGATTTAGAAAAGAGGGGGAGAAAGGGGAAATGTGCTATTGAAAGCCAGTGGAGGGAAGGGGGAGGGGGGTCGCATTAAGCGTTGGCGAGGGAGGTGTGAGGTGGCGGTGCTGTGAAACAGAGAGACATTTGTGTAATCTGGCTTTATGTATCACCACTTCTGAATAATAACATGAAAAAAGAGACTTACCTCATCTGCCTGGTAGAGCCAAGGCATAAATAAAAGGGCAGAACAATGGAATTACTATTACCCCAGCCTCTGCGCTGAAGCTACATCACCAGTATTCTTTGGAGCCACTGGCAAGAAGATTAATGTTTTGTTAAATATCAGTGTGGGAGCATGTGAAGAGGGGAGAGAGGAAGAGGAGGGGGGGTTGCTTACTGGGTCTTCTAAACTTAGTCAGCCCTGGCTCTCTTTGTAATTATGGTGTGTTGCTACGGATGCGTCCCACACTCTCCCTTCCTAAGTGTTAGTCGAGCGTTGTTATGGTACCAGATGCATGTATTTGTCGAGAGGATTATGGGTAATGTTCCGTGGCGTCTGATTGGACATGTGTGGCTTGCTGCGCTCTGTTTTCATGATGCATTCCTTGGCTCGCAGCCCCCATGGCAAAATGTTCTGTGTTGCTGACTAAATGCAGTGAGAGTGGCTCCTCTGTCAGAGCGCTCGGTTGTCTCTTGGCGTCATTAGCCTGTCTGCTTTGGAAAATCTTTGGAACCATCCTGGTTTTAAGATTGATGAACAGGGGGCTGTACGAACATTATTTGGGCGGGGAGGGGTTAAATATTGTATTTTAGTTTTTAAAGTTGTACGACCCTCCCCAGAATTCTTAATATTTTATTTGGACCCCACTCTTGACTGAAGTGAAATCTCAACATATAGCTTATAGAATAGTACAAGTTATCAACCAATAATAATGACAAAGACAAAAGCATAAAGATTTAAAGATGGCGTAATGTAATTTAAACCTTATTAAATGTATGTATGCAGTATTAATTGCAATAATAGCCACTGAGGCATACATTTGAAGAGGAATTAACAGTTTCCAAATTCATGGTAAACATTACAAATGGCTGAACTTACAGTACAGGCCAACTTCATATGGCCTATTAACTTTTTTCTTTTTTTCTTTTTCTTTTTTTTTTAGCTTTTGTAACAGTTCAGAGGAAAGTGAAGCTGGTAGAGATAACATTTGGTGCAAACAGACAGGATTGTTGTCCTTTGCATGCAGCACCTTAATGACCCACTGTGTACACCTGAGCCATCATTTGTGACTATTTGTCATTCATTCTGCAAGGGAATGCCAAAATATAAACTTAGGGTGTAAAAAATAGAAAGGTCTTTCTTTGCTTTCCCACAAAAAAATGTCAGGCTGTCCTGCCCTCAGCAAAATCACACACGAGCCTCCCCCCTTTGCTGACCTCTCCTTTACCCTTTATAACTTGTGTGCAAAGTATTCCCAGCGTGAAGATATTTGACATCGAAATACATTTTTAATATCAATCTTAATTTTCATATTCCTGATCCCTGTGTGCACAAATACAGGCTATTTTCCATCAGCACTGGGCTTCACAGCTGCATCCATTGTCACATATGAAACTGCCCAGTTCAACCACAGACCTCTGCTGTTGACCACAGAGCCGCGCTGGAGCAGTTTGGGGTTTACTTCCTTGTTCAAGCGCACCTCAACAGTATTTGCACAGGAAATCTTCCAGTAATTTGCACTCTTCTCTAACCTCTGGACTACTGTGGTCCCCCATGCGTTAAATATCATAAGAACACAGAATTTACACAGACCACAGAAACCAACAGTCGAGGCTGTTTACATAACTAAAAGTCCTAGATAACACTGACATATCCCAGCTATCGTGATCCGGTTTCTCATATCAGGATGTGGTCTTTCACTTCTTTTCGCTTTATTTTTTTTTTATTTTTCAGCTAAACTGCCATCAGTGCAATCCACAAAGCCTTTTTTTTCCATTTCTCTGACGCTAATGTGAGTCACATTTAGTCATGTAACGACTTTGTCTTCTCGTAAAGCCTCAGCAATATACATGTTAAAGCCCCCACACACAAACACCCGTATACACAAACAAAAGCAACAGTTCTTTTCACAGAAAGAGGCCTCTGATTTCAATTTTAATGGCATTTGCATGTGTGTGTGTGTGCTTGTGTGTATGTGTGACCTGACCAGACATCCTACCCCTGTGTTAGTAACAGGACTAAGAGTGGTGGTGGGGGGGGGGGGTGCACCCACAATATTACACACCCTCATAAATCTATGGCCCCTGTAGCATTTATGTCAGTGGCCTGTGATCTAGGGTGATAGGCATGTCCGGACACAGCCGCCCTCCCTCCTGTGCCTCCGCTCTTTTCTCTGTAGCGTGTATGAAAGAAACAAAAGGTCAGGGGTGAACCTGGTCGCATGACAACGGGCTGACAGGCTCAGTTGCTAAGGGGATAGGTGACAGGGTGGCACGGACGTGGGGTGACAAGGTGATGGCATGAGGTGACAGAAAAGTTACCAGGTGAGGATGGAGGTGAGTGACGGCATCTGACCGACTCACCCGCTTCGCTCCTTTCTCTCTCTTCTTCTTTGTCTGTCCTTCTTACTGTCATCCTTTCTCTATCCGTCCACCTCGCATGTCTCAGTCTCCCCAGCAATCACACTCCGTCACACCTTTGAACTCTCCCTACCTGACTTTGACGGCAAATGTGTGTGTGGGCTTTTTTGTTTGAGGCCGTGTGTGCATGTGTGCATGAGCTTGTGTGCAAACATGGAAGTACTTGTGTACTTACAAGTGTCACATGCTAAATTCTATGTATCTGTGGCTGCTTTTGCACCATTAGACCTTTGTTATCTGATGTTGTTTCCCTTCTCCATGCACTCTTTGGTCCTTTGAGCTGCTTTCTATGTGTATGTGCTTTTGTGTCTCTGTGTGCTTCACAGCAGTTAACATCCTTCCTGTTTGCTCTCTTAGCTCTGAGTCACAGCCCTGACGTGCTCAAACAGCCGAGGGGGAGGCGTACATACTCCTGTTGGCAGTTGAGGAGAACCAGGAGGAGGAAATGAAAGGTACTCCCCTCATTTCATACACCAGCGACCTCACTCACTGACTCAGCAACCAACCATGGCAAGCGTGTGTGTATGTGTGTGTGCTTATAGCAAGTGAGTGCTTGCATGTGTATGTCTATGCAGTGGTCTACATTTTATGCCGTCTAAGAATAACTTTGCATGGTTGCACAAATTGTTTGAGATCAGCGGTCATATTTGCACAATCTGCAGTCGAGCAGTGTGTTCTCAGATTATCAGGGAGACATTATTCAACCGGCTACGGGAAAGGATTTGACCTGTCTGGCCCTTCACACACCCAACGTCTTGTTCAGTGCAGCTCCTCCTCACCAGGGAGGTGAGGGGAGACACAATAGCAGCACTCATTGACCGGGTTAATAAGTATTCTGCCTTGGTCCCAGTCAGATGCTCTTTACCTTCTAATACACTGTCTGTGTGTTTCAGTCTTCAAAGCGGCACAGTGACCTCATGTCTGCCTCACACAGCTTTTGTAAACTAATGAATGACAGGGGTTCGGGGATTCTGCAGCCCGGTCGAAACAGGGCTGAACCGTGCGCGTGTGTGTGAGTGTGTGTCTGTCTGTGAATTTGCACATATATAACTTCTCCCCTCTCCAACACTTGCATCTCATCTTCCTTGTTTTGTGTGTGTGTGTGTGTGTGTGTGTGTGTGTAGCAGACAGGTAGGTGTGTGTGTGTTGCTAATGCTGCTCATCTGTTCCTCTGAGTCATATGGGGCATGTCACTCTGCACTTTGTGTTGGATTGTTGCATGAGCTGTTTTGGCAAAAACAGACTTTTGTAATGTGGGTAATGTCACTGAGCAGCTTCACTAAATTTACCAGCATGAGTCAGATAAGACAACAGAGACAGCTGTGAGGTACTTTAAAAAACCAAATGAAGTACAGAGAAGTTAATTGGATGTATTTGTTTAATTTTTAAAATGATTAGAAATAAAATCATGTTCAGAAACCAATTATCTGTACCCAATATAATCAGTTGACATCTGAGTATTCTGTAGTACTCGGTACTTGATTAGTTTATTTTTTGCGGTATACCTGCCCCGCTCCGTTGGCTCTCTCAGCCTTTGATCCAAAGAGGATCAAGAAGAATCCGACCTCGGCATGGATGAACTCATCATCCAGATGTTCACTTCCCACAGCATTGCTTTCCATTCACCGCTGTGTTTATGTTGTATATAAAGTCTCTTTCCTCAAAGTTTTTAATATGAATTTCAGCCTGGTTCTGGTGATTGGGCTAATTTTACTCAACTCTAATGGAGTTTTTATGACAACAAAATCCCAATTAAAGTGACGTCATTAAAGCCAAACTCTCTCACAATACTGCTCCAGTTTTACGTAATAACATCAGTATTATCTTGAGATATCTCACAGACACCTGTTGCTGCCCACAAAGGCTCATTTGTCATCATCCTGCATTAAAATGATAAGAAGTGTAAGAAGTGAGTGTCGGCTGTTTCTGTGTCCTGAATGTGATTAGAAAGCGCTTCTGCTCGATGTTTCTCCTGCAGATACATTGTGGCCTTGTATGCTGTTAGCTGCAATAGCTAATCCAGGGAGCTAATTCCTGTGTTTACTTCCAATCCATCTCAGAGACGAGTGTTTCTAAATGATGAATGTAAAATTTAAGTTTATTTCTCAAGCTTTAGGATGTTTGTGCTGCTTGCATTGAAACATAGGTTTTTAGCCGGACATCTGCAGAGGTGATGAGTGCAAAGTCAGTGCGACCCGTAGTCAGACTGGCCACAAGTATACAGCTTACACCCAAGTTGAAAAGTACTGGAATTTCTCTTTAAATATAAAGTGGCATGAAACACAGCTAGTACACATATTTGATCCTTGTCATATTAGAAGAATTTAACATTTGATCATTTGAAAATTTTCTGTTTTTTCACTGCAGTAATTCATGACTCAGCACAACATGTATGTTCATGTTTGTGCTCGTCATGTTTGAGACTTTCAGTGACGTTTACAGAATTTCACAGGCTTTACAGGGTTTCTACTGTTGCATCAGTAAATGTAATGAAAAACAAAGGGAACATAACTGCGTCATAGGGCTGCATAACAGTGATTGTATCAAACAAGGTGTTAATCAGAAAGTCTCTTTATTCATTTTGCTATGATTGAATTTGTCGTAATGAATTATTAAAGTCTTGGCTATTAGTCAGTCACACATTCTCTGTATTGTTAGAACAGTTGTGTTGTGTCACGATGTAGTACCTTTCAGGAAATGCATATTGATATTATGCGCACAGATGAGGACCAGTCACATTTTCCTGCTGGACTTTTTATGTAATTACCTTTGTGGGAACGTGACCCATGTATGCATTCCATGAGAGTCAGTCAAATTCATTCACTCATCATTCAAATGTTCAAGCTCATAATGTTTGTACTATATCGCACAGTTCCTGTATCAAATAGTGGTTTTTGATTTCCCGTGTGTAGAATGATGGAATGCTTCATGCGGCTGCTCTGGTATTTCTACCCACTGCTTTACCCGCCATAGTAAAAAGAAAAAAGCCATAGTCTGCAGCGACTTTCATCTCGACTGCTGTTGAAAGGTGTTCCTTCAGGTCCTGGCAGCATCCGACCTGGCAACCATCAGGTGTCCTGGCTTGCCCAGCTGGTTTGCTCTCCAGAGCCAGAGGAGAGTACTAATGCATGAGGAACATAAGCCATCAGTGTCAAGGGAGGGAGAGAGGAGCCACTGCCATGTCCTGCTGCCGCGTGTTGTTTGTTTACAGGAAGGTGCCACTTGGCTCTCTGTGTGTGTGCGTGTGTGTGTGCACGTGTGTGCGTGCGTGCGTGTTGCTAAGGGCCATGGGCCTGGATAGAGAGATAGGGCCTCCTTCATCCCTAATGACTATTGAGTGTGTCTCACAAGATGACAGCCTGCTGAGAGCACCTGGCTGGCACTCCACACAGCCCCACGCTCGTTCCTCACGTTGTAGGAAGCCAAAGCGAACGGTTCATCTATGTGCATGTACGTGCAGCTCTCACTGAATAGTCATGAATCAAGAGGTCATGTGAGCTGCTCCCTAATTGTCATGTTTGACTCTCTTCAAAAGAAGAGATGGAAAATTCCAAACCTTGGAGGTCATGCGCTCAGGCCACCAGACCTTTCTGTTTGCTCATGCAACACTGAAAAAGGTAACAGTCTATGTTTATAGAATTTTATAGCTCTTTATGTCAGGCACGAAAAAGAAAAACAACATTTGCCTGCAAGTTGGTCTGTGATTTATGTCATGTTTGGACAAGTATGAACAATCCATCTTTTTACACAGTCTAAATTTCCTTAAAAATATCACTATTATTCCACAGAGAGGAATGTGTGTCTAAATCAGAAATTTAATGTGTTGGTTTAGCGCATGGTAATGTAATACATCCCTTTAAGAATACAGCCTCTAATATATTCCTTTCAGATTTATGATGCGAGCTTGGTTGTTTTTATAGAGGTGTACAGTAGCAACTGTTAAGCAAGTCATGAGCGTGTAAAATGTCATTTGTTTTTAATTTCATACAGCAGCCCACAGTGAGCTTTGTTACACGCTTATTCCAGTAATCATACTTGTCAGAGCCCCTCCACGCTGCCAAAGTATGGGTGAGACACCTCGCAATTACTTATCTGCATTTTGTTGAGACATTTATAATTCCCACAACCTAATACAGGAGCATCGACTCAAATTACAGGCTTTGAGTTACACGGTGAGAACTTATTTATTGTGGCACCTTCTCTTTCTTTGCCGGTGTCAGTCGACTACAAAACCTAATTAGTGCTTTCAGCTCGACACCCATTAGCTGAAACCCGATCCTTGGCCTGGTGGAGAAAAATAATTATGACATTCCTCTTATAAATCATTGGTTATGTCCTAAGCCTTTTCAATGGAAATATGATTTCCCACTACAAATTGTCTGACCTGTTTTATGTTCTCCAACACATAATTAAAGCCGTGGTGTGTGAGAGGAAGTAATTTTGTTCAAAGGCTTTTGGCAACAGCGGTGCTATGTCTTTTCTGCTTGTTTAGAGAACAGCTACTGGCAAACCTGGACATGTGAGCTGTGTAATGGATTAGGAACAACAGCGGCAACATGTGTGAATAACCTGTGTTTGTCAGTCAGCCAAGAGACATGGGAAATGAAATACATCATCGAGTGGCAGGGGTGATCTGCGGGTCATCAGGTACAGCGAGGGCCACTGCCAAACCGCTTTCTGACTCGGAGAAAATGTGT
The DNA here is from genome assembly GCF_051107435.1 of Chaetodon auriga. NCBI lineage: Eukaryota > Metazoa > Chordata > Actinopteri > Chaetodontiformes > Chaetodontidae > Chaetodon > Chaetodon auriga. The sequence continues at coordinate 9,968,125 of NC_135074.1, read as the reverse complement.
CCACACATTAGTGCTGCCGGAGCCACACAGGTCCGCTTTATTCTCCCGGGGAGGCTCGCTTCAAACCGCAGGTAGCCACTCGTGGCCTAGTGCCCCCAGCTTCACTGAATGAGTACTGCAAGGACAAACGTCTAAGGGTAAAGCTATACGTTCTTGAAATCTGTTGCGACAGCCTGACGTTATAAGTCAGGGATAAAAATCTGTACTTTCCAGGACTGTTGCGGATGACTCCGTACAAACTTGCAGGGTGTTATCCTGCTAATGCCACGACCACATGCATGCCATATGTGATCAAATTAAGAATACAATTGTATCTTCATAATTTCACTTAGCTTTTGTTTTTCTTCACATAGAATGTCATTCCTGGGCCTCAGGCTTCCTGATGTCTGAATTACAAGGCAACATGAAGTTAATGTGGACGTCCAGATTTACACAAATGTAAAACACGTTTGATATTAAATTTGCTTGGTCCTGAATGAGAGATTCTTTTTATTATGTGTGTGGTTACACAAAAATATTACTTTGCTAAGTCTCACTTTGGCTGTCTATAACAGCAGTTTAGTACTGCCACATGAATTTGATCTTCCAGCCAATCAGAACCAAGAAATAATACACATATTATCTATCCATCCATCATCTATCTATTTACTGTTCAGACATAAGTGCATGGAGTTGGTGCCTGAGGATATTTGGTTTTAACCCTGCTTATTGTTCTAGTGTTGTAGCTAATCTCCTTCAAACTTGTAATCCTCCTGAAGAAGGAACATTACCTTATAGTGCCCTATTTATCTACGCCCTTCCAGGCAGGGAAAGGTTAGACCGTTACCCTGTCTGTGTGTGTGTGCATGTGTGTGTGCACTGCACACTGTATGTGTGGCAGGAAGCGACAGCCTGCACCAGCCCAAATACATTGCTGTCTGAGTGACTTCTAGAGGTCATAGGGCAAATCTTGTGGTAATCTGCTAATCCAATTGGTTTGCCGTATTCACATGATCTGCTAGGATGCAGGACAGCCATCTTCTGTTAGGACACACACACACACACACACACATGCGCGTGCACACGCACACATATGAGAGCAAACACAAAACACAGAGGCACACACGCCTGCTGTCCGCTGCCTTCTCGCGACAGGGGTTGACTCCATGTCACCGGCCTGTTTGATTCCACTTAGGCTTGAAGCAGATTAGTGAAGGTGACTCTTGAGGGGGAATGCCGCTGCATAATTGGCAGAATTTATAAACCAATTAAAGGCGCATTCTAAAGAGTGCTATTCTGCAGCTATTATTAGCTCCGTGTGATGGGATAAACAGCGGACCTCTGATACATGCGTGCACACTTCCTATCATACATGCAACTGTACAAGTGCGCCTGTGTGCTATTTGAAGTTAGTATGATCCCAATCCAGTGGTCATCGACAAAAGAGTTCCTGTGTAGGCAACCGCTGACTGACCCTGTTTCTGCTTCAAAGTCATACGTGAAGACAGAATAACAACATATTCTCTGTCTGATGACCTGCGTGTTGGAACATGAAAGAAAGTACCTGATTTCCCAAGAAGACATGAACATAATTTACGTCATAGCAAGCAGACTGTACATTTTGCATTTCAGTTATAGCATCAGCCAAGAGTTTTGTGCCTTGCTTGAGGATACATCGACATTACACTCAGCTGGACTTAATCATTATGGGACAGTCTCTCTAATCCTGAGCCCACCCTGCCACCCTGTCTGTGCTAACTAACATGCCACATATGAAAGGAAACTACTGAGTACATGTGGTTCCCATGCAAACATAAGATAACAACCACATCATGGCTGGCAGGCGGCACCGTGAGTGTGTGACGTGCTCTGCAGCACCAAAGCCGAGGCTTAGGAAGGGACTGGATCCCATTTCCCAGGCTGAAGCAGGACCTGAGGGCAGAGTGTGGAAACTGAACTAATTGCAGGATATTGGTCCTGGGATGATTAGAGGAGGACATGGAATGCCTGGTCTGTGATGCAAGCAGACCAAGGTGAGACTAATGACGGATGCATTTTTTTACGTCTTCAGATAAGTCTGTATCCTACAGTGGAGGCCTGCGGCACTGTGCAGAGGAGGGCGGGTACAGCTAGGCTTCCTACCAGCTTCCTATTTGTCCTAAGAGGACAGCTGTAACCAGCTGTGGGGTGTACGTCCATTGGATCCATATTCCTAATAGAATAGTAACTGAACTATATAAATATACAGCTTTCAAAGCACACATTTGATCTTGACTGCCCACTCAAATTGCTGATATGTCATCTCTTTTTTTTTGTTTTGTTTTGTTTGAGGGATTAGTGATGCATTCAAAAAAAAAAGATGACAGGAGTATTGTCCCGCTGGTGCTCCATTTTTAACCAATATCAGTTTGAGAATCTTAAAAATCCAGCAGAAATACAGGAAAGAAACATTTTGATCAGGATCCATTAAAAATGGTACTTGTGAGTAAGATACGTACTGAACATATTAGACTGTCATGGTGAAATATTCTGGCCACACGTCACTAGAAAGTTAGAAAAGTCTTCAACGATCTAAATCTGGTTGAGTGGAGCGAGTCCCTGCTCGTGAGTCTCATTTTAGGATCCTTACAAGGGGAAAACTTTTTCTAACCTTCGCCAATACAAACTGGCCAAAGGAGACCAAGAAAGACAGTGTCCCAGAGATCAGATAAAGCAATGTGAGCCCAGATACACTTGTATGAATGCTAACAGTCAAGTTAAGTGTTTCTGTGGTCAGCTTCCAAAGGCTGGCCAGCAGAGTACTGTATGTGAGTGGGGGACCCCGAGTAGGACGTCTGTGTGCCAGTACTAGAGCCTCCAGATGAAGACCTTGAAAATGATCAATACTCCGGATACACCGGCTCATGCAGATTCTTTTTCTTCTTCTTCTTATTTTGATAATTTCCGTTATTTGTTTATTGAGCCCTTGTACTTTTTATCTTATGAGGCAGCAGAGATCGGTGTTATCAGGATCCTCTTACATTTGAGCCAATTTGCGTTCCTAAAGAGGAACAAGTGAAGGTGAATAATACAGACTGAGTATTCAAACGCAGACTCTGCCCTGAGTTCACTGTTAGGGTGTGAACTTTGTGATTTCTGGACACGAAGTTCAGTCAACTGCTGACTTTGCTTCAGCACATTTCTCTCTCTCTCATTTTCACAATTGTTTAACTTAACAGTCGAGATTTTCTGATGGTTGCATCCTGTGGATAGTTTTTCAGTATTCATTTCCATTCAGTGTTCAGCAGTGACATCTGTTCAATGAAATCATATCTGAACGATGCAAAGAATCCTGCTCAAGTCTGAAACAGACCAGCAGCAGCTATGACATGTAATTCAGTTAATAATACGGAAAACTGCGTATGTGCTAACCCTTGTCTTTTATTATAGATGTCTCAAGCCACATGCAACAAGTGGTAATTATTTTCCTTTTGTATGATACAGCTGGCCCGACTGTTCAGCTCTGCTTCTCTCAGTTGTTGTTGTGTCCAGAAATGTTGGCCATACTGGGCAGGAGGCATTTTGGAACGAGTGAAGTGTTGCCGTCCCTCTGTGCAGACACCACCCCTTTGATTCTGTGTCTGCGTTTAGTGGCCCCCTTTGTTTGCAGTGTTTGTTTGATGTTACTTTAGCAGAAAGAGACAGACACCATTGAGTAGCGGGAGTGCTGTTCTGCTGCGTGCCATTCACGCCTGCTGTAGAGCGCACAGAGTCAAACACAACAAGGGTAGGCCATTGTTTACCAGTGGAACTAATCACCCTGATGGCACCTCCATAAATCCCCCTCCCTGTTGACAGTGATTGGAGTGTACCTATGTGTGACCATGGACAATACAAATGCGCCAAAGGAAAATAGAATGGGGGTGCACTGAGGCAATATTTAGCTTGGCCAGATGGCCGGTTGCATGCAGCAGGCTTCTTAGCCCTCCACATCTGCTCCTTATGATGTGCCAGCAACTGGGTGAGTGTCTCAGCTTTACTTGTTAGGGCTTTCCTGTGCACTCACGTTTGTCCCGCAGCAGAATGATGTCTCCCCACTTTAACCTGTCTGCTGGAGGATCCCTTCCCACACTCAAGCGGTCCTCTGTTTTCCGTCCGCCGTGGCAGGCTCTTGGTGTTTTAGGGAGGCATCAGGGCGGGCCCCAGTCAGAACTCCTCTCCTCTGATTTCTTTATCCCCTCGTCCTGGAAGATGATCAGATTCAGACTTGTGGTGTGGTCCTGTTGCATCACCGGTCTGCACACAGAAGCTTGCTTTTGCAGCTGTTAAATATAAATTCTCTTCAAATATCTTTGTCCAGATGGTTTATTTTTACAAACAATACACAGGGCTGCATTCCTACTGAGCCCCCGTCCCCACCCCTTTACTGTCTGTCTAACTAGGCAGCTTCACTTCAGAGGAGCAGAAAGACAGGCACTATCATGCAGAGTGTGCACAGATGGTCCAGTGACACTGCTGTCATACAAGCAGGCTTCAATAAAAAAGATATATACACATGTATCGGTATGGATACATAAGCCATTCATTTTCAGGAAAGGAGACATACATGTGATACTTCTTCATGCATGAGGAGACAGCTGTGCAGAAGAGAGGAAAAATGCATGTATATGGATTTTGGTTTCCAATGTGTTTATTTTTATAGGATACATACCCATTTGTCAGAGATCACTAGGTTTCTAAATGATTTCCAGATGACAAACCAGTGTTGTGTTAATGTCACTGATATTTAATGGTTGGGCGTGTCTGCCCTCATTTCAGCCAGCTGCACACTGCATTAAAACTACTGAGATTGAATCTTAATTTATGAATGCATATATACGTATATTGTCTGCGCATTGGAGTGTACCTGTTGAAAGGTGTGTCATTGAGACACTGTTCCGTTATATAGCTAAATTTTAATTCTGATTTAAATTTTACATTAAAGTTTCGTTTTCTTGTGTTAAAAAAAGAGGCGTTTATTCCTGAATATAGTGTGTAACAGCAGACGCATTCCACTCTTTAGTACAAAGAAATTACACATTTATTTACGTTGTTAGCTAATGCTGACACAATTGTTTGATTATTTAGTTGATCATCAGCCAGTGAATCTCCAACAATTTTAAAGATCTATTAATCTGTTAAAATAAGTAAATTATTGCGCAAAAGCACAAAAAATTCTCTGGTCCAACGTCCGTACTTGTGAAGATTTTTCTGGTTTTCTATGTTTCGTATAATTCTTAGTTCAATGTCAGGAAACAATTTTCAGACATTTTTATCAACTGAACAATCAACCATCTAATAAAAAAAAAAACATTTATTGATAATGAAAATAATTGGTCTATATCTAGCAACAGCAGTTGTCTGTTGGCAATAATAAAGAAGAAGAGGGCATTAAGCTGGAATAATGTTGTACCTGAACAAAGAATGTAGCAGCAAACATTTAAAACTCATCAAGAAGACCACCTATTTGACACTTGAACAGCAAAGAACTGAAATACGTAATGTGAAGGAAGTGCATTGCTCTCCTCATGACTGAGACTTTTTTCTGCTTTTAAGAAACAATATTATGAATTCCATTGCTGGAATGAACAACTTGTTAGGGTTGAATTTTTTTTTTTTTTTTTTTGTAGTGTAGGTTCTACCTCGACCCCCACCCTCACCTCTCCCCAGGCCTTACTGCCACATCCACTGCACATCCTCTGCTCCCTTCCGGGCCCCAAGCTCTGGAGCCTCACAAAGGAGCCCTAACAAGAGAGAAGAAAGAGCCAGTGCCACTTGGACGGGATTACATCCCAGTAAGATTCTTCAGTCCTCTTGGCCAGCCGCCCCTTAACCCTCCCCTTCCCTGATTAGAAAGTGAGCAGGGGAAGGCTGGCTGGATACAGAAAAAGGGTCCACACATGTCCAATGAAGTGTTGCGCTGTTGTGTGGAGTAGACTTGCTGAGAGTCGTGTCAGTCTGGTCTTATCAGAAGTCCAGCCACTGAAGTAATCGTAAAGGACATAGCTTATTTTTGGTGCACGTGCAATGTTAATAAACAGACTTAGAATTAAAGAACCACTTAATATAATATATTTAAGGTTACTGAAATCAAAGGTTCCAAGGGATAAGAGGTTAATCTTCAAATACTGATAATCCCTTTTAATACACAGACCAAAATTTGGAATTTGTGAAATGCAGTTTCCACCTCAGTGTAAACTCTAGCTTTAGTTCATGCTCTGACATGCCCAGAATTCAGTCTGCGAGGGGCACGGACACGACGACTCTCGTCATTTACCTTATCCTCTCTGGATCTTTAATACCTGACTCCACCCTTCCTGTCCTCAGATCCCCTCACATGTCCTCAGTCCTGACTGTCTATCTGCTGTTCCTGCTTCCTTCATTCCTTTACCATTACATGCCTTGATTCAATAGTGAGACTCCAGGGTTTTTTTTTCTTTTGTTTTTCTTTTTTGTTCTCAGTCAGTATCTAAATTAAGTCAGTTGTCAATTTTGCACTTTTCAAGAGAAAAAAATAAATTCAACTACAGATCAAAGTGCTTGTAAAGAGGGACATTTCTTGCAGTGTAGACGTCTGTGATGTACAACCACTGAGGGTGACTGATGGACTCTATGTTCCCCCTTTTTACACCACCTGAGCCCCATGCCCCCTCCAACGGTGGCGGAAGGGGTCAGGTGACAGGTGGACAAAAACCAGTAGCTTCAGAGTAAATGATGCATGCCCCAGGATCAGTAAATAAGAGGCAAGGTGCCATTAAAGAAGGGCAGCCTGCATAGCTGCCATTCCTTCCTGGCTGGTGGTGATGTTGGGGGGTCACCTGGCTGAGCCCACTGTGATGAGTGTAGTGTGTGGTGTGTCTGTAGAAGTACTACTACAGTGAAAATCTATCTTTTAAAGTCATTAGATTTTGTATAAAATATTCATTTTATATTAATTACTAACAAATAATTTTATTTTGCCTTTAAGATAAATGTTTCATTTTCCCGATAGCACTAAAATTACACATAAATGAACATTTTTGACGTAGGTGTTGACACAAAGATTGTTTTAAAAGTGTGTGTATACATTTACAGTGTGAAGGGATAGGTGTGTGTTATTTGTGTTGAAGTGGGGGGATGGGGGTAGGCTGGGTGGAGGCTGCAGAAACTCGCTGATGTATGTTGTTGAAGTAGTGGTCAAGGGCCATAACACATTCACAAAAAGACCCCAAAACCCTGCACCCAAGATAAATGGAAATAGCTTTGGGGCTGATGGCATAGACCAGATTATAGTTGTTTGTAGATGACGGCAGTAATAGCCGTTATTCTTTTGTTGTGTTTCTTGTGTCGCTTATCTTCCAGGGAGATGCCTGACATAGTCATTTTAACTGTGAGGAAGGTTAAGTAATTCCACAAAATAAAACTGATGGGTTAACCACCACATCCACCTTGGAGCTTTTGTCACTGCCATCAGTGATTCCATTTTTATTTTTCTCTTCAGCCAGAGCCAGAGATGAGCTGTTGTTGTTTATGGGAAGGCGGTTTTGTTTAGAGAACCTGTGTCAGACCTCAGAGCAGAGAGAGAGAGAGAGAGAGAGAGAGAGAGAGAGAGAGAGAGAGAGAGAGAGAGAAGTGAGGCGGGGGGTGTTCTGGCTTCCCTCAGGAGCTCCATCGTTCACTGGAGCCAGGGAGGCAGCTGCTTGCTCACCCAGCCAGGGCTCCCCTTAGCCAGGCCCCGCAGCACTTCTCTGCTCTCCTCTGTAGCTGGGCTGGGGACTGACAAGGCCTGGAACTCCTCCGCCTTGCACATCGCAGCCAGGACAGCAGCCGCCAACCCAGCCAACCAGCCAGCCAGGCAGGCAAGCCCCCTCCCCAGCCCCAGCTCCCAGCCAGGCCCCTTTGTGGTGCTCCACTGCCCAGTAATTGATGCCTTGCACTGGGGATATATTTAATCACCATAACAAGGAGTTGGTAGGAATAAAATGATCTTGTAAAGGCGCTGCAAAGCTCTCCGAACAAGCTGGATCAGAGTTTGTGGGAAGCAGAGCGCAAGATCTGAGAGTATGTGTGTATGGGCGTGCATGCGTCTGTGCACTTCTGTTCTCTTGCGATTGCACATGACTTTTTTGGAATCGGACACACTCACCTACATCCTCCCTGTCACCCCCGTCTACCTCTCGGCCCCGACTCCGCCCCAAAAACACGACTGCAGGCCAACAAATTTCATTACAACAGCCCTAAACTGCACAGTTTTAGAGCCTTCTAATTATTCCTCTCTCAGATGTGGTCATGTTGAGAAAGGCCGTAAATCAACAGAAGTAGGAGTGCCAGGCCTGGAGCTGTGAGAAAACTGGAAACAAATGATCTGCCCCTTCCCCTGCTCTTTCCTTCTCTCACCATCCCTCTCTCCAACACCTCACCTCTCCGTTTGCCTCCTTTGACTTCCAGGGACAATGAAAGATGAAACTGAAGGGCTAAAGCAGGAGGATGTCTGGAGTGTGTGGTCTGCTGGGTTGAGAGACTGTCATGTAAGATAATGAAAGTAACCTTCAGCCCAGATGTGGTCATTTTTTATCCACCACTTACCACTGAGTCGCACCACTCAAGCAGTTGGGGGTGTGGTGTTTTGCTCAGAAGGTAGCTGTGATGCGATGGTGGTAAGATGGCAGCAGACAGCTGAGTGGTACCTGGGACCAGGTCTGTCTGTGCTGCGCAGACTGCCACTGCCTGTAATCAGCTTCTTTAAAGGTTCTAGCCAGTAATTGCTCACTGTAGCCCCAAGATAGCAATCAAAGAGATGCTGAACTCCATGCTCTCCCTTTCTCTGTCTCTCTCTTTCCTTCTGTCTCTATCTTTCTCCCCTTTTCTCTCCCACACTGTATCTTTTTCTGCTGCTTTACATTTGGAGACACTGTAAAGAAAAGCCTCTTAGCATCTGTTTTTTAGTGGGTGCGAGGGAGGAAAATCGATTCAAATTGAATTAATGGCAAAACTGATATTGCTTTGAAGAATGCCCCACCACCCCATCTCCTCCCCCCACCCCCACCCTCACCCCCACCCCCGCTCTCCTGTCTCTGTCCTGGTTGCATTTTTCCCCGTTCTCTGTTCTCTTATCTTTCAACAATTACAAGAGCACTCTAATGGCCCTTTTAAGTTGCCTGCCAGCTGTATTTGCAAAAAAAAAAAAATGTCTTCTTCTTCATCTGTGGGCAAATGTAGCTGTGCTGAGGTTCATTCTCATGTAAGGATTGCTGAGGCCTTTCCTCTGAAGTCATGATGAGGGCATTAAAGCTGTTTGTCTGGGCGCGAGATGTGAGTCAATTCATGAACAGATCTCATGATGTTATGTCAAATCTGTCAGCCATCATAAGGTACCAAGCAGCGTTTGATGTGGTATGAATTCCTGATATCCAGAGTGAGCCAAACCCATTAGTTGATTAACCAGTGAGATGATTGTTGGAAAACAATTTATCAAGTAAAAATAAACTCTTTCTGGTTATCGTTTCATGGTTGTTGCTGTTGTCCATCGTCTTCAAATGAAAACTGTGGGAGTGTTTTCGGGGGCTGCTGGCGAGATGATTTCAAGACATCATTTCAGTTTCTGGTCATTTATGACATTATTGTTTTTGACAACATACAGACCAAATCATTAATCATACAAGAAAATAAGTGCAGTCCAAGCTGAATGTTTATTTATATTTTCAGACTGACACGTAGAGTCTTGTGCATATGGTGTGCTTTTTTTGTAGATAACAATCTGTCAGTGTTTCCTGTTCCATCTGTAAGTACATATTGTCCCAGCGTCTTCATACCATTGTTTGATTTGTTTGATTTTCCCCCGACAGTAATGTTACACATTCATATATACTTGTACTGTTGCTTTAAATAGGGTTGTGTCACTGTGTGAAGTCATCTGTTAACTCTCATGAGAGGAGTGAAGTAACAGACACCTGCAGTTCAGCAGATGTCCCATCAATTATCACTGCCTGTTCCTCACCAACCTCACCCAGCACCCACTCCTGGTTCCTGGAAGGCAGCCCCACACCCTTTTATCAAAGATCTGATGCAGTACTCTGATCATTTTATCCGTTTTTCAGTCTGATTTTAAGCTTTTTTTGTTTTGTTTTGTTTTGTTACTCTGCTCCAACTTAATCACATTGCTATAGTTACATTCTGTGCAGAAACACAGCATGAACCCAGCAGAGTAGTATGCTGTCACTTAGTACTTAGTTTGATGGACACATTGCTCAACTTTAATGCCAGCTTAGCCTGCTTCGCACTGAATTCAGGGAGGGAAAAATGAAGCGGTGTGTCCTTTCCTCTGAAGACAGAGACGTTAACCTGCTTAAGAGTCAGTCTGACGTGGGATATCAGGTGAGGATCATCCAGCATGGGGGATCAAATCTCATCATCACCAAGCACGCAAGCCCAGAGATGCTAATACATAGAGGAAGCACAGCAAGGGAAGGGTGGTGACAGTGACTGAAAGAGGACAGTGAAACCACAGAGGAGAGGAAGGAGGGAGTTGAAACAGAAGCAGAGAAAGAGAAATAAAACAGCTTACAGATACTGGAGAGTGGAATGAAGGAGTCGAGGAGTGTATCAGTTCTTGTAGCTCAGCTGAGACTGAGAAAGAAATGGGAGAGCAAGAAACAGTGCAAGCAGGAGAGAGAGAGAGAGAGAGGAGAGAGAGCAACACAAGCCAAGTGTTTGAAGTGGATCAGTGTAGGCCAAACATCTGAAGAGGAAGGGACTGCAAACATGTCACACTGCAGCCTGCTTGCATTTATCAGCAGATGTTTGGGCTCTCCATCTCCATTAATGGTTCCCCATCCAGGTTGGTCTGACCTAGTGAATGAATAATATATATATATATTTTTTTCTTTTAAAACCGTTACTCAGAGAGAAGAGGTTTACTGGCTCCTTTTTAGCAAAGCCCTGAATATTCCCAAATCCCAGTTGCTTTCGTCTGTCTCCTAGCGGGGGGAATGCTGCCTTGTCTGAGGGCATTTCCACAGTACACGTGGTGGGAAAGGAGAGACACATTGTAAATTCACTCATCCACTCCAAGTTTTTCCCAGCCAAAGAAGTCAAAGTGGCAATCATCAGTCACCAGCCCCCTCCTCATCAATGCACACAACTGGAGCTATAATAAGAAAAACTGCAATCTTTCCCTTCTTTTCTCTGTTTACCTTCATGCGCTCTGTCCACTCTCTTCATCGCTGAATGCTCCGCCACGCTCCCTCTTTAAGTGTGTAATTACTCTCCGGCTACAGGAGCCCATACATTCTCCCCATGCGGTGGCATCAGCGGTGATTTGCTCCTAATTTATGGGAGCAGGAGATTCAAAGTTTTAAAAATATTTGGGTAATATCATGGCAGGCGTCGCCTCGCCCGTGTGATGAATGGAGGCCGGACCAGGCCATTGCAATTCTGAGCATGACGAGGTATTGGCACCAAACGGCTTTATACCTCTGCACTCCTTTATAGGGGCTGGCAGCGCTGTGAGAGAAAGCCGGAGGACCTTCATGAATTATAGATATGAGGCTGAATGATTGGGGCCGAGGCCATGTGAGCGATGGACAAATGGGACAGGATGTGGCTGGCTGATGCGCTGCTGTCCCTGCTGTCCTGCTGGATGCTGGTGCTCACGTAGATTAATGATAGGATGCTGAGTAAAGCAGGTCCTGTGTCAGAGCAGTTCATTGCCAGTTAAACGCGAGGTCGTCATGAGACTCCGACGGCTGCTGATGGAAGCTGATGGCGAGTCAGATGTGTTTTTAAAGGACTTTTGACAAACAGATCCATTACAGAGAGCTTTAAAGACTTTAGAACATCAATAGAGAAAGCTGCATCAATTATTTTTCAAGTCTGACCTGGTGTCTGTGTGAGCTCGAGTGCTGCAATGACAGGAAGTTACCAAAGTCGCAGCACGCCTAAAAATATTTTCCATTCTAAGAAATGCAGCTTTTCAGCGGTTTGGATATAAAGCAGAGACAACACCTTTCAGTGTACCTCCTCCCCAACAGTGTTGGGGAGGAGGTACACTGAAAGGAAGTTTAATAAATGACACTTTTTCTGTAGTTAATAAAAGCACTGTAAGTAACAACTTACTTCAAACCATATTCAATCCCATATTTCAACATTTAAATTATTAGTATGAATTGTCTTATTTTGCTTATGGATTAATGTGCATATTATCCTCTCACTTCATTGATTAACTGCTGAGTCTATAAAATTACAGTTTCTCCGGGCCCAGTGAGACATCTTCAAATTGATGTTTTGTCTGACAGTCCAAAACCCAGATATGTAGTGTAAAATGATATAAAACCAGCAAATCTTCACATTAGAGAAACCATGGAACTAATGAATGTGCATTTTGGCTTAAAAACCGACTCAGTTGTTTATCAGAACAGCGGCAGATTATTTTCCGTTGATAGACTAATTGTCTAATCCTTTCAGCACGACTTGTGTCTGTTATAGATCCTCGTGTGTTTTATGATTTCCTGTTGCCCTCGCCTCTTCACCAGAGCAACTAAAGCACATCTCTTCCCAATTACAGTATTCCCAGTCATTCTGAATCAGATATTTCAATTTACAGAGTTAATTCAGCCATGACAGTAATGTGAATCCATATCCCACTTTGTGCTTTGATTCCTCCCTTGTCAGTTTTTGTGCCAGCACACATTTGTAACACATGGAATTAAACATTGCCATTCTGTTTTAATGAACCACTTGTTGGAGGAGAATTGATTGTGCAGACATTAAGCCCATGCTCAGATAAGATAACACAGAACATTCTCTAATCTAGCTCTGTCCTACTTCACACTTGACCAGATGGAGATTTTTTTTTTTTTTTTTTATCGTTGAAAGAAGAGAGAGAAAAAATCTCTTTAAAAATTAATACATTATTTACACCCACCAACGGCTTACCGCCCAGTGTAAATCAAGTCCACAGCAGGCTCTACTGAGTCCCTCTTAATGACTTCTAAAACATATGCTTTTTTAATCTTTCTCTTCTTTTTTCATTGCCTCATTGCTGCTCTGGGCTTCTTTTTTTTTTGCCCTTTATTAAACCATGCACGCACACATACTCACACTCACACACACACAGTGAACTACATAGTGTCATTTCCACAGTGATAAGAGGAGAGCAGGTCTGCTGTCCTGATAAAATCTGAGGAAAGAGATGTAGTGAAGCCCCCCCCCTCCCAGCCCAACTCAGGCCACCCTCCTCCTTCTCCTAGTCCCTCCTGGAAGGAGCAGAGAAGGAGGAGGGAGGGGCAGGTAGCATTAAGCTTGACCTTATGTCCTGTGGAGCAGCTGCCTTCTTTGTCAACACTCGTCAGATAAAGTCAGCCGACGACGCCATTGTTGTGGCAGGTAACTGTTTTTACATGCAACTTGAAGAGTGTCTGGTGGGCGGCACTGGGAGATTACCACCTGAGATTTATTAAAGTGGTCAGTGATAAAAAGAACAATGGGGCTTAAGCGGGCTGGGTAAGTGGTCCTAATTCACGGCAGGAAGAAGGGCTGCACGGCTCCACACCTACAAACAGAGGGGTCTGAGGATGAATGCCCCGGCCACTTTGCCATCAATTAGCAAACAAGCTCAGTGCCTGTATTGTCTCTGAGACAAAAACGAAGAAAAACAATACGTTTGATATGAGGCAGTGAGGAGCAGGCCAGCTAAGAGATAAGTTTCCAGGCTATTGTGCAGCTGACAGCATGCAGGAGAGGAGATGACTTGCTTTTGGAGGATTTCAATCAAATAAATGTGCCAAATGATGCTGTAATCTAACTATCCTGTCCTTTATGTCGCACAATCTGCCCGTAAAAAGCAGAAGAAATTGTTTAAATGATTAGACTTTTGATAGAAATTGTGCAAGATGTGTAGTTTTTCTCAGCGCTGATTAATTGCAGCTACTGTAAACTGAGTGTATTCCATCTATGTAGCTATCTGCGCATGCTGAGCTCTTCCTTTGCTTAATAAATATTTTGAGATTAAAGCAGTGATCCTGCAGATGTTCGGCCAGACATGCATGGCAAGCGTATGTTTTTCGTGTTAAGAGGATGCATTTAATTCAACTAGAGAATAATTATTGAAAATACTAGGCTGCAATCCTAATCTGGGGTCCAATCAAAGCATGAGCCTTAGTCAGATTAAATTTATCCCCCACATTTCCATCTGCTTCAAGACATCCCCAAAGAAATACACATTTTCTTTGGAGGAGAAAACAACAGAATTAGATGTTGGCCTGCGTTTTCCAAATCAGTATGGATTAAAGAGACGGCCCTCGTCCTGGCACAGAAGCAAGTCTGTACAAAAGGACAGAGCAGCACGGCATTCCTAAAGGTCCTTGACTCAGACTTTTACACACACACACGGGCTCCAACATTACCAAGTCTATGATTTTTTGTGCAATCAGCTTGTATATTGCTTGGGTGCATTCTTAAATCCGCAGCAGCAAATTTGGGCTTGGAATTGACAGAGGGATTAATCAGCGGGTTGTTAAATGGGTGACATCATCATACGGATTCGGGTTCAGCTAGAAAGTTTGGTCAGAGACAGTGGATGCAGCTTCTATCACCTGTTTCTTTTCACCTTCTTCACCTTGTTGTTGTTTTTCATGAGGCAGACATTTATGAGGCTTTCCTCTTCGTGAAACACTCTCAGCTCAGAGCAGGTCCGCAGGGAGTTGTTGCATTAAATCCGGTTTGTCAGATCCATGTCCAGTGAGTGACTGTGGCCTTGTCACCTGTGGTAAACACTGGGCTTGGGCCACCATTGAGAGGATGGGCTGGACTGGAAGAGGGCTTCAGGGAGGAAAGTTAAGGCAGACAGTTATGGCACAGGAGTTTATGGTACAAACACATCTTTCGAATGAACTATGCAAAATTACTGTCCCCTTAGCAACCAAGCTAACAAGGCTCACTAGCTATAGGAGCTTTTCCCCCCTTCAGTCACTCTATATGTTAGCTAGAGTACTAGTGGTTAGCATGCAAGCTGTAGTCGTTTATCAAGTAGTCACTACGTCACCGAGCTTCTAGAGACACATTCTGTGGGAAGATGTGCAGATTGATGTCCCCGTGTCACTTTCTGGTGTCACTCATCTAAAGAGCAGCAACAAAAGAAAATGAGCAGAACTTGCAGGAGCCATGTTAAAATTCAAAGTATTTCCTACACATTAAAGGGATATTTGAAACCGCAAATTAAGCCTTAGTCTTTTCTGAAGACAGAAACTTTATTTAACAACAAAAAAGCAACAAAGGACACGAACAGATGGAGCGTATCTTAATTTCTGCGGTATGAGATTAGTGCCTTCCTGTTCAGCGGTTATGGATGCCACACAGATGTGAAATCCATGCTCGGTCTTCTCTCACATTACGCTGTAATGGCCAAATTATGTCAAATCTTAAATGCTGTTGTTTCTGTGCATATTTACCCAAAAGACAGTGGTTGATGTCCTCTCAGCAGAATGCGTCGGTCTGTCAGTTAACGTTTTGAGAGTGACAGGAGATGACAGCAGGCCACTATTACCTCGTCCTCTCAGCCGTGGCCTGGGCTGCAGACATGTCAGCCTGTGGCATTTGGGGCATGTGATGATACAGTTACACATGTTCACATGCGTCTGAGGGAATGAAGACATATGTGACACTGCTATCTTTCTTGGGCCGCTGTCATACTTGGCCTCTTAGAAATTATGGCCCTGTCTGTCCACAGCTTGCTGCATTTCACACTTTGGATTATTTCGTTATTCGCTTTGTGGTTCACGCTGATACATCCTAATATATCAACCAGTGTCTCCTCCACTGTCTTTCCCCTTCAAGTAACTCAGTTTTGCTGTAGCTTGTTTTAGTGCCTCTTTTTAATGACCATGACCAATTGGATATGTTCTGTTGGCAACTGTCTTGTTCCTCTCGTACACTGGGCCATTGTGAATAAGATGCGGGAAAAAAAACAGGGCCCTCCAGATTTTTAACTTGTGTGTGACAGTCTGTAAATATGTTTCATGTGACTCTCCATCTATCAGCACTGCTACAGACCTTAGTTGTGTGTGATTACTAGTGTCTATGTTTTTCTACATTTATACTTGTACATGCATATCATACACTGTATAACTTGATATATACACACTCCTGTTTGTGTGTGTACATGTGTAAATCTGTGTTTGAGAGTCTATGCTATTTTTTTTTCTCCTAAAAGTACCAGTTTTGCTCACAGTTTTATACTTGGCAAGGCGTCAAAGGCAGGTATGAAATTAAAGCCTAATTCAAAACTCGCTACTAGATTTGATACATATGCGATTCATGATCGCCTTTTAAGATACTGTGATTGAGTCTGATGTGCAGCCAGGGCAATAAACTCATGCATGAAATAAAGGGAACTCGTTTACAAAAAAATCGCTGAATAATTACACTATGCATTAAAATGTGCAAAGAAAATCAAATTTAATTGCACATTTTACAGACTATTTCCATTTATCAGTGGTCAGGGAGAAACCTGTGTCTTATCAGACTGGCCAACATCCAGTAGACCCATTTAATAAATTTAAGGCCATTCCGGGTCTGATATTGGTTTAACCTGATACGTGGGTGCACACATGAGAGTGTTGACAAGAAGCAAGAGGTACAGATCATAAACGAGGGAGGAAGTATCATAATCTCTCATTACATCATTCATGGAGGTTATTGCAAAGACATAAACCACTGCTGCAGGAAATGACTTAACAACTGTCATAAAAGTCAGTTAAATACTATTGGCCCCCACCTCCCCAACCCTCCATTTCCAATCAATATATGTTGAAATGATGGTTTTTTTCTCCTTGCAGCATTGGGTATTCTCTGTAGAAAGCATGTATCTAAAGAGTTCAAGATTGTTGAAGTATGACACTGATACTCGCTGATACTCTGTCAGCTGCAGTCATTCATCAGCACAAATACAACACACAATACAATCCACACACCTGGAAAAAATTTTCACAGCTCTCATCGTTCAATGAAAGCTTCTTCTTCACCGTTTGACAGGTATTTAAATGGCTGGTTTTCAGGAATGGCCTGTTCATGGTACATTTTGCAGCACATTCTGCCCTGCTCCAGATGGGTCCTCTTTGAAGATAAAAGCCCTGCGAATCTGTGGACAATGGCACAATGGATCAAACACAATATGTGTGGTCAAGAATATCAGGAGCTGTTATGGGTAAGCCTTTTATCCACATCTCAAGGAACTCCTCAAATAATTGTCCACCAACTGCAGTTTTTGAACTCGAAATGCCCGTGATTCTTTTCCCCTCCTGTGCTGACCCGCTCACTGCTCTCCTGAGGTCATGTTTTTGGTATGGGGCCTTACTTGGAGAGTTACCTAAAGCCATTTTATGAACTAAACCAAGACTTGGTGGACCCCCCTCTCAGCTGTGTCCCAATTATCCCAGTGAATCCTCCAGCAGGTATCCAAATGTCAAGCGTCTTCCATGTTACTTCTCCCACAACTCCTCTGTGGAGTAGATTGGGTAATTAGTACCTGTGGGATGTGTCAGTGTGATCAGAGGGCGAGGGCTAAGCATGGCTCCATGCTCAAGCGGTCCTTCATAACGCCTCTGTGGTTGCATTGTTCAGACAGGGATTTTTGTTCAATAGAGCCCCTGATTCAGATGTTACAGCAGTGTCAGCGGTGTGCAGGTATGGAGGCCGGGGCAGGTGGTGTATCGAGGTGGGTCTCAGTGTTCTCACAGCCTTTGAGAGTTGCATTCCCACAACTGCTAAGACAGAAAAAAGTATGAGTTTTTACAAGTTTGACAGTAATTCTGCAGCAGGGAAGGCGCTGTGATGTGAACTGAAGGGAGGTGAATCAGACACTGGGAATCTATGCTCTTTGTTAACAAACTATAATAAAAGAATGAGCAGGACAACTAATGGCTCCTTGATGTATCTTCCATGTATTTGGACTCATAAAGCATGAGTCCTTCTCCAGACAAGTCAGTTGTTAGCGCAGATTCTGGTAATATAGAAAGTCATTTTGTGTTGTTTGTGACACTCAGAAAAATGTATTTACCACTTTACAGCTGCCCCTTTTTCAATTACGGTGTATGAAAAAATGATGTTGGGGGCAGTGTACGAGAGGAGTTTGGATTCATCTTCGAGCAGTGTTACTGTGTGGATAGAACAATTAGAGTTCTCATTAAAGGTGTTTATGTGTCTTGATATTTTGACCAAACACTTAAATTTACTTGCTCTGTTTCAAGCTCCCATAAATAAGAGAATAGGTAATAAACCATCACAGGCAAGCTGTGGGAAATGGACTGATGGGGCCGCTCAGCTCAGTGTCTCTGTTTGATATAAGAGCTATTCTATGCAAAAGCACTCCCCGCTCGTTTTTTCCCTTCTCCTCCCCCTTTGTCACTTAAAGAATGCTTGGCGCCTGTGGATTAATTAAAGTCTAAACATTAAATATTGATTGATGCATTATCAGTGGCTCACAGTCGCCTCCTCTCAGATTGATTTCCACTGTGATTTATTGTCATATTTGCAGAGTCATTTCACTTGATAACAAAGAGAAATTGCTTGCAACCTTGGTACCCCACCATTAGCCCCCCACTTTGACACGCTCCCTGGTACTTAGCCCTCCTCCCATCCTCCACCTTTTTTCTCTCTTGTTTTCAGCTGTCTCCTTTTATTCTTTACCCTCTTTTTACTGACTTTTTCTCCTTCATCTTCACTGTCATCCTCGTGCCATTTAACAATAAGTCTGCGCTGCCATTTCAGAGTCGTTTGTAATGTGATGTGGATGCACGCACGTGCTGTTGCTCTGCCACAAGACTGAGAACAGAAAACATGTGAAAGAAATAAAAATTCAAAATGTTAAATGAGAAGACATGTTTTATTCAAACATTTATGATGCACAGTCGAAGAGAAAACTTTCCTCCATTTTTCCCATGTTGTAAGATTTATCAGATATATTATCAAGGCGCCAAGCAAGAAACAAAACACCCACATAGATTTAACTGTGTGAAATCGATCTCTTTTATACAAAAGGTAAGGTAGGTTTTTTTTTGTTTTGTTTTGTTTTGGTTTTTTTTAGGAAAAATCAAAAGCAGGCAGGAGAATTTTCTGTTACAGGTCTGCTCTCCAACTTGTCATGCCATTTTCATGTGCCAAACATAATTTACGATTTTCTCCTCAGCCGTCAACTGTGAACTCTATTAATTTGTAGGGGGGACGTCTGATTTATAGGCTTATGAGCCCGTGCATCCACATCATCATTTGTTAGCCAGATATTTGCTGCCAACTCCCTGGATGATGGCATCACCCTGTTCCTCTGTAGCATAGGCACACATTGCGGACAAAAACATACACAAAGACACACAGCCACCATGATCTGTGAAATTCTACATATATGGAAGAAGTCATTTTCCGAATATCGCTCCTTTTCTGCTCAAACTCTCCTGACTTTCCTTCGGTGTTTGAGGAGCATCATGTCATTTTCTCTCAGATTGTGCAACCCTTTACCTTACAGTCACCATCTAATTAAACTCTCTGGTATAATTTACATGCTATTCTTAGAGCAGCATTAGGGGAACACATTACTGAGGGGTTCTTTGCCTTCCTACTTATTTACACCATGTCAAAACAGGAAAATGCGTTGTTTACCAACACTTAATATTTTTAGAACTTGTACTCAAATCAACTCATTGTTCCAGGCGCTCAGGACAAATCGAGTTTTCCTGATTGCAATTGGATTTGTTGACATTGAATTATGAGATATGTCCTAATTTGTGTTTGTTACACCAGTGTGTGCGTATGTGCATGCATGCGTGTATCTGCTTGCCTGTATGTCTTAATAAACGAAGATCTTGTGGGTCTTAATTCTTAAGCCACTGTTGAGACGAGGGATGCATGTCATCCAGGTCTCACACGGTATTGTATTGCCTGCTAAATTACATTATCACTCATGAGGAGATGGTGTGGGAAGCATCGTGTTCCCAAACCGGCAGCTGAACGGAGAACTGAACACATGTGATGTGATTATGGTTCAAACCAGGCAAACTCCACCGTCCATAATCGTCTTGATTTGCACTGCCTCACTGCAAAATCATTCATTTGTTGGAGATCACAATTACTACCTCACATTAATAAACAGCTGTGAAAACTATGTCAGTGTAGCTCCTTTTTTTAGGGATCAGTAATAATTTTGTGCCTTTTTTCACACATTCTGACCTTTTTAAAAGCTACATTTTGATTTTCAGCTGACCTGTGTAGGAATTTCAGCTTGACTGCTCATTGGCTCATCAGCCGTACGTCCTCTGCTCAGCACAGTCTGCTTAATCAAGATAGCCCCTCTGAGTTTGACATCCATAATCAGTACGCAGTGAGGTAAATTATTCAATTAACCCTAATTAACAGTGTAATATTCTACAAACTGCATGAAGATTAGACTTGTGCTTTGACTGTTTCAAAGCATGTTCACACACACTCTACAACCTCATCTATTCTCTGGGAGTGGTTAATTAAGGCTAAATTTGCTAATTGTTCATTTGTATTTTTCCTATTGGCCTGTCATGATAAATCACTGTGCAGTAATTCATCTCGCCCGATGTACTTTGTCTCTGTCGTAGAGGAGCTCGTGGTGCGGCTGAAGATGAAATGTTCATTGTTAGCATCATCTGTCACACTGTGGGAGGAGAGTGATGACACAGCTGTGATTTGCTTGAGCTTTACAGTTCCAGGCCTCTTACTCGCACAGCCTGCTCCAACTAACCTGGGTTCGGATTAATAATCACAACAGATACTGTCGTCTTCTCTTTTCTTTTGCACCAGTGGCAAACCTTATAACCGCACACACTTAACAGAGGGAACAAGGGAACCAGGCCTTCACACAACGGTGCAAATCCACAGCACGCTCAGTAGTCTCCATCAGTGGTTCCCATCTTTTTGGTCTGAAGTTCATCCCACAGTCCTGTCAGATGAGCTCATGAGCCCTAAATCGACGCCGCCTGTCGTGTTCAAAATGCGTTCTAATGAATGTATTATAAACTAAACTATAAACTATTAATCTTTAAAAGTGGATTGTTACACTATTTGTTACGATATTTTGTTCATACAGTTCTCATTGTATAGGTTGCTTTGCCCTAGTTTACATTTGTACTACTATGTGTTTGAGGGGTAGACGCTCCATGTTTCCCCTATTCATTACTTTTATCTAACAAGTTGAGTTGTGACCTGTTACTTTAAATTAGGTAATTATCCACTGCTTGTCCATTGTTTTTAGAAAACTATTTTCTGCTTGCTTCTTCACTAGTTTTCACACACTCACTTGCAGCATGTCTAATGTGTTGTAGCTGACTCAAGCTGTAACAGGCAGGCGGCTTTCTGTTCATTGTCAATATAGCAAAGGTCAACAGGATACCAAGTTGTTATGTATTTGTCTGTAATTTTCCTCCTTGAAACAAATATGCTGATACATTTTTTTACTCAAATCTTACTTCTTTAGTTGCGTACCCCTGGTTCGGAATCACAGGTCCGGATCTAGATCACGTTGTAACAGAAAACCGGTTGCTGAAGTAATACATCTCACATCAGTGTATATTGCTGTCTGCTTTTCCCAGGATGATGATATCCTGCCACCACGCTGGATAAAACCCGGCAGCTGCAGACCATCCTGTATGTTGCAAGAGTTTTCACCAAGGCCTCCTGTTAGATAAACAAATCCCAGCACCTCCTCTATGCTATGGTGAAGCAGTTCAATACACTCTCATCTCTCTCCTCTCTGCAGTCTCTCCCCGCTGCATGTATTGGCTTCGGCCTCTACCAATCGTCTTATTGATCCCAAATGAAACACTGAACTCATCAATACTGTCTTAATGCGAGTTTGTTGTTCAATCACTTGCCATTTAAATCACTCGGCTCAAGTCCTGCGAACCATCCGTTTTCTGTCAGACGCTGCACGTCTCACCAATTTGCTTTGTCATTTTGGGAGGAGTGTGCAATTATCATAAATATCTCCCAGCGCTCACTTTGTCAACCCCACAGCTGCAGTGTGATCATGCCTGTGAGAATTCGTTTTTATCTCCTTTGTTACCTTTTATCCCGTGTTGAAAATAGGTGCTTTTCTCTTACCACCAATACTTACGATGGCCTATTCTTACATCTTAAATGAGGTTTCATGAATGTCACAAATGAAGTCAGAGTGCAACCCCATTGATTAGGCTGGTAATTAAGATGTAAATGTGGTTGTGGGCTGGTGAGCGATCACACCTGCGATAATAGCATAGTGCTGTTAACATCACCAGGGATCTGACTGCCATGCGGTGTGTTGCCTTATCACTGTTTGGAGTGATCTTCTGTTTAAGTATAGGCTCCACTCCTAATTCATGCTGTTTGCTAGTACTGTGCTGCCACTGGCAGATACTGGGCTACAAGGTGATGACAATTTTCTCCAGTGGGTGCAAGTCACTCAGTGAGAGGTGGCTCTGTAGCCACCTGGTTAAACAAAGGACCACTGGAAGATGTTACAGTCCAAATGACAATTTCCTTAACTGTCAAGTGCAATGAATGTAGAGGAATTTGTCATTTTGACATATTCACAACTCACTTTGACAGAACATGCTGACGCACAAGGCCACCAGGACCTTCAGCACAGTGTGAGGAGACAATAGAGGACACACTTAAGAGTGCATTCAGCATATATGAAGATGATGACGTGATTGGATATTTCTTAAGTAAAAGAAAACTGACATGCCAAGTAACTTAACATTACCATGAGTCAGTAAGTGTGAAGTTCCACAGACAACTCTGCATTTGCAGCTTTGTTGAGAAAGGCAAACATTCAATGATAAGCTCATATACTGCATCTCTTTATGTGTGGGGAGAAGATGTGAGCCTGGTGTGGATTTAGGTAGACCAGGCCTGTGCAGCCGCTGGCAGTCCTTTAGGGCTTGGGCGCTCACACGTTGGTGTTAACAGTTTAGCTTCAGTGCCAGGTAGAGAATGAATGACACAGGGCAGGGTGGCACATCCTTGGAGATGTTTGTCAGGAGATGTCCCTCCCTTCTGCATGTTTACACTCACAGGGGCCACACTTGGCTGTTAGCGGGGGAGAAAACTGGGAAAACAGCCGTCTTGTGAGAGCCAAGACTCTTACTGTGAATATTAAAGAGAGACAGAGACGGAGAGAGAGAGAGAGAGAGAGAGAGAGAGAGAGAGAGAGAGAGAGAGAGAGAGAGAGAGAAAACCAGCTATCTGGACAAAACAAAGCTGGGTTTGGAGAGCCCGGAGCACATAATAAGCACGGCTCTTTCACTGCACACCCAGGGCACTCTGGAAAAGTGGGGAGGCCGCTGAATGGGAAAGGAAGTAATAAAAAAAGCAAACTTCTTTGAAAAGAGTCCTGTGTGTGTGTGTGTGTGTGTGTGTGTGTGTCAGTCCATACGCATGCAAGTGAGTGTTTGTGTGCAGCTGTCTGTCTGAGTGATGAGTACGTATGGCCTACCTGTAGTAGAGTTTTTGGACACGAGATACAACCTGACTTTTTGATGCTTGGAATTGCTGAGAGACAGAAACATTAAATATTGTAACGCCATCAAAGACGGTGGGTGGATCACAGGGGCCTTGTGAAAAGGTAAGGAGATCTGTGCCGTGTCCCTTCGCCAGACATTTTGACGGGAGTTTAAAAAGCAGCGACTCGCCAGACAAGCGAGCCAAGAGGTAGGAGGCAAGTAAAAGGGCAGTGGAGTTTGATGAGAGAGTCTGATTGCCATTCTGTCTGACGTGCAGCCTAAATGAGCTAAGAGAGAACGACTGAGCACACACACACACACAGACACACACACACGCTGGAGTGGGCACTGAAGTGTCTGGCTTTTAAGTATTTTGCATTAATGCACGCATCGTTTTAATGTCACAGCATTTTTTTGGCAAATATGGCAAGAAAAGAGTGTAACTTGGTTAAAGGGTGAGAGGGAGCATGAGAGGAGAGGAGACAACAGGGGGGAGTTGTGAGGAGAAAAGGAGGCAGGAGAGACACATGGAAAGAAAGAAGCACGTTGGGGAAGTGGTGGCAGTGCTGTAACTTCAGTGACTTCATCCCCCAAGGTAGTCTTTTCGCTAGTCATCAGGGACCTGACTTCTCTCATGTCCCGTATCCGACTAGACTTCTACAAGTGGGGTAAATAAAGAATGACAAGCCCCCAACCCCCCGCCCCCCACGTTGCACCTCCAGGCAGCTCTCACCCCTCTTCTCCCCTCTCCATGGCAGACACGGTGTGCAACAATACAGCTTTAACTAAATAACGTCTCATTTCCTCTCTGTTCCCGTTGTTGAAAGATCTGCCACATTTTTTGCACCACTTTTTTTTCCCCATGTTTTATCATGCGGTCACCGGGTAGCTAAATAACACACTTTACAAAAACAGACAGGCACACAGAGACTCCCTCTGACACGCACACACACACACACACACACACACACACACACACACACACACACACAAACATACATTTGGAGCTGTCTCTTGTGTGGTCACAGGGAGCTAAAGAACACATGCAAACACATGAGAGGACCTCACATTGAGCCTGCAACGCTGCTCTTTCCAACAGATTGCTGATTTTTAACCGCTGAAACCTCAGTGCAGTCTAATGTGTGTTTGTGTTTGTTTTAAAGAGCAATTAAGTATAGAAAGGCGTCATATTTAGCGCTGTTTTCTTTATTGGGAATATGGAGGAAGCAGAGGGCAAAGTAAAGTAGCCATTTGATGAATTGCATGCGATCGGCCGGGCACTAAAATGGCACTGTGAAAAACATAGTCTGCCCAAGCGCAATCGCTCTATTCTAGATAATCAATACATCCACAACTAAGGACATTATTTCAGCTCAAAAAAGAAAGGAAAAGAAGAAAGAGTAGCAGAGGTAGAAGACATGTAAATTCTGTAGGAAGTTAAAACTTCATTTGGCTTAGTTAAAAATAGAGAGAACTGCTGCTGGTGTAAAAACGAAGATGAAAAGCGTGGCAGGACAGCGTTCGTACCGACTGTAATTAAATCGATTTAAAATGCAAAGCAAGGACCTGAAGGAGTGATAACTCTCTGAATACCAGCACCACCAGTAGCCCTCCCAGGTGCTAGACAGCGAGACAGGGAGTGTCATGGAGGCTCCACCCGGCCTCCACTCCCATCCCCTCCCTCTAGCTCCAGGCAGGTCAGGGACAAGCTGGAGATCAATAGCTTGCGTTTGCCCACAGCAGCCCCATTTCTCAGCCGGGACACTGATGCTAACTATCAATAGTAATAAGGGGCTGTCTGAGGCACAGTTAACTGCTGGCCAACCAACACAGCTGTCTGGCGGCAGCTGATAAACATCTTGTGCCCAGAGTCACTGCGAATAAACCACTTGATATGTTTCAACTTTGCGGGTGTATTTACTGTAAGAACGTGTGTGTGTGTGTGTGTGTGTGTGTGTTTTTGTTTTACGTGGCGTGTCTGCTCGCTCGGTGGTTACCTGCGTGCTGCTTTGTTGTGTGGTTACGCTCCTCGCCTGGCTTGCTTTGTGGCTGAAGACACAGACATCACATGTGTATATTCTGTAGGTTCTGTGTTTACGAGCGTGTGAAGTAATGTAGGGATAATTCAATGTGTAATTTTTAGTTTTTCCTCCAGGTTCTTAAAAATACATAAACACTCAGCTTTCGGGGGGTGATGTCTGTAATCTCTTCAAGATGTTTGGAGTGTTTGGTTCCTCTGTAACCCTCCAGTCTTAGTGATGTGTGTCAGTTTAATCCGGCTCCATTCTGTGAAACATCTAACGAGCTAAGCATCCCTCTTCATCCAAATATCGTTTGTCAATGTCATATGAAAGCAGAATGTGTTTTTCACGAATGCGAAGGAGCTAAAATAGGAGTCTTGGTGGTCGTCCAGTACCATGGTGTTTCTCCTGAATGCAACTCAAGCGAGCACGTTTAATCAGATACAATCAAGCGAATTTGTATCATAACAATATGAGGATTTAATGATTGTGTCTCTGAATGTATCTATTCAGAAAAAAAAGTTGGTGCAGGCTAATGAGAAACAGACATAAAGTCTTGTTAATATAACTTACAAAAATTCAATTGTATTTATATTTACTCTATATTTATTCTTATATTTAGTTAGTTTATTTTGCATTTCCGATTTCCAATGACTGCCGTTTTTATAAAAAAAAAAAATCCAAATAGAGTCCAGTTTCACATTAAGCACGTTATGAATTTGCTTTTGTTTTTCACACATGTGAAAAGCAGATTAATACCAGTGTTATTTTAAATGGAAGCCATGTCATCTTTCTATATTATAGTGTCATCGTAATTGTCATTACTATTTATCATACACACACACACACTTTTATTTTTCAAAAGCAAAAGTGTGCCAGTGTTTGCAAACTATACAACAGGAAGCAGATGTGGATTTGTGTGTGAGTGCACACTGCCTGTAGTATCTGGTTTCCAGTTCCACCAGTCAGGACAGGACAGGACAGTGCTGGCTGCCTCACCTCTCACACTAATAACTGGGAGGACGAGACTCTTAGTCAGGGATCCTTTGGCACTCATCTCTGAACACTTGTACACTTGTACCTGGGCAGCTACAGCTGATACACACACACACACACACACACACACACACACACAGTAGCACAGAGTAAGCAGTGTGTGTGTGTGTGTGTGTGTGTGTGTGTGTGTGTGTGTGTGTGTGTGAGTGAGAATGTGTGTGTGTGTCACGGATAACTGTACCAGTGGCACATGCAAACTTACTCACTCCATGCAGATGCAGTGTGTCAGTGAGTGTGTGTGTGTGTGTGTGTGTGTGTGTGTGTGTGTGTGTGTGTGTGTGTGTGTGTGTGTGTGATGGGCCGGTGACCTCCAGCACCTCAGTGACACTCTTGACTGTTTGCTTGTTTTCCCTCAAACAAGACGGGATTGAAAGGGGGTGTCTGTAACTGCAGCTGAGATAATGTAAAAACAAACACGGCCCATTGATATCGGGTGATGCTGCAGGAAGTTGTCAGGGGGCACAATGGGGGGAGACAATCTGTGGGACAAGTGGTGGCAGGGCTGCTGGAGGACAATAGAAAGGGTTTGATCTCTTAATTAATGGAGGCTATTCTCTACTGCTGCAGGTACTGAATTTTAATGCAGGCCATTTTTCAAAGGGGTTTCTTTAGTGGCAAAACAGAGCTCTAAATGCTGCATTCTGATCATCTGAAAGACAAAGCCATTTCAGTTCATACCAGAAGTATTCATAGACTCTGTTGCAATTGCTTGCACCGCTTTATAAACTTAAGTTCAATTGATCATTTAAATGACATTCCTGTATATATATATAAAAAAAAAAAAACATATCGTAGATTTGAAGACAAGTGAAATAAATGATGTACTTATACTCATTCTGAAGTTGTAAATATAGTAAGATTAGTTTGCATTGAAGTTTTTGGACATCTTAAACAAAGCTGCACAGTGCCATTAAGGCTCATACAGTGACAGTGTGTGTGTGTGTGACTTGATAGGAGGAAAATGTGGGCTTATTTCTTTATTTCTTTGAACATGAGGCCAGCTTACAACAATCCCTTTAATCAAGCTCCTAATCCTTCTGCAAGACGTCAGCATTCCATTAATAAGGCCATGCACTCCTTGATATTTGTGTTGGGAACGACAGAGGTCAAAGACTTTTAGCATTTACTGTTAATCAAAAATAAGGCCCAGCATAGCAAGAACATACTTTCAGTCTGCCATAAAAAGGACCATGTATTTAGTAAATTATATGTAACTGATTAAGGGCTGTCTGTGTCAGCTGACATGATTTTACTGTATTTTTATTCAAATGTGCACATAACTTTGCAATAGTAGCCTACGTTTTATTAAAGGGCTTTAAATATTATATTTAACTGATGACAAGTAGATCAGCCCTTTCTAATAATTATGGTGTGTAACTGCTTGATAGTGACACATACCAACAGTCTTGTGAATTAGTGAATTCACAAGTGAATTTGTGCTAACATGCACGAGTCTTGAGACTATGCAGCCTCATAAACCCTAAACCCCTTTAAGTTTTTCCCGTTTCCTCGTCTTCGCCGGGCTCGCCGGGCTCCCATTATCTCACACACACACACACACACACACACACACACACACACACACACACACACACACACACACACACACACACGTGCAGCTGACCTAGATGAAGGCCTGATCCAGCTAGTTGTAATTCTTTGGGCATCGCGTCGAGCAGGGAGCAGGACTGTGGAACCCACCACGTGTTGAATGCGGTGTCACACTGAAAAGGGGCTTTTCTACCTCCGAACACACTGTCTGAGGATCACTAACTGCTCGGGTTTGGGACATTCCCCGCCGTAACTATCACATTATGCGGCCAAACGCGCAGCGTTTCCGAGCTGTATGATCAATCACGGGATGTCAGTGATAACAGTGAATAATGGCACCCGGCCGGACCTTCTGTCATATGTTGCGCACTGCATTGATTGCGCGGACAACTGCGCACTTTTTATGCGCCAAAGTCTTCTGTCATTTTCCCCCGCAGAGAACAGTCACTCTTTCATTATGACAAAGAGCGACTCGTACACTGGGACGATAAGCGTGGTTATTTACTTATTATTAGAGTAATTAAAAAACATAATAATTTAATTTATATAAAAATACGCATTAATATAAGATGTCCGTTTTTAAATCTATATAATTAACATGATGTGTTTTTTTATTGAAATAATGAGGATCTGAGTGAGAATATTCCTTTTACCCTCCACTTTCCTCTGTCAGACATCAGAACTGTCCAAATTAACAATTCATTCTGTGCTGGATATCATCAGTATTAATTTATAAACAGCAAGCAGGCCGGCCAATCGCGCCTGAATGGCTAGAAAAAAATCTTTTAAGTCAAAGTTGAAAACTTTTTCAGGCACTGACATTGAGTTATGTCCGTTGGGTCCCCAAACTGTGTCCGTCTGTGTCATTCAGCCCATGATTGTTAACACTGTATCCTCGCCGTCCCGAGTGAATCCCATTTAAAATGTCTCCCGCTCGGCTGGACTGCAAATCACCCTGTTTACAATCTCACACCAACACTCACATCAATTAACTGCCCATTGATTTTCCCGCCCGGGACATTACAATATTGCAGACCCCTTTTTCCTCTCCCAGCAATTTCAAGTTTGGTACACATAATTGCAGAGGCTTTTTAACGGCACACACACACACACACACACACACACACACACACACACACACAGAGAGAGAGAGAGAGAGAGAGAGAGAGAGAGAGAGAGAGAGAGAGAGAGAGAGGGAGAGAGAGACATACACACACGCGCGCGCGCGTTTCCCCTATTAATGATCATTTGCTGTTGGATTTTGTTAGTCGCAGCCTACATTTCGATTTGGTTACATTGTCGTGTTTTAAGTCATTCCAGTCATTTGTCAATCTTCTGAAATGTGTGTCAAATTTAAAAATACATATTTTCTTTGAATATTTGACACGACGCATTGATAAGGCAGATCAGTGGAGCCATCAGAGGTATTTGATTTTCCCCCGCTCTTTCCTTTTTTTTTTCATGAATAAGTAAATAGTGAGGCTAGCCGAAACTAAAAGATAGCTGACACAAGAGAGGACCAGATCCATCTAGCCTGCAGCCGCTCTTTAAATATTCAGTGAAAAATAATGGCATCCGAGGCATCACCTATAGTAACATTATTATCTTCATTTCTCAAAATCAGCTCGACTGAGAGCTTCGTTTATCTTTTTCACGTAATAAATCTACTCGACTGAGCGCTCACATGAAGCTCCTGTGGGACCTCTTGCCCTCTAAAAACATCCCCTCTGAAGGCGCACTCCTGCCTGTTTGTGCATTATTTAGACCGATAATAATAATTATCATTATAACAATAATAATGATAATAATTATTGTTCTAATAATAATATGTAGTGTACGAGAGGTCCGTGACTTATGCACACAGTTGATTCAGACATTGTTTTCTTGGCAGCATTATATTGCTCATTATATTGCTCACTTATCACTGCCTCAAAAAACTCGCATTTGTAGAAATCAAAAATCAACAAAAGGCCTTCAAAGCATCCATGTTTTGATGAGGTGTCATGCAGCCATTCATGCTGGTTTTGCTATACAAACAACCTACTGGATGGCGACGATATAAAGACAAACAAGTTTGTTTTTAAATAGTTTAAAGGATGGTGTGAAACGCAGATGAGTCCAGATGACTTGTGTGAGACAGACATTCGCTGAAAAAAAAAATGTTTAGGGGCGAAATTAAAAGCTTTGTTTATCCCTATTCAGATGAACAGACTTGTCTCCGCTGTCTTTCCCACTGATCATCCCGGTGCGCACAAAGTGTTTGGATCTGCTGTGCGCAATCAGAGAGAGAGAGAGGGAGGGAGAGCGACGGAGGAGGTGGAGGTGAATGGCAGCATGACTGAATAGCCCTGTGACCAATCAGATCCTCGATGGGCCGGGCTCCACATTTGTCCCAGCGCTGCACGGGCCCTCAAAGTTTGTTTATTCGCGGAATGCAGTGTGTGATGAAAACGTGTTAGTAAGTTACCCCCTTTTCGACTAATAATAATCAAATGAAACTGACTGGGACGTCGCAACACACTGTGGACTTTTGGGAACGCGCACCGGTGCCATTTACGCACGGAACAAGCTCGCGCGACGCTGCGTTTTAGCGCACCGGGAGCCACGACCGAAACTCTTCAGAGAGTAGGTGTCGGTGTACAACACAACAAGAGCTGAATTACAGCGATCTTAATGCAAGAGCGGAGGACGGACTACCGAGTTGCAGGAGAGAAGAAAGTTGGCTGGAGATCGCGGAGGTCTGAGTAGCGAGCGTCCAGTCAGTCCACATCTACAGGAGGGGGGGAAGCAAAGAAAAACTGTGATCGCTGCTTGATCAATGTGAGAGATTGAAAGATACTGTCGCAGGCATTGACTCGAGACGCTGACATTCCCCTGTAGTAGTCAAGATAAGCTTTGACTTGGCTAACAGAAGGGGTTAAACCGTATCTAAAGGGAGTTTGGAAAACCCAGCCTTTCTTCCCCGTACGGATCAACTCATTGGGTGGGAGCAGAGAGAGAGACAAGAGTCCCCAGCAAATCAGGAGCTAATTGATTAAAGAGACTTCATTTGAATAGGAGGGGGGCTGGCGAGGTGCCAATCGCCTTTCAAAGAAGCCCCCCGTATGATTAATCGCAGAGCATTATTGATAATCATAACGGGGCACATGCGCGGTGGATGGGCTCGATTTACGTAATTTTTTGAGAGGGTTTTGTAGTCATTTTTTTATTCTTTGCCTGCTGATGTGCCAGCCAGCATGTCGCGGAGGAAACAAGCGAAGCCGCAACACTTCCAATCCGACCCTCATCTGCCCTTATCGGAGCACAATGGTGAGTCCAAGTCAACCAAAGTAGCGCTGCTTCTGTCCAGGCACCGCGAGTAGCTTCAGCTTCTTTTCTTTTCTTTTTTTTTTTTTTTCCGGTCGTTTAATCGTGTCTGTGTCCATATCTGACAGTTAAAGTTGGTACTTTGAAGTGGACTTTACACTCGTGCTTTTTGTTTGTTTCTTTGCAAATCCCAGCGTCTTGGTGATGAAAGGCTGTGCCACTTTTCAGAAAACTCAGGATTTCCTTCAGTTGACTTCAGTGCAAAGAGGAATTTGGGTCCACTTTTCTATTTCAGCACACTCAAGATCGCTATAATCCAAATTTAACTATGAAAGATAAATAAGTGAAAGATAATTACGAAAGTACGGGGCGCATTTCTAACCAGGTTTACTGCGTGTGTGTTAAAAGTTTCCAAACTTTTTGTTCGCCACTTCAGCTTTAAATCGTGTTTTTAAACCAACTCTGAAAGTCTCGTGTAGTGAGTAGTCGCTTTTCGGCTCCTGTCCGAGGCTTCCCTGCGTTCAGCGGTCGGTCTCGGTGCGCCGACACGCAGCACCCTGTCGCTCCTGCCGGGACTCCAACTTTCCCTGAGTCCCGGACACACTGTTTCAGTCCTAGCTGTAAGCTCGTACAGACGTTTCCCACTTTTTATGAAAATCAGTCTGTCTCAGCCTCTGTTTGCACACTAACGTGATTTATTGCTTTACAAAAAAAAAAAAAAAAAAAGTTGGATGAAAAGAGGGCAAGCTGCTCTGAGAAGCGCTGATGAACACACACATCCTTCCCAGATCCTGAAAATATCCCTTCGGTTTACTCATCGTTTACACTGTTTGTTCAAATAGCAGCATAGAGCAGTCTTGCTCACTATGAGACACACACCGACATACACACGCGCACGCACACACACACGCACACACACACACGCCAGTGCGCACACACTCGATTTGCATTTCATTACAAAATAATTTTTACTTTCTCAATTGATCTGAACTTTGATAATCTGGCTTGTTCAGTTGCGCTTTAACGCCTCCAGACAAGCTCATGCCTGAAGATGATCTCCTGCTGCGAAAAGTGATCTCTGAAAATCATTTCTTCTCCAAGAGAAATCCACTTTTAACGCTGCTGTGGTGCCGAACGTGTGAAGTCAGATTGTACAAAGTGGCATTCAGAGCAGAAAAATCCAGGACTGTGAGCTGGAGCTGAGAGTTTCAGAGGCCAGTGACAGCCAGTCAAGCTGCTCCAAATTTCTTAAAAAGAAAAAATAAACCTAAAAAAAAAAAAATCAACCAATGAATAAAAAAAGACTTCAACAAAACTGCGGCCTGATAAGCTGGTAACAGAAGGTTAATAACAGTCGGATTTCGTAACAGGACGTTGCGTTGTAACGTGTTTTTTTGTTGACCGACTTTTGGACTTTTCTATCAGAGGATCCATTACCAAGAAAATAATAGTTATTTATTTATCTGTAATTTAAAAACATGCTCTTAATTTAAATGGAGGCTTTTCTTTGGTCTGTCGTGGTGCGTGATCGAATTTCGCTGGCCAACATTTATATTTTTCATTATTTTAATTTGGACAAAAAAATTAAAAATAAAAATAAAACATGCCATTCATGAAACAGCAGATAAAATGAGGAATAGTTTTGGCGTTGGCTAGACCTGTTGGACAAGGCCTATAAATTTAAAATAGGCAATGTAAATACGCTGAAAGCCTCATTGTGTTTAGGAGTGCCTGAAAAGCATGTGCAGGTAATTTGAAAGAAACACTTGCCTCTTTCAGGAGGAAACTCTGCATAGAAACGCTATCTGCTGCCCATTTCACGTGATTTTTAGGAACTTGATGGTTAATGCAAGTCCCAGTTAATTCCTGAGTGCTGTCTTTTGCTGCATTTTCCTTAAAATCTAATAAAGTTAATGAAGAGTTACTTTAGTCACCAACCCTGGCAGACTGCAGAAAACACAATTTCTCAATTATGTCCAATACTATGCGGCATGTTCGAATTGTTGCAAGTGTCTTGTGTGTGGAATTATAAGGGGTATGGACAAGCTGTCTTTAGGTTCTGGGGTATTTAGCTGAGACTCAGAGCAAATGTGCCGTGTGTAGAGAGTTGTGGTGGCCGGAAGTGCAAACAGAAAGTCATTGTGTTTGTAGCTGAATATCAGTGATGCTGAGGGCCGTAGTTACTGGGAGGTCGGCGTGAGAGCCACAGAGGGTGGGATGTTGAGCTGTTTTAACCTTTGCCAGTGTCCCTCTGTGTGGAGGTGATGAGAGTTCAGGGCCCAGTGTGTTCCTCTCTACCTCGTCATTGACCCTGCTGATCAGAGCTGCAGGCGGCCCAGCAAGGCCTCGGCTTTTTATTTAACTGTGTGTGAGAGTGTGAGGCCTTATCGGTGTTGTGGTCGTCCCCTTTTCCCCTATCAGAGTGGCCCCCCTAGAGGGCAGATTGGCAGGGCAGCCCCTTTTGCTCTGTTGTTCCCCTGCAAACAGAAGAGTGAAGTTGCTTGTCATTTTGCCAGTGTTTATGTGGTGTGAGTCTAGGTGTAGCGTGAAGGACTTGCTTTGCCTTTTTTCCCTCCCCTTAAGCTTTAAGCATGTCACCGGGGCAGAGCTTCTTAGATCTGAGTCTTGTCCTGGACCACGGCAGCTTTAGTGGAACCCCATCTAGTGTTCAGTGGGATGAGTCCTGAGGGCTGGAGACGATGAGAGCAGAAACCCTCCTGAAGTTACAAGTGTCAAGAGGCTCACAGAGGCCCCCTGCGAAAAAATAATGTAGGATCTCTCAAAGCTCTCCGTCAACTTTTCCGACTAATCCTCGCTTTCTTGTCTCTCATATTCAAACTTTGGTCGATCTCTTCAAGACTCTGTCCTCTGCTCTTTGTCTCTCCTGATGCCCTTTAGCCCTGCGCACAGCTTACATTGTGCTTTTGATAGAGATTCTATGGAAGTTTTACAGACTCCATCTTTATACCAGCTTGACTCTATCTTAATTTTAATTCGAAGTTAATCCTTGCTATTTTGGGAATTAATCCTAATGCTAGCATCTGCGCTCTTTGCTATACTAGTCTTATGTGGACAGTGGATTTGTAGTCGTGCATTGATTTAGTTTTGATCCGTTTTTTTTTGTTGCCATATGAAGTAAAACACAGGATTGCACTTAAAAGAGCAAATGTGTAGCAGTGTAAGCCTTGAAGTTATTGAAGGAATATGACTCTTATGTTTTGAAGTTGTAAGGACATTATTATTGTTTTCCTCGCTCACATTCCAAACTTAGGATAGAGTTAGTGAAGAGGACAATGTCCACTGCTGCATTGCACAATTTTGATGAAAACGTTTGCTCCAGTTCCTTAACTGGTAAAACAGAAATGCACGGATTGTTTTGGGTCATGCGTTGTGTCTTTTCTTTTTTCTGTAATTATACAGTCTGTTGATAGTTTTGTCATTGACATTTTTTGCATTTGCGGGTTAAAAACAGTATAAGATGAATCTTTTGATTTGTAGGATTTTTGAAAAGTGCAAATACACAGAATTTAATAGCTTTTGCTTGAAATAAGTTTAATTAAAGAAACACACTTAGGCCCTTTCTGTAGTATTGTATGAGTAAAATGGTAAATTTAATTTCAGTGTAGACCGTTGTTTCTCAAATATTATGTTCACTGTGTGTAGCCTATTTTTTCATATGCTCATGCAAAGCATATTAAAACATGCACACACACACGCACACACACAGTACTCTGTCTTTTTTAATTTTGCGCCTTCCAGAAGTTTGTTTGCCAAAAGTTTGTGTTTTTGTATGGCTCCTATCTTCCTTCCACTCAGTGTCATGTGATTGGATTTTCTTCACGTTAATTTGTGTACAGTCATCTTGAGAAGAGAGAAAAGGTGTTTATTTAAGCCACACATTTCTCACACTATGAATCAAACACATTTTTTCAAAATTAGCACTTGGGGTGTAGGTAGACGGGTGGGTGGAAGAGGGGATTTAACATGAAAAGTTATCATTAAAGTTGAGGCTTCCCTGTTTGCATGGTTTGGTGGTGTGAGGGCCAGGGTTTACTGTCATGGCAACTTTGCGTTATCTGATGTCTCTGAGCAGAGGAACATTGAGGGAGATAATCCCTGAATTAAACAGGATCTGCTTTGAGTCGACTGAGATGAGCAGGGCCAGGCTGTGCCGACGATCCCCGCCGCTCCCATGCTGCGCGAACAATGGGAAGGCATCCTGTCTCTCTGTGGGGCAGGGCTGCACTTCTCTGGGTTTCATTTGCAAATGAATTCTTGGCCCTGATGAAAGTGTTGAGGGGCCAGAGCCACAATGAAAGGGATTCATAGAGAAATGCAATTTGTAAATCAACTTGTATGTTAAACAGCGAGATTTTAGTGTGACAAAGAGGGAAAAGAATAAGGAAAGTCTGGAGCACAGCAGTGGCTCTGGGGGCAGGGTGTCGTCCTGCCTTTTCACTCCGCTTGTTTATCAAAATGGAAAATTAAAAATGTGTTTTGCTTTTGAAAGGCAGTCATCACTTTTGAATTTTCATCTCAATGACAACAGAAGTTGCTGTGTCTGTATTCTGCGTGCTCTGTGCAGCTGGTGTGTCCAGTTTCTCAGTTTTGACAAGTTTGTGATGCATGCATTCTGATGTACCACCCTGCTCTGAAGTTTTGAGGAAGTAATTTATTTAAACATAATTTTTTAAATTGCCTTTTCCCACACAAGAATTTACTGATAAGTGCTTTTTCTATGGTTGATAATGTTTTTGGGTCAAAGTTTTCTCACAAATATGGAAAAAAAAGTCTGGTGACTTTTAAATTAAGATATATTTAGATATATTTAAAAAAAAAATGTTCATTCAATTCTCGACATTGTAGCCATAATGTCATATCATATATATTAAATAAGTCACCGTTTACTAACTCTTCAGTATTTTTTCCTCTTTTGTTTTGCTTGTTGTGTTTAGCGTGCACACACAAAAGCCTAGAAGCTACAAGCTCCTTTGTTCGTGTCTCACTGTGACTGCAGCCTGAGTGGATACAAATTAGTTTAGTGACATAGATAACCTGTCCAAGATGCCCATAGTTGGCTGAAAATGAGCAAAGTTGACAGCAAATTGAAAGTCTAATAAGTCCTTCAAATGCTTGATTTGCGCCGAGTGGACAAGTCGACTTTGAAGGGCATGGAATATAGGAAATCAATGCTGTTCTATGAAATTTCATTAAGACCCAATGTCCTCACTTCACTCTATTCTATATTTTGATGGATTATGTGGAGAAAATGATTACCTTTGGTTGGGCTGATGAAACCCAGATGTACATCTTCAAAGATCACTTTTAAGCAATATTTGAGTAGTCCCCATTGATTTTGTATCCCCTCTTATCGTGTTTCAGAGGCCACTGCATTGAATAAGGCCTTTTCTCATTTCTGTTGGCTTATTGTTGCCTTTCGATCGTTGTTTTTGTGAACACATCAAGGGGATAAGTGTAAAACTGATTAACTTAAGATTAACAACAATGGAATTTGAGGAGATAAAGCTGCTTCTTCAGCTGCAAAACATTTCTAATCACTAATCCTCTGTTTCCTCTTTTTCAGGGGACACAGAACTTTGCTCAGAGGACCCCCCCTGCAAGGAGTCAGACGCCCACGTCTGTAGCAGATGTTGTGCTGAATTCTTTGAACTATCAGATCTTGAGGAACACCAGAAGAATTGCACTAAGAATCAGTTAGTTCTGATAGTTAATGAAAATCCTGCCTCCCCCACCGGAACTTTCTCGCCTGGGTCTCCACCCCATAATCCTGATGACCAGATGAATGACACAGCTAATAACACTGATCAAACAGAGTGCAGTGACCTTTTGGAGCCCAACACTCTCGAAAAAGACGAATCCATGGACGTGGATGTTTCCGGAATGAGCAGTGGTCACGAAGAGGAAGGCAGTCACACAGAGAGCAGGAGCCCCATCAACACAGTCAACGGCCATGGTGGCAGGAGCACCTCTGGCCCTGCAGTAGGTACTTCAGCTGTCTCTGCCCCTCTACCTCAGCTGAGTAACCTGACTGAACTGGGGAACTTCTCCATGATCAATAGCAATGTCATAATTGAAAATCTGCAGAGCACCAAAGTGGCTGTGGCCCAGTTCTCCCAAGAGGCCCGTTCCACTGGGGGCCCCAGAGTGGCAGTGCCAGCCCTTATGGAGCAGCTCCTAGCCCTGCAACAGCAACAGATCCACCAGCTGCAGCTTATTGAGCAGATTCGCCATCAGATACTGCTACTGGCCTCCCAGTCCCCAGAAATGCAGGTGCCCCCAACTTCTGCTCCAGGCACAATGGGGCCTGCTGCCAGCCCACTGACCACACTCAGCTCACATCTCTCCCAACAGCTGGCTGCAGCCGCAGGGCTAGCACAGAACCTGGCTAGTCAGTCAGCCAGTATTAGCAGCCTAAAGCAGCTGGCTGCAGCGGCACAGCTACCTCAGTCCAACCCAAACAGCAGTGAGACATCTCAGAGCATTAGCACACTGGGGCCATCAACAGTCAATGCCCAGTCCTCTGACAAGGGGCCGAGTCATATGAGTAGCCTCCACTCTCAGCTCAGCAACTCCTCACTCGCTAAGTCATCCACGCCAGCATTTGGAATGCGTAGCTTGTTAAGCTCTGCAGTGAATCCCCTTCTACCTCAGCCCCCACCTGGAAACCCCATGTTCTCCAGTTCTCTGCCCAATGTTGGCACCACCGTAGAGGACCTCAACTCTTTAGCAGCTTTGGCCCAGCGGACAAAAGGCAAGCCGCCAAATGTCACTTCATTTGAACATAAGAGCAGCTCTGATGATGCTTTCTTCAAGCATAAGTGCAGGTTTTGTGGCAAGGTGTTTGGGAGTGACAGTGCCTTGCAAATCCACCTGCGCTCTCACACTGGTGAGAGACCATACAAGTGTAATATTTGTGGCAACCGTTTCTCCACCCGTGGTAACCTGAAGGTTCATTTCCAGCGTCATAAAGAAAAATATCCACACATCCAGATGAACCCCTACCCTGTTCCTGAGCATTTAGACAACATACCAACAAGTACCGGCATTCCATACGGCATGTCTATGCCCCCTGAGAAACCTGTCACCAGCTGGTTGGACAGCAAACCAGTTTTGCCCACTCTGACCTCTTCAGTCGGCATGCTGTTGCCACCAACCATGCCAAGCCTGCCACATTTCATCAAAAAGGAAGATCACTCAATAGCCATAACTAACCCTTCTGTTACTGCAAAGAGTGACTCAGGTGCTGCTGAACCTTCGGCTAAAAGTAATGATGGGGTGTTTGAAGAGGGTGAAGGTGCAACTCTTCCTACCTCAAATGGGAAAACTGAAGAAGGCAGCCACTCCTCAGGCTTCATGACAAATGTGAGCTCTGCCTCAGAGAGCACTGCTGACTACACAACATCGAACAGCCCGCCCATGATGACCAATCCACTCATGCCTCTTATGTCTGATCAGTTCAAGGCTAAGTTCCCCTTTGGAGGCATTCTGGATCCTCTCCAGGGGTCAGAGACCTCCAAGCTACAGCAGCTTGTGGAGAACATTGACAGGAAGGTGACAGACCCAAACGAATGTGTCATCTGCCACCGTGTGCTGAGCTGTCAGAGTGCTCTGAAAATGCACTATCGCACTCACACTGGGGAAAGGCCTTTTAAATGTAAAGTTTGTGGCAGAGCATTTACCACCAAGGGAAATCTTAAGACCCACTACAGTGTCCATAGGGCCATGCCTCCTCTCAGAGTCCAGCACTCCTGTCCTATTTGTCAGAAGAAGTTCACAAATGCTGTGGTTCTACAGCAACATATTCGCATGCACATGGGTGGGCAGATCCCCAACACCCCTCTGCCAGAGAGTTATCCAGAGTCCATGGCATCTGACACTGGCTCATTTGAGGAGAGAAATTTTGATGATCTCGACAACCTCTCTGATGACAACATTGAAGGAATGGAGGAGGGCCCAGATAGCAGTGTGCCAGACACACCCAGGTCAGCTGACGCCTCCCATGACAGTCTGTGTAACTCACCAATTCCCACTGAAATGGCTGGTCAGGAGGGGCACGACAAAAACGGCCAAGAGAACACCCACAATAATGAAACACAAGAGCATCAATTCAGCCAATTGAAGGCTATGGCAAATGGCTTAGCTGAGGGAGATTGCCTCACCAATGATTCCTCATCTCTGGGAGGGGATGTTGAAAGCCAAAGCGCTGGTAGTCCAGCTGTGTCAGAATCTACCTCCTCCATGCAGGCGCCATCCCCCACTAGCTTGCAGCCACAACCACACAAATCCCCCAGCCTTGAAGAAAGGCACCAGAGGGCCTTATCCTCTGAGCACACCAGTGCAAGCCTCTTGCACTCTCACCCCTCCAACATTGGAGCCCTGGACCTGACATCTGTCAACCCCTCAAAAGATTCCCTGGGCATGATATTCGCCTTCCGTGAGCGTAGCACCATCAAGAACACATCCTGTGACATCTGTGGGAAGACCTTCGCTTGTCAGAGTGCCTTGGACATTCACTATCGAAGCCATACCAAAGAACGACCATTTATTTGCACGGCCTGTAACAGAGGTTTCTCCACCAAGGGCAACCTCAAGCAGCACATGCTGACCCATCAAATGAGAGACCTGCCCTCACAGCTCTTTGAGCCCTCAAACACCAGCCTGTCCTCCAGCCCAACTCCTTCCCTCCTCTCTGTAGGCTCTCTTAACAAACCAGAGGTCAACGGCTTCCTCCATGGCCTCCACCAAGAGAACAAGGACATGCCCCCCGGCTTGGTCACATCATCTGCCTCCACTTCTCCAGTGCTTTCTGCTGCTCCCCCACGCAGGACACCGAAGCAACACTTCTGCAACACGTGTGGGAAGTGTTTCTCCTCCTCCAGTGCTCTGCAGATCCACGAGAGAACCCACACAGGGGAGAAACCCTTTGCCTGCAGTATCTGTGGTCGGGCTTTCACCACCAAAGGAAACCTCAAGGTAAATGTTGAAACATCCAGAAAACCGTTGGTCTCCTAAAAGTTTGTGCGTGAGAATGTTTGTGAAAAATGAGTCTCAGAGCTGCTATTTAGTTTTATATGGCATGTCAGTGCACTAGGCATCAAGAGGTGGTAATGTTGTATAATTAATTAATGGCACAGCTCTCTGAGAAAAAAATACCTTAGTGGAAAGGCTGAATCACACAACTAATATGATTATTGGGTAGAAATTCCAGAATGTAATCAGCTAAGAATGATTCAGTGCACAGAATTAATTATCAGAGGCAATCTTTATGCGCAAAGTCAGTCTGTAGTTTTCCATTGCAGGCTCTGTCAAAACTATCACAGGCCTAAATCATTAAGAAAAGGATCTTGCTCAATGATCTACAGAAACTTGGGAGAATTATGTGAACATAAAATAAAATAAAATTAACCCTAGAGAGCTAAGAAAGTTAATTTTTAATTTTTAAAGGTTGTGGTAAATCAAGCTCTGGCTTTTGTTTGAAACTGGTCTTATACAGAGATGTCTGTGTTTTTACTTAAAGTTTCTCCTCTATTGTTAGCATAGAAAAGTCTCTTAACTTCTTTGTAATAGATTGCACATAAAACACCTTAAAACATAATCATTTGAATGTGTCTTTCAAGGATTATGAAGCAGAAAAAAAATAGGAAAAAAAGACGTCTTTTACATGAAGAGGGTATTGGCAGAGGTGAAATGTCACATGTAATACTGGCCAACGCAATGAAACCGGACAGTGCAATTTTACCCCAAGCCCTGTGGTCCCCATGTGAGATGAGCAAATTAAGGTTTAGATTAAACAGCATGTATCAGTCTTGCCAAAATAAGATGTTTACACCATGCTGGTACCTCACACAGCAGAGGCAACCGACTGGTCTGCTGCACCCAGGGTGTGAAGCTATTTTAATTTGGAGTCGAGCATTATTATTATTTTTTCCATTGCATCATCTCATGTGCAGCTCTTGTGGCCAAGTTTGTAAACATCACTAATTTTCATCCCTCTCATTGCTCTGTCTCTCTCCTCCCTCCCTTTTATTCCCTTTCTCTCTCCTCCCTCTGTCTCTGTGTAGGTTCACATGGGCACGCACATGTGGAATAG
Organism: Chaetodon auriga; assembly: GCF_051107435.1. Taxonomy (NCBI): domain Eukaryota; kingdom Metazoa; phylum Chordata; class Actinopteri; order Chaetodontiformes; family Chaetodontidae; genus Chaetodon; species Chaetodon auriga. Next base: position 9,926,612 of record NC_135074.1, on the reverse strand, counting down.
TGCTCCTGCCAGACGTGGCCGCAGGCTCTCAGTAGATGGGCCAATGGCCTTCCTGGGTACGAACCCAGTCAAGTTTCCTGAGATCTTCCAGAAGGACATGGCATCAAGGGCAAGCAATGGGGACCCAGCCAGTTTCTGGAACCAGTACGCTGCAGCCTTCTCCAATGGCCTGGCAATGAAGACAAATGAAATCTCCGTCATCCAGAATGGAGGCATCCCACCCATGTCAGGTGGTGTAGGAAATGGGGGTAGCTCTCCCATCGGTGGCCTGACTGGCAGCTTGGACAAGCTACACAGCATGGAGCCCAACGCTGCTCTTGCTGGTTTGGAGAAAATGGCCAACACAGAGAACGGAGCCCACTTTCGGTTCACACGCTTCATAGAGGACAATAAAGAAATTGTCACCAGTTAGAGCGTATGTCCTCGGTTGCGCAGATACACGTGAAGATGCCTCGTGGCATATTGTACACATATGTAGACAAACACAGAAGAAGAGAAAGAAAAGAAGAGAAAGACAGAGAACAAGACAGGGACAAAATCAACTGAACTGCTTTGCTCGCCATTGAATCTTTACGAACATGAGTGTGAAGACAAGTTGCTTTTTTTGTACAATGTACATGTTATAGTTTTAAGGAGCTTATTTATTAGTGATTATAACCTTGCTTGAAACCAAGTGGAAGCATTAACAATTAGGTTTTTGTTTGTTTTAAAGCCAGAATGGGTATGTATGGGTGCTTAAAAAATGTGCTTTTGAAACTTAGAATATCTGGGTAGATAACCTTACCTTGGCATTAAGTTATTTTCTGTCTGTAGTAGCTATAACAGAACTGTTGATGTTCATGTGATGCATTAGCCCTGTAATAAGCAAACAGACTTGCTGTAAATAATGTACACTGATCTTCTGTAGATGGTCTAACATCTGTGTGTTCATGCCTCCCTCCCCTCTTCAAAACAAAACAATGAATTTCAGGCGAGGGACTAAATGATGTGGTAGTCCCTTTCTTTCCAGTTGCTATTTACCTTTATTTTATTTAAGGAAGACAAAACATTGAAGTTTGCTACATTTCAAGGGTTTCTTTAGTGTTAATTCGTTTTGTTGTTACTGTTTCTGTGTATTGTACTTTCTACTTTTCGTTCATTTCCATATTTTTTTCCCCTCAATCTCTTTTTTTGTTGTTGTTGTTGCTCGTACTTTGGTGTTGTTCAAAGCAAGACAGAAGGGAACATTCGGTGTGGCCTATTTCCTGGTTTTTGGAACTGAGACAGCCAATCAAATGAGCAGGATTCTCCTTTAGTTTCTCCGCTGGATTTCCACGTTGCTGCTATGTCCCAGCATCCTCACTGACATCAAGTGCAAAGTTATGTGTTGAAGCTTCTGTAAATACGTTCAGATGTGGAAATACAAACTCCCTCGTAAGAAAATGTACATAAAGCTCACACAAGAGAAGTCCATCATGGCCAGGGGACAAAATGATAGTGTTTTTATAAATATAAATATATATTGGGTTTGACAACCTTCGGACTGTTACATGCACTTTCTTGGAAAGTTGGAAGATCTTTATGGGTCCAGTTTCTCTACACTTTAATACCTACTAACAACTAAGATACTGTAATTCTTTACTCTAATAATCAAATACATCAGTTTTCCAAAAGAAACATTGTGTCCTTGTGCTTTTGTTCCCTCTTTTATTTTTTATATCATTAAAAAAGAAGTTGACAATCATTTTTCACACATCAATCATTGTCAGACATTTGAAAAAAAAAAAAAAAAAAAAAAGAGAGCAGAAATAACGATAAAGTAACAGTTTGCCTCTGAATAATTCGTGCTCGTTGTGCAGCTCTTCAGTTTCTCTGCACTGACCAGCAGCAGAGGCTCAAACGCCTGCTTGGATGCAATCACTGATGGCGTGGCCTCCCCTGCTCTTTAATTTAAATCATGATCGCACTTTTAAACCTCATAATTTCCGTTGCCAATCCTTGAAATCGTCAATTAATCGCTAATCCTCTGAATCAAGTTGATTCGAGGCTCCTTTTTTACGCGGAAGGGAAAAGGTTTTCTTCTGCCATTTATTTATACACGCTCACCAGATTGTGATAATAAAATAAGCCTCAGCGGGGAAAACGTGTTATTTAACCTGGACCAGACAGTAAGGCAGGCACCGTCAGCTGCAGCCCTGGTGAGATGTTAGTGATGCAGTTTGAGGAGGAAAAATACGTTTCATGACGAACGCGACGATCTTATTATTTCCCTCAAAGCCCCAAAAGAAGTTGTCAAAACGATCACACGGTCATAAGGATAAAGCCTTTGACGGCTTTGAAGGCATTTGCCTTCCTTTTTTTTTCTTTTCTTTTTTCTTTCTTTCTTTCTTTCTTTCTTTCTTTCTTTCTTTCTTTTTTTTTTTTTTTTGTTCTTTTTTAATTCAAACTGATTTTTCCCCCTTTTGTATTTCAACAGCTGCATTTAATTTAACACATCGTTGCACATCCTGCAATACAGGATCTGTTAATTTCTGTCCAGCATCCCCGGCGCTCTCCCCTCCTCTACACAAAGCCGAAATCCCCAATATTTACGTTTTATATTTCAAGACGTCGAAGCTAAATGATCCTTGCCCACAGTGCCTGTTTTCTTTTTAACAGTCACATCTGTTCCCTGAGCTCTGTTTGCGGCTTCCCGACAGATTCCTTCAAAGGACAGAAAGAAAAATAAAAGTGCTCCACATTCTCACTGCTCCGCTAATTATGACAAACACTTCGATCATATTTACGACTTTAACCTCCATTTAGACATAGATGTCCGCGTTTCTCTGTCTTTTTCTATTATTATTATTATTATTATTATTATTATTATTATTATTATTATTATTATTACTACTACTACTACTACTACTACTGCTACTACTACTATCAGTAGTAGTAGTAGTATTTTCATTTATACTGTTTCATTTAATGAATAATAATTATAATGAAAATAATACTTAAAATAATAATAGGAATAAAAAGAGAAAAAAATAAATTCTCTTTTTACACACTGAACATTCACAAAATTATTAATAATTACAATAGCTGAGGGAATACTTCAAGCCTTGTCTTAATTAATTGAATAAAATATATGTATAAAATGATGGTTTAGAAAAAAAGCATGCGGTGAGTCATATTTTTGTGTGTAGGCTATTAAGAGGTGGAAACAGACACACACATGAGTAAGTACATGCTTTATCTCTGTGTGAGTAGTCCCACCACTAAGCATGGACTGGGCTCTTCCCTCTCGTTTCCTCGCTTAAGTATCGATTGAGCTGTGCAGTATTACAGAAACACTTGAATCTCAGGTGGCAGGAATGTGTACAATTGATCTCTTCCACTGTGGCTCCCAGCAGTGGCTTTTTGCACCACAACACAGAGCACCACAGGAAGAGCCGGGCGAACACACTGAAACACAATCGCTACAGACTAAGAGGGGCTGTCCCAGTCTGCCCTGTTCACTGTCACAATTTATTGAAGTGCTGCAAGTCTCATCCCCTGCTCTGCGGCTACACTGACGATGTGCCTTCAGGGTGCACAGATGATGTGCTTTATATTATAAACACTCTCATAGGAGAGATTCACATGAACTGCATCCTCACGGCTTCACACAAACACCCACATTTAGATTTATTCTAAATATTTTTGTTTCATGTGTTTTCATCTCAGTGTTGGGTATTTTTTCCCTTGTCTGAGCTAAATGGCTTGATGGCCTTTTGCTGCAGTGTCTGGAGAGGATGGGAACCATCAGCAAAGAAACATTACTCTCTTCAGCTGTAAGCCACTCCTGTCCACTTACTGTACACTTGAAGGTTCATTAGAGGGTTGGTCTTAAGTAAGGGCTGTATGCACAGCTGCCACAATGCAGAAATAACATCATTTGTCTCCAGTGTTTAGATAACTAAACATTTTTCATAATTCTAGTTGAGGTGATCTTCATGCTGCTCTGCTTTGTCAAAAATGTAACTTTTCTTATTTTCTAAATGGTTTTAAAGGGTTTGTGTATTTTTAGAACTGAATGAAATTGAAACAAAAAATGGCTTTATTGAGTTTATTTTCAGATTTACTCTAAATTGGTTGAGTAACAATTTATGATCTGCAACTCTGTGTGTGTGTGTGTGTGTGTGTGTGTGTGTGTGTCCATTCTAGTCTGCCAGGAGAAAAGCTAAAAGAAAGGAAGTAAAAATGAAGGAAACAAACATGTTAACCGCATCTTGACTCATGCACAGTAACATCGGGGGATTTCATTCAGGAGTAAAATCTGTTTTAATATCTGTTGTTTCTGCCCTGCAGTCCTTCAGTGTGCAGGTCAGACTGAGATGAAGCTGCACGGAGGTGATCTTGGGAAGCTGGAGCCCCTTCCCACATCTTCTGCCTTGTGCTGTCAGCCCTCCTAAGTCGATACAAACCATAGCCTGGGGCCCGGCCACGACTCCCCACTGTGGTTCTGGCCCACCGCTGGGAGATCAAAGGCCCACGGAGAACAATGGTGAGCCTCATTTAGCCGGCCGCAGTTCACTTTCCCCCGGATGCACTGTCACACCTGCCCACACTGTCAATCACACTCAGGTGGACCTGCTCAAAGGCCTGCAAGAACACAGCTTTATGCTGCAGTAACGTTAAAGCGCATCCCCTCTCCATTTCTGATGTAGAACATGTGCACTGTTCAGTCATCGGGTGGACCCCACAACAAAGCTTCAAGATTTACATCTAGACCTCAATTTTGATAATAAAATGAAACACAGATTTTTTTGAAATCCTAACTTTGAACTTATACATTCATATACTTCTTACTGATAATTTGTTTTTATTTGTGAATCGTTAGTCTTGTGCTGCCTTTAATTTCCTAATATGGCTTGTCATTGTATTTTATTGTATAAAAAAAGTAATTATGGGTTCCATATTTTGTATTTGTACGAGCCTCACCCTAATTTGCGTTGTCATTTTCCTCCAGCCGTTTCATGCTGTTTTTTGCTTCCTGTGGTTCTCATCGTGCTTCCTGTGGAAAATGGAGCCTGTCCGCAGCGTGTACACAGCTGGTTAGAAGACAAGACGTCCAGATTGTAAGTACAAACATGGAGCAGGATTTTTCAGGCCTGTGCACTCTCACAGTTATCACAGACGAGCAATCAAAGCCTTCGAGGAAATATCCATCCTGTCCAACACCAGACACTTTTTTTTTTTCTTCATTCTGCTCTTGTTTGTTCTCCATTGAAGTTGTGCTTTGGTCTTATGAGGGTTTGGAGGTTGTCTTTGCATGGTTTATTTTTATGGCACAGCAATCTGGAGACTATCCAAATGTCAAGGTCATTTATCTTGCAATTCATCCGCTCCTTGGCTTTTGTGTGGTGAGAAAGAGAGGCACAGGCCCATATTGCATTTCATGACCTATTGTGTCAAACGAGTACCCAGACAAACAGGTGGGAGCCCTGATGTGAGCTCCTCGTGGACCAGGCTCACCAAACTTGAGGCTCCCTGGCCGATTCTTTAATAAGGCACTCATGCTTGCAGAGCGGCCGCAGCGCTCTGTTTCCCTCATCATCAGATGGGAACCTTCAGGGATGCTAATGAACATACAGTGAGGACTTGTCTCACGCACAGTGCTCCCACTATCTGCGTCTCCCAGTTTATCATCACCACTGAAATTGCAAGGCCGTTTTACTGGCCTTTTACTACAAGGGGGACATTTAGCCCATTGTGATGCTAATTCTTTAAAATTTGATGTCTGGGGTTTGTTCTTTCAGGTCAGGATAGGTTTATGAGACTGGCTCTTTCGACAGAGTACAAGCACCTTTTTTGTTATCACGGGAAAACCTGCAGTCAAGGGCTGTCCTCACTGCCTCAGAAGGCAAATTTAATTTAATGTGCATTTCCATTTTACGATGAATCACATGTTTCCTTGTTTTGTACAGTAGAATGGAGACAGATCGTCTTTCTTTGGTTTTAAAGAACAGCTTCGAGATTAAGTAGGCTGATTGTGGCCCTTTCACCATCAGAATTACGGTTGGTAACCCTAGCCAGGCCTGTCTGCTCTGGGGCTGAAACACACACAGAGTTGGGGACACTCTCTGTTAATGTCATCTCACAGATTCAGTTTCCTCATGACAGTCTTACCTTGAGTCCCACAACCTCTGACACATATTCTTATTCTTTCTCACAGTGTCAAAGCATGCTAGTGAGATGGAGAGATATTCTACAGCCGCTGAGATATTGATATTGAACGTCAAGGTGGGATGTCAGAGCGACTAGGAAGAAGCCCTTCAGCTGCTTGTCAGGTGTGTTTGATTCCATAGGTGCTCTGGAGAGGTGTCTTGAGTTTATTGAATTTGTCATTTTCGGCCTGGGAGTGAAAAGGGCACCTGTGTGCTGCCGTAAGCCCCCGCGCCAGGACCGCCACCCACATCACGCGATGACAGCTGATGTGCAGGGACAACCCTCAAGCTGTTGATTTTTTTTTTTTTTTTTTGAAAGCCGTCCATCAGCCTCTGCGTACATTATTCATCAGGGAAACAGCTGAAAGGATATTTACTTTGTCAATTTTCTCATAAAAGCCTCCTCAGACACAAAAAAGTCACCCGTGGTTACAGTAAGAAAAACGTAGCTATTTTGGAGGCAGGTTCAGTGCTCTGTCAGACTCAAATTGAAGACTTGTAGTTGTGGATACTGGCCACCCACATCAGTGCTAGATCAAAGCAATGGTCTGCTACAGTGGCTGAATATTCAGTGACGTTACTGGACTGCGATAGGTTGTTCTACTGAGTCACTGACTGTGGGAAAATGAGGAAGGTCTGATAGAGATTTTGCTCTGTTCTACTGTCTTTTATGGGATTTGGGGCTGCTGTACAGTGTATCTAACAGGTCAAGATCACAGATCTGCCACCCACTCTGTTACAAAATACTCACTTCTGTGGTCAAGGTTGGTTTTCTCACTGGACAGCTTGTTGTAGGCAAGAGGAAAATGGTTTCCTCTGTGAAATGTGTAATCGAATGTAAGATAAGAAATGTATTAGGTCATGGCAATTCCCACAATGTGCTGTTTGATATGGAGATGTGTGTGCATGTGTGTGTGTAACTCAATTGCACAACCAGAGTTAGATGTTTGACTCCCAGTGGGTCCGCCAGCGCTAAAACTGCATCACTCATCGGATTAAAGCATCCACTAAATGGCATATGTTATGATTGCATGATTTCATGCAAGTGTAGGCCTAAGTGTGTGTGTGTGAGTGTGTGTGTGGGTGGGTGTTTGTGTGTTATATAGAGTGCTGCCTGTGTGCCTCTTTTTGTACATGCTCAGTTAAGTCTGTGCCACCTGTGATTAATAAGAAATATCCCAGAACCAGCAGGTTAATGTTTAATCAATCAACTGGGAGAGAAGCCCCTAAATGGCCTGGTTTATTTTTAACCACTGCATCACATTAAATGCACCGAGGTTTTACGCAGCCAAAACTCATTATTTTTGCTTTCAGCTAATGTTTATCAATCCATGGTGAGAATATTTTACACCAGGCCTACATGCTTGTTTTCTTATCGGGGGGGGGGGGGGGGAGTCAGAAAGGTTTCAGCTATCAAGAACACCATGTTTTGAAATTAAAGGCCAGAATGAAAATATCACAGAACAAGGTCAACCTGTTACAGTAAGTGTAAAATTACAGCATATCACAAAATGTTTGACAGCGATAGTGGTGATATTGTGTTTCTTTCCCTCCATTCCCTGTTTTAGTAATATTTGTAGCATTTGCGCTGCACTGGGTGTTTCCTCTCTGCTACTGTGTGACTTGGCTGCAGCACTCGCACTATGAAATCAACACCCCACTCAGCAATAATGCTCTCTGAGGCTTGGCCAGTTTACTAAATAATCGATCCAAATAAAAGCAGCAGATAAAATTGACTGACCCTCATATACTTAATTATTGCAGCTATTTGACCAAATAGCATTTTTCAGGATGCTGTGTGTCACAGGCCATCAATATTCCTTTAATCGCTGTTAGTTATTGCCCTACTTTGTTACTGCTGTGGATGGCCAGTCTCCAGTGGTCAGTTTGGCCCAGGGCAGCGAGGGAATGAGATGCTAAATGGTTGCGCAAACAATTTGATTATGCTGTTTAATTCCCGTCATATAGATCTGCCGGGCCTGCTGATGCACTCATTTCTGCGAGGCTGTTCAGCAGAGTGCTGACCTGCGTAGCTCACACCATCGGCCCTGAAAGAGCTGGTTTTTCCTACTTGGCCTCAGGATCAATAGTGACCGCCGGGTATGGACCGGTGTCTTGTATGTTTCACCTCTTACCACTAACCTTTCACCTCGTATGATGGAGCACTGTTCAACATACAGTCCAAGTTCAAATGTTCAGCGCTTTTTGTGGCCTAGTCTGTAGGCCCTCAGCCTTTACCTTGCTGAACCAAGGTGCTGTAATACAAGGAGAGCTGAGGGTTAACTCTCCCTCGACCAGACCACCTCGGCCAAGTGAAAAATGAGAAATGAGCAGGGCAAGCTCTCAGGCCCAGTTGCCCAGTTCCCAAAATTAACATTTCAATTCAAAACCAATAATAACGCATTGTGTCTGGCATGAATGAGTGCTGCTGCAAAGGGAAGGCGATACCTCCTGTTCCTGTGTCAATGAAAAAGCTCCTTCATCTTCTGCTAAAGGGCCCACACAGTCTGAGGTCAGCCAGTCAGCCTTGGTTACACTGCACAGGCATGCCTGGGTGGACGGCTCGAGCTTCCCGGTGCCTTTACAAAAGCCAGGAACTAAACACACACAGAGAGACACACACGCGCACACACACACACATAGGCATACACAGAAACATTCATGTCTTGCTCTGCATGAGGTTGATGGCTCTCAAGTTTTGCCAAGGACTACTTAGCATGTTGAAAAAAGTACACTTTGTGTTCTTTGAAATGAGTTGCAGTAACTAATTGCAATATCACATGACCATTTCAGCCTCTGCTACATGTTATGATCTGAAACACAATTATTGTATGAGCGTAAATAGTGTCGACATGTGCATTCCACCGGTCTGTTAGGGCTGCTTTCGTATAGCTGGGACACCTTATCTGCAAGTCTAAAACTTGTTATATCTTAAGTGTACATACTGTATTTGTCATGTTTCATGTCAAACCCTCTGATACACTCACTGACAAGAGATCTCTGGCAGGCAGAAGGGGCCACAGACGAACACACTGTGTCAGGGGGTTTGGGCATCTTGGCTTTTGAGAATGGGATTGGGAGCCAGCCTCTGTGGCTCTGCCAAGAAGGTGTCAGAGCCGACCTCTGCTACATGCTCCCCTCCATCAGAGAGCACATTACCAGCCTGGGAGGTGAGAGAGAGGGACACAGGGCAATTTGAAGAGAGCACAGTGGCTATTTCTACTGAGACTGAAGGAGTGCAAGAGCCTATCTGCTAGCTGTCTGCTCCAAGCGATGCAAGCTGTGTTAGTGTGAGTGATTCCTTACATGCACTGCACTGTCTACAGCCATGAGGCTTGTCTGGCCGGGTTAATCCTCCACAGCTGATGTTTCACTTTTCTATGATGGCGTTCAGGGTGTTTTGCCCTAAACACATTGGCCAGGGATGGTATCATCGATGAAACACTACACAGACAGTCACTGTTGATGAAAAGACCTCAACCCCCAAGTGGTGTATTAAACATTAAACTAACCTCACCTGCTGAACTGAGACCAGCGGTTCTAGGAGGAGGCAAGCCAAGAAAGTGAGCACGAGTCTGGTTGGTGTGGTGGATTAGGCAGCATTATCAATCCTGCTGGAATCTACAATAATTACTTATGGTGTCAAAGAAATTTTAGTGTTTCTCAGTACTGATCAACTAATGAGCTTATAGCACCTGCAGCACAAAGAAGTAACTTCATCTGAAAACCAAATCATTTTTTTATTTTTTATTTTTTTGGTTTTGTTTGAATACAGGACTCACTGAAAACACCTCAGTACAGAACAGTGCACAGGGCCTTCCCAGTGAGCAACCTTGCCAATTTTGAGGTTACAGTTGTTTAAAGACGTAGTTCAACGTTTTGGTAAAGGAGATGTAACATTTTAATCGGTGCACGTAGGCACATTTTGTTACCTTAGGACAGAGCCTGGCTAGTTATATCCCCCTGATTCCAGTATTCATGCCAAGCTAAGCTAACTGGCTGCTGGCTGAAGCTGCATATTTATCATCTAACTCTCGGCAAGAAAGCGAAAGTATTCCTTTGATAGTTAGTAAACAAAATCATTATGCTGTGCCACATTTATGATAGATTTGTTTTAAAATGGTTTGAGTTCTGTAACTTTGCATCTTTTCCAGCATTCATTCTCGTGAGCGGCAGACGGAAATCCCAGGGTCCAGATAGTTTTGCTAATGATAAAGAGATCCATGCCATGATCATGAGCCCATCATTTTCTGTAAAGTCACCGTGATATTTGGACTGAATGTTATTTTTAAATTTCAACCAAATAATTAAAATCCTCACACTGTGGTCACAATAGACAGAGTGCTGCCAACTGATGAACTCATAACGTGGTGCCTGTGTATTGCAACGCACATCTACTTTTTATGATAGACTTCATATTAGGCTGGAAAATTATACAGTCAAGAGTAATGTAATATCTGCCCTGAGATAGTAATATTAGTCCAGGAAACGAGTGCCTGGCCTGCTTGTTTCCTGCAGTTTCCAGGTGTCAGTGTGTGTAAGCGTAGAGCAAACATGAATACAAACTTTCCTTTCGTGAGTTACAGCACATCAGCCCATATAACACGTCCATGACACAAAACTCACCGTTTGCATTTTGTGAAAAGCCTTGTCTGGCCACGGCAGCATGTTTTGGCTGGCAGTGACGACATCAGTGCTCCCAGCGAAGAGGCCAGCTCTACTAATAAGGTGCTGCTGGGATTGCCGCCCGCTTAGGTTGTCAATGAGTCTGTCTTGATCTGAGGATTAGGCCGGTCGTTCCAATTACAGCCTGGTGCCTTGAGGTTTGTCAGGCATTGACACAGACGCCTGTCGATGGCCCCGGTGCATATTCCAGGACCCCGCTGAGTGACAGGCGCCAGCGCGTTAAGAGATGATGACACACCATGAGTGTGTGCATGTGCGGCATGTGTTGTGTGTGTGTCTATGTGTCTTTACACTGAAAATGAACCTGGCATACTGAATATATACTATGAAGCACAGGGTGGAGTGTGTGAGAGTGTGTAGAGTCTCATTTCCATGGGGAAGATATTGACTCTTGAGAATACTTGCATAAGTCTGGTGATGTATCAGTTCACTGTTAAGTGTAGATATGAGGAAGTCATGTATCCTGCCTGCCGGTGAGTTACAAAGAGTATTGATAATTTAATGCAGTGCAGAAAAGAAAGAGGCACCCTCTTGAACCACTCTTTGGATATTTAGCAACCATTGGACCTCCACCCCAATCATCAGATACCTTTAAATTGTTATCATAAATCTACAATGTATTCCAGGAATTATTTTATGAAAAAAAGCTGTCATTAGATTTCTTTGTTTATTTTTTGCTGCCTCATCTATATTCACTTAGGTCTGTAATCTCCGACATTAGAATGTAGAGTATAGGTTAGTTCTTCTGGAAATAAACAGTTATGAAATGTGACTGAAATATGCAAACAAAGAAATCTGTCCCCACAAAGAAAAGAGTGAGGGGGGGCTTGACAGTTTCCCTAGAAAATAAGGAGGGTATTTGTATCTGTGTCTCTCTGTGATGGACACTGGCTGTGTGAGTGCAAAACATCGGTGCAAACCGCAGATTGCACACCAAAACCTGATATTTACTGTTGATGTGGTACATTTACAGAACAGGCTGAGTGTAGGTTCACTCTAGAAATGGAAATATGCCACATGATTTAAATTTGACAGAAATGTGAAAAATATACCACTAAACAAAAAAAAACAAACAAAAAAAAACGTTTTTTTTTTTTGTTTTTTTTTTCTTATAACTTCCTGATGCCAAAATGTATACAGGGACATGACAGCAGGTATAGGTGTGCCCTGTAAGCACAAACATAGCTTCTGGTGTGTATCTACAGCTCAGCAGAGTCAGGGGAGCTGGTTTGTGCTCTCTCAAAGTAGCACTCAGTAACTTGACATGGCTTGGCTGGACTCATCTGTTCATCTCTGCTAACTCAAACCTCCCTCCCTCCCTCTCTCCACACACACACACACACACAGACATTGTGTGTGTGTGTGTGTGTGTGTGTGTGTGTGTGTGTGTGCGTGTGCGTGTGTGAGCAGTGACTTTACACCCACAGAGGTGGGTCATGTGACATAGACTGCTGTGTCCCACGTTTGATACTTAATATTCACCACCTGGTGTTATTTACATGCCATTAAATGAGAGATGGGTGCTGCCCTCACTGACTCTATTTATCTGATTTGGGTTAAATAATCAAAAATCGTCTTTGTGTGCCCTAGATTAAAAAATCCAAATAGTATCTTGTTAACAATTCAGAAATAACCTCCCAGCTATGTTTTTCATTTTTATAGCAGTTCTTCCCTCCATTTTTGCCGGGTGTAATGTTATCCGCGAGCGACGTTAGCAGGCTGTAATTAAATATGAATGGAGCGCTGCTGGTTGCCCGGCCAGTTTGTTTGGTTGAGTGCTGGCCTTGGGAGGAAAGCTCATCAAATCAGTTGTGTTGGTGTCATTCTACACCCCTATAACACTCCATGACAGGGAATCTCGGTGGTCCTGTGTATAAAGGGGCTGGGAATCACCTGTATTTAGAGTTAATGGATTCGAAATAACTCACAGGCTCGCACTTTAATGAACGCTGGATTGATGAAAAAAAGGGGCCCCTGCTCCCCCTTGTCCCCGCATTGCATGAAAAACATTTTCAAATTGCATGCTGGCACAGATAATTCACTTATTCTGTGTAATTGGATGCTGACCAGGGTTAATATGTAGGGTGTCATTAAATGGAAATGTAGAGTTGTAAAGAGGGACTGTATGATACAGGGAGTCTTTTCTATAGAGCTGCCCCTATGGAGCTGATTGTGAGCTCCTTCTTCTAGCTGGCAGGGACCTTCTTTATTTGAGCTAACTCAAGCATGAGTTCTGCGAAGGAAAGATTGGGGACAGTTATATTCACTTGTGTTTGTTGCCCGGTTGAATGAAATGACCTTTAAGATAAAGCGAATCTCTTGAGCAAGTCAGGTGAAGAAAAGGCAGCACAAATAGGGCAGATGTGGTGAAAGGAACTTTTTAAATTCGAGGGCTGCTAGACCATGGATAGTTAAAAGACTGTTGTTTGCTGCTCTGCCACCACGACAATGCCACATGGGAGGAGGCACTCACTGTGGACGCTCCTTATTTTGATTCAAACAAGATTGAACACTAGGGAATTACTTCTTTTTTTTTTTATTTTATTTTATTTTTAACACAACTGTTAAGGAAAAATCCTGTTATCCTCCAGAAAATGATTTTGGTTGGGGCAATGCAGCAGCAGAATAATGCAGGGTAATCTAGAGACTGGTTAATTAAGTTGCTCCTTCAACCTCCATTCATGGAAAGGCCTGTAATTAGTTTTCCGAAAGCAAAGGTATTTTCTTCGGATGGGTCAATTTGAATTCCTCCTGACTCCAATGGAGAACACAGAGTTTCTGTGGCTTCAGGAAAGGCCTATAACCTGCATTCTCCCAGTGATAGCAGCACTGTAAAACTTAACCAAATGGTTAAACATGTCCTAAAGAAGAACCATTAAAAGCTGAAGAATGTGGAAGTACAGTCAGTAATAAAAACAACAAAATGAACCCTTTTGGTCACAGCCCACTTTTTGTTTTGCTTGCTAGTCTGGTGTCGGCTGGGCTGTGCCACGACTCACCAGCTTTGCCACCTACAAAGAGGGCAGACTCCGGGCTGCCTGGGTACTTTTGGTGAGGAAGTTAATCATATACCTCAGAGTAGCGCGACACAAGAAAAGCGGTGTTTGTAAACCTGCCCCCACGGCTCTGCCCATAATTGGCTCTACAAGTGACTGCCTCGGCTTCCTGTCAGCATTATATCTGTGTTCACACCAGCCCAGCTGGTAGGACATTTGTTCCTTGGAAACATGGCTGCTGTTTTGATCTTTGGACTGTGAAAGCAAAGTAGCTCTCACAATGGTAGTAATGTGGGGAGGATTTTCCAGGCTGTGGAGGAAGCCAGGCAAAAATGTCCCGCTGCCTCGGCCTCGCAGTGAAGAACAGCACTTGGGTAATGCTTCTGGTGCTTGCTTTGCTCTTTTGTTACACGTGTTTTAGGATGTTTAATCAGTGATTGTTGGTCATTGAATGCTCAGTGTGAAACACAATACATCAGATGCACTTTGGTTGGCCTATTTTCTTTTCTCTTTTCTTGACAAGTTCCCTCCATTCCCTCCAATACTTCAGTGGTGGAAGCACTCACCGTTACTTAAGCAGAAGTTGAAATCTCGCAATGTAACAATACTCAGTATTGCATTCAAAATTTTACTGATTTTACTTGTGAGTACAAAATCATTAAACAAATGTATTTGAAGTGTCAAATGTCAAAGTACTCAATATGTAGGGAGTTAGAACTATATTATCATCTACAGTATATCATTAGATTATTAGGCTATTATTGCAACATGAATGCACAGATAACATTTGACTGTTGTAGCTGGTTGAGGTGGAGCTCATTCTGACTGCTTTGTTGGGCAGTTTAATCCATAGCAATGCATCATCACAAGACAATCATATCTTTACATTTGGAATAGTAGAGTAAATAGCACATTATTTTCCTCTGAGTTGTAGGAAAGTAGAAGTACAATGTGGCATAATTACTGTAATAATTATATCATGCATATTTCATTCATGCCTAATTGTAAGCACAAGATCAAATGGTACTTTTACCAAACGGTTGTGCCTTAAATCATTTTGGGAAACTTTAACATTGCATCTGACTTTGAAAAACAGACCATTGTAAGTAAATTTTGAGAAAATAAAAAGAACGAGTAGAAAGAAACTGACTGGAGCCCGGCATGTTTGTGGCAGTATGTGGATTGTTATTAGAGGCAGCAAAGATGCAGGAGAGGAACTTTATTTTGAAGTTGACACATGGCAGGAATCTGAGATTAAACCTGGAAATGTTCAAATACTGCTGGTGACACCTCAATGTGTGGAGGGATGTAACTTCCTGTGCAGCTGTCAACAAACACTTCCCAAGCTGCTGCTGCTGCTGCTGCTGCTGCTGCTGCTGCTGTGCTTACATATCTGCACCTCAGCCCTGCTAATAGAGCATGCAGAGAAAATGGGGGAATGGAAAACAGTTGGAATATGCTCATAATTAATCATAGCAACCCTAAAATCAGAGGTTAATGATAAATGTGTAATAGTAACCATTTGTATGATACAAGTGTACTTTTTTCAGAGCACACTCACATCGCTTTGATTTCCAAGCAGACTTTAATTTAGTTTGTTTCCTTTGGCACAAAAAAAAAACAACATACGGGCATTAAGATATGTTCACGTGACAGATGATGAAGATGCTTTCTCTGATTGTTGATTAATACAGGATGCATGAACCTTTGAATGTTGCATCATTTGTTTGTTGTTCTTTTGAAGGGTGCGTGGCTCTCTGACAGATATCTTAGCCAGGTACCAGGAGGAACAGCTCAAGTTGCAGCCACTAGGCCACATGTGTTCTTAGTGGTTGCCCTTGTGTAATGAAGAATCGCTGCTTGTCACTTCTCACCGGATGTATGTATGGCTGAATATGACTTTCTCTGGCTGCTTCTCCCATTTATAGACAGGCTAGATTTGTTTGGGATTTTTTGGAAAACCACACTCTGATGAACATCCTGCCCAAGACATTTAATTGTGGCTGCTCCATTTTGTGCACAAGCAGTGCTCTGCCTTTTTAAGACTTGTTTATTCAAAAGCGTCCACATGTTGATTGTAACCCTATTTTTTCCTTCCTTTGGCCCATGACGTTTTGCAGGAGTTTATGAGCCTTGTTGGATAGTGAAAGAGTATTCTGCTGAATGTAATTCATGTGTTATTTAAACAATCATTTATTTCATAAACTGTAACGTATGTAACTTTTAGCATTTGCTGCTAAATTTGATCTAATCTATCATAAAACATCTTAATGCCATATGTGTCAGCATTTGCAGGAATTTGAACAAACCTCCCCTTGATCTCTTGACTATGTTTATACTTTTCCTACCTTTTGCTTACCTTAGGGTAGAGGCAGTAATGATGAGAAGAGAGCACAAACAATACTTTGAATGCATGAAGGGAAACCTCAGTCATAAATAGCAGTGGGGGCGAAGCTAAATATTGACTGTGTGACTCTATACTGATGTCTCCTGCGACTGTAGGCCTTTGTCTTTTTCTCCACTGGCGTGTGGTCGTAATTGAATTGTAAACAACACCCACCATGTTATTATTTACTGCGCTATGCTGCTCAAACCATTCGACCAGCCACCGCCTCTGCCACCGGAGCAGAGCTCTGACTCACTTTGACGTGTTACCTAAAAGGCAGTGAAAACAATATATGGCCAGCTCATCCATAAGTCATGGCATTTGGCGCAGTACCGGTGCATCCAACAGAAAGGAGCTTTATGAATGGCACAAAGTCTGTGAATGATAACGGTCATTAATATGTCCATTGAGGGTCACCACATTCATGCCACATATCAAATCCCCTTTGAATGAGATCAGTTCCCTCCTGTCAGAGCCCATTAGATCCGTCCCACAGCCCCAGTGGCCAGCTGACAGGGGAGAAACCCTAGCCCCAGCCTAGCACCATTAGCATTAGAAAATGAGCAATCAGCTGGAATGAAGCGCAAGAGGAGGGGGGACTCATCCAAACTTTTGTAATGATACCCGGCAGATACAACGCAAAATGTGTCAGAGCGGCACTCTGCTCCACAGTCAACCAAAATAGTCCACTACATTGATGTTTTCGCCACCATCTTTCTTGTACAACATTATTTTAATTCAAACCCTTGGACTGAATACATTCCTAAGTGTAGCACATGTCTTGTGATTGGTTGTGTCTCTTTTAAAGGCTGCAGGAAATCAAGTACTTCCCCTGCACTGAAAATGTTCTGGCTGCTCATAGAAAATTGTGTTGAACCTCTTTGACTTTGCGAAATAATTGAGTTAAAACACTCGATAAAACATTAATTAGCTTAGCAGTCTGGAGCAGATAACATAGATAAAACCCTATGTAATTCATATTGATTAGAATATGCACATTGAGCGTAACCTCTTAAGACAAGTTTTCCTTATTAAATGGACACAAAGCCCAGGTCATTATTCGTACAAAGATCGCTCTAGATTTTATCTTTTCACATAAAAAGGTTTGATTGGATTTCTTTCTGAGGAAGCTGCACAATCTATTTTATTCTGGTTTGATTGTATTACCTCTTAATTAGTTTGTATATTGAGTAGAACAGGCCTTATTGATTTGAGGTGCATTCATTTGCATTGCAAAAATCCCCTTTAATCCAATATAATCTCATCCTTACTCAAACACAGCAGACTGCATCTTTGAGTCACTCTTTCCCTGCTTGTTTTCAGCTCCTGCTTTTGGCTTGTCTCAGGCTTAATAGAACCTCTTGGTTGAAATTAGAGATTTCTTTGCTTTCTGTGTTTGCAAAATCATTTTCCTAAATTTGGCTGTTTATTTAAAGGTAGTTACACTCAATTTCTGTGTATTTCATGTGGAGAATTGCATGTTGTGTGTGGTAATTTATACGTCGAGCATAATAACAAGCTGTAGTGTTTTCATGTGGCTGTGTTGTGGGGTTTAATTTCGAGCTGTTTCAGTGAATGATTGGCGCTTGTAGGTGTTGTGTGTAAATCTGCTGCTGAACACCCGTGGAGCCGGCGGAGCTGTGTCACACAGAAATCAGCATTGGAGGCGTCAAATCCCTCCCACCCGTCCAGCGCACAGCAGCAGGCTTAACAATTCTCTGTAATTAACCTCACCTGAACTTTAATGGCCCACCTCCGGGACCGAGGGCCCCGGCTGTGTAAAATTACTGTCACACATGGAGCCGAGGGGGAGCCCTGCCGCAGCGGGTGTGTTCTACTCAGACAACTGAGAAGGAAATGCACCCCTGTGTAACACCTAATACCACCAACACGATGTCAGAGCGCTCACAGACATTTTGGGGGTGGAGAGGTGGGGGCTGGTGGTCTGGCGATGCTCGAGCACAGACGAGCCATTTCAGCATCTGAAAGTATTTGGGAGCTGGTGTTTTATTTGATTGTTTTAGTATTCTCTGTGCTGCTAAGTCGTCATTGCACTGCATCTGCTGATCTATATTTCATACAAATATTCAACTAGTTCTACCTCAACCGCAAAGGTTATTCACCAGTGCCTTCCAAAGCAGACCATGTGACTCATATGAGGGTTCTCTGATGTGCCACCTCTGTTGTTCAGGTTTTGGTTATATTTAAGCAACTAAGCTACTTGGTTACTGTTTGGGAAAAATCTCCTTTATGGTTAAAGGAAACCAACACTGACTCTTGCAGTAGGAGGCAGGATGCAAACCGTGGTCTCTCTGTGTCACTTCCTGTTGTGGTTTTGGAGAGGATGGTCATCATTCACACAAGTGCAAGAGGCTCCCTGTCAGAATAATGCCAGGATCCTGTAGGCCATCAATCAATGCAGTTAGTTTTCTGGCATTCACTTGAGTGGAGCTAGAAGCACTGAAGGCCTCTGCATAAGCACACAGGTTTAGTGTGCAGAAAGTGCCTGTGGAGTTAATTTCCAAATATAACAACAGTTGAAATGTAATTCATGTCAAACTGCTGCACCAACGTTGGATGGCTGTTTATAGGTATGAATGGAAAGGAAGTGAGATTCACATTATCTGATTGGTCTTGAATAGGTCCAACCATGAGTTTAAAGACAGACAAGCTGCTGTAATATTAACTGTGTCATACTTAATCAGGTGTATTAGACACTGTGTGTGAGTACAGAAGTAACAACAGAGCACACAGCGACACTTCAGACCAGGTCACAATCCTGTGGTCGAATGCCTGCCTCTCTCCCTCTCATCCTCTCCGAGCCAGTTCAGTAGTCCTCATACAACAGCTGCATGCAGCTACCGAGACGTTTGGCAGCGTGAACATGTGCATGTTGAACACTGATCTGGATCCTGTGTGTGGCACGTCTGAGCCCTGGGCTTTGGTGCAGCAGACGGGTGGGTCGCAGAGTAGATTTGTGATGGATACAGTGAGTCTGAAGTCATCCACTCGCCCTGTGGCACACTGGAGGCAGCTTTCCGACAGGGATGTTCTCACCGTGTGTGTGTTACGTGTGTGTGTGTGTGTGTGTGTCTGTGTTCATAATGCCTAGTGGCTGAAACACACACAGAGGGGTGAGTCACATCCGCTATCCCCGGATCAAACGCTTCAAGTGTGCTCTGAGTTTACCATTAGGCCTGATATTTTATCAGCACTGATCCTCTGCCATGGCTCAGTGATAGCACGGACAGCGAGGAGGACCCAAGACCTCTACACTGGGTCATTTGAACTTTTGCTTGATTGTGCTGTATCACATGTTCAACTTGTGCCAGATGGCAGCCCAACATTTTATACGGGCGTGTTTCCTGCACCGTGTTTCATTTATTCTTGTTTTTAACCAAGGCTGCTTTGAGGTATTTTTTTTTTTGCATCTTATTTACGACATAATACTGCAATTCAGCAATCATAGATTTGTGATAATCCGGTGAGATTACAATGAAAACGATGCTAGAAAACAACAAAATGAAAACAAATTGTGTAATTGTCAACATGTATTTTGTTTTTTCATTCCTATTAAAGTATGATAAAGTTTGAAAGAAACGAACTGTATTAACTTGTTTTAATGTCACTGGTGTCGTTCTTTGTGGTTTTTTAAAGTACTTAGAGTCGGCAGATTACCGTAAATTGATTAGCTGGTGGGTAGCAGCGGAGACAGCTCCGTCATACACATCAGCAGTATATGCAAAGTGACAGGCTGACAGGTCTGCACACACACACACACACACACACACACACACACACACACACACACACACACACACACTGAGCCCCTCTCACCCGCTGGCTGCCGCAATATCCCCCGAGCCACTATCTGTCTGCCACTTGTATGAAGGATAAAGAGACAGGATGTGGAGTGGGGGGGCTCGGGCCTATGACTGAATGCGCCATCAATGGGCTTATTTTCAAACAAATGTGTCACCCCAATCATCACACGGCTGATTTTATCCTTCTGTTACTGTAGCTCCACAAGCATTTCCTTTTGTGAGCGCTCGCTCCTGATAATCCCGCTCTGACAAAGGGGCCATGTGCCGGCACAGAGTTCCATGACCAAAAATGTAAAACTAGTCGTTTCCACTTACATACTTTCTCAGTGATATCATACATAATGAAAGAGGGTTTGTAAGCACTTTTGCTTGTTAAGTAATTCCTGTAATCCCTAACGTTGCAATAACAAGTATTTAGAGGTAAACACTTACTGGAATTCACTTGTTTATGCAGATTGTTTCAGTTAGAATAAAGTAATTATTTAAAAAAATGTCTCTTCATCCTGAAGTTTTTTTTTCTTTTTATAATATTGTAAAATGTGATCTTCCAGCGTAAAACAAGTGCTCATGGTAATGGTTAAAGGATGCATTTTCACTGCAGATGAAACAGTTGTGTGTTATCATATATCTTATAGATTAATTGAGCGGTGCGAATGCAGCTCTCAGAGGGACGGGGCCTCAGTGCTCTCAGCCGGGCCTCCTAACCCTGAGAAACTCCTTTATTCCACCCTTCACTTGCAGACTGACTCCAGCTTTACTGGGCTGGCCCGTCATAAATGGGACTGGGTATCTTTTTTCTCAGACGCTGCCTCGGCCCTGCCAGACTGGGTGTGGGCTGCGGAGTGACCTTACCAGGTGAAAACAGTATTACAGCTGGTGTAAAATAGGCACAGCAGCAGGCCTGCTGCATGGTGGTTTCTGCTGTTAATTTCTGACGTCTGGACGGCAGGTTTCCAGAATGAGATATTCATTACAAGAACCATCACCATACATCTCTATCTGAAGAGAGACCTTACAAGTCAGTAGTTTTCTTCTAACAGCTTATCTTTGTATTTAATTAATATCAAAATTAAAATTAAAAGAACTTTAATTATACTATTATCTTAATATTTGTAACTGTAAGCACATCCCGCCAAGCTGCTATTCAATGAGCAATGAGGAGAAACTTCAGGTGGCTGTTACCATTATCATGTATTATTTATGTATTATATATGATTTATTCTGTAGTTTTTTGTTATAACTTGAGACTTGAGACAAACAAAAATGATAGTGTGTAGTTCTCTTCTTGTTGCCAGTGAGGACCAGCCTGCTTGTTTGAAGATGTAATGAAGCCCAGTGATAAACTGCATAGAGTTTTTTTAAGGCAGAATGAACAGCAGGAGAGTACGTGATACCAGCAGTTCAGGTTGATTTGCATGTTTGACAGAAACTGAGATGAATGTTTTATAATTCCAAATCTACAGTCCCTCTGACTGTTGTTATTTGTTGTAACAGCAGGTATATTGATATATTTTTGTCTCTGTATCTCCTAAAACTTCAATGTAACTATATTAAATAAGGTTTAACAACTGTGTGAGAGGACAACAGTACCATACGTAGAGTTTTCCATACAGGTATAGTTAAAGGGCACAAACATTTGTGTGCGTGCGTGTGTGTGTGTGTGTGTGTGTGTGTGTTTGTGTGTGGGTGTGTGTGTGCGTGTGTGTGGAGTGAGAGTTTTATTGTGTATTATTCACATGTCTATAAATCTTTAACCTCAGTATCTTTTCCAATCAGAAAAACTCACACGTTTGTTGTCAGCCCGCTAGAAGCAAAGCAGCTTTGGTCTTCCAGGGTTTTCACCTCAGAGCTTCAGTGACTTCCTGTTAACAAAATGTTTGCTTGCTTGTTGCATCCACGCTGCGTACTTGACTGTCTTTCAGCGGACTTGGGTCAGGCATCATCGATCCAAGGTGGGGTTAGCGAAGGTGACGGTGGAAACGCTCGGAGAAACAGATTGACCCTCGATGCCCCCTGTAGCTGGAAAATTCAGTGTCACGCCTTCGGTTGCTTTTCTCACAGCAGGTGCTTCTCCTTAGAGGTGGAACTGAGCCACCGCGGGAGTATACACAGATATATGATACTGTTATGTGTCAACACTTGGACACGGGTGTATTTGTGTTACCGACAGTTTCATATGCACTTAAGTCACCGATGCATAATGCCCTCTGTCACCTGACAATCATGGCAAAAGAAATACTCTAGATCAGATTCAGAATATATGGCTCTCTTTGTAAGGATATGGAACCCAGTCGAAATGTTTGAGATCATCCATCACCTCCATGCGTGACGCGTGGCGCAGGTCTGCTGCGCCATCCTTCTGAGGAGGGTATCAAGTGAACACTTACTTGCAACTATGAGGAATGTGGCACTGTGGTGTCCAGCAGACTGCAGCGTCTGGAGGAATGTGCCAGAGTATAATCTGTTCTCTCCCGTAGCAAGAAGCATTCTGAGGAACCTGTTAGGCCTTTTCACCAGCTGGTAAACACATCTCCATCTGTCTGGGGGTAGACCTCCCTTTGACTGACTGAAATTGCTCAATATATAATAGAAAATAATAACAACAAGTGACGCTGCTTTGTGTTGTTGAAAATTGGAGACAAGAGGCTGAGATGCAGTGAGCAGAAACAGAGCCATTAGTGTGGGAGCAACGCTGCAGTGATGCTGCAATGAAAGCCGCACGATAAACAGCCACAAGAAGGTGCTTCTGTGAACAGGGAGAAAACACAAGAGTCACACGGGGAGAGAAACGCTATCCTTTGTTATTTCACCATTTGACTAAACTGCTGTGGCAACCTACCAGAGACTGCATATGTACAGCACAGTGTCATCAGTGGGCATGCTTCTGAATGTGTGTGTGAGTAAATAATGCAGCCAGATGCTTGTTTTTATTAGTCATGCCATACTCTGGAGTAAGGTGAAGGTACTGATGGCATTTTAGTTGAGTTATTTTCCGCATGTGTTGAGTTGAAGTGTACTGACGTGGTTGTTTATCTTGATCTGTTTGGCTTGCATGAAAATAGTTTTAATATTCGTGTTGCATTTTGATTTCTGCCTTTGACATCTTACTTTAACCTGTTATCCACTGTGTTGGATGACATATAGTAAAAAAATTATCATTACATGAAAATTCCTACTGTATGTCCCTTTGGACATAGACATTTTTCAAATTTACAGACTATGACTTTGCACTTCTGCAAATTTAACAATTGAAACTTAAACTTTCAATGTCTCTGAATGAGCAGAATCATGTATCGTGGACCACAGCCAGCGCTGCGGCAGCTGTACCTGTATTTTCATGCCCCGCGGCTCACAACTTTTTCCTCTGTGCCCAAACACGAGCCTGTGTTTTAATGTCATTATTTGAACAGATAATTTCTATTTGTTGTCTCTGACTTAAAGTATCCAGGTCTCTGGTTGCAGCTAAGCCTCCTGTCATGACTTGTCGCTCGAGGGGCACCGTGATTTATCGACAAGGTAAACAGCTTATGAATGAGGCCTAAGCTTTAGTTATACAGTTTACAACATTTGAGTAACCACAGGAGGTTTATGTACACACACTTTCTCAAGGCTACTGTTAGGGGAGAGAATGAGGTTGCCAGCCTCATCTCATGTCGAGGGAAATTCCTCAATGTCTTAATTGTAAGGCCGTAAGATTAATTCTGCTTGCACAGTTGCTTGCGTAAACGTTTCAGGGTGACGCTGAGACATTTTTAAACAAGTTGCAAGCAGCGTGAAGAGTGACGGGGATTGTTTACAGTGGTACCTGCAGCTTTTTCTGCGGCGTGGCCTTGTCTCTGACGCTGAACGTCCTCAGGCTAAGTTGGTTTGTTTGGGGGGGAAAAGGAAATGAAGGAAGGACCAAATAAAGTACGGCAGGAAAATTGTCATGATTATTTAACAGCTTCAGTATTTTGACCGTTTCACTGTTATGAAGTGCTGACTGCCACCTTGGACATGCCCTCAACAAGTTGTTGAAATGTGATATGATAACAAATATTGTCCTATAAATAACCTTTTTTATAACCTCTCCTGTATATCAATCACTTTCAGAGGAAATTATAAGAATTTTAAAACTTTTTTAAATCATCCAAACTTTTTTCTCAGCTTCTCATATTTAAAGGATCGCCTTTAGGATTTAGTGCAAGAGTGTTATAATGTATTTGTAGTTGTTTTTGTTTCCCTCCATGGCTCAGTGTGCATAGAGGGGAACAAATACGAGGGGCAGCCTGCATGTGTTTAAGTGCCTTAGGTAAGGCAGGGGCTGCTATTGGCTAATTATTGACCAGTTAGTGCTCTTTCCATGTGCACATGGGAAGAAGGCTCACAGACATCCAGTAGAGAAAAAGCAGAAAGAGAAAATGGACAAAATGTGCTGCAAACAGACCAAGTAGAGACCAAGCTATTATGCAGAATTAATTTTCCAAAATTAGAAGAAAATGCTGTTCGTGTTTGTTTTTCTGATTTGTTGTAAGTTTGGAAATTATAATATTCTTAGCCTTGTGCAGGGAAAATAATCAAGTCAAAGACAGACGTTGTTTTAGGATGGATATTTCTCCTGGTGTCTGCTAATGTGTAAATAGGCTGTTATTTTGCACCAGTCCCCGCTGACACCGTATCTATCTGCTCACAGGCGTCACCGAATTCTTGCACATATTTAAACACAGCTATTGTAAAAATGGCCCTCTTCCTGTTGTTGTTTTGCGGAGACTTGATTTTATTCAAGCCTCAGGAAGTGGAATAATTTCAATGCAGATGTTTTTCACTGTAAACAGCCGTAGCGATCTGAGGGGAGTCAGAGATGAAAGCAGGCGTCAGGGAGAGTGAGGAGTGTTTTCCAGAGGTGGAAAATGTACTGAAATCTTTTGCTCAAGTGGTGGTGGTGGTGCTTCATTTAAATTCTAATTAAAGCAAAGTAAGGGAGTTTGTCCGGAGAATGGCTCAAGCAAAAGAATTATGTTAGTTAAGAACTTTGACAAGAACTCAAGAACACGGTAGATTAACATTAAACCCAGCAAACTTACACAATACAAAACGTGCATTGTGATGTGGTCCCTGCAGAATAATGTGGCGACTTGCTACCAGGCCAAGGCTTTTGAATGGCAGCAGTTATCTCAGAAAAGGTTACTTTTTCAATCAAAGTTTAAATTTGTCAGCAAATAATTGACATTTTATTCTAAAAACAAGGGCGGCAGCGTTGTTATTGACAGTAAATCTGATAATTTTGGTTTTCAGGCACTGCAAAGCTTGCAAAGTGTGACACTTCTGAGCTTATGCTATTGATAGTGATAGAACTATTAATTAATCTCAATGTGCTGTATTTGTTCTAAATAAGTTTTTTTTGCCACTGTTAGCCAGGACATGTTGACAAGCTGAGCAACATATTTCCAAAGAAATGTGCAGCAAATGAAATAACTGTGCTAGGTTTGACGTGTCTACACCTCAGCTATACCCTGCATTAATAATTAGAAAAAAAAAACTTAATAGGTACCAGCTTTAAGTCAAGCACAGTAGCTGATAAACAGGTTGGTGGCTGCTGAGAATGAAAAATGACGCAGTCTTGTTGAAGATTAAACTTAGATCCAAAGCCATTTTTATGTGCTGAGGTGTTATGGTTAAATCAACAAGCACTAACCAATACGTTCTGGCTGAGTGCAAACAGAGCAGCAGACTCATTTGATTAATGAGCTGGCATGATGTAACCACGGGGGGGAAATAGGTTAGTGCACCTGGTCGTTTACACAGTTTTTCATTCATTTGGAAAAAGGCTGTGTTGAGGGAGCTAAAAAAAAAAAAAAAACAACAACATTTCAAACCAGCCACTACTCGGAACTGTAAATTTTTTAAATAGCCAAATGATTGAGTTTCTGCTAATCTTGGCACTGCCTTCTCAATAAATGTCAATCTTTTTGACAGAAATATAGCTTATAGGTCATGGCCTACTGGTGTTCTGCGCAGCACAGCACACACACACACACACACACACACACACACACACACACACACACACACACAGTTTGTTTCTGGCTGTCTGCAAACACATGTGAATAGCTGTGGGAGATGATGATTGTCTCGGCGTCCCTTGGCATGTTGCCCCCTGCGGTGACGACGCACACTGTTCAACCAGCAGCTAATATTGTGCTGTCATATATTGCTTTTCTTTTGTTTTTGTCAGTGGTCATCAAAAGGTCAGGGAGGTGACGTGAAGTTGTAAAATGGCCTGAGCGAGGGTGACCTATGGCTGCCTGAGCATTCCTAATGCAATAGTGGGGCCCGCGGGCCTGGCCTGCCAATACTGGGCTGATTATAACGAATCAGGTCCCTCTTAACACAATAATGTGATCAATTTCTCATTCCACTGAATAAATAACATGGCAGATAGGAGCTCTGTGTGACCCACCGTTAACCTCTTGCCTCATTATTCATATCAGTGCCTGAAAAGAGAGAGGGAAGGAGGTAGGAGAGAAAGGAAGAAACAGGTCAATTTGAGCTAATTATTGGTTAGACAGAGTTGTTTTGCTAAATGCTACCGATTGGACGAATGACTTTCTTTTTATGACATCTGCCGTGAGTGAGACCAGTGAAACTCTGGACCTGCTTTTCTTTCCTCTGGGGATTTAAAAGGGGCGACAGATGCTTTACTGTTCCCTAGCTAGTGGAGGCAGGAGCCCACACATGGATCCACAGCAGTCCAGCAAGGCCAGGCTCTGCGGAGTAACACAATAGCCTCAGTCTGACTGCTTTCTCCCTGCTGGGTGCTTGTTCTGTCCAACCACCGGTTAACATGAGGACACATGGTAAGATACCCGGCTCACCAGGTTTGAGAAGAAGTAGCGACAACAGTGCTGCTAATGGGATCATAATTATCCCTGTCAGCCCTGCATCATACATAAGAGAACTCCTCTCTGACACATTTGAGCTCTTAAATCTAGATGCTTCTACATTTACTTCAGATAGGCAGTTACCCTTCAATCTTTGTTCCGGCCTCAGTAATAGAGCCCAGTATGAGCAGGCAGGATTTCTCTGCATTGTAACCAGAGGCCCTGTGCATCTGTGGCAGGACCCATGTGGGAGCATACGACACTCCGAGGTGAGGCTTTGAGCTTTACACGATACCCAGTCAAGCTCGACTGGGAGGATGTGACACGGTCATCGCTCTTCATTTATTTACCTGTGGGTTCTTTTTTTTCTCCTTTTTTTTTGTGTCACAGTCCCACTTTGAGCCTGTGTGCACTTCACCTGACACTCGATATCGAGACCTATTGCTTTCATCTCCTCGAGTATTGGTCTTCACTTATCTCACTCTCATCATCTAACTTTAATCAAGTAAATGGATGCATTTAAATGTTGCTAATTTCACTTTGGTAATTGCCTGTGTTTAATTAGGTTTGAGCAAAAGAGCATTTTAAGTAATTTGAAGTTACCGGTGCAAAGTTCCCCAAAGTCAGTGAACATCTATAAAGACCTTGACATGAAAAATAACCTTAAACCTGGTGTGTTGCATTTTGCCGCAGGGAGCCAGAGCAGCTTGAGAGGCCATCACCCAACAGAGGCGTCCCAGGTTTTACCTTAGCCAGTGTATGTCCAACAATAATTCATATTCTCACAGCAGGCCTGTGTACAAAATATGAAACACCAAGCTGCTGATTCAAGGATGTCATGTCAAGTCTTAAAATGTACATTTTGCTTTTGGTTCTTAACTACTGAAGGTAAATAGAGTATGCATGCTTTTCTCCTCTCATACTGGATTCAGCCTCACAGTGTAAAAATCACACCAGATGTCTGTATCCTGCTACTTTATATCCAGCTCTGTACAGTAGATCCCCTGTTGTCTCTGTTCACACACAGACCTGATGGCCTTAGCATCTGGTCACATGGCTGTATCTCTCTATATCTCACTCGGATCCCCTTTCTTTCTCCGTTTTTCCTCTTTATTTCTGCCTGCATAATTCTGAAGCGTGTAAAAGGCCTGAATGACGATGCTGAGGCCCCGTACAATTTTATTTAAGCCATTACAGTTCCTGGGAGCGTATTGGGAGGGGGGCTCAGTTCCACATGAGAGGACTTCCTCCTCACCAGGCAGTGTTTAAAGAAGACCAACAGGTGGCTGCTGGCAGAGGGAACCTGAGGCTAAGTGGATGTCAAAGTGGAATTGCGGCTGAATCACGGCTATTTATTTGACCCTCCTCACATCTGCACTCTTCCCCTCTGAGAAGGAAGAGATGGGAGGGGAGACGAGCAGAGGGGCGTTTTGTTCGGCTCCTCTCCACAAGTTAATGTCGGGTTGGGGGATGTCTGGGGGGGCGGGGGGATGGGGGAAATTGTACATGGTATTAATTACAGCTCTCTGTTCACATGGCCGCTCCCGCTATGTGTTTATGTATGGAAGTAACATCATGTGCGCTCAACATGAAGAGGGTCAGTGGGATGGAGGTGTTTTTCCACGTGGCGAGCGAACACATCCAATAAAATCACTGATGTTCACATCAAGCTGCTTGACCCCTAAAGAGATGAATCAAGTTTTTTTATATATATATATCAGGAAAGGGGCAGATGTGAGAAGAAGAGTTTCTTTCCACAAACAGATATTTCTCTGTGAAATATACATTATACAAAATGCTGAAAATCAATGCACACATATCAAACATCTAAAAAATATAAACTAAGAATTATAATTAATGTCTATTATTATTATTTTGAAACTTAATGTTTTATAATTGTAAATTGCTAGTTATATGTGCATATACTTTTCAAGTATGAATTTACAACCTTTACTCACAGCACTACTAAATCCGATGTATTCTTTTGTTTTTTCAAAATGAATTTGCCATACTATGTGTGTTATGTGGTTTGTCTTTTGTTACATGTTTAATGTAATAGAATATATAAACAAATCTGGATAAAGAAAGGGAACACAACAGGACATAATATCATCTAAATATTCATCCTCCTTTTAGCTCTGTTCTTGGTCTCTACCAACTCCTGAATGAAATAAGTGTCTCTTTGGCTGCTACATGCTCCACTAAGTTCACCAGCTAGTGACTAACTGTGTCTGTGTGCTGATGGGCGGGCAGTGTACAGTGGGTTTTTAGAGCTTTGTTCTGAAGACAGCAAATCAAAAGAGTAAAGTGGCAGGCCAGCATTCCCAGACCACTCTCTGAGCTAACGGACTTTCTAAACACCACCCGCTTCGTGTGTTATTGGCAGTGAAAAGAGAACAGTGGCCAGGTCTGGGAAGGATCCCTGCGTGTCTTTCCTGTTAGCCTCAGTTTTTCCATGCTGTTATCAAACCAGCTGATAATGGAGAGCTCCAGGCTCTTTTTTCTCAGGACCCACAGCACACTGCCACACATTCTGATGGCGTGACACAGACCTCCA
Organism: Chaetodon auriga; assembly: GCF_051107435.1. Classification (NCBI taxonomy): domain Eukaryota; kingdom Metazoa; phylum Chordata; class Actinopteri; order Chaetodontiformes; family Chaetodontidae; genus Chaetodon; species Chaetodon auriga. Next base: position 9,897,133 of record NC_135074.1, on the reverse strand, counting down.
CCACAGAGCCCGCTCTGTCTGCAGCAGAGCACACTGCCAGGCTGAGGCTCGCAGCTGGTTCGCATATTGGCGAGGGACTCTGCCAGTCTGACTGCTATTAGTGATATCTGAGGATGTGCATGTGTGTGCTGCCCTGGTTGCAGGTTTCAAGAGTTTCTGAACATGTTGATAAATATTTAGGGATAAGCAGACAAGTGGAAGGACTCAGATCAGGTGTTGATAGATGCAGTAATGTGAGTAAACTGTGACCTTCACTTCAGAATCTGAATCAGCTTTATTTGACAAGTATTGTTATGCATACGAGGAATTTGACTACGCACAGTTCCAGAAATCACAATGCAAATATGAATCAGACTAACCAAAAAAATCTTATAATTTGCACGATATATGTTAATTTTTCTTTTAACTCCCAATATTGCTCAGGTCTTTGTATATGTAATATATTCCTTCTAATTAATAAGGGCAAATGTATTCTTGAAATGCAGCCTTTTTTTTTTTTTTTTTAACATCTAATTTCCTTTTTTCAAGCATTTGAATACTGTGCAGACACATTTTGACAGCCACTAAGAAAATTGTGGACCAGTACTTTTGGTCAAATGTAGCAATGTTTTACTTGGTTGGTGAAAACAATGGTGATTGCTACCTTTTCCTGTTTACCACATGGGTCGGCACGGCAACCAATACATAACTGCACAACACATCTTGGACCAATCAGACGACTTGGTTGAATCAGATTACTTTGTCAAAAACAGTTCTTGTAAAGTATGTGAAGCCTCACAGGACAGCACGGACATATAAGCACATTATGAGTGCTTTATTAAAGGCTACAATCTGAATATTGTTACATGAGCAAAACTAATAAAAGGTCGAGCATGAATCTTAAGGGGGCAGTTCTATATATGATTGAAAATTCAGCAACTGATTTCATGTTTGAAATGTACTCTATATTGCCTTGTACTGTCCTCCTTTTTTCTTGTATGATTACAATGAAAAAGCAGTTGTTCTATTGGAAAATTACTTTTTCAGCTTATATTGTACCCATCAGAAAAAATCATCAAAACCTTACATTCCAGAGTTTTTGGAGTTTTTTTTAGATTTTTTTTTTTAGAGATTATAAGCATACCAAGCTACACTGTGACTAATAGATTATTAATTATAGAGTTTAACTTATACATAGTGACTGCTTAATTGCTGAATTAACAGTGCTAATGAATCATTCTCCACTGCTATGGACCACTGCCTCCCCCCATGTCTGCAACTAAGTGGGAGGTAGCTCCCAGTCTGAGGCACAGTAAAGTTTATTAAACACATCAGCTGGTTTGCAGCAGACCATTACTGAAATGCTATATTCCAGCAATGAGAGATCAACAAATAGGCCTGGGAAATAACAAGCGAGGGGACTTTGGTCTTTTAAACCAGAGAGCATTATGCAAACTTTGAAGGAGGAATTTATTAAATCTCTTACAGCAACTGAGGGGCTCTATATTTAACTTTGCCAGAGCACTTCGGACAAGTATTGGCTGTGGTTTCCAGTTGGCTCTGAGAGCAGTCTGGTGGCTGCGAGGCAAACTTCTGGAGTCCCCGATTCCTAAAATGAAACAGCTGCATAGAGTGACACACTGAGAGCGGTGGGGTGTAAGGAGGAGTTTTCATGAATGAAGTCAGTGGGAGGGGGAGGAGAGCAAGCTAGCTTGGGGCTGAACGCTACTATGTCGGTGTGTCATTAAAAGGGTTTGGGGGCGTACAAAGTATGGGTGTGGACTCAGACATGGGTCATATAAGTTCAGTTTGATTCATAGTATAAGAGGGGAAATGGTGTTGTTGTTTACACTGGCTCAGGGTGCACAGCAACCCACTGTGTAATTTGTAGTGTAGTTTGCACAGATCTGCCCCCAGGGAGCCATGAGAGGCTGTCCTACATCGGCTGTTCCCCCTCTGCCAGAGCCCTGTGTGTCCCTGCACTGCACAGCCGACAGAGACAGAACAGAGCACCACTTTGACCACGCAAAGGGATATTAAAGTCCAACGCTGAAATTAAACTTCAGAGTTTCACTTTAGATGAACCTCCAAAGCTATCTAGCAGCCCTCTCGCACTCTGTGCCAGAACAATATCTGTATAATTAATAACCACAGGAAGAAAGAGACAGAAATCCACTTTGCCAAGCCAAACCAGAGCCATGTGTATGACGGTATGGAGTGCACACACACATTGTTTGGATTGGTGAGACAAAAAATTGCACTATAAAATACTTTCTGCTGAATCTGTGGAAAATTGCGGAGAGAAGCAACACGCTTTTTGCGTCTACCTGTCCAATCAGCGCCGGGAAGCTGGGCGGGGATGGCATCCAGCTGGTGCTGGAGTATGAGTCACAATCACAACCAACATGGTGTGCCAGATCTCTGGTTGTCCAACACACTTGTTCTCTGTGATGACACACGTCCAGACCTTCAGGCAAAAACGCAAGACCAACAATTTGGCAGAAAAGAAAAGTTCTCTTAATGTGAAAATGGAGAGCTCTACATCAACCCTACGTCACAGACACGCAGGGCTTCTCACTCATCTTGCACTAGACTTAGTTCTTGCTCATTTGGTTTTATACACCAGAACAAGATTATTACGTTTTAACGCAAATCTTTTGACCAAGCAGGAAGCTGGCAAGCAATTTTTTACACCTACTGATTCCTGTAAATACACAGCTTCTCTCTGAGATGAAGCCAAAACTCGACTTCAGTCCTATAAGGCAGGTCTTCAGCAATGGTTACATCTGCATAACATATGCCAACGGTATTTTACAGTGGCGTGAGTGCATAGCTTACATTTTTAAGATGGGTGGTCTCAGTGGTATTTTAAACCATTATTTTTATTAAACCTGGCATTCTTTGCACCCTGCTTGATCCCCTTTTCCCTCCTTAATTTCTGCTTTTTAAGCATCTTGTTATTAAACTCACTCGCAGACCTCTTGTTTTCTTGCTGCTTTTAATCATTTTAATATGTAAAAAAATAATAACTTAGCTGAAATTCTACCCTTCACATGCACTGAGCTACACATGAACTTTCTCACCCCGGCCGTGTTGTTCGTTGCGCAGAGACGCTTGTGCTGCTCTTGTTGCTGTGTGGCTATCTATCTCACACCCCTCCTCAAGCTCTCCTGATCAATATGGTGAGCCACTGCTCATCATCACTCATTGGGAACTGACACACACAAGTGCATGTGCATGTATGTACTCATTCACACACACACACACACACACACACACACACACACACACACACACACGCCATTGCCTTTTAAACCTCTGTATCTCCCAGAGTAAGCAACGGGACGTAACCCAGAGAGCACATAATCCATCTGGCTTTGATTAATGGATTTAACATCCATTTTCAGACCCATACAATGCCCCTGTATGAATTTTATCAGAGTACAGTGACAAATAGTGGTTCTGTTCTCTGCTAAGAGCCCTCATTGTTCCTCTGACGAAGAGTCATGCAGATGTCACCGCCTTGGCCAGGCTGCCCAGTGACTTGTTTAGAAAATATAAATGTAACGGGCTGTAGTCTGACATCATTGTCTCAACAATATAGATGCCTATTTTGTCAGCGCATAATCGGTATAAATGTATGACTTGATACTATTTTACCAGAGAATAATATCCAGGCTGTGTTTGGGGCGTTGGTGTAATTGTGCACGTGTTTTCTCATGAAATAAAATGTCAGCATTTATTAAAGCCGTCTCAAATATGTCTTTGCTCGAGCAATTCTGTCACACAGTATCACAGTCCCCAAAAGATTTAAGTAAACTGCGTGTGCACATTTAGCTGGCATCCTCTCAGCATTCATTTGGAAAGTTGCTGGAGAGTTAAGGATGGCACTGTCTTTACTGTTACCATGCCCAGAGACTTGACTGTAATATCAGTAGGCTATGAAGCACTGATCAGGATGGCATGACTGGCTCCTGGATCTGGGTGTCCTGGCACTGAATAATGCAGCTTTTTCCTCAGAGGCCCTGTATCCTTTGGGCCCTGTCATTGAAGATGCCCTCTCATCTCATCTCTCACTGACACTTGGAAATGTTCTCCAAGTAAGAGTTTACATCACTCTGAGAGGCTCAGTGATGAGGTTTTTACAATGGTAAACGGCCTGGCCTAAGTGGCGTGCGTCTCCCTCTGAGTATGTCTCCTGACTGTCCTCCTAATGACTCTGAAAATATGCACGGTGCTCCATTTATGGGCAGTAAAAACAGTCATCCAGCCTCATGCTAACAGACTGTGAAGAGCGCCATAAAAACTGTCTCCGTCATATTCACTTACAGCATAGTGCAGACTGTCAGCTCAACTGGCTATCATAACATCCGCGAGGACTGTCACTGAGCTCCGCGGTACCTCTCTGCCCGTCACGAGCAGCCAAACATGAAGTAAAACAGCAGGCGTGCCCACCCCTGCTACAGAGGGTGACATGAACTAGCAGCCCCGCACATAGGAAGTGACATAAACAAGCAGGCCCCAGAGAGGAGGGCCATCAGTGGCGATGATGAGTGACTCTCTGGATGCTCCTTGACATGTGTGGCTGCTGCAGAGAAGGAGGTGTAGGGAGCAGAGGAGGGAGGCAGCGGGTGTCGGCGGGGTGGGGGATGGTGATGAAGGCGGGTGTTGCGGGGGTAAGCGGTAGAAGTGTGTGCACGACTGCATTATCCGGCTGATTTAGTTATGACAGCTGGTGCCCAAGAGGAACGCAGCAGTAGGGGATAGGATCGCCCAGGCCGCAGACAAATGATGATGAAGAGATCACTTTAAAGAACAATCTCCATAATATTTCATGCTCGCTCGGCAGCTCCCAGGCAGCCCGGGCTGCAAGGCTAACTGCTCTATCAATTGATTTGATTCACTGCCGGAGCTACTCCTCGCACATAGTATTTCAAATAAATGACACAGCAGATAGGAATGATATCTACATCAATATTAACCCTGAAAAGAACTAATGGATGCCGGCTGCAATTTGCGCTATATCCTGAGTAATGCATGGGAGGCAGAAGGCAGGTGATGGAAGAGTTATAACTCAAGCTTTTCCTGTCTCCCCCCAAGGCACAAGAGGATACAATTTGACCTACACCCACCCCACCCAACACAAATATACAAGCTACATCTTTCCTCCTCCCTAGGCAACCATTTGTTTTTGTATTTATAAAGCACATTACGGCAGACTGGGCAAAACTAAACCATCTCTCAGGCTTGTGGAACACAAAAGCAGTTTATCAGATAAATCACCCTTGACCGGTTAGCTATTAGAGCAGCCAGGAAGTGGAGCCCGGGCACGTATGGTGCTTATAATGATAGCATAGTTGCCTTTTATTAATGCGTGGACATGATGCATGCTCCTGTGTTGCAGTGGTTTAACATGGCTCAGCACTCTTTAACCTGATCCCACTTACTAATCTGCTGTATTATGAATTCAGATCAGGTACCAGGATAGATATACAGATTATAGCTGATAAAAAGACCACAGTGGCTTTCCATGACTGTTATGTGGAGGCAGAATGCATGTAAGAGTGAGATTCTTCTTTAGAAATTAGCTCATTGGATGGAAAATTGTTCCTACCAGTGTACAGAGTTAACTGTTTTAATTGATTTCTATGTAATTAATCTTTTATTTACTGAAGATAAAATGTCTTTTTAAGGAGCACACAGACAAGATAGCATGCATGTTACTTGTTAAAATACATAGACGTCAGGTAAGGTGTTTTATTCATTGCTGTGAGATATATTTAGGTGGCAACACTTACGTAAAGGTGATGCCAGAGCATTCATTAGCCTGGATGATGTTCACTGAGTAGCTACTGATCACTCCTGTCCCTGATATCTGACCCCTGCCCTAGTAAGAAGAGACCTTAACCTCAAACCCACACACACACACACACACACACACACAGATAGTGGGAGGATTGTGGCTTGCCGATAAGGTGGTGATTAATCACAGAGTTGATGAGAGTGTGTAGGGTTTCCGTCAGTGATGTTTAATGAATGTCATAATAATACGAGCATTTCTGATTGCTCAGGTCAGCAAGTCGTGTGAGTGTGTGTGTGTCTGTGTGTCTGTGTGTATGTCTGGTAGGGGGGTGGGGGGGAGTATGTAGGGAAGGTGAGGTCTTTATGTGTGTGCATTGTGGGGGGAGTAGGAGAGAGGCTGTGCCTTAGCCAAGACCCCCACCGCTGAGTAGTCTGCTAATGAGTCCACTAGAGACCCACCCAATACCTTTGATTGTGATGCCATGGAAGAGAGGGGAGCAGTGCAATCTTTAGCTGGATTAAGTATCTCTTAAGGAGATCTACTTTCAGCCACAATGTTATCAACCCTTGAGTGTGTATTAATTAGGCCTATTGCAGAGGCGAAGCGGGCGAATTTGCAGTATTCCCACTACTCTCCTGCAGACAAACATGCACACACACACACACACACACGCACGTTCAGAGCAAAAGAATGCGTCTGATAGCGTCTTGCAGAAAGTCACTCCCATACAAACACAAGCCCCCTGTGCTGTGTAGCAGTGCATTTTATTTTCAAGCAGGGAAAGCATGCATGTTTAACGGGCAGCCTACACCTCAGTCTACATGTTCCAACATATTGTTGCACGCTTTAATTTGACACCCCATTACATCCCCATCTACATGTTACATCCACACATCTGCATGCATGTTTTGGTATTGTATACATCATCCTGTTCTCATTAGCAGGGCTTTTGATATGAAGTGATGCATTATCTACGCACCAGGCAACAGTTGATTGACTGTGGGCCGGTAATACTGTTTAGCCCCACTTAGAGCAGCCTGGCTTTGATGTAAGTACATATTTCCTGGTGAAGGGGTTGTTATAATTTCAAACATTCACTGACTCATCATATGGAGGGCTGACATTGTTGCGGTTCACTTGCTTTTTTTTATCTCTTACATGTGTTTCCTGGACATGAAATCCACTATTTTCCTCTTCCCTGCAAGTCATCAAGAAAGCGTCTGTTCACTGGCCTGCAGGTACAGTATATTGTTTACCTCGTTACCCTGTGTGGCTAAAACCCTTCAGCATATGCTAGCAGGAGGTATTGCACAAAGCACTGATATTCAATCCAGTCGCACCTCCCGCCCCCATCTCCATCATAACCTGGATGTTTAAGAAGCATGTCCAACTGGTATGTTTTGACTTGGTTTAAGTGGTGTTTAATGACAGTGGACTGGCTGCTCTGTTCCGGAGCTGTGTTAAGAGTTTCTAATCAAACGTTCTGCTCCATCAATAATGCAGCGCCTTGGATCCCATGGAGGACTTAATTGTGGGTGTATGGCTGATAGGGAGAGCCTTGGCTAGGGGTGTCTCGTTGCACTCTTTAATTAGAGACCCCCGTCATGTCAAGAGCAGGAGCCCTGGGTGTTTACTATGCAGCAACGTGCCCAGCACTACTTTGCCAAGAACCCTAGTGTAACCCTGCCATCAGCTACCGCTCATAGCTGGCTCTGCCTGAAGAGAGGACGAGGTGGGCAGGAAGGAGGAGAAGGGAAGGAGGGACAAAACAGAAGGAGTGTTCAAATTCAAGGGTTAATGAGCTTAACTCATACGTCTTTATTATGTACTAAAATGAAAAACTATTTAACAACAGGTGTGCACTTTGCATAACAGACGTTCTTCTGTAGATATTATGGGATGCTGCGTGCAAGAGGAAAGGTCGAAGTCCCAAATTTTCGACAATCTAAAATTGATTCTATAAAGGCAGCGCTAGAGATTATTTCTTACTCAGGCTAGTTGACAGCTTATTTATTTCTTGGTGGGGTTATGGAGCTTGCAGTACAAAATTTGGCTTGATGACGAAACAGTGCGTTTTATCTCTGTGAAAGCCTCAATAAGAGTTTGCTAATACAAACAACGTGAGCTAAATCAACTGATTCCATTGAATATGGTTGAAGGCCATTGGGGGCGCGATAGGCCCGGATCAACAGGAAACTGAGAAACAGCAGCTGAATGAGGGAAATCAGACAGGTTTTTGTTTGCTGTGTTAAAGGTCTCAAATATCTTGTTGGGGCTACAGTAGATCTATTATAGTTCTTGGTGGCTGTAGCCTCACCTAGGCCCCACCCTTGCACCACCTATGAGATTCTATTTATCATTTTTGCTCATTTTTCCCATTTATCCAGAGTCACACAAAAATAAGGAAGAATTTCACCAATTTTCTACATTAAAGTCTATTAGAGGGGAGTACATCTGCAGATGTGAAAGTGGGAATAAACCATTTTGTGACTCCAGAGGGAGCTGCGTGAAATCTGATAATGGCCTTAAGTGATGTCACTTAAGGGAAGGTTTGAAAATGAAAAAAAAAAAAAAAAGCTGAGAGTGTGGAAGTTAGAAAGAAGCCTGCTCTTCATCTTTGCTTGAGGCAGAGCTACATCACATTACACATCAAAATCTCAGACCAAACCGCTGGTGGTCCAATTGCATTGAGGAATAAAAAGGACAATACATCATGTTCGATTTGATTGTTCTTTTATCTGTGCACCTTTTAATGTCAGGACAATGAGTACCAAGTATTAAAAGAGAGATACAACTTAATGCATAGTCATCAGAAAATCTAATTATTGCAAGTCCAATCTCACTGTTTGTCATTCACTGCTTTCAAACCAGCAGTTACATGAAAATGTCATCGATTTGTTTTTCTTTCTGACTCTCATCATGCAGGAAAAAAAGTTAAATCCCCCTCACATCCAAGCTTTCACTTCCCTTTCCCTCCACCCCTGTCATTACATGGAGCAATACAGTAATGTAACACTACTAACACAACTTGTAAAAGAACAGTAAGTCATCCATTAGTAGAATTTAAAGAAAATGTACAGGTAAAGATATTAGTTACACAATGTAATTATCTATCTTTCAATAGTTCAAATTGAAGACAGTTCATTGTAGTGACTCTCGTGTCATGTTCAGTATTTTTATATTTTTGCCTGCTTTCTGTAGCTTTTTTGAATAGTCTTAAACACAACAGAGATAAACTGAGAACATTAAATGATTAAAGGGCGGGTGGGAATACAAATTTGGAGTGAAAATAAAAATGTTAAAATAAAACCAGAGTCAATTCTCAGATATCTCTCCATCTGAGGGTGTCAGGCCCAGATGTGCATTTCTTTCTTTCTTTCTTCTTTCCTGTCTGTCATGGTTATTAGACCAATTATCGATAACAGGCAAACATTCCACTTCTGGAGTCTCAGCTTCATGTTTTTTTATAAAATCAATACGGCCCCCTGGCCTTTATCTTCCATTCAAAAGAAAAATGACAGAACAAATTTGGTGTATGATGGATGATGGTGCCTTATGTGGCTCATGTAATGGAGCTGATGATAAGGAGCTGAGTGGACTTCCAATTAGGAAGCTTCTCCTATAATGATATGGATCAGTGTGATGTTTGAAATGGTGACATGGCTTCATTGAATTGGCAATCCGCTTCCACTGAAATGAGTGACAGAAAAATTGGGAGCAAAATGGGGGCAATGGGATGACATGGTGGTTACTGAGTCCGAGTCTGTCACTTTTAATATGTCCTACACTGAAATTTGACCTGGTTGTAGCTGCCTGATGTTCTGATGAAATGCAGAGATATGTGCATTTCTCAGTGAGACGACTAAAACAACAAATTACATAATATGTGTTTTGTCAGGCAGCCCACATCCTCTCAAATTTGACCTGGTGGCTGTAGATGCTGTGATCCATCTTAATGTTTGCTAGCAGTAAAGTGGTCAAGATGGAGAGCTGCAGAAGAAGATATCATTCAATGTCTAATCATTCTATCAAGCCGCGACGCGCCTTCTGTTTGTGGGGTGTCGGAGGTGGAGGGAGACCCCGGCCAAACATCAGGTGTCACACGCAGCCCCAATGAATGGACAATGGCTATCCATCAATCTTCCATGCCAGCTTGTCTCACGGCCTGAAACCAACTACAATGTCCATCTCAAAGCAATTTGATCCCTTCAGCTGACTCATTCATCAGCCTGACCTCATTTGCAATCCAGGCCGGTTTCCTGAAGAGAACAGAGTTGGACTCTGAGGAGAGGATGAGTGCAAAATATTGAATTTGAGGGAACCAATGACCAGTAGGCCAAAATATTGCTCGGAGCACAGTCGTTGAGCGATGGTCTTTATCTCAGTACCATGGTGGCTCATATACTTAGTTGATGGATTGTTTATCAGTCGGCCCGGGTAGACATGTATTTGAGTAGCTGGAGGGAAGTTTAGAGGGGTTTTATTCAGCGGCGCTGTAGCACAGCCATGTACATCCCCTTCAGCCAACTGACCTCGTCGGGTCATCGGGACTTAAGTAAGAGTGAAAGTCGCTTTAAATGGAGCGAGGCTCCCAGGGACCCAGCCTTGGCTGAGCAGCTGCTACCGGCCGTTGACTATTACTTTTCCAGGGGCTGACTTTGATGTTTTAACAATCCATACATATTGATTCAGACTGATAATAAACAATTTGATTAGCCTCTTTCTATAGGCTGTCATTTCAATCACTCTCAGAGCTCCGATGGAGTGGAAGTGAGCGGCTGTGGAAAGAGGGAGGGATGAGGGGAGGGCAACAGAGATGGAGAGACAGGGAGACAAGGCAAAGCTGAAAGAGAGGGTGGAGGGCTAGAGCCCCCTCCTCAGACAGAAAAAGGAATCCAGCCCTGATTAGGCCTCTGCCTTTGGTGAATTGGACAAGACAGCTGAGCTGCCAGGTTATTAACTCCCTCAGAAAATTCTCAGCCCTCTCTCAGGCCGGCCTGAATACTGCGATCTGGATCGATAAGCAATCTCCGGTGTGTACCAAATGCCTGCTGGATTCATTTGTCTCCCAGCACCCTCTCCCTCCGCTGGACAATACACCTGCAAAACTGAGCCCCCCTCGCCCCCGCGCCTCCTCCTCCTCCTCCCTCCCGCCCTTCTTTCCTGAGTGCTGCTCTCACTCTCTCTCCCCTCCTTCCTTCTTCGTCACCCTCCCTCCTTCCTCACCTCTCTCACGTTCACTCACTGGAGTCTCTGTCACTTTTTAAATAATGACCCTGGGGCTGAAGGAACAACTGCCTACCTCTATTTCATCACAGTGAGACCCTCTCCTGCAGGCCTGGGTGACCAAGCTGTCCAGGGGGGAGAGAGACAGAGAGACTGAAAGAGAGCGCGAGAGCGGAGCAGTAGAGGGGGGTTTGCCCACGGCGATGGGGAAGGAGGGGGCCGCAGCAGCATCGTGACTGACAGAAGCACAGATGTCACCATCAGAGCTCAATCTAAGCATATAAATGACCAGCCCAGTAGTAGTAAACATGAAAACAAACAATGTAGCTGTTGTTATTTTTCATATCATGCTGATATATTAAACATCTACAGACGTGCCAGCTACTCACTATGTGATGTCATGCATTAGTTCCTGTCTATTTGTCTTTATCATTGAGCTGTTTTGTGCTGCCAGGGTGGGACTTTGTTGATTCTAGTGAGAACACGTAGCTCCTCTGAGAAAACTCTCAGCACGGTGCTGAGAACTGAACCATATACTTTAATGTGCTGAGGTTCAGCAACCAGCCAGAGCTGCCAATATTGTCCATTTCTATCACACGTTTAGTTCTCAGAGAAAGCAGCTTCACTCATACTCAGCGCTCCCTTACGTTCAAAGCAAGCCTGTCTTTGTGGAGGAGAAGTAAAGATGGATTTACATAGTGATTGTGTTTGCTGATTTGGCAGGGCTTCAGCTGATAACTTTTAGTGATTCGCTGCGGCATTGATCTCCCAGATGGATTTATTGACGGGGGTGGATGGTTGAAGGTGGGGGTTGAGTTGGTGGGAAAGGAGGTGGGAGGGGTGCTGCTGAGGTGATATGAGGAGAAAACAGTAGATAGCCACTCAAGCGAGGTGGACAGTGGATGAGCTTGATGTTACTTGCCGTTACTTGTTTGCAGGCTTATTCCCCCAAAGGAGTTAAAAGCCGTGCTGTTTCTCATAGCTCTTTTCTCTGGTTTGTCTTTTCTATTGTCTTTCTATTGTCTCTGTGTGGCAGTAGAGTTGCGAGCCCAGAGAGAATTGTCTGTCAGCATACAATAAAGGCAAGGCCTGCGACAGAGGTTTCCATTTCTCCGGGCTAATTGTCAGAGACAATGCACGCCATTGAAAACACAGCCTACGAAGGATAAACCTGGCGGATGTTTGGATTTTCTTATCACTGTAATCTCTCATGGAGCAAAATCAAACTGGATCTGCAGAGATGCTTACAAGCAAAAAGAGACAGAAAACAAAACCTGTGAGGGAAATGCAGTTATTAAAAGGAGCTCTGTAAATATTTGAGAGGCCTTTAATGTAGCGAGCAGAAAAACACTCGCAGGGTGCTCTCCGTAAGCAGGGATGTGGGACAGACCAAACAGGAAGTCCCACAAAAATGTATGTTGGAGTTTTTAATCAGTCAAAGATGGCTTGCTCATCAGGGGTTGATTGCGATGGAACAGTTTTGGTTTATAATGTTTTTTCCTTTGAAAGATCACAGGATGCGATATCATCAAAGAAAATTTGTAATAATGTCATTTGTCTGATAACATGATACAGAAAACGGATCTTTTGATTGGTGTAATTGTAGTCCTGCATAACCACAGCATTATCCCTGCCATGTGAGGAGCCTAACTCCAGAGTAAGCACCTTTCAGTGAACAGTGTTGTCTAATGTACAACACAAACTGGTGTGTTCAGTGAATGCAGCCAGCTTTGTACCTTTATCAACCATTTTAACCTCCTCTGTAACTCTATCCCAGCAAGCACTTTTTCATTAGCATCTTTTTTCCCTTTCTTTTCAAGGTCATCTGTAATGTGGAATCTATAAAATTCTCAATGAAGAAAGTTATTTGAATTCTTAGATTTTAATGGCTGAGCTTAAAAATTCCCATTTCAGACCTGCAGTTTTAAAATGATCCTACAATGTGTATGTCAGCAGATGAAATTACTGAGGGTAATTGCTCTCACGCTATGCCTCCCTCTCTTTTTCTCTATCTCGCTCTCTCTAATACACACTTAGGGTACACACACATCTCACACCCTCTCTGTCACATTTTGCATCTCTGACAGAGGTAGTCACAAAATATTACTGTTGCATCGCACTTTTTCCATCTAACAGCAACCTTACAAACAGCTATGGATTACAAGCTCAAACCCACAGCACTTAGTGGAGAAATAAACCTTTGGATTGGAAAATACATTTAGTGTCAATAATCATCCATTTTTCTGTTTTACCCTCTCTCTGAAAGTTTGATGTTTGACTCTTTTGAGCAGTTACATTGATCAAATTTCGCCTCAGGCTTTAAAACGTTTTCATTTTTTGCTACAGATTTACATTACCAATGAAAACACTTGATATTGTCATGAGGACGTATGACTCTTAAAGTCAGATGGAAGTAAATGCTGCTCTTGGTTATGTCTTGTGTTATCCTGGCCCTCCAAAGAAAACCTGCTCATGATGCCACCAGAAACATAAACCAAAGATTACATTAGAACAGATGCTGGTGCAAACAAATCCTCCAAATAAAACAGCAAAATACATCCTTTTAAAGTGCCGGCTGATCTGACGTCCAGTCAGCAGAGCGACATAATTTCTCAGGTTTCAACAATAAAACCATTTTCTGGTCTTACATAACCTCGGTGAAGGTTTTGTTATATTTAGGAACACAAAACAACTTGGTTAGAGGTAGAGAAAGATCATGGTTTGCATGAAGATATCCACTTGGTTTGGGTGGTTGTTGCAGAAGGACAGCAGATTTCAAACAACTGAATATCCCTCGCCTCACTCCCCTTTCCATGCATGTAGGAGAACCCATGGCTGCTGCAAAACTCGTGAACTGGTTTTCTAGAGTCAGTCTTTGGTTTGTCTCTTCTGGGCTACTGTAGATGGTGTACTCCCTCTGTAGATATAAAAAGCTCATTCTTGAGTAATGAGAATATAGCAATGATTTTCATGTGATTAAACATGAATGAAAACATATTTATGAGTATTATTTTCCATTTCTGCCATATTCTGCCAATAGATCTCCAGAAATTTTACACACTGGCCCTTTAAAGTCATAGAGAGTAGGAAAGTAAAATAGGAAAAGCAGGTTATTCCCGTCATGTGATATTTAATATAAGAAAACTGCGTGCAGGTGCAGAGTCTTGCTCCTTGTGGTTACCCTGGATGAAGAAATCTCTCTTCCCTCCTCCCTCCTCCCCACCCCCCCTCTCATTGTCCCCTCCTGACAGTGACGGTAATGCGTGAGTAGGTGAGCTGCCCTCAGGGCTCTGTACATCCGTGTCCACCTCGATATAAATCAGCACTTGTCATCACAGACTCATATCACACGCACTGATCCCACGTCCCCTCCACAAACGTGCAGATTCCTCCTTGTTGCTCGATACCGTCCGAGACGCCAGTGGCCACAGCATTAAACCTGTCCAGTCTCACCGGCAGTGTCTCCCTCTCTCTGTGTCGCTTTGTTTTCTCCCTCCTAGACCTGAAGGTGCTGCTGCATGGTGAAGTTAAACAGATGTGACTGCATTAGATTCAGCCCGGACAGCAGCACACCTCTGCTGCCCTGAATGCATTCTATAATTATCCACCACACCTTGTATCAGGAAGTCAGCTCATGTCAAAAGTGCAAGTGAAAGCTAGGGTCACTGCCAGAAAAATGAGTCCGATAGTGACAAGAGCCAAAGAAGCTACAGAGAAGTGAAATAAGGTTTAGTGTGCTGGAAAGATGCAGTCTGATGTCAATGTTGGATTTTTACTGTAAAGGTATGTCCAACATTGTGTCTTTGCCTTGTACCGTGACGCCCTGCTGACACTGTATCAGGACAGTCACGATGTCATTTTGTAAGTGATTCTGATTCTGACATCTTCTCTACTGCATTTCAAAGACTCTACCACACACTGACATTATACTTCTAAATAACAAGGATTAAGGTACGCTCACATTACACTATTCCCTCTAATTTCCCTCCACTAATTCCCCAGATAGACGATTTCTAGCGTGTGTTGCCCATTTCGGTGTGGACTCCAGCCAACTCCTGTGGATACGCTGAGTCCACCTTTGTTCAGCATTGACTGAGAGGGTTTGCACGTTTGGCCAATAGAAAAACTGCTGAAATGTGTTTGGAAATGCAGAAATTATTATGGCTGTTTCATCACCATTTTTGGTAAATCATCACACCACTAGTGCACAAACTGTTGCATCACTCTCACACAATGTTTATAGTTTGTGGTTGCTCCGATAAATGTATTTATTTCAATTTATTATCAGAAACGCAATATCATCTTATTTTTCAGGGCAGGATGTCCAATGTTAAGCTCGATGCTAACATCAGCACACAAACATGCTCGTCTTGACAATGTTACCATGTTGATGTGAACCAAGTATAATGATTACCATGTTCACCATAGCAGTTAAACATTGTTAGAATGCTTCATGACAATCCACATAACGGTTCACTAAAAATTACAAATGTCATTGTTATGGTGGCCCTTGACAAAAAGTCACTGTACCACCATTGGGGTTCATCCTCTGGCGACTGTGAATATCTGTACAAAATTTCTTGAGAATCCATCCAATAATTGTTGTGATATTTCAGTCTGACCAACAGTGGCGGACCAACCAGCTATCAGACCAACACCTTCATCCCTAGAGCGACGCCACTGTTGCGCAGCTTAAAACAGATCTCATCGTTACCAACACATATATCATTACATTACACTACTGAAATATTTGGTTGTCCTTAGAAACTTTCAGGTGGAAAAGTGTACATCTGTGAATGAACAGCACAGCATCAAGGCAATTTGTGAAATAGTAACACAATTTAATCAATTAAATGAATGTTTTAACCCAACCTGAATTTTTTGCCAGCAAGCTTCATTTTGAAAGTTCTGATGCTGCATATTTATTATTGCTAACTTGACCACAGAATGAGAACAGGTCCTCCAGTGAGAGGCATGCATTTTGACTTGTCTGCACTGAATGGATTGAGTTAATTTGAATACAGTTCATTTTAAAATAAAGAACTAATATATTTAATACATTCTAGCCTGTTTTATGTGAGATAAGTGCTGCATATAAATTATGTAAAAATTCTTCATGGAGAGTTAAAATTAATTTGATGCCTCAGAGATTATTTGATAGAGGAGGAGCAGCTGCCTTGGCCTGGATTCATCCAGCAACTCTGATTGTGGGACTGATTGATTTTCAAGTTAGGAAGAGGCAATCAGTAAATACCACCCAATCAGGGACCAAGAACATAGAAAAGATTAGACAATTTGAGGTAATCAATGAAAATATTCTCTTGATTTGTAGGCGCTCAATTACTGCCATAAATCAGGCATCATAGCACGCAAGTTAGTTCACAATAAAACAAAGGCCAGTGACAGGCGAACTATAAGAGATGAATTAAAGGTCCTGGGGAGGAAGTGCAGACTGGCGTGGTAATGAGACAGAATTACAGGCCACAGATTCCGGCCTGCTTCCCTTGCAGAAGCTGTCAACAACTAATGGGCTGCAGCGAGAGCTGCTATCCGTCATCCTGCTTCCTGTCCACATATTTACACACTTATTTATTGCCGCGATGCAATATCATCATTTTTAATGTTAAACACCCTCCACTCCCAGTAAACACAGAGTCCCTCCTCAGAGGACAGGATATGGATATAGACAGGATGTTGCCCTTGGTAAGTCAACACTACTTTGCATTTGAGATGGCCACCTCAGATTCTGGAGCTGCATCTTGATGACCAAAGGTGATGCTGTTTCAAGTTGGGTGAGTTCTAGTTTTGTTTCCAGTGAGTTCAGAGATTTTTCATCAGGATCTTAAGTGGCATGGAGATATCAGAACAAAGGGCAGTGTGGCCCTGTGGTCTGAGGTTCCATCACATAACTAGCAGGTGACAGTATCAGCTGCAGAATGGCCCATAAACAAGACGACCTCAATTCCCAACCTGCTCCGTCATTCAAAGGTGTTCTGGTTAAAGCTGCCGAACTGCAGACAGTAATCTCCTCATTTTCTTGTGTTCCCCCATCTTCGTGAGGGATGTACCCACTGAGGACCATGGAGCATCATGCTGTCCTGGCAGGGAGTCGGAGCTTCCGCATTCAGCCTTAATGGACTGACTAGACAGATGGTCCTGACAGCGACCCGTGCGAGTGCTTTTGATTCTATCATCTGCCATGGGGTCGGGCTGCTTTATCAGAGGAATTACCTAAAGTGCCTCTTATTTCATCATCCAGAATGTCAACGAGACGGCATTCTTTTAATTTATACACACCCCAAACAATCACTACATCATACATCACGCAACTGCCTCTAAAAACTTATGGTTAGGAGCCCGGGCCAGGTGCAGAGTCATTAACCTACACCGTGGTTTTGAGAGCAAGGTCATTATAGAACACTCCTGCAACGTTTGTCTGAGAGTGGCTTTTGTTACTTGACCTCTCCTTTATAAGACTATCTACACAGACAGAGGCCTGCATCGATAAACTCATTTCCTGCTCCCCTGGGCAGCTATGAAGGGTCAACAAATGTATTTTTCAACAATAACCCACCTCAGTTTAGTATCATACGTCTTTAAAAGTTAACTGAATTCTAGAGACTTTTTTTTCCTCAACACTTCCTCAAGATGTTATTTCCTGAAGTGCAGCTGTCTTTGATGTCTCCATTCTTTATCGGGTCAAAGCCGTTTCAGGAGTTCATTCCTTAAGTGGATACAAGGCATAAGAAATACTACATTTACTTCAGGTAAGTCTTTGCTGTAGCCTACTTGGAGTCACAAGTTGAGGGTTCCAATAGGTGAGACTGTCTCAGGTAAGTTTTCAGTCAAGCAAAAGTACACCATATATGTCACTTTTTAAAAAAATCAAGTTCAAATAAATTCAGACAAGCACATAATTTAATCTATATTAATTCAAACGCAGCCCACAGCCCAGCGTATGCTGAATGACATTGTGGCTGCAGTTATTTCTATGAGCAGCTGGCCAAGACTCTGACATTGACTCTGGGTAATTGCAATAAAGTGATATAACACTTTGCATCTGTCACCATGTGGCATGTTGTTTTTACTCCTGTATGGCTACACTAGTTCCTGCAGGTTATGTCTACAACAATGCTCACACCTTTTCCCTGTTCCTCCTGCTTTTTGCTCCAGCACGAGTGAATTTTGCCAGGAGAAATCCACTTCCACAGTGGCATTTCACAAGCACACACACAGGTGGACAGTACATTTTAGGAACACACCTCACTTGAATACAAGGCATGTATGTAGCACTAAGAATTTTGAATTTGAACAGATTGAATATTTAATTTTTGACAGCCCTGGTACGAAGGTTGGAGACATAGTCAGTGATTGTACAGTTGCTCTGACGCTCTGTCCTCTGTTCTGTTGCCTTTGCAACTTTTGTTGTACCTTACCATAGAGTTCTTTAACATTTGACATTGAAAAGGCATATAGACATACAAATATACAAGTACATTAAGCTATACAATAAACAGAGACAGCAGGACCTCACATATAGTGCAGACGGATAGTGCAAGAAAACACTATGACATGCGAATTAATCATGTGGGTGGAGGCATGTGCTGGTACAGTACTGACTCCTCTGACTTTGCTTACCCTTGGAAAGCTTGCTGCGCCCTATGATCCAACATCTGAAGAGCTGATAAAAACCCCTCAGTTGCCTCAAAGCAGCTGCGAGGCTTAACATTGTCAAAAAGGGGTTTTTATTTCCCTACCGTTTCGACCTCCTGTGTATATTTTATTGAGCTGTTCTCATCCCACAGCGGTGCGCAGCAGCCATAAGCTGCCGAAAATGTATTTTGAAGCTCATTAACACAGAGCGTGCATGCTTGGAACATGTAGCATCCTTTTTCAGAGACACTTGAGAAAGAGTGTGGAGGCGATGACGAAGAGCTCAGAAATCGTTGTTTTTGATATTCAGTGAGCTTTTCATCTTTTTTTTCTGCTGCAACACCACATGAGAGGATTAGGGAAGTTAATGAATTATCCTCACAGGACAAGACAGTATGTGCAAGCTGCACTATCCCACGTCTCATAACATGGAGCTGTTTGAATTTATTAAACTGAGGGCTGAATTTTCCCACACTGATCTGACCCAGTTCAAGATTATACCCAGTCCCCTTACTCTGTAATCAAGATGACAACGTGAAAGTCGTCTTAATCTTTATAAGTCAGAAATATCATTAACCTCAACCGAAAGCGAAGTTGACTGCATAGTTTAATGTTCACAGCAGCCTCACTACTCACTCTACAAGTTGCTAGATATATACAAAAGTTTCTGTGATCAAATCAAAGCCTTAAAGCGTGTGTCTGTGTGTGTGTGTGTGTGTGTGTGTTGGTGGGGGCTGGAGCTGGTGGATCCCCTGGGCAGCTAATGTTGGAAATTGTATGCTCCTGAACTTCTGTTAAGTGAAAACAGTCCGCAAAAGTGAAATATCACTTTAAGATGTCGCCTCTCGCCATTGGCGTCTGTTTGCTCAACCCACAGAGGCAGCCCAGTATCAAATGCACCAGCACAAATGATAATAACACAGCAAGACCTTTCTATTTTTCCAAATTAGGTTGAGCCTCAGATCAGTGCCCTTGAGGCCGGCACAAAGGCTCTAATTCTTCCCCGAAGATTTTTCTCTTCAGTTTTCTATCATATAAAGCAAATATCAAAAATGTGATTTGAATCCTGGAAAAAATTAAAGCTGAAGGGCGCCAGAAGGAGAAACAGTGTAGTGCGCTGGATGACAACACACCACCTCACTTGCCTCTCTTTTACAGCCATCGATTGAGTCTGTTTGGCTTACTCTCAGATGGCTACACTGCTAGGCAAACCCTGGAGAGGCTGTGCCCAGAGTCACTGAGCTGCAGACCAGACTGCCCCTGGGGTTAATTGAAGTCCCTCGAGTGACTCAAGTGCCCTCTCTTTAATGGGTCAACCCATAAAATGTTGGATTTCTGAACAGCAATGGGAAAAAATGGATCCTCTTACAGGCCTTTTTTTCACATCGCTTCTGTCCTTGAGAGGGGGACTCGGAAGTAGCCGGACCTAAAAACACTTAGCTTCTTGAACTTGAATAACAAAAGACACATCTTGAACAAGGTTAGGCTCATAATTATATGGCTGTCTCTCGTTTCCTGTGTTTTTTGTGTCTTTTTTTGTTTTGTTTTTTTTGTTTTGTTTTTGCTGCTACCACAAGTATTTCTTTAGGGCCAAGTGGATGGTGCTCACTTAAAGGTTGGAGCATTAGCTTGTGAGAATGGCTAAATACCTGGGCAGCTTGGGAAAATCATGATGAAACTTGAGTAGGACTCTTTTCTTCCCATAAAAGAAAAGTTTAACCATTTCTGTATATATTTGTTCACTTTCCTTTTGATAGTTAAATGATAAGTTTGATAAATTCTGTCTGTAAGTACAGTGGCAGACTCACAATG
The DNA here is from genome assembly GCF_051107435.1 of Chaetodon auriga. NCBI lineage: Eukaryota > Metazoa > Chordata > Actinopteri > Chaetodontiformes > Chaetodontidae > Chaetodon > Chaetodon auriga. The sequence continues at coordinate 9,876,660 of NC_135074.1, read as the reverse complement.
CACTTAGCCAATTTTAGTGTGAAGAGTGGACAATTTGTGTTTTAGTGGACATTTCATGTTGTTAGTATTTCTTCACCAACAGTAGACTACAGTGGTGTCCGGCAGTCTTGTCATCCCGGTTACCACACAATTTGCATTATTGACCTTATGAAACCCACCCGTTTTTTTGTTCCATGCCCAGTTTTGTTCCAGGTCTTATTGCTGGCTGTAGGACATACAAGTAAGAAGCTGCAATTCTACTATAAATTTGTTAGGAACAACAAATTGTTCAACAAACTGGCTCAGGAGGGGGAGCAGTCATCCACTTATCTGATGGTTGGACGTTCGATGCCTGGCCTTGGAAGTCTACGTGTCAAAGTATGCTTGGCCAAGATACCGAACCAGGCCTAGCTACTATTGTAAGAATGTGTGTGTAGGTGAATGAAGAGTTGTGTTGGAAAAAGTGCTTTGAGTGGTCATCGGACAAGAAAAGCCCTACATAAGTCAATTTACCATTTAACATGTACCACAGATTCAAACAATTAAAATGAAAGACCATCTTTGTATGGTGGCCGACAAAATGAAAAATTTGCTGGTAAAAGCCAAAGCAAATACATTAACAGCAAACATGGTGCAAATACAGAAATGGTATAAAGTCTGAAACACAAAAACTCTGAAAACAAGTCCAACAGAAAAACAATGCATATCCATTTAACACAACGGAAGCACTCCAGGCCTGTAGGGGCAGCACTAGTCTTTTTCCTTCCAGCGCTGTATCTTTGGCTCCTATGGCTAGTTACCTATTATGTTCACTAGCTAAACTATCTCAACTGTCTTTGTGTCGCAGAAGTAGCTTGATGTTTTTAAAATAAAACATTTCAAAGGTACTGATGTTTAACTTATCAGTTTATGATGGCAGATTTTGACTACAAGCTGTGCTTCCAGCTTTCCTTTCCATCATCAAGCTTACAGTGCCCTGGGTAAGGGAGGAGGCTTACAAGTGAGCACAAACTAAAACTGAGGTACACTTAGCTTGCAGCCGATGTTCAGCAGTGTGGTTCGAAAGCAAGGGTCCAATCAGTTGAGGTAAGATGCAGAAGGTTCATAGCCACATCAACATCAAGGCTACTCTGGGAGATGGGAGTTCAGGGCAAGGCCTGCCAGCAAGCAGTAACTGCCCTCTGGAGCTGGTGAAATGGGCTGTCAGTGCCTGTGCAAGAGGTGAAAGGACTCTACCTGAGTCCCCAAGTAAAATAGACGGCATGTAGGAGGTGAGCCTGGGAATCATTGCTGAACCTTCTGGAGGTGTCATGGAGGCAAATCAAATCAGAGAAAAGACAGCACCTACTTGATAACCCAGAAGATGCCATTGCTCACTTGCAGAGTCAAGGCAGCATGACTAAGGTGTGCAATGTAAGGAATACAAACAACTAGTCCTACAGAGCAGACCTGATTGTCAAGTTACTGACATTATTTGCATTCCTCAAAAATATAAACAAAAAAAGTTGATTTTGATTTGTTGGACTGGAAATTGATTGATAAAGATAAAGCTATGTACAACTTTTCATTTATTTTAATTGCTTTGTTATATTTTGTTAATCATGCCATTTTGAATAGTTTGTTAAACAATAATAAGCACAGTCAAAGAAAAGTGGACTGTTGTTGTTTTTGTGTGATTTATTGAACTTCATACAGACATTTGAAGGCACACAGTGATCACAAGCATCACATGTCAACCTGTTGTTGGTTCAATCCCTGGGACCAGCATTACCACCACTGAGGTGCCCTTAAGCAAGGCCCTTAACCCCAGCTGCTCCAGCAGCAGGAGCAGGAGCAGCTGTGTCTGGCAGATCAGACTGCAGTTGTACTGAGCAGCTTCCAGGTGTGAATGTATAAATGTGTGAATGTGATCAGGGCGCTCCGGAAAAAGAGGGCATTGCTTTCAGTGAAATTTCCCTGCATGAATAAAGAAGAAGAAAATTCAAACAAATAAGATACAAAGTGTTAATTGGTGAGCTTTGAAGGTGTTGGTAGGTGTACTGAACTTCCAACAAAGTCAGACTCGCTGTTTTTATCCTGCTTACAGTTTTTTTGCTTACCTAAGCTGATCGCCTCTTGACTCTCTACTTCACACATACACATGAATGTCAGGAGGAAAGGGAGCGACAAGCACGTTTCCCAAAATGTTAAAATGCATTTTGAAGAACCACAATCAAAGTGCTGATGAGCGTGGCACTGAATCCCCCAGCTGTACCAGTGGAGCTTGTTGGAGAAAAAAACTGAAAGATTATGTTTCTATTCCTCAGCCACAAGCTGTGAAAGCACACACACATAAATTAGTGTGAAGTAAGTATTACTGGAACACAGCATGTGTGCTCAGTTAAACATTTCACTGGATAAATAAAGGTTAAAAACATACACGGGGAAATGCGAGGTAAATACTGTTCCATAATGAAGCCTGGCTTTGCAGTGTCAACACATTTTACAGAGCCCCACCATCTATCAGTTTCAATCAACAGTGATTCCCCATGCTACATTGAATCAGAGGTATCTGCAAATGAAATCTTTAAACATCTTAAATCTTTAAAAACTAATTTACTTAATGTCTTACCATTCCCGATTAAAAGCTCTGTCTGCAATTATATTAGGCCAGTGATTACCAAGTTCCATGATTTACTCTGCAATTGTGTAGTGAGTGTGTCCATCTGCTTGTGTCTGTGTCTTTCACATGTGCTTATTCATGCAAGTTATGCTTTAAAGTGGTGAATCATTGTGTGAGAATGTACTAGCAAGCGTGTGTGTGTTTGGAGGGGTGTTAGAGAAAAACAAGATGGGGAGAGATGATTTTATTGGCCTGCGTTCAGAATGCCTTCCTTGCATCTCTGTCATTTGTTGGAAGACAATCTTGCCATCGATTCGTAAAAATGCTTGAAAATGAAATGAGAGTCTCTCATCCCACTTAATCAAGAGAGCATATTGATCAGGTTTCTAATGAAGGATCATTTAGATAGGGTGGAGAAGAATAGGCCAGCATATCATATCATGTCAAGCAGTAATAGGATGTCTTTATCTGAAGATTCCCGGATATCAGTAAAAGCAAGCCTTCTATATCTTCATAATGGAAAACCAGCTCTGCTGTCTCATTATCTAATGTTCTCTGCTTAAAGGGATATTACAAATATAACACACTGTGAAAACTATAGCAAAATCCCCCAGGTTTTCTTTGTAAAGGTGTCGTTTGATCTTTTTTAATTTTGCGTGGTTCAATGTGACAGTTGTTGGGGTCGAAAGTCAGCACTTTGGCTGCTCCTGAACAGAACCCTGAACCCTGAGCAGAGCAACTTAGCCTCAGCAACTGTGCCATAAAATGTGTGCATCTATGAAACTGTCCCAAAAAAATGGCAGCATCATTCATTTGAGCAACATATGATCAAGCTGAAGTATGACAAAAGCAAATGGGGAAGTCAGGTCATGTCGTTATATAGTCACAAAGCCCACATCAGGAGGAGGTCAGGGTGGATGGATGGGTCAATTAAACTTCAGACTTTAACACACTGTTCGTTTCCCATTTCAAACCAATAGACAATGTCTAACATTTAGCATTGACATGTAACCATGATTGTTCCTGACCTTAACAACATCTTTATTATTGTGGCCATGATGACTAAGTTCCCTAACCCTTAAGAAACAGTCAGTTTGACCCAAACCACATTTGCCAGACCTTAACTAAGTGCTTATTTTAACACAAACAACAACCTTTCCCTAAACCTAACCAAGCCGTTTTTGTGCCTAAACCTAATCCAACCTCAACCACAGCGCCGTCAGATCGTGAAAGTGCAGTTTTTCAGCAGTGGTTTGTAACGATTTTGGAAATGATGTCATGATCAGTCATGAAATCTTCTATTTTGTTGTTACATATGGAAAGCTTACTCAGTCTTACTGCTGATCCAGTGATGTCCATAAATGCTTCTTTACATTATTTAATTTCATATGAGATCAATGTTTTCAGTGACTCTATTTTTAATGGCAGATATTTTTGAAACATACGGCTTGCTCTAAATATGGATGAAGATGCAAAACAGAAAAACAGTATTTCAATACTTATTTAATTTTCTGGACGGTTTTGCATCTTCATTCTATTGACCAGAGCATGTTCCGGTAAATCCTAAGGCAACAATTATTACATTCTCAAAACACCTGCCATTAGCAAATAAAATGCCAACAAATATTCCATATGATGTTGATGATAACAGAAGCACACATTTCTAGGGAGCTGGATAGACTGTTGGATGCAGCAGAGTGAGGGGGTATATGTTTGGCAAAGGCAGTTACAGGAGGAATTAAACCTCACCCAGAGTTAACCCATGGTTATGTGACAGTGCCATGCTCACCCATTGAGCTACACTGTTCTGCTACGCAGAACCATAACAGTCTAATGCTGTGCTGTGAGTATAACATGGACCAAGTTCTTGGCAGTGGAGTGACCATTACACTGAGTGAACTGAGTGACCTTCCTCTAACAAAAGAGGGCTATGGACTCACCTCTTTTTCTGTTCGTTTCTAAGGGCCTCTCACATGTCTTTGTATCCCCAATGCTAGCACTCTCACGCAAAGTTTGAATCCATAATGCACTTCCCATAAAGGCCGAAAGAGTCATTCACACCTAATGGCGGTGTGTTAAAACACAGTGAGCGCAGCCTCCAGGGGTCCATATACTACCCAGAGAGCATTGACCACTGTGACTGCGTCCAGAAGGGCACCGTGTTTTGATCAAAAGACAGCAGCGGGGCTAGTGGGGACGGGAGACCGAAATCAGCTCTCATTATGGCTGTGAGACATCCATTTAAGCATTTTTAATATGTGTATCCTATTAGGCAGTTTAAGTGCTTTTTGATAATTGTGCTTTGTACTTTTACAGCACTTCAGTCTATTCCCAGTTCAATTTCCTCTTTTATCGGACGTTTGAAATATTGATCTCTGACAGATAAAAGCAAACACCATAATCTCACTCGGGTGAGCTGGTGAGTGAGTGAGCGTGCAGTGCGAGGGGAATACACCGGGGACCGGTCGCCCCTCCAAGCCCTTTCTGTTTTATTACCTTTATTCGTCAACAGAATTTGCTTACTGCTCTGGGATGTTTATGTAGAGCACCTGCACACTGATGGGTGGTTGATATGACCATCTCTTCCAGTGCTCCCCCCCAACCACCCCACGTACACCCCAGTCTCCCCACCAGCCCACCTGTCTCCACCCCTTCCATCAACCCCCCATGACATTTTGCAAAATGCAGCGCAGGGGCTCCTGAGGTGCTTCTGATGATTGCCGCTGCTTAAACTGCTGTCACTGCTGTCAGGATAACAGTGATTTATCTCCATAGCACTTTATGGAAGTTAGTGTTTTCTGTTAACCTGAGCACTGAATACTGCTTGGTGCTGGCTCGTAGTCACATTAACCTGAATCAATCACGTCTTGATTTTTCCATAAAAGAAAAACCCTCTGTAAATAACACTCGAGTGATTGGCGCAGTGAATACACTAAGCCCAATAGCAGCCCTGCTGAGCTTTGTTTGATGCGCAGATATCATTGTTACCTGTTTCCAATATCCTCATGCCAACGCAGGGATTTGATGCTTTGACTTGTGCGTATATTTTCTTCAAATGGAGCTACACTTAATACCAGCACTGTCAAGAGACACACTGAACCTGTGGTGTAAGGCCGAGAACTATGAAAAAAAAGAAGTTTGAAATCACAATCTTGCAGAAGTGAAACAATAATGCACATTGATTGTGTATGAAGCAGTATATGCTTTGGTCTGAGCTGAATCTGTTCAGTTTTAGATGGCAGGTCCCTCTCGAGATAATAGAAAGGGCTGTTTTGATGTTTAAAGCATTGCTAATCTCCTAAAGCCTCAGGCTACTCATCCCACCGCATATTTGCAGGCCTGTCAGTTTGAGTGGGGATGCAAGAGGATGGTCCTCTGAGCAAATGAATTTTTTTTTTTTTTTTTTTTGGGTCTGTTTTTCCTTTTTAGCTTTGCAGACACTATTTGAGATTTACTGCAAACATTTGACCACCGGCCTGGTGTATTGACTGCGTTTGACAAGCGTAATCCTTTTCTTCTTTCCAGTCACTTCCATTCTGCGATCAATCAGAGCATCAATGCCCTGTAGGCTGCTATGAAGTGCAGACGCAGTGTTCGATCATGAGCCAGGCACCTTGTGGACTTTCACTATAATATAGTGATTGATTCATCTTCAAAGATATCTTAAGTGGTTGGCTGGGCACGGTATATAATGCCTTTTGTTGACTGCAGCCTTTTCCTTTACCCAGCTTGCAATCCTTTAAAACAGCAACACAAGCACACACATCAAAACTTAACTCAAGACAAATAAACTGCTCCTTCATGTGATTCATTCCCGCTCACCTCTTGAATTTCTCTTGCGGGACAGAACTTTGATTTGAAAAATGATAAAGTGTCAAATTGTACAAACAGAAGATGTATTTTGAATCCCTTTGGATTTCACCATTACTTTCCTGTTTGAAAATTGCTCATTTGAACCTGAATCGCAATCGAAAACTGTTCCATAATAATCTGGCAGAAACCCTGTACTTTAGGGGAAAGTTTCAGTAGACCTATACTTTGAACAAACACAGAATAAGGCCAAATAATAGACTTTAGTTTCAGTGGAGACCAGACCAAGCCCATAGGTCTGCAATAGCTTTCATGTGCATTTGAGTTAGTGCGTGTTCAGATTTGGTTTACCTATTTCAGCTGTGATACGCATGATCAACGCTGTGACCTGAAGTTTAATGCCACAGTCATGCTACCAGAAACCAAAGCGCTGCCATTACTATGTCTCTTATTCACCTATTGACAGTCAGCGGAGGGAGATATGAGCATAAGGAATATGTTACCTCGCATGATCCTAGGTGAAGGGTCACAAACCTGCTCTTTGTCATCTAATAACAACAAGATCAGCACATTAAAAAGCTCAATTGTGAGAAAATGAAGAGAGTGTCGAGCTCACAATACAGCTGTAACTGCTCTCTTACTGATATGTTCATGTTCATCTGGAAGAGGTCTGTGTGTGTGTGTGTCTGTGCGTGTGTGTGTTGGGGTGGTGATGGGGGTGGCAGAGCAGTTGCATTGCAGAAGTATTAAAGGAAGTGTAGTAATTACAGCAGAGGCAGTGTCAGTGACCTCTAGATTGCACTATCTTGTCTCCTTTGTGCCTGCCTTTGCAGCCCGCCTCATTGAGTGAAATTGTATCTTTTCACTTTGGCTCTCTTAAAAATGTGCATGGTATTGGGAGCCAGTGAGGCGTGATGTTTTTTTTTTTTATGCCTTTTCTCCACCTCCTCCTCTATACCCCTCCCTCCAGCCTCCCCCAGCTGCCCCTCTCCTCCATCCCCACTGTCTTACTGGGAGGTATTTCATGAACAGCTGGGTCCCGGGAGAGGAGAGGTTAGTGAAAGAGGCGCACTGTGTATAATTCAATGATTATCAGGTGTGTGTATGGGTGTGTGTGTGTGTGTGTGTGTGTGTGTGTGTTTGTGTGTGTGTGTGTGTGTGTGCGTGTGGCCCTCCCCCTCTATTGGCAGGTGTCAGGTGACGGGCAGGCCATGTCACTGGCTGTCAGCTGGCTTTCTGTTGGAGCAGTCACACTGTTCACAACATTACCATAAGCTGATGAGGAACGCTCGAGCCCGTCTCAGCACACACACTCTGATCTGCAGCTCTGATGTCACAAGGGAGACTTGGACCATGTCAACTCCAAAGCACATGAATCTGAAAACCAGTCTTTTTTTTTTTTTTTCTCCCTTTTGGGCTTCCATTCACTCTCAGCGAGTATTTTCCATCACAGGAGACAGAATTTATCCAGAGTGGATGGATTTTTTAAAACACTGGCATCGTGTTGTATGAAAACCTTAAGTTTTTAAAGAGGCGGACAGATGATTGTCAACCTTCTCACAGAGCACTGCTTCCTATAGTAGTCTACTTCACATTGGCTACAATACTGTGCTAACTTATTTTATGTATTGATATAGTTGATAATCTAATATAGGTGTTGCTATGAATCAGACCAACACACCTGCACATATATTAGCCCTATTAACTTTGTCAGTTTTGTTATCAGTAAATATTCATGTGTCTTGATCGAATGCCCATCTTATACTTTCATGGTGGACTGACCAAAGACAATAAAAGAATAGAATGTATTTTATGTTTGGTTCTATCAAAATAAGATATCACAGAACAAACCTGCCAAGTCTAGTGCTGCAGCAATTGGTTGATAAACAACTGATGGGAAAATTTGGAGGCAACAGTTTTGATAATTAATTACTCGATTTAGTAGATTTTCAAGCAAAAGCTGACTTTTGCTTCCAGCATCTCTAGTGTGTGGAGTTACTGGTTTCTAAAGTTCTATATCATTTCAAACTTTGAACATGTGCATGGGAACTGTGGAAATAATATTACAGCAGAATGCACAATATGATCCATATGACTGAGGGTATTTAAAACAGCAGCTGAGTTTGTTGCAGCTTTAAATATCCTCAATCATATGGATCATGCTGTGTATGCATGTTATTAATGGTACGTTGTGTTTCAGACACTGTGGATGTCCATCCTGTCTGTCCTCACCTCCACAGGATGATACTGGGCTAGATGCTGCTCTGTGTGCGCAAGAGGATACTGACATTGTGGCTACATCCACACTGGTATGCTAGATTTTCGCTAGATTTACGCTTATCATCCATGCTACTCTGGTGTTGTAGAACCCCTAAAGCTGACACTTTTTGAAATGCTGCTGACCCCATTTTAATTTGAAAACTTTAGTTTGGGATAGTGTTGCCATTTGTCTTATCAGTCACGACGTATATTTCGCTGATTCAGTGCTATCAGCCATTAAGAATGTATGCGCCTTGTCTACCAGCAGTTCATTCAACATGGATAACAGCTACAGGCGTCGCTGACCTTGTTGTCTATGCTAGCAGCTGTTGTGTAGTTAAATTCTGCATTTTATGGCAAATACCTAACACTGACACACGTCTTCTCAGTGTACGTGAATGATCATGTGATCTGCATTTTCAGTCTGGATAGAGATTGTTTTCATTTTAAAACACTGTTTTATACTGAAACATATGAAGCCTCTGACACACCACCTGCCTTCCTGCGGTAGTGCGTTTGAAGACGTCACACTGGACTCCTGATGGACATTTTTGACAATTTATGATTAATGTATAATCGATAAAATAACCAATAACCTTAGCACAGACCAAAGACAATATCCAGCTATTTTTGTAAAAACAGTCCATCACTACTACCAGCTCCTCACTAAACAAGGAGATGGCGATGAAGAATCACTGTTTTTGTATATTATTCTCAGTTGGGACACGCAGGTTTTGTGAACGATCTTCTTTTGACACATAAGCACAATTTTCAAATTTATCCATAATTTTTCAATGGATTGCATTTTGCACACATGTACGACTTAAAATGAATTTCCCACCACAAGACATATAAAGCTCATCAACACCAGGATAAAGATCAAACCATTTGTAATTATGTATATTGTCCTCTCCGTACTACAGAATTTAATATGGTCTTCTTTTAATAAATAAATGTCTTTAATGTGGCTCCATGTGAGGCTCCAGTTCACATCCCTGCTGACTGACTCTCTGACCCTCAGTTTAACACAAGTTAGCCTCCAATCTCTGCACACTAAACTCCACATGCTTGATTATCCTGTATAAACACTGAGCCAATCTGCCCATTGCCAAGGATATGGCAAGACTGGTTCAGAGCGGGTTCAAAGATGGTCTCGCATTAGTGCTACCTTTAGCATGCTAATTGCTATTCTTCTCCTCAGTGGGGATCCTGTTTGAGATGGAGGGGACATGGGAACTGCGCTCGATCCCGAGCTGCTGTTCGTGGCTGTAATGTCAACATGCTCGGCCACGGGGAGGAGAGGAGAGCTGACACCAACATTAGCCAGGGATCTTTAAACCTAACAGCTTTCCTTTCATTTCTCTTCTTTCCTCAGAGCGCGTAATCTTAACCACTACACTGGTGTGAGAGCAGGTTCTCCATCGCTGTGTGTTGAAATAAGCACAAACGACAAGATAATATCACAGACATGCAAAGAAATAGGAATCTCCTGACTTTAAGCACTGACTTTATTTTTAACACTGAATTTGAATTTTTACAGGAGACAAAATCTGTAAATTGTGTGTATATATCTGTATATTGTGACTGTATTTTGTACGTAACTACATAGCACATCTTTGCTTAGGATAGTTCATAATCTAAATCTTCTGAAATTTCTAAAGACAAAAAAAAAGATGTAGCACATCAGAATATTCTTTAAACCTCCTCCATGGTCTGTTTATGAGAGGTGCACAATCTCGCACCAAGGATAATTAATGCCTCTAAAAGGACACCAGACACTTTTGAGGCTAAATGGCACACACAAAAAAGAACTTGTGTAAGTTTTAAAGGGGGCATGGCTAGTGGCAGCTCTGATCGATAGCATTAGCTGTGACAAAATACATAAAAAAGGGAATCAATGCTAATAAAGTGAGCTCAGCCTTGCAAGAAAGCCTCTGCCTTCTCCGTTCACCTCCAGATCTGTTGTCCTCGTTGTCCAGTCATATGTGAGACATGGTTGACTATCAGTGACATAAGGTCCAGGTCAGAGATCACATCTATTAACAATTATCAATGGCCAGGTTCCTGCAAAACAGCAGCAACTGAAAAGAAGATGATGACAATAGCAAGTTTTCTCATTAGAAGAAGGAGGCAAATAAAAAACTATGATACCGCTGCACCAAAAAACAATCTTTCAAGCACATGTTTACTTCAAAAGTGTATTGCATAATTAACACTTTTCCACAGACCTGATTGCTCTATAAAAATCTTTAAAAGTAACAGCATAATAGCACAGTGGTTGAAGGAAAGTGTACTGTTAAATGTCGTGCAAAGTGATGAATATGTTCCATCTGCTTGCCATGGTGTTTTTCCAGTGCTAACAACCAGGACTCCACTCAACATACCTGTGTTAACCTCCACTCTGTCAGCAGGTCTCCCTCTCTTAAGTCTCAAGCACGTGTTAAACTGGAAGAACACTTGACTGCATGACTGTGCGCTCAAAAAAATCTTGAGATGGCCAGTTCGCCTGGGAAAGCACAGCGTCTTTGTAAGCATCCAAATAGTTTTATGGTTAGAATGAAACCCAAGTGCCAGAAATTGTAATGTTTGTAACAGGAATCACAGAAATTAAGCATGTTCTGTTGTTATACTCATTGAAAGTCAATGTGGATACACTCAATGGTACATGAGAGTTAAATAAAGCATGCAGCTTTGGGGAATAATGGCCTTTTTCATGTGAAATATAACATATTTCAAACTTTGTGAAGAAATTCAGCTCCATCATCTACTGTTTTATATTTCATGTATTAGATCAGTGTTATGTGGCCTCATGTTGTTTTGTATCTTGTTTTCATGTACATAGTACAGTCCTACTGGGATTGCACATAGAGGTCAAGTTACACAAGGCCTGTTTGATTTAATCTACATTCATGGAATAAATGTTCATGGAAACTGAATGAACTCTACTCTTTTTTGTCATTCTGAAACTTGTGACTTTGTTTAAACGGAGATTAAATTCATGTTATAAGGCACAAGGATGCATTAGCATTGGGAACCTTAAAGCTTCAGTTTCATCAGGTCTAAATACAGATCTGTCTGTCAGTGTAATCGTTAAATCTTAATTTCTAATCACATAACAGAAACATTCAGGATACAGTGTGGAGTTATTTACTGAGAGCTCTACATAAAACTTTAAAAGTCTACTGAAATTGATCTACAGTATACCAATAAGTTCAGCCCTTATATTATTACCCCAGCACATAGCAACTTGTAATGGTTGATATAATGTTAAGGCAAAAAAGGAGAAAAAAAAGAGCAGCACTAGTGTGTGTAGTATGTTTTCTGATAATAATAATAATAATAGGATGTATTCCAGTTCAGTCTGGAAACACCATATTCAAAGAAAAGAAAACACTGATTCAACTTATGATCACAGCTATATTTGTATATATGTGTGTGAGTGTGTATGTCATTACCACACAAAAAACATGCACATACTGGATGTGTTTGTGTATTCATTCAAGCTCCGTCTGATTGCAGTTTGTGATCTGGAGCACAGCGCCCCACAGTGGCCCAGCCTGGAACAGTGATCCTCTCCTCCAGCACCTCTGTCCTCCTCAACGCATGAGCCTCTGCTCCAAGGTGAACAGCACATTTACATAAAGGTGCAGCCCCTTTGCGCCTGTGATCATCAGCGCTGTTTATCGTTTGATCAGCTATGATTGATGCTCTGTTAATACAAATTTAACTTAGCGTATTTTCCCTGCCAAGGGACCCATGAAGAGGTTCAATTACAGAGCAATCTCATTAATTCGAGAGCTTGTTACGGAGAGAGGAGAGCGGGCTTTTTTAAAATTCTGGAATGCAGATGTGTAAGGGACATAATTAGTAGATAAGAGTCCTAATTGGATCCTGCTGTGTGGCTGCAGAGGGTGTAGCCCTGGCTATGTTTTACAAGTTCCACGGTGTGGAAGTACACTTTTTTATAACCTGCTCACACACACGCACCATCCGTCACACACCAAGTGGGAGGGGAGTCTTTCGTGGTATTGTTAGAGAAAGATCGTCGCTGCAGACCTTCACTTGGCAAACTTTGCGTTTGGTTGTATGACATTTTAAACAGTGAAGCAGTTGTATGTACTGTACTATATGTGAATATCATTTGCTTTTAACAAAGTACAATTTGCTTAACATGGACCGCTAATTCAAGAGGTTGGTTAAGTTGAGTTAGATGAGCAAAGTTAAACAAAACCCAGCACTCTCTGAAGTGGACACGTTTTTTTGGTTGACAAAGAATGCAGGGTGAAAACATCAAACAGCCCTGTACGTCTGCTTCACAGCACTGTTGTAATGTTTTTATGACACAGGTCCTTTTTCCTGGCCTTCTCTCCTAGGCCACGTAAAATGTCAGAGAGGTGGAGGGTTGAGCAAGCCCACAGGGCTGCTCCACAGAGGCATATCAAAAGGCCGACCACCCCCTGGTCCAGCACAAATAGCCGGCTTCATTGCCCTCGTTAGATGGTCGTGTTATTTAAGCATGCCTGTCTCTTGGCCTCTGTGGGGGGACTTGCTATGTGGAAACGGGCAAGGCAATGCATCCGCCCTTCTCTGAGGGCAGATACGAGCCTGACGGCACTCATCACGGTGGTCCACCCACGTCTGGAACTCCCACGCTCACCTCCCCTTCTCTTAGGAGTGAGCAGACTGAAGGCTGAGGGCCAGCAGTGGCACAGCAGGACTGGGAGGCAGGGGCGCGGGGGAGGAGGTGGCAGCTGGGTGTGGAGGGGGGTGTAACCCCAGCTCTGGGTGGCGGATCTCCCCCAGCTGTGCCCATCTGAGGGGAAAAGCGGCCCAGAGGAAGCTCCATTAGTTCCAGGGGCAGGCCGGGCCCTGAGCAGCCGATGGCAGCAGCAGAGCAGAAACACACTCTCCCTCTCTTCCAGCATCAGCGACCCTCCACACTCAATTACTTCTCTGGGAAAGAGGTCTTTGGACAATGAACACAGCCTCTGGAGCACCGATTAAGAGTTTACACAAGTTTCTTCATGTTCTCAGTGAAATAAGCTTTTGGAAAAACGTGCATTGGAGTTGTACCTGAGTCTTGCTTGTGGCCAAGGCCCTGAGAGCTCTTTACAACATGTTCCTCTTTGATGCAGGCCCCTGACTGTGAACAGTGTCGAGCTTGTACTTTGCTCCGAGTATTGTATCACTGAAAAAGCAATCAGTCGAGGAAGTCTTACCTGAACTCCAAGTGTCTGATGACTTTGTCCTGTCTTCTACAGTGCAACGCCTGTATAATGTAGCTGATCCAGCATCAGTACAGATGTATTAATTGTGAAGCGGTTTTCTAATACTATTTAGACTGAGCATTTGAACTGCTGAAGAACAAAAGTTGAGCGGGACAGTTTTACAGAGAAGGATCGTGTTAACATCAAAGTCAGACATGCTCTCAGGAGCTCCTCCCCACCCTGAGAGCCTCACCAGAGGTTGATTCATTCACATCAGGGTGTTTCTTTAGCCAAAATGAAAGAAAAATGTCCCTATTTTGGAAGATGAGACTCACTGCACAGGGAGGAAAAAGAACGACAGAAAGAGCCAGTTGGCAAACGAGGCCTCGGTTGCCCACTGACCCACATCTCTGTTAATTACAAGTGTAGTTTATCTCTCACACCCCCCTCGGTTCTTACAGTGAGGCTCCTTCCCCCATAAAAATGGACAAGGGCACAGATTTGTGTCAGCTCCGTGACCTCTCTGCGACACAAACAGCCCTTATCTTCCGTCTATCTGCTCACCCTGGAGACGTTGTTGCAGTATCTTACATGTGACACTGGCATTTGAGAACATGTTTTCTTCCTGCTAAATATCATGTGTTAGCCCTACGTGGATGATTTATTCTTGCTTTTCTGTAAAGGAGAAACACTGCAGAAGTCTGTGTGTGCAGCAGAAATTGATTCATTGTTTGAGTACTTTACATGCAACCAACATTATGTCCTGATGATAAACATGTTGGCTTTGGAGGGTCAGGGTTTTTATCCTTGTGTTCCTTTGAAGGCAGAACATTCAGCCATCTCCCCCATATTCTTTGTTTTATTTGTCTGTTGCTCCTTTTTTTTGTCATTGATACCACCTACTTTGGCTCTGTGTCTGTGTCTCCATGTTAACTCGGTTTGTGTGTGTTTGTTTATGTGTCTCATAAGTCTTGGCCAGGCAATCTTGGCCTGGTTGCCTGCTGTGCTGTCTGTCATTCTTGCTTCCATTGACATTCACACTGAGCAGCTGTGCCTCTTCATGTTTTTCAATTAGACATCGCTTCAAACCACCTTGTTTGGAATTTAAAGGGCTCACTCCTTGTTTACACAACCAGGGACAAGAGGAATAAAAATCTGTGAAGAGGATTTCTTTAAATATAAAAATAAATATGCATCCTTTCTCTCTTACGACCTTGCGCTGTACTTTACTCAGTGCTGTTGATGTTTGCCTGCCTGTGTGACACCGTGATCAGTCAAATTGAAATAATAAAAGAGAGAATTGGATTCAGCAGCGACTGAAGGTGCTCTCTGTTAGTGGAAAACAGATACACAAAGCACGGGATCTTAGTTTGAAAGGAGAAGACACTAAGTTTTTGAATATTTTGGTGAAGAAAGTAGCAGCAGACAGTCAGAGAATATCCGACTCATCTCAACAGGTGTTCCCTCTGGAAAACAGGCGAGCACCCAGAAGTGGGACTAAATAACCCAAAAAGCTTGCATTTTTCCAATCACAACAGAGGTGTCATTTTCTTCCCCGTCACCAAGCGTGACCTGGACCCAGACTGAGCCCTGAGGAGACATGCTATTGATCCGCACAGCCAAGAAAGCCAGCTGCCATTAAAGCCACGACAGTGGAACTGTACGGCATCGATCGGCAGCGCCGTGGCCCCACCATATTATTTATAGAGGAGAGCTCCATCCACTACTCTCTTATGTCTGATAATTGATGGCAAGTGGGGCCTTGCTTCCTACCCTGACCCCGACAAACTGAAAGTCAGATGGATTACGTCTAACACAATTATGATTGATATTATCAGATTACGCCAAGCACGACAAGGCATGGTGGGTGAGCCGAGCTGAGGTATTCACTCTTTCGGGTTGTCTCACTTAATTCCTCCAGTGGGAAAAATGCTGTGCCTGTGGTGAAGAGGTGAAGGTGCACGTAGCTGTGAACAATAAACATGTGTGTCGGTGAGTAATGAGTTGGTGCGTGTATGAGCAAAATAAAGCCCAGAAATAAACAGGCTTTAAGATTTAAGGAAGGGTAATATCTAATGTCCTCACATCCATGAAGCTAAAACAAAAGATCTATGTTACCAAGGCGATGTACGCAGGCATATTAGAGGATCCACTTGCACAAAATTCCTTCTCTCCAGCAGAAGGTGTGAAAATATCTTTGCAGTTGACTTTGCTCGACTCGAGTAAATTAATAGGTTTGCTGAAATCCACGTTAGTGCATCCTCTCATTGATTTATTTCCACCACATGAATATGAGCTTCCCAAGTGTAATGATTTGATTGGACACTTCACATTGTCTTCCACCTCAATACATTAACATTGTTTTATGGTTTTGTGGTTTTTCTTCTCTTTTGGAAACAACACTTCCTCCGTTTTTCTTTGTCAAGGCACGAGAGATAAATAATGAGCTCTTTCATCTTTTCTAATGCTGCTTCCTCGACTATGAATATGTTGAGGATTTTGCTATGATAATACTAGTTTAAACTGGAGTCAGAGGCTGTGAGGGAACAGAGTCTTTCACATGCAGAACCTGAAGCTGACACATCATTTTGTATGTTTTTACTTACAGTCGAAGTGCGGCTTCTGTTTGCATGCATGTGTGAGCGAGCTTGTCCATGCTCATTCGCCTGACTATGAAACCTCTATTGCAGACACAGCAGGCTCAAAGTGGCACATTCAGAGAGCTACCGCAGTGCCCAACACAGACCCCTCCTGTCCCATCAATGACCAGCGTACTGTTCTCAATCCATTTCTTTATATGTTATTATTATGTGGTTCACTTGCATTTTTCCTCTAATCCAATTACCCTGGACAGCTATAATGCAATTTAGGCATTGTTTATTATTCAATTACCGGACATATCTGTCCCTCTCAAACATGCAATGCTTGCCTTTAAAGCCCCTCTTTATGGTTCAGAAGTTTCTGTGGAGATCATCATGATGGGGAATTGAATTAACGTGACAGAAGGGGCAGCTCCTTATGAGTCTTAAATTGTAACGACAAGCCCGTTAAAATTCATTTTCCACTCTGATTAGATTTAGTGTTATCATCATGGCTTCACAGATATGTCTGTTCTTCATTCATATTTAAGAAGAAAAAAAACATAAATCTCCCAAATTGGTTCCTGTCTCCTCTTGTTAAAATGATGGAGATTTATGGCTCGGCCACAGGACAAGGTCTCAACCGCCTGCCTGTCCTCAACATGAGCTTCATAAATATACCAACAAAAATGTTTCATTCTCCAATACTCACAGCAATTGTACCAAATTAAATTAAATCTGCATCTGTCTCCCCTTAGAGTTTTATGTCCAATTAATTAGCCAAACTAACATTCTTATTAGATACTGAGAGCGTGTGTGTTGAGCACTTGGCTAAATGTCTGCTGAGTGTTTTAGAAGGAAACATAATATTGTAATAAGCACTTTCAATAGCTGTGGCCTCCCACTTATGGACCTATGGTTTTGTGTGTGTGCGTGTGCGTGTGTGTTTGTGTGTGCAAGTTCTTGTATTTTTATACTTCTTCCATACTTCTCTAAGCCGGTTTATATTTTATGTTTAATTCGGGGGAATGTTCACACGAGGGTTAATGTAAAGGCTAGACGTGCAGTAGAGATGGTTATGTGACTGGCATGAAAGGAATTAATGTGTTAATGTCCTCACCTGATGGGAGGCCATTGTGTAATAAATAAAACGTGTGTCGATTTGTGTGTGTGCTTGCACGTGTGTGTCTCTCTGAGCAGACCTGGAGTTCCCTGTAGTGAATAAGTCGAGGAGGTGAGGAGGAGTAGGCTGGCTGGCTGGCTGAGTCTCCTGCTGGTCTGGTCCGGCTGAGCTGAGCCAAGTGCGTTTTAACACCTGGAGTCCTGGCGAGGCCCTCTCCAAGCACCACACTATAATGACTTGTTAAGGAGCTCAATAGAGGCAATTCACCTGATGAAAAAGAGAGGGGGAGAAAACCAACTTGAGATATTGAGTGTCAGCGAAACAAAAAAATGTCCCATTCAAAGGATGGTGTGTGTTACACTACGCTTAGTTCATCATCTTAATTTAATGGCCTCTCCTCATTTGTGAGATTTGATTTCATTTTTCACTTCGGCAAAGAGAAGGGGTCCTATATGTATGGTCAACATATGGCACATATTAGATTACTCATATATTGTGTTTTGTTTTGGCAGTATCATCTTTCTCATCCAATGGCTTCATGCAACATATGTTCCTCATATCACACCGGCTATTCAAGTGTATCTGGTACCTGATAGCAGCTATTACACTACTTTATATCTGCATTAAGGACCACTAAGCTCTGATAAATAGTTTTTCCTTCGGAAAAAAGAAAAAAACCTGTTATGAACATGAGGACTACCTGCAAACGCAGTCACCTGCCTGCCCAACATTTGGGAGCAATCGAACACATTAACTGGAACCACTGGGGCTCAGTGCTTTGCTTAATGGCACTTCAGTGGTGGTTGCTGAGGGATCAAATCTTTCTAATAGCCATTCAAACCATTTACAAGAGTCTACAGCCCCGCTAGCAGCTTTGTGAGGCTTTGGGTTTGGTGAATTGGACTTGAAACACTTGTGCGAAAGAAGCCTCAGAGAGCGAAGTAACAGAGGTTTAAGGCAATACAGCATCGCTTGAGTCCGAACGTTTTTCATGGTCTCATCTTAGTTTTGAGTGTTAGCACACCAACATTCACGGATTAGCACTGAACTCAATGTCCTGATGGGACAGCCATTAATTAGTCAGGTATTTAAATTACACTTAGACTTAGATTTATTGCCCCAGATGGAGATTTGTTTTCACAGCCACAATCAATCACAACAATCACCAAAGTCATTCTAATTCATTATGAGAGGGAGTGACAGTTCAACTGTCAGGATATTTAGCTGAAAAATAAAAATATCAACCTCATGCTGATGTGAGAGTCTTGGCATCATCAGAGTCAGTAGGATTCATCCTCGGGGGACCATGAATGTCTGTGCGAAATTTCATGACAGTCACTGAACTTCAGTGTAATTTAACAGAAAAGGTCTAACTACTGCTTTTCACATTATGTATAGAGCACAATAAACTGCCAATAAATGGATGATCCACATTTTAACATAACACTACTCTTAAGATTATTATAGTTCATTGTGTTGGCTGTGATAACAGCAGCACGCCTTTTATTAAGCCTTTTAATTTTGATTAATATGTGTTAAACAGTATGTCTGACTCTGAACCGACTCAACTGATATTCAACGATGTCCTTTGCTGCTGGCTGCAACACTGCAACAGAGACAGCAGGGCACTGGAAACACTGGGATAATGCTTTGCTGAGGGGAGAAAAGTGACATCATCCTGGACACTACTGGACTTCCTGTGTTTTTCCCTTCACAAAACATAACGGCAGTTTGTCTCTCTAGTGGTGCCCAGTCTTTGTATCTCTCCTCAGGGACAGGAAATCCATGCTGAAGGTGACCAAAAGAAAGTGATGACTGCAGAGAAATAAATGCAGTCATACATAGCTGGAGAGGTTGAACTGCTGTAATGATTTTGCATCAGGACAAAAATAAGTAGTGTACCCACACACAACACAGAAATAACTTAAAGCACTTTCATCACCCTATGATTTGTTCTAAATATTGGTAGATTGTGAAATTCAATTCTTGCTTGCTTTTATTGAGACCTTCAGTGAGAAATAACAATGCTGCTGAGATGACATTCATTTTCTTTGCCCACGTTTGGTGTGTGGCATCCTGAATGAATCATCAATTGTCTCATGTCTCTGTCTTTATCTAAATTGTATTATTAAGTCAAAACGGCATACAATACATCTTCAGCACAGCTACCGTGGATGTAATTGAACATATCAGTTCACAGAAGCTAATAAGACCTAGTTTTGTAATGTAGGAATTGTACATTGACAAACGGATTGCATTTACTTCTTCCTGCCCTGCTTATTATCAGTAACTTGTAATATAAATATGCAAATCTGCTGCCTGAACTTTACAATCCTCTGTTGAGGCTATTCATCTCCTTTAAAGTGTTCATTTACATGTGGAGAGCCCCCATGCATCAAACTGTGTCATTTTGAAAGCAAATATTAATCAATTTTGCATTGTGGATTGCCCCCGAGCAGTGTGTAATACATGCGGTGTCTTCGGCAGGATGGATGTACGCAGACGCTTCTCCACTCAAACTTCTGATGATAACTGTGGAGAGGCTGCACCGTTAAGGAGACTCTGCATCTCTAAGCTTTATCATATTAGGAGCACACATGCCCTGCCATGCCCCGCTCTGAGACCATTTTTTAATGAGAAATCAGTTTTTGCTCTAATGTTAACTGCCTTTTATCCCACCTAAATACACTGAATCGGGTGATTCAGCCTGGTATCCTTTTGTTGACTGTCTGGCTTCTCCTTGTTAACATTAGAGGAACGTATTTTCCTTGCTTGCTTTGGAAACTCATTAGGAAATACTCCACTGGTTTAAAAGTTGTAAATATGATCTAAAATGGATGATTGTAAAGAATCTGCAAAGCCAGCTGGTATGCTGGTTTACTGGCAGTGGCACATGCGTTAACTGACAGTGAATCACCCATATCGTCCAACCAACACGCTGCCTATTTAGTTCATAATACCTACTGAGCCACTCATGATAATCTTTCATAAACAGGCTGAAGTTTGTCTGAGTCATGCAAACTGGTCTGTTTCAGCCGACACGGTCCGTTAATGTTGGTCAGAACTCATTAACCTCATTCCACTGGGCCACAGCATGACTATTCAGTTTCATAGGAAGCTACATCAGTTTCACTTGAGTATAATGCATTGGAATAAGACTGTGATTTCCTGTGCTCAGGCTCACAGCCCATGTAATTTGCTTCTCGGCATAATAATGTTGCACTAATGAGCTCCTAACGTTGTGTCATGTTTTCATATGGTGAGTGCTGCTAATATCATGTGCTGGTGATGGGGAGAGACTGCATGTCTTTAGCCTTGTTACAGAGCTTCAGAAGCTGAGATGGATTCAAGGCTGTTTATCCATCTGCTGGTACCTTATGCACTGAGCTTCTCTCTTCAAGGCTGTCTTAGCAAGGAAACGTCTGGGTCAGATTTGGGTCTTTCTGTTGAGACTGCAAATATTTTAAAATATGGTGCTAATGTGTGACTTTCAGCCACACTGGCAGTTGGTGGGTCCACCACTTTGGTTCAGACTGAAATATCTCAACCTGCACAAGATGGATTGGCACCAAATTTGTACAGACATTCATAATTCCCAGCCGATTTATCCTAAAGACCTTGGTGATCCCCTGACTTTTGCTATAACACCACCATACGGTTGACAATTGTGAGTTTGAGTGAAATGTTGTCACTATTAACTATTGGATGGATTGCCATGAAATTTGGTACAAAAATCCATACGTCCAAGCTGTACTTTGTGTCTCATGCTAATTACCAGGTATTAGCATGCTAATACACTAAAGTAAGATGGTGAATATGGTGAACTTTATGCCTGCTAAACACACGTTAGCCTCGTAATTGTTGGTATGATTTAGCTAACAAGTCTTGTTATACGACAGTTTTCAACAGATCTACTTTCCAAACGTTTTACGTTCAAAGTGGTTGCTGAGCCATACAGAAAGAATATAATCCAATGAGAAAAGAGCTTAACAGGTATAGTCACTGTTTCCACATTACGTGTACAATATAGAAAAGCAAAAGAAATCATATACACAGTTGTACTGCTTCTTTGACCAATGGGTGCTCTCTGATTGTATGTTCTGTTTTTGTGTAAATGCAGCCAGGCCTTACAGAGCAGCTTTGTTATAGCACCACTGGGGCCTTGACGAGCTGTCATACTGAGTAATACCACATGAGGCCAGCCTCCTGGTTTTTGGGAACCGTGTAACAAACCTTACCAAGCAATCTGACAGGCTGGAACAACAATCCTGATAAAGCCAAGCTAGCAACTAAGTAAAAACGGAGCATACAGCAAATACAGCAGCCAGCCCCCATTTCCCTAAGGGCTCCCTCCTACTCAATAGCGTCAGACACGGCAGACAAACGATGATAAAGTGATCCTCTCATGACTTTGACAGGCACGACAGACAGCAGCAGGGCTGGCCCACGCAATAACGCCAGTCACCCAGGCTCTCGCTCAAAGCACAGGACTGAGACACGCGTTTCATCTGCAACAATGCAGTCAAAGTAAACGCCTACGCAAACAGTCATGCTCCTAATTACTGGCAACAGCATGTTAATAAATAAAAGCATATTGCTGCTTTCAGATCAGTAGCACACTCCTCTAAATGTCAGTTTTTTATTGGCACTTCAGAACAACAAACATGCATTTAATCTCAACTAAAAACAATGGTCCGTTCCGTTAGACACATGGTCTGTGCAGTATACACATGATGTAAGATAGTATGCCAGTGAAGGATCACCTTAATTCTTTGAGGATGTTTATTCTATTTTTCAATTCAAATTTGAATTTAAATTATTCAGGAGTGTCAAAAAGTATGTTTTGTCCTTCCAGTGCATTTGAGAAATAACATGTGTTAAATATAACATACAATTGATCTTTGACACAAAGGAAAGTGAAAAGCTGTGGTGTCGCAACTGCAATCATTCTGCAATATGATTAGGACGGTCTATTCAGAAGTCAGCCAAAGCAAAAGGATGATCTTTTTAACAGAAGACTAAATATTCCTTGACTAGTTTATGATACATGTCTGTAACTCTTTCATTTGTCCTCTTCATGCATCATACTGTGGTGCAACTGGGAGGCAACAACCGAAGAGTTTCTGATTGTAGAAATCTTTTTTTAGGTATTCCTCAAAGTGAAATACAAGTAAATGAAAATAGAGTTTTTAGTCTGTACCTAAACAGGTCCAAACACTGCCTTGCTTGGTCTGCCGGGTGATTTTAAAGCACCTGGAAGGACCATATTTGATTTGAAGAAGCTCAGGAAATGCAACGAGGCCACAAGGCGAGTGGTAGAACCAAAAGGTCAAGCATGTAATATCAAGGAGACAGCGCACTTGTCTCCAGTGCACAATAGGCTCCGGGAGCAAACAGCCTCCAGCCATTTCAACATAAGCCATCCATTTCTTTGTTAATTATAGTCATATTGCTGTATTGAAGTCCAGCGTTCCTTAACATATTCTTTGTTTTGAGTCCTTTTTGTCTCAGGTAATGGAATGTCAGCTTGGTGTGATTCCCGTGTGTTGCAGAGTGTTGATCAAAGTGACCTCTGTACCCCTCTGCTCTTGCAAATCAATACACACAGTCAACAGGAGCTGACAGAGGCAGGCACAACATATAATAAATGACAATTCACCATCACAATGGCAAGAGCATATCTGACAACTACTGCTCATGGCAGTAATTTTCATGTGATGCCAAGCTGTTATGTTCAAAGTGGGATTCATTTGCCAGGACTGTCTCACACAGATGCTGATATTACAAGGCTGACTTGTAAGCACCTCATCCCCCAGTCATACGTTCCTACTGAAGCTGTCCCAGCCAAGTGCTGACAGAGGCAACGGAATTACAGTTGTATCTTTTTATTGTTGTTGTCTTTCAAAGGGAGCTTATATTGAAAGCAATTTTCCTCTTAAGGCAGCAAATTGTTCACAGAAAATTGTAACTGCCATCGCTTGGAGATGATTGGCTGCATCTTTTGGTGTTGGCAGCCAAGAATGGAAGGATTTCATACGCGGGAGGGGTGAGGAGGAAAAGAGGGAGCATTAAAAGATGTGTTGTGAAAAATGAGTGTGAAATTTCACACGCTCCGGATGATGAAGATGGCTGCTGATAGATAAAGAAATCTGATGTGTATTTGTTGACGTGCAAAGAGACGGAGGCAATGTGTTGTGGGGTTGGGAAACGCAGGTTTTATTATGAGCTTCACTGTGGGCCCATCAGAAAAACTGAGACTGGCCATTTCCCTTCATGTTTTGCAGCTTTGTAAGGATCAAGAGGATTTGTTTCTGCTGGCAGCTTGCCCGTCACCTGAAACAGAAAAGCCAATTAAAGGAAAGGGACTTCTGGGTTGTGTTGTGGCCAAGTCGACCACAACTGATGCCAAAATGTCAAATGTCTGCTACTTGAGTTGGGTCAAAAACAATTAGACAAATGTCACATGCATGGCTCTGGCACTTGTTTCATAGGCTTTGCATTTGCGTGTGTGTGTGTGTGTGTGTGTGTGTGTGTGTGTGTGTTTGTGTTCTGGCTCTTATTTTTACCCAGCTGTTAGTGAATATTTCTGCCTGTCAGACAGTTCTGCAGACTTACAGTATGATGGCTTATGTACTTTTATGGTGTTAACACCATATAAGTACATCATTCTGTTGGCATCTGCATTGGGTCTGTATGACCACATGTATTACATTAATATCAATCTAGATTAAGTGCATAAGGTGCCAGATGCTTGCTGTTTATACATTTTTCTTTAAAGTCAAACTGTTGTTAAACTGTAGGTTTTCAGTTCACTGGCAGACATTAGTTAGTCTCACTGTAGTTGTTTCTGCTCCATCTCAGCCTTTCCCCCAGTACACAGCCCCCGTGCCCCCCTCCTCCACTACCACCAACCAACAGGTCCCTGCAGCTGCTGCTAATTGCCCATATCCTGACATTTCTCTTACTATAGACATAATGAATTATGAAAGTGTCAGACCAAGCCCAGCCTCCCTCTGCACACACACATTAACACACATGCATGCGCACACCTTCCCACACCTCCCAATAAACCTATTTGCTTTGGGCTGGCTTGCCCCATCCATTAGTTGTTATTGTTTTCTCTAAACATGACATTGATTCAATTTACCACCAATCAATTTCAAATGGTTCTGACATTCAGATATGACCTTAAAGCCAGGCAGACCAAGAACTATGATTAGGATTAAACTTTTGTTAATGAGGTGATTTCTCTTCACACGGGGGCGTGTGACACGATCCAACAGGAATGGTCAGTAAAAATTAGATCAATTATTGCGAACGAAATCGCTTTAACTTGATTACCCTATGCACCCGCTAGTTTGTGTAATTAATAACCCCCTCTCAGCTGCAGAGAGCAGTTTATTAATAACAGTCTATATCTGTGCTCCTTAATGAAATGGCAGGGGCCAGGCCATCCGTTCTGCAGGTAATGTCATAATCAATGGTGCCCAACACACATGTTAATTACCATAGTTATTAATTGTTACAGTTGGGCTTGAATGCTACATGCTGTCAGCTCCTTTGTCCTACCATGTATAGCAATCAGTGGATTGAAAATGGCAAATCTAATTAGCCATTCAGCAAGCAGGCTGGGAATCCAAATGAGACGGTATCAGCCCTGACAGCTGGCAGCCGAGGCGCCGTTCACACTGGGCCGTGAACAAAACCAGCATTATCCACTGCCACGGGAACAACAGGAAAAGGCATGTATCGCAAACTAATAAATACATTCACAGCAGCGGCCTGCCATATCACACAATGGTCTAATGAAATGCCTGCTTGATGCCTTTGTTTGGGTACAAGAAGAGTTTATGCATTTATCTGTACAGGGTGCACCTCGTCCATCCAGCAGGCGGTGAAGAGTCATTGTGGGGCAAGAGAGAGATTCTGCAACAAGAGCTGCTCCTGGTAAACATATGCAGTGATGTAATAACATGGTCATATGGGAGAGGGCAGATGTTTTCCTTCATTTGTTTTATTAATAATTAATCTATCCATTTCATTTTAATTTTCTGAAAAAATTCCAGATATTACTGAGATGATCCATTGTATTTAATGAAACATTACAAAGCTGACAGATTAAAAGCATAATGTGCGTTTTTGCATCTGCTTTTCTTTCTTCACACTCTCTACTTTGATACGTATCACCTACCCTCAGATTAATCATTTAATTGGCCTTTGATCGTCACATGATTATTTGCTTCAGATAACTGCGAGTCCCTGTGCACACAGCTGTCCAATCTGACCATTGTTGCTCAGTTTGTGAGAGGAAATAGTGAGGGAGATGGTGAAAGGTCACTGATGAGGAGAACAGGACATACATTATTTAACCTAATCTAACCCTCACGGTCATTTTGAACTCATTATAATGGATGATCAGGAAAGAGCACAATATTTAGTGTCTGTCTAAGGCCAGTCTCTCTATGTGCTGGTACACACTGTATCTTCAAATAATTTTATCTGGATTTGGTATTTGTTTGTGTCAGTTTACTTTAGCCATATTAGAAAAACATTTTTTTTAAAAAGTATAGTGGGTGGTGGATGTTACGTCTTGGGGTGTGGGACTCACAGTACTGAGGACATCATAACGGTGGGGGTAACTGACAGTCTCGTTGGTAGATGGTCACAGATCCACTTCCCGCTGCTCCCCGTGCTGTGCAGCCTGTCAGAGAGTACAGGGAAACAGAAGGTCTCTGTCTCTTGAAAACCATGTATCTCCAAAATATCAAGTATTGACAAGTTAATACAGTTGATAATACAGTTTTCCAGACAATTAAATGCCTTTTCAGATGGTTTTGCCAGTTGATGAAGTAAGAAATTGACTATAATTTACCATAAAGGATCACTTCACATCATTCTATCATTTAGGGACACATGGTTTTCATTGGACAGCAAATAAAACATCCTTTTTGAATTTGTTGTCAAGCTGCAACAACTGTGAGCAAACAGTTACTTTTATACACGTCAAGTAGCTGCTAAATGAACCACTATGTTCACCAGATAGTTAACCTGTGTAACCTGTATTTAACACTTCTCTCCCGCTGTCCTCGCGTAACCACAGAGTCCTCCGGTAACAAAGGTGGCAGTATGGAGAGCATTAGCTGTAGCATGTAGAGACAAGAAGTCATTAAGAGGACAGACACTTCTCAACATAACCGTTAGCTGGAAGAACATCAACTATGACTGAAAGGATGACAAGCCAACAAACATTAATGAACCTTCCTGAAAGTGATGTTTTCTGTGGACACAATGTGACGCAGAGTCTTTGTTGGTGGAAAATGTCTCGATGTGGATGGACGGCCAAGCTGCATTGGTGTGGACATGGTATGTCTCTCACTCTTTCACCAGCAATCTCTCTCTCTCTCTCTCTCTCTCTCTCTCACACACACACACACACACACACACACACACACACACACACACACACAACCATCCATATTTAAAGCTGACAGCAGCTTGTGTCTCCATCCAGAGAGCACCTGTAAATAATGCAGTGTTAAAGGTGGCAGCCAGGAGGGAATTAGAGGGCGAACAGGTGGATGGACCCCCCCGCCCATCCTCCACTCACACACCCACCCAGTCACCAACCCTACCACGACAAACTGACATGCCAAGTCTCACTCTCAGCCTCACCATCCGTAGTCTTTACACTTCAGGTGCTGAGCTCCAGCATGGCAGGCCCAGGGGGGCTGCCGGCCTTTCCTCTCGCCACACTCAAAGCAGTGATGGGCAATAAAAACACTTCACACCTTAAGTGAAAGATACGACTTTAAATATTTTACACACATTCTGCATATGCAATTTATCCACACCTGGCTCTTAGGAGCAACAACATCTGGTAGCTGTTGCTTTAGAGGCAATTAATTCTTCATCCAAGCGGCCAGGGTCCTTTCTGAAAATGTGGGAGAAGGACTGATGTGTTATTTCGATGAGCACAAATGTGAAGATTGCAATGCAGTGTAGTAGCATCATAGTAATACCCACTGGTGAAACAAAAGCGGCAATGACTTTTTGCACTAATACTCATTTTGCAGCACCCAAAGACACCAGAAAGCGTCAGAACTTGGATTGTAATTGCTATAAAACAATTTAAATTTGAATTATTTTGTCTACATTTTAAGAATGAAATGAAGGAAAAGCAGTGCTAATGCAAAAACATATTCAAATAATCACTGAAGATGATTATTAGTCTGTTCAATATCAATTTATATAAAATATTTTCTCAGTGTTATTGTAAAACTCACTGAAAGCAAGAGACAACAATGACAGGAAACAGAAATACAAATTTTGTGTCCTGACAACATTCAAACCAGAGGCACTCGTGTCCCCTGCTGATGAATCGAACGGATAGGCTAAATGTCTGACTGAGTGTAATTTTGGCAGGGCATGTGTCCACGGAAAGAAAACCGATCTGGGTAATGATGAAAAATAACTGTCTTCCGAGGCCTGAAGAAAAACTAAAACAATGATTTTAAGATAGCTTACGGTGACTGAGTAACTGCTGAGTTAATACTTGTGGCTATAAACATTTAGGTTGATTACACTACTTTGACTTCATCAGAAAGTGACCTTTGAAGACACTAAATAAAACTGGTTATCATGATGGAGTTAAAACAACACCTAAGTGGTATATTGAGTTAGGACTGATTGGCTTAAAACTGTTCATGCCCCACTCTTTTTCATCTTTAGTGCCGGAAATCACTGCTTTCCTGTTGTCTTAATGGCCTTAAACGTTTACCTTCCTTCTACACTGATAGGATTCCTTTGTTTAATGCTGTCTTTTCCCATGGGAATGAAAGTAGATCTGGAGTTCAGTGCTAAGTGAGAACTATCCTGCATTCCCATGTACTGTATAACAACAGGGGACACCATAGTACCTTATGAGATTGTGTTTACTGTGACCATACTGCCACCAAGGCCTGTGTCCATGGCAGGGATGTGAGAACCGCAGCAATAAAATGTTGACAAGGTTATAAAAGAACAAAACAGTCCTGTCTCAGTGAGAAAGAACAGGGAAGTCAGACATTTCAAAATCAGCAACAAAATAAGAGATTCTGTTTTGAGAGAATTTTACAGTTTAAGGTCAAGGCGGTAAAAGCGGACTCACTGTGGTGGATAGGAACGATGGAAACTCTGCAGAGGAAAGGTTAAGCCATAATGTACTTCAGGTCTTCTGCCTGTTTGGGTTTGCCTGCTGTTTGGGTGAATGGGGAGCTGAAACCCAGTCCAGGTTAAACTACTGTAATCCTGCTTCCTGTTAGTGTGTTTGGAGGGTGGGGTTAAGGTGTGAGATGGACACTGGTTGTGCTGGCTGTTTATCATAAACACAGCCTAGCCCAGAGAGGTCCATCTGCTTTGATTTTATTTAGTGATTCCCCCCAGGGGCCCTGAGCTGGAGCGAGAATAACAATACTTGAGCCCATCTGTTCCTGTAGAACCAGCCCCGGCTAAATTACCACACGCTACGAGCGGCTGGCATATGCTGTGGCATAAAGCTACAAGAGGGCATTGTGTGCCAGCTGTTCTGTTGACAAATACTTATCTGGCACTTCTGAAGTCAGCTTGCTAAGCTGGTTTCAAGTTTGACTAAAAACTAAACGGGGTAAGGTGTGGAATAGGGTTCCTGTGGGGGAGCTGCATGTATAATACATGCCGATTTATCCGGGGTATCGTTTTATCAGAGCTGGTTTGGGGAATTGGGTCACTGGATGTAAACCTAATCTGAACATGTAGGCCACATAGAGAACTAAAGCCAACCAAGTGGTCAAAACAGACCATACTTACTGTAATCTTTCGCGTTCTCCTGAGCATAACAAGCTGTGATTATATTGTTGTTGTATGTTTACAAGTCAGTGGATTATCACTGTGTCAGAGGCCTAAATTGGGCTTGATAATAGTAATCCAATCAGCAAAGAATCGTATCTTTGTCGGAGCGGATAATATACATCTTAAACACTGTAAAATACACCCAAAAGCTTGGTTTTACAGGGATTTAATGCTACAGCCTGCAAAACCTAGAGTACTGATATGAATACTAATACCTCCAATAATGATGATGATAAATTTTATACATTTAATAAAATGATCATGAATAAAAGCTGCATGTTCCTGAAAATGTACAGCCACTGCTCACATGCTGCTCTGCCACTCTCAGCGTCAGCGTAGCGACTATAACTCTGTGTACTGTTATCTTATCCCTAAAAGTGCAACACAGTTTTTATTTTCCTTAACAATGCAATAATATGTGAGATTTTGACTTCATAATAAGAGTCTAACAAGAAAACATGAGACTTGGTAGGCTTGTGCTGCATTAACCATCAAACCGTAGTGTGGATAAATGTGTGTTAAGATTTTTTTCTCCACTTCAGCTGCAAAGCTGCTACAGTTCCCTGCTTTTAAAGCCCCGCAGTGCATTTACAGTCACAACAGTCAACAGTCAGACAGACAAACAGTACGATAAAAACAGCACATGAAAATAAAGTTCAAAACGTCCCACTTCATTTAAAAGCCTAAGCAGGCTTATTGTGTGGGAACAGCTATTTGTATTGTCTTACAGTATATTGATGCTAGATGTATGGGTAAGTCAGTGTACACTGTATAATCAGCAAAATGTACTGAAGGGATCAAAAGCAAAAGCACTTGTTACATAAAATATGTGCCCTCACACTGATATATTATCATATCATATACATTATTAGATTGTTCATACTTATTCATCAGTGTGTAAGCAGGTTTAACCACTTTAGATGCAGTTCGGTAGTCCAGAGGTTCCCAACTGAAGGGGTGGCGCCTCCCAAAGGGTCACAAGATAAATCTGAGGGGTTGTGAGATGATTCATGGGAAAGCACACAAAAGTTTTGCAACACAAATTTACATTCACTTTGTGGACTTTGATCTTTGTATTTTGTGAAATATTTCATAATTTGACCTCTTTGGGGCTCAAACAGTTATTTAATTGAAACCATGTGAAAACTCTGTGGTGCAACTAACAATTCACAGATATCTAAAACACAACCAAGAGCCCAAACACGACAGATATCTTTTGTAAGGGCTCACAAGCCAAAAAGGTTGGGAACCATTCATTTAATATTTAACAATGTACTGAACGTTACGGGTTCATGTGTTTTGGGGGTTTTTTTTGTGGAAAATCTAAATATGCAAAGAAACAAGTAATTACAGATGTCAAATGCAGACGAGTAAAAAGCACAATATTTATCTCTCTCTAAAATGTACTGGACTAGAAGTATTAAGTAGCAATAAATAAATAAATACTTAAGTAAAGTCCAAGTATGTCAACATTGCATTACTTACCACCACTGCCACTGACACACCCTGTGGTTAACTTGCTAATTAAAAGGGAAATTTTGCTCCCATTCATATCTGATGGGATGAGTCTTTTCCTGTCATGTGCTGCAGACTGTATCCATCACAGTTACTGGTTGAACTGAAATAGTAAGTTAATGTTAAGCAATATATTTCATGTAGAAATCAAACATTCCAGCATCACACACAAGTAACCAGGTCAAATCAGACACTAAGATGAGCTTCTTCTTTTTGTTTTATCAATCCAGTGTGGTGGTCTGTGATTTGTCCACTTGGACGTGCTAATAACTGACTGTGCGCTAATAACTGTCCTGTGTAAGTGAAATGATTAATGAAAGTACAGACATAGTAATATGTTCATAAAATCCCTCCCACCCCAACCCAAAGCATCTGCAAAAGTCAGCCCTCGATCCCTGACGCTCACCTGCACTGCACCTCCCAAGCTGTCATCACACCACTCACAACATGCTGTGTACCCCTCAAAATGGGCTTTATTTTGTTAACATTTACAGGAACATCACTGACATTAATTTTCCACCCGTTACATATGTCTATACTGTACAGATGCAACAGAAAAAAAACAAAAACAAAAACAAAAAAAAAATCCCATCCTCCGTTCTGAGACTTCTCTCACAGAGAACAAGGCTCCAGTCAGTGACAAGCTTCAGCAGTGCAGAAAAAAGTTCACACAGGAAGGTCTCCTGTCAGGATCCCTGGGACAGTGGACATGACCACAGAGCAAAATGGAAGTTGTCAACTGGAACCTAATTTATAAAACGCCCTCACACATTTATTTTATACTCACAACTAAATCCGAGATCAAGTTATGATTTAGGAAAAATATATGTAATGCTGATGCCAACATGTGCAGCTTGTTGATCTTATCCAATTTTGTGTCATATAAAAAAAACAAGAATTATTCAGCTTGACTGACAGTATGATCGGTTTGCTTGAAGTACTCTTTAAAATTGGAACACAATGGAATCAAGGGTCTTTTTAACTTAATTGTTTTAATTTAAATACATATATATATATGTTGCCCCAAGGTTACCAGCCTTGTGCCTCATTCATTACCCGTCCTTTTACTCTACACTGTTCAATGTATCACTATTAACATTCAGTAGTTGCTATAAGACAGCGTAAACTACAATAACGCACTTCAATATACAGTGAAAGAGGACATGGAGTAACCAAACCAGTATCTTCAACCCCATTTCATCTTCTTAAAAAAGGGACGACGTATGAGTTTGTAATAGGATTAGAATATAATAAATAATAGTATTTGATCATTGTTCTGTTATCTGGTGTGTGGCTGAGAATATTGCATGTCTCGCCGTCATGGAGGGCAGCCAAAGTCAATACTTGCCATGACGGGCAGAGAAAAGGCTTCGTAAACATAAAATATAATTTAGATTAGAACTTAAAAAACACTGCATGTGAAATTCTTCAGAACCTACTAACTACTTTCAAGAAAATGGCCAGTCTTTTCCAGTATTTCACCTCATTGACCCTATGAATGCATGGAGTGCTCCACCAACCAGCTTTACAACAGGAGCCATTGTACAAGTCTCCCTTCATGCATTTATCTGGCATCTACTTTGCATTAGCAATGCAGAGCGTTCTTTACAGCTACAGAGGAGAAGCAAATTTGTATTCTGTAACACAAAACTCTGATGCCTCCCAACCAACAAATTAGCACTCACTGTGACTTCCAATGGGAGAGGAAAAAAAGAGCAAAGCCTAAATGTTTCCTGATAGGTCCACTTGGGGATAGAGCAAAAGTGCAGCATCAGTTGAGCAAGTATGTGGTAAAACGTGAGACTTTAACAATGGCTACATCTGTTTCTGCAAAACATGTACTGTATAAGACATTTACACAGTGTGATGGGGAAATATGCAAACCGGTTCACAAAGAGCAGAGTATTCTGGTCTTAATGCAACTGCACAGTAGGTTGACATCTATACTTTTGATGTTACTACCTTGAGAAATCTATGCTACTAAGAGATTTTACACAAGATTTTAGAACAGCACACAGAGGTTGGATGAGGATTTGCGCACTGCGTTGCTTCCTTAATGTGACGTTATGGAAAGCTCCCAACTTTTACAGTGATTAAGAATAGCAGGACTCCTCTTTTCTTAAGGTAAATGAGGTGGCCAAGGACCTCCCACTAGCTCATCTTGTTTTGTTGCACATGTTTTGTCAGCCGCGGCGACGTGAACATGCCCTCCGGCCCATCTCCCAACCCCCCGTCCTCCCAGACCAGGGAGTGAACGTTCATAAGGCCTACCTTTGCTTCGTCATCCACCACCTTTGCTCAGCTGTGAGACACAGGGAAGCTACATAGGACTACATGAAGAACACGACACTTCAACTAATGCACAGTGCAAATAGGCTTCTCCCCCTCTCCTCCATCTCTCCAGCCTCCAGAGATGGGCAGGCATTAAGGAGAGGTGGGGTGGAAAGGGTTAACTCCGGACGACACCCCTGCTGGCAGGCAGCCTTTCTTCTTTTAGTTTATTTTTCATTTTTGGTCTTTCTGGGAATCTCCGGCCCTGGGGGAGGGGAAGGCGGTGTGGCTGAGGGGTGGAGGGGTCGGGGGTCAGGGAGAGGATTCTACTTGTACAGGCTCATGGTTGGACTCTGGTACATGCACATGTAGGCATCGCACAGCAGGCGTCGGGCCTGGCCCTGGATGCTCTTGGGATCCAGGGCGTGCAGCTCCTCTGGGGTCATTTTCAGGTAGGCCTCCACCTCCGGACAGGGGGACACCTGGGGAATGTTGAAACCATTCTGCCCTCCTGCAACGCCACATGCATGGTTATTAGAATATGATCATTTGTAAGAGCAAACCCAGTGTCACGTCATACTCACAACGTTTGGAATACTACATGGCTGATTTCATCCATCGGGACAAATGAAACCCAGAAGTTGCCACAGGCACATAACAATGTTTTTAAAATACTTTCAAGTCAAATTTCTTCTTCCCAGCACTCATTATGTTGTTTTATATGACTTAAATAATTATGCACTTAAATGTTTGGACCAAAATAAAATAAAACAACAATTAGAGGTAAAACTATTTGTCAGATTGTCATTTAGCTGATCACCAAGCATGAATGAGAAACTATTGTGATGACTGACTTATCAAATAAGCATCTCCGGCTTCCAGCTGTGAATATTTGCTGCTTTTCTCTTTTTAAACATGACCAAATTTTACAAAACTTTCTTTGACATTTCACAGATCAAACAATTCACTGATTTATTGTAAAAGATCATCAGAAAGTTAATTTGTGATTAAAACAATGTACATTTGCAGCCCTAATAGCAGTTTTGCCCAGGTCAGATTAGAGCTACATCTCCAGCAGTACTTATCAGCCGTGGGAGTCATGTTTGATACCATAGGAAGAATAAATAGTCACAGTGTATCTCAAAGTGTTCGAATGCAAAACAATAACTTTGGTTCAAAATTTACACATTCATTTAGAGCGCATGAATGTCATTAATTGGTGTATTCTTCTCTGGATTTCTGAGGCCCCTTAATACCATCTGTGTCACTGAGCCCTGTGAATTCTTTCACCAGTGTTACGGAGACACTTTTCTGTACGCCCTGTACTTCACACATTCATTTCAAGGATCAGTTTGATGTCATAACAAATAAAGCATCCAAAGGCCGTGACACTTACCATCACGGTCAGCCATGCTGTCGAAGAAGAGCCAGGCAGAATCCGCGCTGCCGTACTTGACAAAGGCCACGTAGTGACTGGTTTCGATGCACAGCACAGCAAACAGCTCCATCCTCTGGCGGGGAAAACTGCCCTGCCGTCCCGTGCCTTCTTGCAGCTCCTTGGGGACAGACAGCTTGCCATGCCGATGGGATTTCCTCCTCGGGTGGAGGTGAACCTGAATCAGTACAAGCAGGTACACACCATCACACAGACTGTTTGTTAGTGTGGCTTCCTGGTTACATGTAATATGCAGAACATGTTTCATATAACATACAGACTATGGGTCACAGAAAAAAACTCTCCAGCACATTGGAGGAGTTATACTGCCAGGTGGGCAATTCATACATAAAACCAACAATATTTCAGTAAATGAGTATTGGTGAGAGAAATGAACAGCCCATTTGTGACGGTCTACTGCAGAGGCCACTCTGCGGCAACATAACTTCAGCACTGGCACAGTGTGATTCCTTTGGATTTGGCGCCACCAAAAGGTCAATCCTGACCCACACGCTACAGCTACTTTTTTGTTTTAACTGGTGTTGTAATAATGCCCTCTGTTGTTTACCTGTGTATTGCACTTTTCACAGAACTGTTTAATCTTGCCAGCGGTGATATCCCCGTCCTCATAACAGTCTCGACACTCGTAGAGCGCCAGGCCTCCGCAGATTCGACATTCCCTTGGAGCTGGATAATAAAACATATGCCTTTGTTCTGGTTGACACACTGCACAGAAGTGTAGTTCTTGGAAAAGTTAAGAGTCAGTTTGAAACCAAGACAAAAAAAAAAAAAAAAAAAGGATTCCTTCATCTCAGCTGAGCAGCAGTGACAACTCAGTGGGATTTCATTACCGAATGCCACACAGCTCTGAATCGCCATTGATCAGCAAGAACACATCAGACCTACACGCGGGAGAGAATATTAGCTATGACTCACTGTCTTCAAGAAGGTCTGTGATGTCTAACTCTAGTGAGGGGAAAATCTTGTTGAACATTTTGAAGTCCTTGCCAAAGCGGGGCATCTGGATGATAAGGCAGGAGGGAGCCTGGAGGGTCAGGAAAAAGAGAAAGAGAAAACTTGTGTAGTCATCAACAAAGCAGCACGGACACATCAGCAAAGCTGAGCGCACACAGGAACTGAAACCTGTGGCCAGACAGCAGCCAGAACACAGTCTGCACGATGTGCTCGATATCTAACACATTACAAGGAAAAAAGTAAAAGTAAAAAGTCTTAAAAAGTAAAAAGAGATGACAGAGTGCCTTTGAAAAGTTGTTATTTTCTACAGGGTTACTAAATGTAAGCAAATGAGGATATAACATTCAAAATATAAAGCAGAAGCTGCATCATGCTCAAGATATGCGACTGCACTCTATGTGAACTATGTTCCCCTTGTTTGAATAATGTGTCTGACAGGACATGGATAAGTACTGTCAATACATCAAGCGAGGTCCACACCAAGAATGACAACTATAACAACAGCTTTAAATATACTGTTTTAAAAATGAAAGTGGATGGTGGAGTCAAACCCACAACTGTAACATCAACAACAATATCGCTGAGATCACTTTCAGAGCCACTTGATGAACGATAGAAACACTGGTATGAAATCAGAAATCATCTGAATTTACACGTTCAGCATGGCAGATGACACTGGAGAGAGTCACTGAGGTTCAAAAACACACGGCCCTGTTTGATGAAACAGTCCTAATAAAGACACGATGAGGAAGAGAGACATCTGGAATGTAATCGGGCTACGTATCTGAATCAGGAAGTGTTTCGTTATTATTAACAGAGATGAGGAGACAAGGCTATTGTGATATGCAACCTATTAAATGCTTATATGAAGTGTTACTAGGCTGCAAATTACAGATTAAAAAACTGAATTTTACTACTGATCGGTCTTTGGCGATGATGGGGTCACTAAAGTTTATTTTTTCCTGACTGAAATCCTTTTTGATAATCACCAGGATACCGTCAAATTGATGTTGACTCACACATAAATATGAACAAAATTGGCTTCAGAAGACAACAACTCTCGTCACAGAGTCTTGGATTCTCCTCATTCTTTTCATCTTTTAAGAGTTTCGTGCATCCACATCTTCCAGTTGTCTTTTTGTTTCTTTGCACAACGTACAGCAGAAACAGGTCATCAATATCCATTTTCCTGAGCTGCTGACACAGCTGGAGCGCAGGATGTGCCTGGTGCCACTGTTTATAGAGCACTATCGTTCACCAGCATGGATGTTCAAATTGTTCATTCCTGTTATTGTTATAGTTAATGTTCTCGGTGTGGATGACCCTTTAGATCACTGCGTGGGCCATTTTGTTCTCTTCTCCAACAACCCAAAGAAGATGGGTTTACTTTCATTAACTTTAATTTAGAAAATGAACTGTCGGCGTTGATACATGGATGTACCCTCGCAGAAATTTTAGATGTAGAGTTCCAATTACCAACAATAAACACAGGAGGGAGCCGTTCTCACAGAATGTGATAGTGTAGAGGCCAACAATAGCACAGGAGTGTTTTCACATTAGTTAAGGGCTGCACAATTTATTTATATCTGGTCTGAAAAGCCCCAAAAAGTCCCATTCAGAAGTGAAGAGTACATTGCGTGCTTTGCTGATGTTTTCTGAATTTGATTCTACCCAATCATTTCACACTCCTTCTCCTGAGGTTTGTTTTCTGCTTTAGTTAGGTAAAAGGGAAAACTTTGAATGGTAATTAATAACCGAAGCTACAAAACAACCTGTCACTGTAATTTGAATATGAGATTTCCACAGCATTAAGTATGAAACGATGCTAATACCTATCTGACATCTTACTGCATAAGATATTTTCATTTCTTTACAACATTAGGAGAACATCAGGTATAAAAATGGTCAATCATTTCACTATGATGTCATTTTTGTAATTAAAAAATACAAAGAAACCAAACCACATCAATCTTTTGACTTAACTCAAGCTTATGTTTCAAAAAAGTGGAAACAAAATGAAATTCACCTCTGCAAACTTGAGGTCGCTGTTGATGAAGGACCACTCCAGGAGCTGCTGGATGGTGGGAACTCCAACCTTGTCCTTCTTGTCCATGAAGATCTGGTAGAAGTAACAGTCCTGGACCTTCTGTCCTGCTGATCTGGAAAACAACAACAAAGTTCGCTTAGCTTTTTTTAAGTTTAACTCACATCATCCTTCCTCACAAGAAAAAGGTAACAACTGTAACTTGACAAGTTTTTAAAAGCACTTTCTGTAGTGTTTAGCTTAAAGGTGCAGTCTGTAAGATTTCATTCTGAGGTTAGTCTGCATGTAATTTTAAGAATTTCATACCAAAGAGTACCTGAGCACCAATTCATCAATCAACCAACCCTGAACTGTACACTGAAATCACTAAACTACTATATAATAATATTACTATTTTTCAAAAAGTATACTTGAAAATAACATCTTGAGAAATTTTCTTAACTATCAACACTTTATTATGAAATGTGTATAAATAACAACAATAAATCGCTTACTACAACAACTGGGAATTTGTATTGTTCCTTTCAAAGCAGTTTAATCAACGGGAAGTTTAATTTGACATTCAACAGCTTGAGATATGACAAAAACATTTTCTGAAATATCTGTATTCTGATAAACTGTAAAGACAGATTTAACACTGCTAATTATTCATTTCTAAGACAACGATATGTTTCAGATTAGGCCTGACATGCTACAAATCAAGGAAGTCTGTCACCGCTTGGCTTTGGTGCGAAAGGGTGAACCCTCACTATAGATTTACTACGGAAATACTACCACATAACCCCACAATACTGCTAGTCTGAACTTCAAAGATCCTTAAACAGGACGACAAAGGGAGTTTGCATAACGGGACCAAAAAACTCCTACATTTAAACCACCTTGCCCACACTGTCTGTCATTCATTCTCCAGCATAAGTGCTGCAGCAGAAGTGAAACTTAACGTTGGCTGTGTAAATCTACATATTGCAGACTAAGACAAGCTGTAGTATAATTCTGTGGTTTAACAGTCATGTATTTGAAACTAGATTTGCAGCGTCTGGTAAGTACCAGCAGTCAGAGATGTTGGTTACTCCACGTTATACACATGGTTTCCGTGTGAAAAGTAACTATATCAGTGAACTATTTCAGCCATTTCAAAACAGTTTAACAAAGTAATAACAATTCAGCAATGACATTAATTTTGCATATGTGACTTTTGGCACTAGATGTAGCCAAAGAAGTTTAGAGTTACTTCCGAAAGATAACTGACCCTTACCTTAGCTTGAGCAACGGGTCCACCCTCAGTATGTGATGGAACAGGATATTGAGGAACTCTTCAGGATCTGCAGTAAAAATATGGGCTTAAATGAGACATGATGTAACATTGCTGTGGAAATGGTGCCAACCAGTGGAGACACTGTAAAAGCTGTTAAGCCCATGGTGTGAATATGTTTCTAAATGTTTCTATTCAATAATAATCAACAAAATTCTGATTCTCATGGGGGTCCTGGACTAGTAAGCAACAGCACTACAAAGAAGCTGAAAAGATCATCATGACACGTCGAAGGACCAATAAACAAATTTTCGGTTTCATTCCTTTACCTTTTTCTTCAGAGGTAAATCCCGAGGCGGCTTCGACTTTCTCCAGGATCCTCCTTAGCTTCATCACTTTAGTGGCACAAACATACCCATGTCTGCAGGACAGAGAACACGCAACTTAGAAGCTAGCTAAACAGCCACATCTGGTTCAGTGACATTACATTTAGTGTTACATTCAAGGTTTGATGAAGTAAATAATGCAACCAATAATCCACATTCAAAACTATGGGTCTGTATTGTTTCATCTCAATTTGAGGCGTTATTTTAAAGTCTTAGAGGACCTAATCAAGAACAGATTTTAGAGTAGCTTTTAGCATCCAGTAAAAAAAAAATCCCACACTGTGAGCAGAGGCAACAAACCTGCGACAGAGTATGTGTGGAATGACACACTCAGACTTACATGCGCAGGGGGTTGACTATCTCTGTGCGTAGCAGCTCTTGCGTCTCTCTGTAATACTCCACATCAGTCTTTGAGCGTGGTCTCAGCAGAACTGTGTCCAGTACTGAGCTGAAGGAGAACAGACTGCAGAGCAAAACACACAACCAAGGAATTACAATTGACAATAATGTACCTGCTACCTTGTTTTGACAAGATAAATGATGATGATGATCTCTGGCTGATATTTACCAACTATGTCAATGCCGTAAACTTTCATATGATGGATAAAATGCCGTTTGTTCGATTATATTTGTATTTATGGCATGGTTAATTAAAAATGCTTAGCCTCAATTTCCCAATTTTCCTCAATTTTTTAATTATTTCTGGGATTGTTCAAATCAAAAGTAAAAACGCCACAACTCCAAACAAGTCAATACTCAAAGCAAGGGATCTTCTGTCGCTTTCCGAAGCAGTTTGGGCTGACTGCTTTGTTCAATGGCCCTTTGGCAGTGTTGGCAGAAACAACAGATCCACTATCCACCAGCCCGCTCACAGCAGGAATACACCCTCCTGTTACAGCCAGTGGGCAAAGTCAAAACAGTTTAACAAGCTTCTGCCTCCTAGCAAGCACAGCACTGCCGGCTGAGGTAGCACCATAGAGTCAATCAATATGACTGAAGTACAGAGTCGTTAATATGAAACAGAATAAACTGCAGCTGATAAAGTATTTACTGTTAGGCTAAAAGAGTACTGACCAGAAGAGAGTAGAATCCAGGTAGCAGGAGTTGTAGTGGCCCTGGATGCCTTTCTTTTTTCCCACCATAACATCCAGACCATCATTCTCTGTGCGGGGAGGCGTGTTCTCGTGTACTACCTCACTTAGGTAACCTCCAAATGCTGCATAAACACACATGGCACAAGCGTAAACACAAAGATTTGGGGGAGGATTGCTAATTTGGTGGCATTAATCATCATCAGTTCCTCCCACTGACTCACCAATGGAGTTGCACCGCTCTATGGGGTTGGAGGAGTGATGCAGGGACGGGAAGCGGGAGTCAGGCCGGCAGCACTTGAGCTTCACAAACAGGGCTTTTTTGGGTGGACAGGTGAAGTACCGCGTGCCTTTGAAGGTGCCGTCAGTGCAACCAGGGCACTCTTCCTCCTGGAAGAGGAGGTGAAGATCCCATCATCCAGTTACTGTCATGTGCTGCATGTGTGTTCAGTAAAAAGTTTTCATTTACTCTGTCCTTTTCCAAACGTCTTCGGTTCTACTTTAGGACCACCTGATCAGATATTTCATAACTCACATTTTTTAACCAATAATGTCAGCGGTGATATGAGCGAGTGGCACATACGCACACAAACTATCAAAGGAAAAATATCAATGTGCCATTGTGTTTAAAGGAATAGTTCAACATTTTGGGAAACATGCTGTCACTACGAGGCTGCAATCAGTAGACAATCCGGGACCATTTCTTGACTGGGCACAGTGACTCACTGTCATTCTTACTCTTCAATTAGATGATCAAAATAGACTGAAGGAATGACTAATCAAAGAGGACTTGGCTGCTATTTTTTGTGGTCATCAGTCAATCAGAGTTAGTAGCAACAACAGTTACAAACAGGACACATTTTGCTGCGGAAAGTTTAATACCATAAAATGAATATCTTAGT
This sequence comes from Chaetodon auriga, assembly GCF_051107435.1. Taxonomy (NCBI): domain Eukaryota; kingdom Metazoa; phylum Chordata; class Actinopteri; order Chaetodontiformes; family Chaetodontidae; genus Chaetodon; species Chaetodon auriga. The sequence continues at coordinate 9,835,365 of NC_135074.1, read as the reverse complement.
GGAGGCTCAGGTGGTGGGTGTTGCGTGTCAGACTGCAATGTACTGCAATCATCTGCCAGTGAACAGCACCCAACAACAGCAGTGGTTACTCACAGAAATACCTTTAACTGAACAACATACAAATTAAAGCTGGGGTCATGACCGAGCTGGTGATGATCAGCTGATCTGGGTGGCAGTAATCACTTCATGAGTAAAGGCTCCACAAATGTGTGCATGCAAGCTGTCAGTATGTATTTAATGGCAAAAATCACTCAAGAAAAAAATGTTAACAGACCATCTTCTGGTATATGATCATATAATCTGTCCCACCAACATTATCCAGTTTCTAGGACTCTCTTCCCACTTCCTGGTACTGAAGTCTAAATCTAACTTTGGGTTTACATCATTGTGTTGTCTCACCAGCTCCAGCCCAGCCAAAGGCTCCAGCAGGCCAGGGGGGAGCCCCACCCAGCGGATGACACCACACAGAGGGGGGTTCTCCTTCACCTCCACCAGAGAGCCCACCTCCAGACCTGGCTGTCCTCGGGGCGGCGTCGGAGGCCGCGGTGAGGGAGGGGCAGCGGGTGACAGGGGCTCGGGCTGCTCTCCCATCACCGACTGGACAGAAAGGGAGAGAGGCCCATGACTCATGCTGTCAGTGGGCCCGGTCTTCCGGTTCAGGCTGAAGGGCAGAGAGTGGAACTTGTTGTCACTGGACAACGAGGCAGAGGGCGGGGCCCTGGTGGGCGGGGAGGACTGGTTGAAGTCAGGAGGCGTGTCAGTAAGTGACTTGGCGGGGTCCTCCCCAACTGCAGGAGAGAAACCAGAAACCAAAACTGATCACATGATATAAATCATCTTTACTCTTGTAGAGATGTCCATACCACCATGCTGAATATCCCCGTCTCACTGACCTCTTACAGTTGAAAATCTGTTGCAATGTGAGAACATCAACCATTGGAGGCCAACAAAAACAAGACGTTCAGATGGTGGCATTCAGATGTAAAGAAATACTATATTGGAATTTCTACCCAAACAATCTCAGCATCTCAGGGCATTTTCACATGCGGGCCAAGCAGTTTTTAGTCAACACGAGGATGCACTCCCCTTGCCAATGCATTTTTTGTACACTGCTCAAATGGAACATTCTGGGTGTGATTTGGTGACAGGACATCTTCCTCTGAGGTGCTGCTGCCATCACAAGTGAAAGAATTGTTGCCGAGGTGTAAAAACACCCAGTCGACTACAAGCAGAAGTCTGCATTTGAAAGGTATTCAAGAAGACATTTACTGGTTAACCGTGCTGGAGAGACTCATCTGCACTGAGAAGAAAATACAGGGTGTACTGTGGAGTGTATGGTGTTGAAAGGGTTGATCCATAGCTAAGGGAGATTCTTGTGTGTAAAAACTGTTGATGATGAACTTCCTTCCTTAATTCCTGCAGGAACAAGCCAACATCTGGACTCAAGCACCTGCATTATGGACTGTGAAAATGCCCTGAGCTGAGACGTAATGCTTGCAGAAGTCTTTTCCCACCTGATGGTGTTCCGGAAAACGCTTTACTGTGCGCTTTTGAGCTGACACACCTGAATTACTATGAGCACTTCCTTCAATTTACATGCAGTACCAGAAGTCAGAAATGCCACACTTGGAATCAGTCTTCTTTGACGGACTGGAGAATTGTGGGATGTCACTGGGATTCAATATCTGGCTCTGCTCTAAAAATAACAACTTTTTGACCAGGTTGTTCATTTATGTGCAAGTTCTTGAAGCCTGGAAAAACCAGGCGACAAAAACTTTAAACATCACCCGTTGCAGAAGTGAGACGACCCTTACAATGAAACCAGATTTCTGTCAGAGAAGTGAGACTGTGCTTCTTCTCTGTGGAAATTTGTGTGTGAAATTCTGGACATAATATGAAGCCTGTTATTTACCGTCCAGTGGCTGTCATCAACAGATTTTACTGTCACCTAGGACAGATGCTCTACAGCAATCTCATCAACATTACGTAATCTGGAATTTTGGCTCAAGAAAGTCATCACAACATGTATTGTCTTGGTGAGTAGCACCTGATTTTGTAAACCACTGCCATCGCCACAGTTTCTCTGAATTCTGATGCAAAATCACAACTACTCACTGACCTATCTGACAGACAATATGAATTCTTCAATGGAGTGGCATTAGCCTGAGAGTATAGTCCGGCAACCTCTATGTGACAGAAATGGAAGTACCATAACCAGAAAGAAAAAAAAGCCCGAAGTGTGGAAAGCGGCCCCTGAGGAAGATGAAAATGATTACGCATTCACAGGATGAGTAAGCAGCTGTGAAAACAGCACGTCAGCCATTTATGACTGACCTCTCCTAATTTCTGTATTAGCACTGAAATACCAAAGCAGGCACTCCAATATCCTGCTTTGCCTTGGCAGCTAGCGAAACACTTATTTGTGATCAGAACGTGAATGGCACCACAAACAGAATCATGAGTTCATATCCAGAATGCTGTGTACATGTAAAATACACTGAGTGATCATCTGACACAATGACACAATGCGCTGAGTGAATCAGTCCAGAGATGAGAAATAAAGGGTTTTACTAATGCTTTGGCCTGCAAACAATATCACACAGAAATTTGAATCTTTTAACTGCATCTGCAGCCAAAATAAGACTACAACCAGTTAAGGAGTCATTTGCGGCATGGAGCATTATTAAAAACCTTTAGGGGACCATCAATTACTCCATGCAGGTGGAATATCACACTGAAATGCTGATGAAGGACAAGACTAGTGAGAAAGGTCTTTATAGCAAGCTACTGCAACAAACCACTGATTGTTGTTCTTCTGAAAACCATGTTTGAGGCATACATTTACCAAAGGCATGTTATAACAACTGACTGAGATGAGCTGTCCTCCTAATACAGAATCAAGGGGGGCCTTTTTAATAAAAGAATACAGTAATTAATGTGCATAACCTACATATACATACAGTTAATATATCTGTATGGAACTTGCTACTTCCCACTAAAAAGGTGAAACAAAAAAGTCTCAACCTTTAATTCATTTTATAATGACTTAAGGTTTCCTACAGTGTGTTATACAAATGTGTTACTCCACACCAGAGATGCATATCGATATGTAATGCCTCCCTTTTTGTTTTTATTCTCCAAGTCTTTTTATTTTGTATCACACACCCTGAGAAGCAAACAGCCAAGGCACACAAATCTCCTACTTTGTGTACAGTAGGATCTTAATGTCAACAGCTGATGTTGAAGATGCCCGGCAAGACTATAAAATATACAAAAATCTTTAATGGGAGCAAATCAGTCAATAATCTCTGCTTTTCTTCTGAATACATCTAAAACGCACCTCTTCTCTAACCTACTGGAAAACTATTTCTGTCCACGGATCAGATCAGCTGTGTTGGTGGTTATTTCTTACATTAGCCAGCATGGTGAAGACAGCTGACTGCCACTGTTTCAGCGCCACAGCTCTGTTCAGTTGCTGCTGAAATTATATTAAGAAGCTAACTGGCTAATTCAGCTACTGGACAAATAATATGCAGTGCAGATCCCATGGTGAGACATTAAAAAACAGAAAATTATGAGCAACTGAGCCTCAGGATTATACTTTATACAATATTATAAATATAATAAATTATTAATAGAAATGATAAACTGAATACATTTACCAGTATTATTACCAGAAAATCTGCGATCGGCTGGCGACCGGTTCAGGGTGTACCCCGCCTCTCGCCCATTGCTAGCTGGGATAGGCTCCAGCCCCCCGCAACCCCGAAATGGGATGCGCGGGTATAGAAGATGAATGAATGAATGAATTACCAGAAAATCTCCTCATTGTGACTTTGCATTTATAAGAAACCTTAAGTCATTTAATAAAAATAATTCAAAGGGTAATTAATCATTAAAGAAAGGATTATGGGCCACGTGTTTTGGGGGGAGAAATAGGTTCCCATACATGACTTTACCAATTGCTAAAAGTAGCTAAGCTCTATTGTATGCTACTTTTGGAGGACACTTGTACTGAGAGCAACCCACAGCAGTAGAGTGCAAATATCTGTCAGGACAGCAGGAGTAGAACCCCTGATCCTGCCAATGTCGATAAGTTCAAATGATACAGCACCTATAAAAGTGCCATCGTGAAACGGATTAGTATGTAGCTTGTTGTAAACAGGAGCTTGCCGGCAAGATGGTTGACATCCCATGAGTACCCATGTTTTACCTTCATCAATGTACCATGTGCTTTTGGATTTGGACTGGGCTGGGGAATCAACAGAGCTGCCATTTAAAGTATAGTAAAATTCAGACTTGCTTCTACTGCCACACTGGTGACCTAATCCTGTAAATAACACAAGTACATGAAAAAAAACACACAGAGATAAGCAAAATGTGTACATGTGCATGTGTGAGCGTGTGTCTGAGTAGACCAAGTGAGAAATAAAAGCGTACAAAATAGCAGAAAAAGGTTAATTAATCAGCAACTGTTGTTAGTTTTTTCCATGAAAGAAACAGAAGAGAAAAACAAATCACCTCTAATATGTTGTGTAAAATGGAGTTAAGCATGCTCTCTATTATCTTTTTAAAGAGACATTCCACCAAAAGCGTTTGTTGCTTTGCTTGCCTACAATAGTACAAGCTTGACAGAGCCGTTTCATTTTAAGAGCTATTTAAAACAAAGAACAGACTTGTTCTATCGAGACAAGGGGATCCCTCAAAGGGATCACCACAACTTTGTGAGACCAACATCAGAGCGAAAAAGTTTGAGCGTTTTTATATTTTTTGAATCACAACCTGACAATTTTGATGGAATGCCCCTTTAACAATTATCATCACACCAAGCTGTGGGGACGTCAGTTAGGTGTGTATCACAGCAGCAGTGCAGTACCTTTGCTCTTTGGTTTGCTTTGGCCAGAGGACGACTTGTCACTGCTGGTGCCTCTGGGGGCAAAACTGTGCTTTTGCAGCCTTTGGTCCTGCATGGAATATTCTGCACAGCCCACAAATGCATCCACATTAGAGGCACAACCCACCATCAGCTTATCTAACTGCAGCTTAATAAAAACAGGTTTAAATATCCAACGAGAAGTCTCAAAAGTCTATTTAAATTTCCTTTGCTATAGGAAACATAATTTTAATGTATGACACTTTAGCCGATGTAATCTTCCATGTTGAACAGTGTTGTGCTACAGCCAGTGAAGTAATATTCTGGCCTCCAACATTTAGCCAATGGCAACAGATTGTGTGTTGCTTAAGGAAAGTTCCAGGGTAAATATGTTGTTTTTAACTGCACATCAATCTTAACTTTTACCACAAATGTTCTCGCCTCACAGTTGTGCAAACACACTCTTAACTGTCTAGTTCCACAAGCATCACAAATTAGGAACCAATGAATAACTTGTTTTGTTTGGGAATATAAAGTAGCTCTAGTGACAGCATGCACTTCATGTAGCCTGTCTAGAGTGTGCAAAAGGAAGGGTTTCACAAACAAGAGACACATTTGCAAAATTAAGAATCCCATCTTCACGATTTCCTAGATGCCACTCTGAATAGACAGAGAGGCAGCAGCAGCACACATAAACAAATCAATATGCCAATGTGGAGAACAAAGAGCCTGAGTATCTCACTTGACTTTCAAAAACAAGTGAGCCATGTACACAAAAGGCACTCTGTTCCCGCTGCAAGCAAAACACAAACTCAGAACGCTCAGAAGGAGCTCAGAACTGGTCCAAGAGAGGGACAGATTAGTGTTTTCAGAAAACACAAATAACTAGGTGACTCACCTGGCATTACGTCACAGATGGGGACGAGGCGAGTGTGCTCCAAACTGGCAAAATTACACAGCAACTTCCCATCAAACACGCCATCCCAGTCCCCTATAGGATTGTCCTGAAAGAGTTGGAGACATGAGAACCATATAAGCTTCCCAGCTGTTCTTCATCTCTGCAAAACTGATCAAGCTAGTGCCACACGTGCTTCTTCCCCTAGTATCCTCTTGGTGATTAATGAGGTCTGTTGTCTTATTGTTTAAAATGATGCTTAAGCTTGATCCTCTGTATTGTGTGTCCCTTGTATCCTTATCTTCTCCACATAAACAACAGATCTTCCACCTCAAATCCTTCCACCTGATGGCTCTACTTTCTCTGCAAGCACAGCCACACCATTCTTCTTCTTTAGTTTGGAATCCAGGATTCTGCTCCAGCGGGATAATCAAAGATAAGCGTGAGGCCAGGGCCACTCGCTGGAGAAGGCTGGGCGAGGCTGGACGCAGAGTGAGGCAGAGCAGTGGGCTCTCCTCAGCTGCCTGCTGGCCCCTTGCCACGCTGTTGGGTCATACAGCACTAAGTCTTTACCTCACTCCCCGCGTGACTGCCTTGCCTTTGTGTGGGTGGCTCAGATGCACTGAGTGGGCTGCTGCTGCTGCTGCTGTTGGTGGTGCTGCTGCTAACGATCAGCAGGCAAATGCCTCAGATATGTGTTTCAATCTCTCTATGACTACAATACAACTCCCGCCTGACAACAGTAGTCATAGATACCAGCTACTGGCAACAAGACATGTTCCCATAACATAAAGAGGAGCGGTCGTAAAAAAAGAAAAAGAACAACACTGGAAAGTCATGACAGAGAGGCTGAGACATTAACTCTGATAATGTGACTCTGTAACTTTCTGCACATTGCCACCCTCTACTGAGGCGAGAGCGAGAACAAATGAAATCATCGTGGCAGAGCATCCTTAGTCATGACTGACACATCATCTCACTTCATTATAAACAGCTGTCAAGATGAATATAAATGTAACGCTGAGTAGGTAACAACATTTTAAAAAACTGATGAAAGATAACACTAGCAAAGCAACAGAAGATGCGGATTTTACATGAATGAATAGTTGATGAATAGAATGAATAGTTTCCTAAGTTTACTGCCACAAAGCCCCCCACCCTGACTGGGCTGGTTTGTATCACTCACTGAAGCACCAAGATGACATTTTAAGAGTAACACACTCTGGAAGCCATAGTGGAAAAGCTCTGTTTTAGTCAGGGCGGAGGGCTGAACAAATGTAACTGGCTTAACGTGGATGTACTCTAAGTTCAAAGACAATAACTGTGCCAGTTGGGAGCATGCACATGAGACAAATGTATGATATTCGAATGACTCAAACCAGCAGTTACATAGTTTAAATTTAATGTGCAAAATTTGGATTTATTGAAAGAAGTGGCCCCTAATGAACTGTATTCAAAGGAAAAGTTCACCATTTTAGGAAATCTCAAGTTTTCAATCAATTCTTTCTTGCTTCCTGTAAAGCTGTAAAACGTCAAATCACTTTTTAAAAAATGTTTATGTGCCAGAATATTTCTTGGCTTGCCTAGCAAGCACAGAAGACTCCAGGAAGTTACTGACTCCTACTAAGAAAGAGCCAAACACATAACCGCCATAAAATTGCAATTTGATGCTTATACATGTTTATACAACGTGTTAATTAGTGAGCTTTAGAGGAGCTGGTTGGCAGATTTTGCTACCTTTGGACTGAGCAAGAGCTAGCTGTTTATCCCTGTTTCCTGTCTAAGTTAGTTAATCAGCTGCTTGTCGTAGCTTCATATTTAGCATGCAGACATGAAAGTGGTATCAGTCTTGTCGCCTATCTCTCAGCAGGAAAGCAAATAAGTGCATTTCCCAAAATGTTGAACTTCTCCTTCGAGGGAAGCAAGTCATATTGTCAGGGAGAAAAATGCCTTCGATCTTACTTTTTCTTTAACTGACCAACAGAAGCTGAAGTCCAAGACTGTGTACTTCTGTCAATTTTTTTTTTAAACAATTAACTTGATTGATTGAGGATTTTTTTTAAACAGAATCCTCACATTTGACAAGCTGGACGCAGCAAATATTGGATATTTACTTGATCAAAGACAATTTTCTGTCAATTGAACTAACCCACTCCAATCATTTCAGCACTATCTTGGCCATCATGATTTACTATTTGTTCCTGCACCTGTCTAGGCATAAACTACATTTTGAGAGAGAACCTTACTTACCATGTCAACTCCAACATAGTAGCCCAGACTCTCGTTGCCTGGCAGCAGGTCACAAAAAATTATGGTGCCTCTCTCCGGTCCGTCCCTGGTTTGCACCAGGACCCTGGAGTTGATCTCCAGTCGAGGGAAGTCCTGGTCCTCTTCCACCAGACTGACGTGGTCCACCTCCAGCTCGCCCAAAGGTTCATCATCATCATCCTCCCAGAGTTCAAGCTTGTCCAGGGCCACGAACACACCACACTCGTCCTCACAGCGGAAAAGTTGGCGGCCCTGGTAGGAGCCCTCTGTGAAGCCCTGGCCCCGGCCCTCCTCCTAGGAAACAGAAGTAAAAGAAAGATGACGAGATGACACGGAACAGGAGCAAGAGGGATGAGCAACCTATTGTAATAACAAGTAGGGCAGGTAGAGAGGCTGCTTGCTCAGCATTTGTCAGTGAAGGAAAGTTAATATGACAGAGCTGTGAGAGCGTATTATTGATTACTGCAGCAGGAATATGACTTGACTTACTGCGATGACAAACACATGGTACAGATAATAGATGCTCCTCACAAACCAAACTGTAATATACTGTGCTTTGTTTTTCAAATGCAGGCTTTGGATATGAAAATGTTCTCAAGCATTATTTGGGAAGGGGCATAAAATCTGGATTTTATCTGAAGCATACATGCAAACTTTGAGGCCTTTATATTGAGCTACAGTCTGAATGCTTGAGCTCCATCAGCCCACTCACACAAAATACAGCTGGACAAGAATAAAAACAACATTGTGCTGCAATAAGCAATCCTTTGTATTTTGTTACTTACTGCGCTGTACACACAGTACAGAATGAATGGCATGACATCAAATAATCAGATTTAGTGTTGAGATTAAAAGACTAGTTAACACAAAAGCTTAAATGTTGTCATCATCCGCTCGCCCTCATGTCAGTGAAAACTGACAACTGCAGCTTTGTTTTAGCCTTCTCTAGAACAACATCTGAAGCCAGACTCTATGGACTATAAACTCAAGAAATCTGAAGCCAAACAAACAATCTGGAAGTCCAACATGTACTTCCTCTAATCCTACGTTTTCCACAAATCACAACGTGCAATATATGTGGTGCACAAGACCTGACCTTCTCATGGCAAATGTCACACAAATATGAATGCTTAGCTTGCCATTCTGGCTTGGCAGCACTGCTTTGTGCTCCATACAAACAGTTCTAAAAAGTCACCAAAACTGCTCTACAATAGACAGCAAAAACTTTGATTTGTTTCTGGGTCCGTTTTCTTTCCAAACATGCCAAGTGAGTTGTATTTACAACTTTCCAACACCAAACAAGTGCAAGTTGAAAAGCACATGAGAAACCAGCAAGACACTTAGATTAGTGTGGAGACACAGTCTGGATGAATAAATCTGGTGGTTGTTTTTTCCTCTCCATAATGTACAGTTTGTAGGTACTGAAATGCATTGATCTTAAAATAGCACACTCACACTCCAGCAAATGAACTGTGTTGTTTACAGAATCACATACTTCTTTCAGTATTATTTATTTGGAACAAGAGTACTTAAATACATTGCAATTGCTACGATCATGCTGGACTATCTGCACAAGTTGCAAAGACACAAACATAACCTGCAGGGCTTAAAGCAAGGAATATTTGTACGCCTGAAACATTAACGAGGCAGTGATGCACGGATTGCAGCTACATCCACGGGCTCTAATCCACAGATCAGGCAGGCCAGGTCTCAAAAATTAAGATTCTGATGAATAGCGGATGGAATGCAGGTGGGTGGAAAAATATAATTAAGAGTAAAATATCAATTACATTATCTGAAGCAATGTCCTCGGAGCAGAAATGATAAGTGCGTACCTCCATTAAGAGAGACGCTTTGCGTTTCCGCACAAGGCACAGCAGTGTAACTCCATAGATTAAGCTATTTAAATTTCCCAACACGCCAACAGGACTGGTCAGAATAATATTAATTGATGTTCCGTGTTCTTCAGCACATGCAAAAGGTCACACATACAGTCCTGATAAATCCTCGCCATTAGAGCTGCCAGAAAAATTTACTTCTAAAGCTAAAAGTTACTACAATGTTTAGTTTTGCTGCTGCTGTGACAATACTCTGCGCATGGAAATGTTTAAAATTACTGAAAGCAGCCTCTCTAATCATTAACGTACATCATTAAAACTCAGACATCAAAACAACACACCATAAAGAAATCGCCTGGAAAGCTTGCGCTGCTGAACATAATATTAAAGGCAATATAAGCAACAGGGACTGGTAGAGGTGGAGTCAAATGTCCGTGTGAGTGTGGATCTCTAAATCAGACAAAATAATTCATCTGGGTGGGTGGCATGTGGATGATGTGTGCGTACATGGAGATTCATAGGACATAGGAGCAGATCCGCCTATCACTAGCGTGGGATCGGGAGGAATGCAGGGTTCACAAAATGAAGAAATTAACTGAAAATGAACATGCGCATTTAAAATGCTAAAAACATAGCCGAGCAAGATGTAGGCTACAAGCCTGATGGATGGTGGCGGCGGCGCATATTGCAACCAGTTTCCAAAAAGAAAAGAACACCAAATCTAATCGTTTCTAAATGTGAATCTTCATGTTAACCTGAATCAAAGCACAACTTTTAAAGCCATAAAGAATGTCCAAAGAAATGTCTTTCAACTTTTCAGCCCTCACTCCTCCATTGGTGTCCAAACATGCAGCATGATAAGCCCACTATTGATAAAAGATTGTCAAAGTAGTCCAAAAGAGAGTGATATGAAAACTAAATGAATAGCCTATTCACTGTGGTGCTTCTTCAAAGTGGTGTGGTCACGTCCATTACTGAGCTGACACATAACTGAGCCACAGTGTAACCAAACGTTTTCATCAATAAAGTAGAGCTACTTTAATTATACATACGTACTGTAGACATACAGCCATATTCCTGCCAGAACTATTTTCAAATGTAAAACGAACATTCCAGATTTCAGGAGTCACGCCAAAAAGTGACCGTCCGCCAAAAACTAAATGCAGACTGTTTTAAAGCTTTTTAGACTGGTAAAAATGATTGGATTGGTTACAATCTAGCAGGTAAAATAATGTCGGACAAATAATGCACAGTCATAAGGATAACTGCAAAAGAGATAATTTCATTATGTTATATATAACCCATCCTTAAATCATGTTAAATAGTCTGGTTTCCAAATATAGGCCTAAAAACGCAGATTATACATATTCAACACATATAAACATTTGAAACAATGGTATAAAATCGTCTATAATCACTTAGGTCTCATGTCTGATTACACTATGAACTGAAGAGACTTCTCTGGCCACAACTGAGATTATTTGGTTACAAGAAACATTAAACTTTCACAAAGACATACTTGCTATTACCACGGACAGAAAGTTGTGTGTGTATATTTGCGTGTTGGGACTGTTTGATCCAGATGAAAACAGTTGTAAACTGGGCGAAAGAATCAGTTTTTGGCAGACGATCACTTTTTGGCAGTGCCGGAGAATTTGAAGTTATGAATCTGATTGAATGAGATTGCACTGATGTAATGCTATGTGATCACATTAAATGATTGCCTGGAATATACTCTAATGTGATTGGCTGAAAAGGAAGGACACATCTGACTGTCTACAGATAATTTCCTGTTGGAAAACATGCATTTGCAAGTGGAGCCACATCAGAGGACTCTAAACAAACCCACACACAAAAGCAGTGAGGTTCACGCACGACAAGCAGTTTGTAAATGAAGGCTCAGCAGTTTGTCTATAAATGTAACAACATTCAAATATGTTTTGGATGAAAATTGCAAATACGCTTATATGTTTGTGGATTTATGCTATATCTATTTACAACAGCTATTTGTGTCTTCATCAGAAATACATTTGTGAAGCCTCTTTTTTTATGAGGATTTGCTTTTACATCTATATACAATATTCTTGTGTCCACTGAAAAATGTTTTTGTGGAGAGAGTCATTTATGATATATTTTACATTTGTGAATATTTCTGTGTGAATGCATTAATATTGAGACACCGAAAAAGAAACAAAAGGCACTTGAGTTCTCACCAGCAGCTCCACTCCAAACCAGATTCCAGAGAGCGCTCTATCAGGCAGCAGTGAGCCCTTGAAGCGGACCACCCCAGGCAGCCGTTCATCCCCTGAGCGCAGCTGGACGCGTACCTTTGAACCACAGTCAATGTCGCGGACGCGCTCTAGCCGTGACTTGTTGCAGAGCAAAGCATATCGCTCCTCACAGTTGGTAATGGGGAACAGCAGCTCAGCCAGCTTCTCATCTAGCTCTAGCACATCCCGCTCATCCAGGCTCAGCACCACGTTGGTCTGGTCCAAGATGCGGAGACTTTTCTTGCCCTTGCATGGGGGCAGTGTTCGCCCCAGGCTGTTGCGCTCCTGGCAGGCCTGACCAAGACTGCCACGGGGGATTCTCAGGGTCTTCTGAGGAGGCTTCTCCACCGTACACTCCTTTATGACCATGTAGAAGCGCCAGTCTTCCCTGAAGCCCCCGCTGGGCTTCTCCTGGCTCCACAGGGCAGAGCTCATGGCTGCATGCTAGGCAGGAGGTCCAACATCAAGGCAAGCTTGACCTCTGGTCTGTAGGAACATGTAACAAATGACCACCTTTAAAAGACGTACTCAGGGAAAAGAAGACACATAGAGTACAATTGAAATTAAAAGTGAAAGCTTGCTGGTATAGTAAATTGTCATGAATTTCCACAGCATGTTTTCAATTAGTTGGCCAGCAAAATAACAGTAAATGCTTACTAATATACCCCACAGGGCAAAGGACATGTATGTCCTCATATGCAACAGTCTGTGTGTTTTTGATTAGACAGCTGAAGCATTCTATGGTTTGAAAAAGTGCATTTGTGCACCACAACAGGTTAACCAGAAATAAAAGTGCAACAATTGATTAAACTAAGCACTGTACAAGTTGTATATATAGGATCAACAAAAGTGTTATAGTACAGAGTTTGTATTTCAGTTGGTACCACTACAGTATCTCATTCCTGAGCACAGATTAAAACCAAGTAACTACCACAACGTGTTTATTTTGTCTCAAAGCAGACTTCTGCATTAACAAGCAGAGATAGTTATATTATTCAGTTGTAAATGAATGGATGGCTGATGGTGAGCCACACCGACATTAGAAACTTCTGACCATGATCAAACATTTGGTAAATTATTCTTCATCACATTCAGGTGAAGGAATGTATTTTCTGAATGGCGACGGCTGCTGATCCCCACGTTAAGAAACACAAAAATAGATTCCAATCTGCAAAGTAACTTTACGCCTTTATTCGCTGATTACTCATCTTTAACTAACAGATCTCTGACCCACTTTGCTTGTTGTGGTTTGTTGTGAGATGTGTAATAGCTCACGATGGCCTTGGCTGTGGATTCTGCTGGCCAGTCGTCCCTGCGCAGTAGCCCCTGTTTTTAGCAGCAGCTCGTGTGCCATTACTCATATCTACTAATTTGAATATGCTAAAAAAAGATTTAATCTAACACCCAGGGCAAGGCTCCGATACCAGACAGCTGGATTTCCCCTGATGACACCTCAGATGTGATGATCAACCACCCGACACAGACAAGAGCACATTACATCCGTCATTTGCTTCAAGCATGATACATTCAATATTAACTTGGTTATCATATTGTTTTCAAGAAAAGCTGTAACATCAACAGCGTAACAGCTTATCGGCATTAAGACAATATCGTTATAGCTAAAGCCATACAGGGCTAAGAAACAGCACAAGTAGAAAATTGAAAGTAATTTCAGAACTGACATGGGCTAGCGCTGACCTCATCTGACATGTAGTTGACGTTAGAGTGTCCTCTGAGGTGACGAGCACGTTAATTACGTTTTTGTTTATTCTTGTGTCAGAGCCACTGACTGCAATATCGGTATTCGTTTTCATGAGCATTTTCCCTGACAACCAGAGCAGCAGTGTGTCATCACCAGGCAAAAGCTGTCAGTCAAAGGCCCTTTTAAGAGAGGGAAGTAGCTAGCGTACCGTCAGCTAAAATGCACCAAACAGTCATTTACGTTCCCTGCTAACGACACGGACACCTTACCTTTGATACGCGTCAGCTCACTTAGAGGCTACAGATGGCTGTCATTTCACATGTCCATCTCAATTAGACACAGGCCTCTGAAAACAAGCTATATTCCTCCCGTGGTAACCGCTGATTAGCTAAATGGCTAGCTAATGCTAACGGTCTAACAAGCTAAGTATCACGCTTAAGTTAGCCCAGCGAGCTGCTCGACAGCAAGCAGGCTGGCAGAGGACTGCCACCCACTACAGTATGCTATCAGCATTTAGATAAAACTGTTCTCCATGGGAAATACGTGAAACAACACAGTGAATGGCTACTGCTTTTAAATATATTATTTACAGGAGACGACCTCACGAAACTTAATGTATGACTTCATTGCACTCCCTGAGAGGCATTGGTCCTTCGCTTAGTTCTCAAGCGCTGATTGGCTGCTCGTTGTGTTTGTAACCAAGACCATTCTGTGGGGTTTTCCCATGAATGGCAGGTCATAGTTAGGTTGAAGTGTATCTGTCAGTGCAGACGATGCTATCTGGTGAACTACAGGCAGTGGTGGAAGGAGTACGATACAATACGAAAGTATACAAAAAAGGAAAGAAAAAAAAAAAAGAATAGATCAGGTGAGCACTAAAGAAAATTACCAAACTAAATCTAAATTAACTAGATAAAGATTAAGTAGACCTAAATTATTTTCAGCAATACCTATTTAGAATCAAAAGTAAAAGATGCTCAATATGCAGAATTCCCCCCCTTAATTGTGCTGTATATTATATAATGTGTTACACATCGTATTGTTGGATTGTTATTAGTGATGCATTCATAGTATATATGAAGCATTTTAATGTTGCAGCTGGTTGAGACAGAGCTATTTACCACAGCTTTATATATTGTGGGCAGATTTAACATATATCACTGTGTCATATTCATGTGTGTTGGATGGAAATTTGAATCCAAAACTAATAAATTGTCAAATAGTAGGTAGAACAGTAACTTGAGTGAATTTGTTAATTTTCCAACACTGACTACAGGCAGCTTATTTTCAGGAGAGACAAACTGCTTGTTTTTGTACATTACATTTGAACAAATTGTTTTCTTATTATTATAGTAGTAATTGTAATAATAGTAGTAATGGTGGTGGTGTTATGGGATCCTATCACCACCTACACCTACAAAAGAAACCCAAGATATTGATGAATATATTTTGTGTACTTGGATAAACCCTGAAAAGTGGTATTTTGTTCCTCTAATCAGAATATACTTTGGCAAACACATTTTACATTTTACATTTTAATATAAAATATTTTCTGTAATAAATAGAAACAATCCTTAAAGCACAGTCCTACACAGTCCCCAGACAGCTTAATACCAAATCAGAAGACCAGTCTTGATTCACGTTGTGTCATCTCTTCTACTTCCTCCAAACTGAGGTCATTGTTTCTCAACCTGCAGTATGATGTGAAAAGACAAAATCAATCACTGACGATGCACAGCAAGTTTGGAGAAAAAAACTAAGCCAAAATAACATTTTTGCCATATTAGGATACGGTTTCAAGCATCAGCATTACGGCCACGCACTGCGATGCAAACAGCATCCAATCAAATGTGCCAACCACACAAGCAACAAACAGTGGGAACTTTTGTATTTGTGAGTGTATGGCTCAGTGTTCATCCCATACCATATTGATTTCACATGAGCGCTGTGTTCTAGGGCTTGAATGAGACATTCCACCCCTGTTCTGGTTATGCAGTTGTCTGTCAGCCTTTTACAGGAAATAAGAGGGTGGAGAAATTTAAGCACTACTCTGCAGTGACTATTCAAATGTCAAATGAGCCATTTGGTTAACACAAGTGTCATGTACATTGTCAATACAAATATAACTTGTCTCCAACACTTACCAAAGCTCTTCCAGTGATGTACTGTTCTTGACAATGTTTGCAAGGGCACATGCTCCTGCACTCCCTACACCATTGCCCACCAGGCTACCGTTACATAAAACATATTATACATACAATTGGTCATTGTGCAACTTCTCACAAAATGCAGAGTTTCATATTTATATATTTCATATTTCATATTTCCACACTGTCTTAAGTCTGCCAATATTGAAAGCGACTATTACCTAAGCCACACTAGAGATTTGCTGCTCTCTAGGGCTCTGGCAAGGGCCTCTGCTCCTGCATCACCTATCTTATTGCCCCAAAGCCTGTGAATGCAGAGAAAGAGTTGTAAGTTGAAATGCACTACCAGCAAGATGCATGCAATTTTGCAGGAGGACTTTTACCCTAAATGCTGCAGTGAACAGTTGAATTTCAGTCCCTCTGCCAGCTGCTTTGCTCCCTCAGCTGTTATTTTATTGTTGCCTAGCCTGAAAGAAAACACAGAAGCTTATTTGCTATACATTTTACACTACACAGTCAAAGTGCATATTATTATAGTTCCATATTAGTGTCACATCTGATGAGAAAATACTGCATATGCTGACCTTAGAGCAAGGAAATCCTGTTTGGTTTTCAGAAGATGAGAAAAGTGCTGTGTGCAAGCATCAGTTAGCTTGTTGTTGAAGAGCCTACAAAGAAACAACATGATTATAAAAGGGCCACTGTCATGATAGTGTTAATAAGTACTCATCCTGACAATACTTACGCAATTTTCTGGAAGTTGTCACATTGAATACCTTTAGCAATCAGTTTGCGGATCCCCTCATCTGTAATATTATTGTTCCTGAGGCTGATAAAGGGAAATATGGGACACTTAAGCATAACATGTCTTTTCTGCCTTATAGTAATGTATAGTGCTGTCTAGTGCTATTGTGGAAGCTGAGTTCACTCTAATGAATAAATGGGAGGAAGAATGCAACCTTTGAATACTCACTGCAGGGAATTACAAATGTGCATGCAGGGAAGAAGCTGCTCCACTCCAACATCACCCACTGAGTTGTTGTCCAGCTGGAGGCCTACAGGATTCCTCAAATGCTGAAGCACATAGGCTAGTGCAGTGCACTCTACAGGACCAATGTTACAGTAGGTCAGTTTCAGGTGGTCCACCTGCAGCTTACTCATGGCATCTTTAGCAATCCTGCTCTCCTGCATCTCATAGATGCATTTGATAAGCCAGACAAAGTCTGGCATCGCATGCATGCTCTTCTTCTCCCCCTCCACAGGTTTAGGGATAGACTTGAAGTGTTTCTGCATGCCCTTGGACAGGCATCTCACCACCTGTCTGACCCTCTTCTCCAGCACAGTGCTGGGGCAACATTGGAGCCACAGGCTTTGATGGCGCTGGGACAGTAAACCTGACACAAAAGTGGCTGTGATTTGCAGATTTGCTGTTTCAGCTGCTGTAGCTTCCCTCTCTAAAGCCCACTCTTGATGGTTAGAGGAAAGCAAGCAGGACCTGAAGCATGCACTGATCACGTCTGTCTCCCTCATGTCCTTCGTCTCAAAGAGCTTAGGAATAGTTGAGTGGTTGGTGTTATTTGACAAAACAATGTACAGAGCAGCAAAGAAACACTGTAAAGTCACATGAAGGAATTCATAGCGTTTACTGTGGGTGGAGGACATGTCTTTGCTTTGTATGAGAAAGCCCATGCAGATGTCCTTTTCAGATACAGCACATGTCTCCAGGTCTGCATCTGTGAAAATGTAACAGGTGGTTCCTATTCCTTCAAAGGCAAGCTGCCCTAGGTGCAGGACCATTTCTAGATGTTCCTGGAGCCAGCCCAATCCCACGGTGCTCCTCAGCAAGCTTTGGTGTTGCAAGAAGTGCTGCAAGATCATTAGGTACACGTCGGTGATTGTTTGTGGACTGCCCTCTCCACAGCCTAGCAGCTCCTTATGGCACTGTGAGACAATCCAGCAGAGGACTGGACTATGACAAAGTCCAAGTAAAGCAGTGTTTGTCTGCAGGGACTCCAAAACCTTTGTAGCCACAGCGGGGTCACTGTGATGCTTCCTCACAAAACAGTCAATCCCACCTGGAGAAAAGCCTTTCAGGAGGACCTCTTTGTAAAGGTGTTTCTTCAACACAGGGACCACTGCCTCTGGGCGACTAGTTACCACTTTCCGCACTCCCTTCATTAGGGAACCCTGGATTAAGTTGAACAATAGTATATGAACAGGTGCACGCTGGGTGGGGCAGCAGAGCCGCTGCTCATCTGAAAAGCTCTGCTTGAGCTCATCCAGGCCATCAAAAGTGAAGAGGATGAGATGCGGGTGGTCCAGGATGAACTGGAAAATCTCTTCCTGCTTCCTGTCTGGCCAGCAGCAGTGCTGGAACATCAATTCTTGGATAGACAGCTCCCTGTGCTCTGAGTTCAACCTGCGACAGCTGAATGGAAATAGAAGGAGAAATTCCTGTAGGGCTGCCCCGCGAGCCCAAAGCAAGTGTAGCCTCTGGAGTAACGTGCTCTTCCCACTGCCTGCCTCCCCAGACACTAGCACTGTGTCGGCCTGCTCATTCACTGTACCCACCGTACCGACTATGTCCTCCAGGCCCAAAGGTCCATGAACATCAGCACAGTCATGAGCTAGTTCCAGCTGGCCTTCAGTGTAGATGTCATCCAGGGACATGTGGCTGGTCCCTCCATAAGTACTGAGAAAGCAGCTCTGGGCAGACACAGAACTGCTGAGCTTCTTCTGATACTTAA
Organism: Chaetodon auriga; assembly: GCF_051107435.1. Taxonomy (NCBI): domain Eukaryota; kingdom Metazoa; phylum Chordata; class Actinopteri; order Chaetodontiformes; family Chaetodontidae; genus Chaetodon; species Chaetodon auriga. The sequence continues at coordinate 9,816,625 of NC_135074.1, read as the reverse complement.
AGAACTCTGGGACAGAAAGCATGAGATAAAGTACTGAGATGAAGTACAATAAATACACAGCAAAGCAAAATATTATACACTTGTAACATGGCATGCTGACAACTGGTCTTTTCACATTTTTTTTTATTTTTCCACCAAGGAAATGCATGCATTTTGTATATTTCAGACAGATCACCCACAAGTTTATGCAAGTATGAGCATCTGCCATAGGTTTAGTTTGCACCTACATTTGTGTATATAATTACATACTGTAATAGTTTTCAGCAAGATTATAATGATATACCTTCGGAAGGAGTCAATTTCTCCTGGTTCAGTGGGGATCCAGATTCCTGTTTTTGCTGAATGTACTGCAGTACAACCTTTGCCGCTGATTCTCCTTTTGATCTGACGTGGTCAAGCAAACGCCTTGCCTGATAGACATGTCAACAGCAACAGATTCAATATTAATTTCAGTATTTTCGCATACAGTTACTCTCTTTCTTGCTCAGAGTTAGATTGGAAGATCGATACAACTTTTATGTTTTTAGTACCCTAGGTTTCAAGGTAGCACACAGTTAGCTTAGCTTAGCACAAAGACTGGAAATGGGCAAACAGCTAGCCTGGTTCTGCCCAAAGTTCACTCTTTATATCTTGTTTGTTGAGTCCTTGGGAGAATCCAAAGAGTAAAAAAGACACACTGTGGTGTTACGGGACTCAGGGCAAGCTCTCAGCAAGAAAGTCAGTGTAAAGTGTATGAGCATCTATTTTTAGAAAGAAAAAAACTAGACTGTGGGTGTATGAGAAGTGCAAAAAAAAGCATCAGTTTAATTCCATTTTGAATGAAGTACAGTAATAAGAAGTTGTCAAGCCACAGTGTAATAATGTGTGTTAAACATGAACCATTTACTGTACCTGCTGAGAGGGGGTGTGTATGGGGAGACGCACTTCATTGCAGTCTGCTGAGGTAAAGTGTCCTGACACAACGAGAGCTTCTAGAGCACCATCAATGCAGCCTTGTAGCTTGCTGACCAGGCTTGGTCTTTGAGTCAGAAGAGTCTGAGCAGATGTGCTCTGGTGCTCTTCTTTTTCTTCTAGATATGAACAGCATCCTGACAAAGACAGGCCAAATTCCTGTACTTCAGGTAGGACCTGTTTGAGAGCAGCTAGGAAGAACCCACAAGTGTCCACTCCCTTTGTATAAACCAGGTCAAGTAATTGTCTGGCATTAGTGTACAGCGCCCGACCTGGTACCTGTATGTTCTGGTAGTCCTCCCATATGAGCTCCCCCTTGGCAAGTAGTATGTCCAGCACCCGTTCCAGATTTTCAGCTGACCCGCTGCTGCACAGAGCATGCAGTATCTCTGTCCGTTGTTTCAGCACAAGTTCCTGGACAAACATGCTTCTTGCACGTCAGCATCCATACTCAGGGACATCCGACGTGTACTTATGCTGCTTCTAGTATCACAACCTGGCACAGCAAACACCCACATGCCATCAAGCAACTAACAGCCACCACAAGTTTCGTTTTCATTGTCCTCATTTGATACTGTGGGATGTCCTCACTAATACCATTACCGTTTCGTACACAGTGACCACCCTCATTTAACACATGTACAAACACACAAGATTAGCCTAAGAAACTTGAACTGCAAAGGTATGCAACACATAGTAACAGCAGTGTAAGATTATCACTCACGAAATTGCCTCCACAACCGAGAACTTTCTTCCCTCCAGCTGTCATTTGAGTAAAGAGGCTGCACTACTTTAGACTTGTCTCTTCCTCTTTTCACAGCTGAAAGTGAAACATGTTCTGTCACCGAGTCCCCCCTGTAAAATGGCAAATCAAGCATTACCTTCTCTTGCCAGCAAATGACATCAAATGAAACTTCAACAAAATTCAAACACAAACTGGACTGACCTGCAGCATAGTGTAATACCTGAGTGCACACATCACAATGCAACATTCCATTCACTTCCCTGTTTTTTTAAAGCAGAACAAAAGCGATGTTTCACAGTTGGTTGCTGCAGGAATTGTAGTTTGCCACATGCTAATGCTCAATGCTCAAATGCATTGACATTTCCTCATCCTCGTAGCAGAGCTTTTCCGGGTGAGTGTACTGCATTTAGTAAAACCATAAAGAGGAAGTAAAGTTTTTAAAAAGCAGAAGCTCTGGCACAATTAAATAGACATGGTTTCATTTGTCATCTTTACAAGAAAAGCCACCAGAAATACACTAAAGGGGAAAGATGTTGGTCCAAATCAATGGTTACATACTAGTTGCAATTTGGTCATACAGCCACTTGATGGAACTATTGCATATATAAAATAACCTGGTTCCTTCATGCTGACGATTATTCTGTTTCTTACCTTCTGACACATGACTTCATTCCTCTTTTAGTGACATTTCTTTATTCCTTTTTAGATCTCAGACTTCATCCCATCATCCTATCGCCACAGCCCTCTTTTTGTGCACCATGTAAAGTTCATTTTCAGTGGAAAACCTTTGATGATTACAAGCTATTATGTGTGAATTTGAAAAGGTTTTTTTTGGAAAAAAGACATGCAATGTGATAATGTTAGTATGGTAATAATCCTACAGTGTTATAACTAATAAATCTGTAGCCACTGGGAACCTTCAACCTTGCCAGCGTGCTGTGTATCTGATGTAAACTTCAAAAAGCACATATAAAAGACAACCCTGGAAACGGCTCGTGTTGTGTTTGCCTCTTACTCCCCTTGTGTTCTTTGATGTCAAGATTTAAAAAAGTGCAAGAATGACTTTTTGGACAGTCAGATGATTTATAATTATTGTTATTATAGCTCCCTCCTGAGTACCATGATTAGTTTACTGTGTGTCTTCACTGTGCCCCGTGGGGGAAAAATCTCAAACACAGAAAGGCAGGAGTAATCAAAGACAGACTGGAATAAAACTTTTTAAAGCGAGTTTCTTTTTTTCATTCTTCTTCTTGTCTAAGAAACAGGCAACTCCACCAAGGGGAGTGTAATGCAGAGTGCTCTCTGTCAGGCATCCTACATGAAGCTCTAACGTGGAGTTCTGTCATCCAAATCACAGTAGGGGGTCCAGACAAGTTTGGATGGATAAGAGAGAAGGTAAGATATTGTCAATAGAAAAAATCCAGACATAATCCCAAAAGACATCTCTGAGTATTTCTGTCCTCTGTTGCAACAGAATTCTTAACACCTTGTGTCAAAGTAAGGAAAATATGTGGCTCCAATTTCATCTACTTGGACTACATAACCTTCTTCATTATTAATGAAGACATGTTTGGACTAGTTAAGCGTGGACTAGCCAAGAAACACAATTTTTCTGCATATGTGGCCAAAGCCATAACTCATTAACTTTGAATTACTAACAAATCCAGATTTGGATAAAGTCTGAGTTATGTTCTTCTGCTCGTGATTGTTTGAATAGTCTGTCAGCTTGCTGTAAACGTCATATCTCCAAATAGTCAGCAATCTAGGAATTAAGAAAAGTTTAGATAAGATGGGTTGGCAGGGGAGACTGCTATACATCACACGTCCAGCTGCCTTTGTTGTTGGAGCAAAACAAGGGTTTGCATTGTACTAGCAAATCATGCACCATAGGTGTTCAGTCTGTGCTGAGCCTAAACTGAGGACTTACTTCTTAATTGGCATCAGGCATCCACTGTTCAATGTTGCTTTTGGTCTGATCTCAAGAAAGATTTCAACAGCCAGGGTTTTTGGATCAAGAGAGAGAATTACTCTGGGTCTTTATGTTCCTCCAAAATTTCTTTACAGAACATCATTATGAGAGCTTATTCATTTTTTCTACCGTAGACACACAGATAGGGTGACCTAAAATTGCCCTGGAAGATCCACTCCTCAGCTTGCAGTTTACTGGGCATGAAAGTAAAGTCTTGCTCCATATGGGCTCAGTTCAGCTCTGTGTACTCCAGTAAAATTGCTGCCCAGCACTAAATAACCTTGTCCACCCAAGTCAAGTTTTAAACTGTATGTCAATGAATAACAGTGCGGTTCAGTGCTGGATCCACCCCTCTCTCATAGCAGAGATGAAATACTTTGGCTCCAGTCAATTCATAGCTGTGCATTCTTTCTGTGCAGATATCAAAAGCACATGTGGTGAGCTCAGTGTTAGGCCAGGTGCACTGATGTGCTGTGTGTGAGCTGATTGGTTTGCCAGACACAGAACTCCCAGAAGCAAATCAGCACATCTCATCCTCTATGAAGTCTGAAGTAAATCCACATGCAAGTTGTCATACACAACCAATTATCCTCATGTTCAGCAATAATTATTTATTTGTACAATGTTGTGAACTTTAAAAGAATGCACAACTGTACCACACAAAGAGCCGCACTACAATGACACAAATACAGTACACAAAATGATACAAGCAAAGATTCAATCAATCGGCCAACACAAAATAACATAAAAACTGTATTTTACCATTGTGATGGAAAATGCATATGTGACAACAACACACAGTAACATACATCTATACAGCCATGAAAACAAATCAGTCTTTATGTCATTCCACTGTAAGAGATTGGGGACAAAATCCAGTCTTCATTATGTGCAATGACGCAAAAGCTAAAGTCTTATTGCTATGAACTTTCCTTCATGGTGTTCAGTGGAGGGATGGTAAAATAAAGAGGAACTCTGGAACATACCCACTTCATTTGTTTAACGTAGACTGCTGAAGCCTAATATCAACTTCAGATACATACAGATGAGATGGGGATTGATACAGTGTTTACTGGACTGGTATAGTATTGGTTCTATGATCCACAGTAATTTGTAATGCGTAGCTACAACTTCAAGGTAATATCTTAATTAATCAACATTCATAAATAGCTGACATTAATATTACAATCTCAAAGATTCTCATCTCAATAAACATCTGTTAAGTCAGCGTCTGTCGCCAAATGAGGTCACGCAGTGGTGCCTGAGCTTATGGTGCAGTGATGACAGTGTTGCAGTATTTTTATATCTATAGTATTACAAACTGGGTGTGCAAACCAAACATTTCCTACTGCAGCAGCATCACCTTAAAAGCATTTAAGTGGCGAAATACTTGTTGACTTTTATTGGGAAGAAGTCAAATAAAATGCAAGACAACAGCCATTTTCCAATTTTTTTTTAAACAGTGGATCAGTTTGAGATCTTGCCACAGTGAGCCGTGAAATGAAGAGCTGCGGGCAGCAGGCTGCACACCTCCAATGTCCCAGCAAGGCAACAAACTCCTTTCACTGTGTCCTGCTGTTTGCAGACTTGTGCTGTATGCAGCATAAAAAAAGGTACAGTTGAAAGGTTAATTATTGTCTGACTTCTTTCTTAAAACAACAGTAGTTTTGCTGCCCACAGAATTCTATGACATGCAGCATTAAGCCACACTTATGAAAATGTAAAGAAAAAACTCAACCACCTCATCAATGGTGTCGAGCAAAAAAGCCGTTATACATGAACACCTGGAATCTCACATTCCTCTGAGACAGAGTGGTGACAAATAAAGAAGAATTACCTCATTTGATTAATGAGACATTAGCAGTAAGAGGATCATTACGTACAGTAATACTAAAGCAATGCAGACGTTGGAGCCTCAAATTGACTCATACATTGGAAGGATTAGTGCAGAATTGGAAAAGGCCTCCCCAAGCCAGAACGAGAGCTATTCAACAGAGGAAGTGGATGGCATCTCTTTCAGAGGAGCACATGTGCATGACCATGTGTACGTGGGTGTGGGTGTCAATCAGGATTTAATTGACAGGAAGATTAAAGCTCACATCTGAGAGCCCCCTGCCCCTTTTTTTCGGGAGCAGCCAAGTTGAAGGAGCCTGGTCTCCAGCGTCTGCCCGAAGTTTGGGGTGCTGCGCTCAAGGTTAGCGCAGGCACCCCGCTGCGTGTGCGCTGTCTGAGATGGGTCCTACTTGTTGGACATTCATTATCAAACTCTGTTTGCTCCTTTCATCTGCAGCTTTCTGCAGCACTCAACGTAAACTACAGAGGCACCTTGCAGCTTGACATCTCTCCATTCACTCTGTACCTTAAACAGCATGCTGCCACATCAAAGAGCTGCGGCTGCCTTTGATGTTGCAAAAAGAAAGAGCTCCAATGATCTACTAAAAACCAATGCAACTTTCTGGAGCCTTGTTTTATTCATTTGCTATCTCTAGACTTCTGGACTCGGTCTCGAGAAGTCCAGACAGCACATTTGTAATTTGGAAAAGTTGTACTGTGCTCTTCACAAGATAAAGTGAAGGAAAACTGGTCAAAAGAGAGTCTACAACCTCTAACTACCTCTTACTTATATTGCCATAGTGACGTTTGTGTTTTCAGCATTATACTTCCGAATCATATCTTCAAGTTGAAGGGGACTGTCAGTGAGCATCAGCTTTAAAGCTTGTGTAAAATGGCAAAGCCACAGCAAACATCCAGTACTACTGACTCTAACTAAAAAATGGGTCAACACGTCCCTTTATACAGGGCATCACATTAATGCATGTATTAATGCACAAAAATGAAAAACATGAAGGTGACAAGCTTTGTTTTCTGATTCTACCACTGCTGCAAGTCGGGTAGTGGGCATATCAAGAATAAAAGAACATTCAAGTGCTTCTACTAACGATGGAGCAGCTTCTTAATATAACAATATCCACATTTATATCATCAAGATCATTCTTAATAATAATATTTTCATTGTGTAAGTTTTACATGCAAAATATTGATTAATATATTTCATAGAGTGTACAAATTCCATGAAAGACCAAACTGGCTCTATCTGTCTCTCTGCCCTCTCCTGTATCCCGAGTCTGTGGTTCTCAGCCGCAAATGCATTCATTCCTACTGAAGATGTAAATCATTAAAAAGGGGTTTCTTTTTCTTTCTTTTTTTTTTTTTTTAACAAAAACGCTTAATACTTCCCTTAAACAGCTGTGCAAGGCACTTTTTAACTAACTTTACGGAAACATAAAAAAAGAGTGCACTTGTTGGGGACTATTTTTAGCAGTGGATTAATGCATATATGTAGTTTGTATTTACAGCTGAAGGACAGTGTATGTGGGATTGACAGCAGATGCAACAGTGCTCATTTATGCGTTGCTTTCAGTTTTTGGACCACAGAGCATCTATAGCACAAGAATACAATATACCAGGCTTTGGCTGCACAGACAATACGTGTTAGTTAAATCTATCTGGAAGTAATCACCTTCAAAGTGTTTGTCTTTTTCTTCCCGGTATTCGGGCAGTTGATTTTGTCCTTTCCTTGTTGCTTGTTTGCTTCTCTCTGGTACAAATGGCAGGTGATGACACTGAAAGATGTAAACTCTCTACAGGACACAATGGCCCTTCTGTGGCTCAGCTGCCTGTCGTGAATCTGAGGGATCCTAAAAAATAGGCAAAAACTCAAGCTGATGTTTGTGACTTGCAGTGCATGTTGAGTCACTATCATACTGACTCCAGCTCTCAGCCATGGAGGTGCTCGTTTGCTATTGCTCCATTGCATTGCTTTGCTTAAAGAGGGATATCTTTTGAAGTGAAGATGTTTTCAGCATCTTTTGAGGGCATGGGTTTAATGGTCCAAGCACTGTGCATGAGCAGCGAAACACTGGACTAACAGATGAATAAGTTCTACCCCCAGGCCCCACAGCATCAGAGCTGAACAAAACAGCCTCTCTGTGCAGTGCCAGCTTGGTGATTATTGGGTGGATTTAATCCTGCTAATTATAACTTCATCAGATATAAGAAGGGAAATAGCACCAGTGAAAAGTGGCATTTAATGCAAATGGCCACTGGGTCGGGCACGCTGAACTTCAGCACTTTGTCAGCTTGTTTCCTAATTGAATGAACTTGACAATAATTGAAGTGTTTTATTTTTGCCCTTCTTCCCACACATAAAAGAGCGCCATGCCAATTAGCTTTAATTCTCCCTTACCCCTCTTTCTTTTCATGCTCTCGAGTAGGCAGGAACCGGCATATTCCGATCATTTGCATTATCCAAAGCAAATCTGCTTTGAAGTTCTGAGAAAGTAAGAAAAAGGATCCACTTATCCCACATGAAAAAATGTTCAAAGCTCATAAATTCACTGGAACAGATGTACATTATCATTGGATTTGCCTTTTTTTTTTCTCTTTGCTCCTGTATTGGTAATAGACTACCTCATGTCCTTCTCATCCTTAGCGTTTAGCATCTTGCCTTTACAGAAGCTAGCACCCCGCTGTGCCAATCCACACTTCAAAGCTCTCTGCCTATCTGCTGGAAACAAAGCACACAGAACATATTATGGCAGCCTCTCATTTCCCCATATTTAAGTCAATATCATTGCTTTTTTTTGCCAGTGGCGACACAAAGATAGGGTTTATTTATACCCAAAAAGACCATTCCCTGTAACCCATTAGCCAACAACACAAATACAGCACAGTACACATGCACAGGGAAGGTTTATCCCATTTTAGACCTGTCTAATGTTGAATTTTTCCATGACAGTCACCAAACTGTTCAGAGCTCAGGGTATGGAAACGCCAGGGGTGTACTTATTATTCTCTAAAATATTACATTGAACTTAAATTAAATAAAGAAAAAAAAACAACAATTAATGTTTAAACTAGTGTCTTATTTACTGTTCAGGAAAATGACACTGTGCAGAACTCCTCATCCCTTGATTAACTTGTTGGACACCAGTTTTTAATACAAATTGATATCCTCATGGGCACTAGCAGAGTCATTGAGGTGAGTGAATGAAATATTTTAGATTGTAGTTTTAAATACCTCTCTGCTGTGAAGTAATGAGAGATCACTGTCGATCTTTATTTCAGGTGTACAGGTCTCTGTGCTGGAGGATGACTCTCAGAATAATTGCAGTAAAAGCACTCACCTATAAATGATCATGTACCCTTTGCTCAGACAGCAACTTCCCATTTCGTAAGCTACTGACCTTCGTTCACATCAACACTTACAGATCCTTTGTCCTCTTTTATACTGCAGCTTTGCAGATAAATATGTAGAAGATAACAGCAGGGTGCATGAACCCTCAGACTATTGCGATAATGTTCACCATATCAACTTACAACCCCGACTCCAAAAAGTTGGGAAGTTGTGTAAAACATGAATAAAAACAGAACGCAGTCATTTGCAAACAGTGTTTAAAGACAGTGGTTTTGCAAAGTGTTTCTGTTCCTGTAGTAATACCCTTTATACGATCATGTGGTCACAAAGTGGTGAACTGCATCGCCTGCATCCCTGCTTGTGAAGTCTTTTGAGGATGCCCCTTTCACACCCAATGCTGCTGTATGACACATTTGGTGATGAGTCAGAATCCAACAAGCTCTATTCATATTGTTAATATTATTGTCTTTAATTCCAAATGGCAGAAAATCTGCCATGACAGATTTTTATGGTGGAACTTTTTTGAAGAGCACATTGAGCTGGAGTTGTTTGTCCAATTTTAAGTCAAATGGACTGTCGGCGTGATGGGCGTGGCCTCTCCAAATGTACTTTGTTACATTCCACCAGTGGATAGCAGTACAGTAGAGACTGAATCCAAAAGATGCTTGACTCAGAAGTCAACCATCGCAGACACTCGTGCATTTTATGCAATATAATTTCCAACCGAAAGGTTTGATTTACAACTAAAATGTGTGTGTGTGGCCATGCATTAATCACATTGTGGGCACATAAATCAGTTTACAAAGTCACATTGAGTGGCCTCGCCTTCCATATGGGGACAAAACGCAAGTCCCTGTAATGTAAATCATGACATTTTAGGGTGTAGACTTTAAGGTTAGAGTAAAGGTTAGGTTTAGGTCTCCAGGAAATGACTGTAAATCTGTGTAATGTCCCCAGAAATTATGGAAACACGTGTTTTTGCGTGTGTGTGTGTGTGTGTGTGTGTGTGTGTGTGTGTGTGTGTGTGTGTGTGGATTCCATGTTTTCTAACTCATGGCAGAGCACGTTTTTAAGTGTATATCTGTGAAGCTAAAGAGGAATTTCCTTATGAATGAACAATAAAGGTGTCTATCTCCTCCAATGAGGGAATGATCCACTCGCATTGTAAGTTATGTATAAGTTGTATGTTATAGTTCCCCTTGTAATGCAGCTACGGTTCTTACCTGATATGCATTTGTGGCCACCACATGATAAGCAAAGGTATTACAGTATCTGAACCTACATGAGCCTCGACCGAGGAGACTAAGATCTGCTGTGGTTGAGCGAAAAGAAAGGACTAATAGAGAGCAAAGACAATCATTCATGTACAGTAGTGAAGCCTGAGTAATCCACTAGTTAAGAAGCAGATGAAATGTATTGTGGTGCACTGAGCAAGTGTAATCATCTTTCTTCACAATTCCAAAGCAAACTTTAGTTTGAACTTGTACTGCATGTTCTACACCCCTCACGCTCTTACCTGACACACTTCCAGTCCAGAACCAACGAGATTGAGCAGCAGAGACAGGCTTAGAGATGAGAGGAAGGACACTGTCTCCAGTGCTGTCATTTCAAAAGGCGTGAATGCATTATCCAACCGTTACTCTGCTCTAAAGAAAATCTCCATGAACACCAAGGCTATTACCAACATACTGTATGTGAAGAGTTGAAAGGAGTGCAGATCAAAGTCAAAGTAAAAAAAAACTGAATAAAATGTCAAAAAAAAGAAAAAGAGAGAGAAGAGAAGAGAGGATGCAGGAGGATACAGTAGGAAATGGTCCCTTCGGCTATATGGCATCTGAGACTTGCAATGAAGATGCAAGTAAAGAAAGTTTTTGAGCATTTCTTTTAAAGACTGCTGCAGAGGACAAAGAGAATCCTGGATTTGGAGCACACAATCTGCATTTCACTCAACAACAAAACAATGTGTCACCAGTTCAATATGCACTCAGTCAGACTTATTGTGATTCGGGAAGAAAACGTGAAGTAAAAGGGGGCCGAAACTCGAGCGTAGTTTAGAGTTCATCATTGTTTGCTGGCTTGTGCTTAGAGAGCTTTCATCTCGGAAAGTTTCTTCACTTTGATACATCAGGTTGGGACCGTTGTTCTATTGTTCTTCATGTCTAACGTGAAGCTTTCAAGGCTTTCATTAGTTATGGCAAATGCGGCGAAGCAGTTCTATGCAGAGCAAACATGGAATCTACTAGACCTGCCAAGCGCTTACAAAACATTGCTGCTTCCTCTTGTACTGAGTGATGCTCCCTTGGGCAATCTTTAAATCACTTCAGACATTTTTTTTCTCCATCTCCGTCTCCTTCCTACAATGTTAACAAAAAACTTTTGGTGAACAGACGACGAAGCAGAGCACTGTGGCCATGCTGCCCGTTTATTTCTCCCGTAACTTGCAGCACAGCGGCGTTTTATTCTCTGCCAGGCTGTGCTGTAAATTCTACACCAGGATAAACAGAACTGTACGATGCTTGCAGGGCAAAGATATGCTTTCTTCCAAAAAAGTCAATCCTGAAAACTTTTCGAGGCTCGGTGACTCTTTTTTTTTTCTGCACGAGTTCCCGTGCTCTTTAATAGACTTAATACTTCATAGACTTTATTGTTCATAATTTGTATGCAATGGTGCAACTCACGCCAGGACTATACTTCTTCTGGTGTCTTTGAAAAAGAAAAATCTCCAGGCTAAGCACAAGTAAGCCTGCCTCATCGTAGGGGGTGAGTTTAAAAGTGCATCTAATGACTACAAATGGCCAGCCACATGGAGATTTCTCAAAAATCATATAGTTAAAAGGCTTCTGCATTTCTGATTTCTGCTTTGTTGTTGACTGCAGACATCTCTGTTCATTTTAAACCCAGAAATCTCAAAACATGTTGTTTCATCAACTGACTGATCATTTGACTTTAAGATCTTGTTATTCCTCCTTAGCCTTCAAAAAAAAAAAAAAAAAAAAACATTACTGGAAATTAAAAGATTTGTTTTACCACACATTGCATACTACCATATATTTAAAATATACCAAACTTGCATGAAAATTAACACGAGTCTTCTAAATATTATGCAGATATTTTTTCCCGTACAATGAAACATTTTCCTGTAGCCTCTTGGAGTTAATGTGCTACTGTAACGACTGACTTTACACCTCTGATACGGATGTCTGACGCTTTTATTAGCTGAAACGTGTAAAGCAGGAGCAATAATAACCTGGTAGGGTGTGTTCGGATAGAAACCATTTGCAATGATGACACAAGTTCTGCGGGTTACATTGCCTTGCTTACACAGATAGCCACGTTCGTGAGAGGAAAGCGTATCACATAGCCAAGAGGCAGACTCTCTGTGGTTGCCCCGACCAGAGATAAGCTGCTAAGCTGCAGATGAAAGTGTGTGTGCATGTAGAGAGTGTCGCGTGGTGAGCAGCTGTGGTCAGGCAGATTTGGGAACCCTCTGTGACACCACAGTTAGGATACAGTGGAGAGGAGCTTTACTTCACAACACACACACACACACACACACACACGCACACACACATACACACACACCCTTCACACCAATCCAGCTGACTTCTTGGAAACTCTAAATAAAAAAAGCAGATAAAAGGAAAAGATGCACCACAAGAATGTACAAAACACATGAGAAAAATACTGCAGATAAAATCTTATCAGTGACAAATAATGAAGTTAGAATTTGGTCTGGTTTTGTAAAAGTATGCCAGGCAACAGTGAACACGTTAAGCCAAGTAATACAGGCCCTCTCTCATACAGCGTTGTCTTCTTTTGATCCTAAAGGCCCTGCTCTGTACAGCCGTCTGCAGGGTAGCTGCTCAGGGGACAGCACCATCACATTCTGGGGCCACTCTGTGAGGACCGTGCATGTTGTCCTGGTGCCTGTGTGGATTGGATGAAACGGAGGTTCGCTGTAGATGTGAAATTAGTTTGTGAATGGTGGTTTCTGAATCCAGCACAGGAAGAAATGGGTGATATGGTTAGATGGATTCTTGCCTTGAAAAAATGTTTAAACTATTTCAACTTTAAGGTCATCTACTGACTTCATGGCTCCATGAGCTAATGAAGAGGCTGAGAGACACTCCCAATAATGCAACAAGTGGTTTAATGCCCCATGAGTGAGAGTGACTGTAAGAGGGCTGATTGGTATGGCAACAGTTTATTCACTTTTATGCCTCTCACAAGGTGTGCAGTCGTTAGACCTACGGTTACAGGCGGTTAGCTTAGCTTAGCGTTAAGACTGGAAACAGAGGGAAACTGCTAGCGCACCACCCAGCACTCTAAAGCTCATGTCTTCACGTTAGACCTATCTTTTAGTGTGAAAACACTGCTTTCATGGGGGTTTATGTGCCCGACTATTTCTCAGACAGGTGCAGGTGCTGGTTTTCTGGAAATCTCATGGTGACTCAAGAAATGCACCCTTACCATGAATAAAATCACAGATTTCTCTGGGTTTCAACATTGTTGGAAACATTCGGGATAATGTTAGTACACAACTCAGAATATTTAACAAAGGTTTGGTCGGTTTTAGACATTTTAATGTGGAAATGTTACATATTCTCCCTTTGCCTGGTGTATTTTGAAGGCGCAGAAACTATATCTCCTTATTGTAAACAAAGGAAAAAACAGATATCTGTCTCATTTTCCCAAATCATCTTTTCTTATTTTTGTGCAGTCCAGTCTGTCAAACTGGTTGTTTTGATATCTCGTTTTTTTTTTTTTTTTTTTTAATATTATTATCAAATGTCAATCACCCTGGTGTCAGTTTCCTCATTCTAAGAATGGATTTTATGCACAGTGAGTGTAAAAATCAAATAAAATGAGCCCAGACGTCGGTGTGTTTATAAGGAACAGGTTCATACTTTAATAAAAGGGTACTTTCCCTTGGCACAGATCTGCTATCAAATAAATAAAGCAATTAATCAAATACAATCTATATAAACTAAACAAAGTCATGAAAAAACATTAGGAGGGAGGGGAAAAAACGGCTAGAGCTAAACAACTTTCTTTTACAATTAACACCGAGTGAAAGTGTGTCTGTGTGGAGAGACAGATAATTATTCCTCCCTCTGCTCAGAGGGATGTGCGTGGTGGATACTGGAGTACTAGCTGACAGTAGGCAAGTGAGATAGCTTGACAGTTATTTCATTATAAATAAGCCGTATATTCTTTCTATATGATGCTGGTTTATCCTTTCTGCAGTCCACTATATACATCAGATTTTTCAAAATGTCGATACACAGATATAACAAAGCAAATTAGTGGTGCAATACATACTGTGTTAACACGTCAGATTGGCTCTGAATACTGAAAATTCTATACAACGGATGATGGTGGATGTAGATAAGTGTCGACGACTTGGTTTAAACCGTTTTGTTTCCTGACAACTGGCATTCATAATTTCAAATAGAAAATATAAAACGAATGGGAAAAGACAGTCTGGGAGATTTTCATGGATAGCTGAAGACCTTGACATTAGTATTTTATTTGAAGTTTATTTCCCAGAGCAAGTCTGTGTGACAAAAGTGAGGAAAAAAAAACTGCTTTCCCAACTCTCAACAAACACTGTTGAGGCACTCTTAAGCAAGGCATATCATCCCCAGTTGCTCCAGCAATGCAGCTTTGAAGTCGACAGTATGAAAGTGTGTTATCAACAGCTTTCTAGTGTGAGCTCAGGTACGAATGTGTAGCAGTGCGTTCAAAAAAGGGAATTCACTTTGTTCAGTAAAACTCTCTCCAGGTGAAAGAAGTTAAAAAATTGCAACCTGGCTGTGGGTCTGACCGAGCCTTTACACCCAAATTCCTTCAGAAAGTCTCTCTCCCCGTGTCCAATTGGACCACCCTGCAGGACGAGCCGTCACCAGCACGCTGTCCGTTCACACAACCACACCGACATTTCCACACTATTTATACTCGGAGCGTCACGCTGGTATCTACACTGTTTCGGGTGAGGGGAAGCCACTGACAAAGGAGCTGCAGTGTTATGAGGGTTCCGGCAGCAAGGACCTGTTGTCCAGGAAAAGCAGCATGAGGTGAGGAAGCTGAGGTATGGAGCGCAGCTGTGATCCCCCCACCTCCTCAGGGAATGACGGCGTTTCCAACACCGGCTCCCGTGAGATGACCCGTCTGACTGGTGCCTCTGCTAAAGGACGGCCTGCAGCTGTGAGAGGACACCGCAGGGCTGAGGGCAAGACTGGCATACGCTGCATTCCTGCTCATCACAGACACATGCACACGCTTACGGCAGACTAACACAGCCAAACATGGTGGATATAGCTTGAGCACTTGTGGGCCCAGGGATCATTTCTCTGTACAGATGATGTTGCACTTATATCAGGTCATTTATAAATGTGACGCTGGAGCTCACCAACAAGCGACAAGCTGATCGAAACCCTTAAACTGTCAGCTCAATGCCGCACGCCTCAGTGGGATAAACACCTGCATGCTTATGGCGGCACCCGTCAAGCATCATGGGGCACGATGAACAGACAGTGCCTGGTGCTGGCAGGTGAGCAGCAATGGTGAGTTATGGGTCGAGTGGAGACTGTGGGCCGGGCCCAGTGTTATCCAGCACCAGAGGAATGGGACAGCTGAAAGAGCCATCGCCCCGCTGCACCACAAACAGAGCCTTGTTGGCTGAGCTCTGAGGCCACATGGCGGCACGGTGAAAGACCTGCTGACAGCTGGGGGACAGGAAGATGCCATGGAAACAGAGGGAGCAGCCGTGTGACCCTG
The DNA here is from genome assembly GCF_051107435.1 of Chaetodon auriga. NCBI lineage: Eukaryota > Metazoa > Chordata > Actinopteri > Chaetodontiformes > Chaetodontidae > Chaetodon > Chaetodon auriga. The sequence goes on along the minus strand of NC_135074.1, from coordinate 9,800,983 downwards.
AGCCAGGCCGAGGGCTGGATGAGAGCTGCTACAATTTAGGGAGAGAGCTAGCACGGAAGTCAGAAAAGGAAAGTCCAAAAAGTAAACCAGTGGATCTGAAGCAGGGCGAAAGATGACATGCATGCTCAGCAAAACACTTCCCTGCATTAATAACTGTAAAAAAAAAAAAAAAAAAACCTCTCTCCTTAAAGGTCAAACTCCATACTGATGAATGAATGCACCAACCTCTAACTGGCTGGATGGAACAAGGGTTCAGTTTATGCAAATCTGCCAAAAGCACTAACATTAAGATCACACCATCTGTAGTTTGGCTTTCAAGTGTATCATGGGACTAAGGAAACCTGATTTAACAGCCGACATCTTGGACAGTCAATTGAAAAAGAGGTCTTTTGTTACAAACACAGTCTGACATGACTAGAGCTTTACAACGGATCTATTTTAGGGCAGTAACTGGGCTGGAACTTCTAAAAATATGTGGAATTTTATAGAAGCTGCAAAGATTCATTTCTTATTCTTCTCATTTATCTGGATGCAGAACCCACACGAGTGCACAGCAGTCCATGAACAGCATGGAGGCCATTCAAATGCAAATTATACGTGTATGTATGGTATGTATATGTATTCTACACCAGTCATGTGGCTTAAAATGATTCCTTTCTTTTTATGTTTCCATGATAACAGTCAAGCATATAAACATGTATGCTTGTTTTGTGCATGTGATGTGAGGTCGAGCTGCTGAACAGAACTGTTGAGAGTCGGGATTTTAGTCATTCGGCCGTTAATACTAGATCACAGTTATCACATGGTGAGACATTTTCTAGTCAAAATGAGGCTCCTAGTGGTCTTATAAAATGCAGGTGTGAGGGAAAACAAACATAAAAGCTTCAGATAGTGAATACAAAGATATCACATTATCAATAAAGCTTAGAAAATCAATAACAATATATACCTTATGTACAGTAAATGTTAGTTCATAAAAGTAAGGAGCTTTTCGAGACTTTAGTACTGAAGGTTTTGAGACGATTTCTTTCAAAAAAGTTTGGAAGTAATTTGAAAATAACCTCTGAATGCTTAGTCAAAGTCACCATTACAACAACAATTAGGATAAAATTAGAGGTAGCAGCAGATTTGGGATCTCTGTTCTTTTTTTCCTTTTTTTTTTTTTTTTTACTTTATCATGGTTCAGCTTCTTCCTTCCTCTTTTTGCTTACGGGGTATTGCGTGCTTGAATCAGAATCTTCTTTTTCATCTTCAAAAACCTGCCAGACAGCTTGCTTTAAATACTCACGCACCCATGAGCGCACTTAAAGTGGTTTTCAACAGACACCAGTGTCGTGACACTCACACACACACACGCTTGCTACGCCCACACATTCATATGCTGCTTTACACACACACACACACACACACACACACACACATTTACACGCTATGCCCTGCTCTCCTATCACCTATATTCCTTCATATATTTTCATCTTTACATCACAGTCTGTCTTCCTCTTGTCCCTCTTTATCCTCAAAAACCTTTTGGCTTAGTGGTCTGGAAAGGTTGTGGTGCTGGTTTGGAGCCGTAGAGTTCATCAGGTAGAGGATCACAGGGTCAAGGGGGAGAGGAACTTCTGTGTTGTTTATTAAATTGCTCCTATATGCTTCTCTAGTCCCAGCTGTGATCCTCAGTCCTGGCCACACTGTGGCCCTGAATCACTGTCCTGCTGCATACCCGAGCTTTTGAATGTCTGACCAAACTCTTTATAACACTGATTAATAACCTCCCAGCACTGGGACACCCCTCCCATGATCCTCCTCTCCCACTCATGTCCTGTGTCCACTACAAAGCCACTGCAGTGCTGCACAATGTAAGGTTCCCCGGCGTTTGACTGCTCACGGCAGTCGGTGTCCGCTGGCCTGGCTGGGTTTTACAGGGCTGCAGTAGTGCTGAGCTGTCTCAGGTAAAGTGGAAATTCACGACTGGTAAAAGTGGTGGTAGTGGTGATGGTGTTCGTGGTGGTGGTGATGCTCATGCCGCTGCACCACTTGTGCCAGGCCGCCGTCGTACAGCAGCACGCTGGGCAGGTCCCTCACGTGCTCTTTCTCCATCACTGGTCCTGGAGCTGCCAGAGAGCCTAAGGCCCTGTAGCCCTGAGTCTCCTTGGACCGCTGCTTGTGCTTGCGGTAGGGGGCTGTGGACTGATGAGGGGGGGTCTGGCTGGGTAGCGCCGGGGGAGGAGGGACACCTCGGCTTCTCATCACCCTGCCGTTGATCTGTGCGGGAGGTGTGCGGCTGTGGGTCTTAGGAGAACGGAGGGCGTGTTTCCCTGAGTCTTGGCCTCGGGTACGGGGGGCGGGGTGGAGGCTGTCTGTAGCAACAGTGTCCACAGCAGTCTGCAAGCGACGGTGGTGGGAATGGGAGTGGCCATTTTCTGGTTCATGGGAGCGAGAACGAGTCTGGTTGGACGACCGGGTCTGAGGCTCGGCCTTCGTGGGCTCGGTGGCGGGGGCTGTGAGGAAGACACACACGTGTTTTTATTTTAACTGAGGAAGCAGCATCAACAACAAACTCTGCAGAGAAGCAACAAGAATTCTGTCACACCACTGGTCAATGTCGAAATTCATTACATGGGATCTCAAAACCCTAAAAACAGGAAGAAAAATAACCCATTATGTGCAAATTATTGTGCCAGCAGCTCAATAATAAAGATCCACTAATTGGCTCCATGATAAGATTCTGGCAGCTTTACTTCAGGTTCTTTCTTCAGAGCCCCGACACAATGTGACATAGAGCAGATCTCTGTTAGCACTTTCCTAACAGGGCCGACATTAAAATAATCACATGTCATCACTGACCGTCAGATCAAGGCTGCTGCTTATTAGACCTAATATTTCACTTCACAGCAGCCCGTTCTGTTGATGGGTTTTAGCCTTGAACACTTGATGTATTGTGCTTGCCTGAGCCCAGATGTTTGTACTGGCGAGGTGCGCAGTGGGCTGGTAGTTCCACCTAATGGCTCCAAGCAGGTGCCGCAGTAATGAGGGCCCCTGGATGCAGCTTCAAAGGGCCACGGTCTGTGCTTCCCCCTCCACCTCTCCCCCTCTACACCCCTGGCCCCAGTCCACTCACCGGCTCCGAAGCGGGATGTGTAGTTTTCAATGCCTGCCAGGTCCAAGTAGTGGTTCCTGCGTTCCAGGTTCTCATCCACACAGTGGCGCTGGCAGCCCGGCTGGGTGTGGTGGTCACTGTGGTGGCGCCTGTGGACACGAGCGGCACCTCTCATTAGGTAGCAGTTTGGGCCAGAGAGGTTCAGTATGGTAGTGTTTGGAGAAAGTAAAACAAGTGTTCCTTATGATCAGGCAGAAGCAGAGTAATTGTTAGAGAAGTGAGACTGTGACTGGAAAATCACAGGTTTAAACCTCAACTGGGAGTATATGAGCAGTGCAGTAAGACGGCTGACTCTCTCCTCCACTGTTAACTCCTCCTCAGGACAGCGGAGGTTCATTTGGGCAAAACTAATTAAAGAGTAGAGGCCGACTGCGGCTCCCAAGTGTGAATCCTTCCTCAAACAACCACTGGCCCTGGCCACTTTGAATAAGAAAGTTTCGGGTTCCCTCCTTTATAAAGTGGATGTTCCAGTACAATCAGTGACACAATACAAACATATGATAATAATAATAATAAATGTCAGTCTTCTTCTTGTTATTGTTGTAAACACCACAAGCTTCAACAATAGAGACTGAGGCATGCAGGGGAGGCGGGCTTACCTGAGGAGTGCTCGAGTCTTCTTGTCTGCACTCTTGGGGTCTTCTATGCACTTGTCACTTTTCTCTCTGGGGTGGGACATATCTGTGCATGTGTGAAAGACGGGAGGCTATTATCAAAGAGAGCTACACAGAGCAGCCACACACACACACACACACACACACACAAACACACACACACACACACACACACGACAACAGTCACACAAGCCTCAGAAGAAAGCAACCTTTGTTTTGGGTTTTACTTTGAAGATCTATAGAAAAGGAAAAACAACAATGCTTTATTTATTCTATTTTCAACTCCCAGCCTCTTATAAGGCACAGAATGAAATAAAAAACATGCAGACTTCAGAAATAGATTATTAAGGACGCGAGATCTGATGCTGTTTCAAATTAGCATGAAGGCAATCGGCAATACTTTCAAAGCTTGCTCTGTTTGAATCTCTTGACGGATATTTATAGCTGAAACAATAGGACACAAACACACAGGAATATATACTTTTTGAGCTATTTTTCCTGACTACTTGTTTACCAAGTCGTCAGTGAGAAAAGTTAAGTTGAACGTAGCTATATTTTCCCGGCAGCTCTGAGAAGGCGGGATGAGGAGAGGGGGAGAAGAGGGGAGAAAAAGGGAACTTTGGAGAAAAGAAAAATGGCTGTGGTTATCAAAAGGACTCGGCACATCTCTTAAGGTTTCTTTCAGAGTATTTGAAGGCGCTGAGGGAGGGGGGCCCTCTCTTAGCTCTGTCACTCCCCCCGTCATTAAAAATGAACCCCATTGAGTGGGAGAGATGGAGCGACGCCGAGACTGCGAGGAACAAAGCTCTGACAGGCCTGAAGCAGGCGCCTTTCTGCATGACAACAAACACATCTCTGGGTGAGCTGACAGCAGGCAACTCTAGGGGGGACCCCAAAATGCCCTCTCTTCTCCTCCGCTCCCACCCACTGCGCTAATGCAAGCTATACCTGCCGCACCCTGCGTGCAGCTCCTCCACCGCTGGCTGGAGTCAGGAGCCACCGAGAGCTTGACCCGCAGTGTCTTGCTGCTGCTGGGAGAGTGGTTGACGGAGGCGTCCACGACCTCGTAGATGGTGTGCAGCAGGCTGGTGATATCCTGCAGGACACGAGAGCTGAAGTTTAATCTGGCCTGTTTGATACACAGCTGAGATGACAATCATTTGATCGGCAAGTACAAAAAGGTTCTTACAGATTCTCGGTGACTGTGATGCAGAGATACAGATATTCAGTTTTACAAAAAAAAAAAAAATCAAGAAAAAAGGAACAGAGGAGACTATTCTTATCACTTTCCTGCGTGAATTCAACATTCTGCAGCTTTGCGCATTAAAACTCTGTATCATAAACTTTGTGCTAGCTAGGAATTTAAAGAAGTGAAGGGAGAAACGCACTGATGCGAGTTGTTTTAGTTCAGCTTTCCAAGCGGAGCGATCAGACGTGGTGTAAAGGCAAGTTATAAATTCATGAAAAAGAAACGTCTTGGTGGCAACAGCAGAGGCTGACTGCCATGTCAGGCCCCATGTGAGTCGTGTTACAGCTGTGTGAGCTCTACAATGTCTCTATCTAATGCCTCAGTGTCTCTTAAATTACATCCAGTTAGAAAGCAACACCTGCACACACTTTCTAATCAATGCACAAAGGCATGTATACATACACTCAAACACACATTCACATGCGGAGCAGCACATGTCCACACATGTAGGAACGCGCAAGCATGCAAACACATATTCCCGTGTGACTAAGAGTTACTAAAAAGACAGAGAGAGGGAATTATAGGAACAAAGAAAAATAAAGCAATTATCAGCATCAATACTTTCAAATTAAAAGTGAATAAGGTAAGTGCTTCATTAGCACATAAAATAATGAAGACTCTTAATAATGCAGCAGCTGTTTAGAAGCTATATCTTGCACTGGTGAGTGGTTCTGTGCACCCTGCTGAGCTAATGACTTCCCCTTGGGCGTTAGCAACTGTGCCGAATCGCTTCATAGCAAACCAGACTCTAATTGTCCATACAAATCTCACCTGGTACAGATGTGAAATGAACTGACTCACACAGTGTCTCATTATCTCATTAGTGATTTACTTTAGAAGGCAACACAGCTTCACCATTAGAGCTCCTTTGACAGAACTGCAGAAGATTAAGGCACAAAAAGACTCTAAAGCATGATTTTCACTCACTATAGTACTCTGTCTCATAACAAAAAGGACTATTATGAATTCTTCAGGGACCGGTTCCACATACTGGTTTCAGACACACATGCACTGTTAAAAAAAAAAAAAGGAAATAAAGTAAAAGCTTGCTGTGTCATTTTTGGTTTCCTTCTGTTTTTTATTTGTGTGAAGGGATGAAAAAAACGAGTTGGAGAAGAAAGCTTTTCTTTCCCCCTCCAAGCCGCCGCCTGACGTCTCATGAGCCATGGAGCCACAGGCAATGCCAAAAAAACTGCACAGCCAACCACACAGAGGACAGCTCCAGTCTCTTTGCGCTGTTTCAAGTTGTTTTCAAAAAACACGGGCCTTTCTGGATGTTCTCTCAGATCTGTACCAGGCAGACGCAAGCCACAAGGTACCTCGCAGGAGCAGAAACACACAGATGTCACTGGAATTGGTTCTTAGGAGTGAGATTGGGTTAGAGGCTTGTAACGTCTCTCCTCACTTTCCTTTTGGACTGCGGTGAAGCCAGAATAAGGTTTGAAGGGGAAGTTTTTGATTTGTTCCCATTCCCAAAAAAGGAGGGTGTCTCATAGCTGCGAGCTGCTGACCGCAACATTTTTGTGACATTTCAAATTTGCGTATTCAAAATGTTTCTTTCATATTGTTTTATTTTCGTAAAACAATAAAATTGAGAAAACCTACTTTTTTAAAGGGCTCATATCACACTACAACTCTCAACTTGTTATGGCCTGCAACAAAGCAGACTAACTAAATACCTTTTAAAGGAATTCCTGTTATTGTGTGGTGCTGACGGATGTTTATTGTTCATTCATTCATCAAAGCTTTACTCCTCCAGATGAATCGCCGCTGGCGGCAGCAGATCATTACCTCTCTGGTGACTTTGCCGTTGTTGTCAAAGTCGTAGAGGGTGAAGGTCCACTCCTGCCTGTTATCCTCCTCCACAGAAACAGCACACTCCAACTCCTGAAACAGTGCAGCGTCGAACTATCAGCATCATTCAGTGTGTGTGTGTGTGTGTGTGTGTGTGTGTGTATTTGTGTCCCACCACTGCCCTAGTTTCATCCAGAGGGGAAGTAATAAACGTCCTGTTCGCTGTTGACACTCACTTCAAACTGGAGCTGTTTCTGTGGCCCTGCGGGAGATTGGCTGTCCCTCTCCTGCATCTTCTCCTCCACACAGCAGCTGTCTGTCTTCTCTGGGGGTAAAGCCACTGCAGCGACACACACACACACACACACACACACACACACACACACAAAGATAAAAGAGAAAGCCTGAGGATGGAAACGCTGGGTGCAGTCATAACCTGAGGATATGTCGTCGCCTTCAAGTGTTCCTTGTAAGCTCCTACTTCCGAGTTTGGCATCCGCAATTAAGATGTGTCACACATTCAGGAGCCGCTGGTGGGAAATAACCCGACACAGCCAAACTCCTCACCGCTTTTGTCTCACTGCCTGTATTCTGAAATTGTATTTTTATATTAATATCAACACATTCATTAGTAATGTCGTATTTTTAAGGCGGTGCAGGCTCTCTTGTGCGAAGCATAAATAATGCATACGCAGCATCACCAACTTTAAATGTTGCAACCTGCAAATCAGAACAATTTTTCTCTGCTGCTGAAATGCACTGAACTTCTAGGCTGTATTTATACCACATTTGTATCAGATTTGAGCGATGGTGCTCTCATTGAACTTTTGAATGAGTGCCTTGTTTTGCGGTGTTTCGCATCAGGTAGCCAGTTCATTACTGCTTCATTCCAGAGAGCAGAAATAATGTTGAGTCAAAGCAGCAATATCCAGAGAGGTACTGGGATCCAAAATGTCAATCCAAAGAAAAAAGAAAAAAATACTGAAACTGTGACAGACTGTGATTCTCCAGTGGCAGAAGCTGTTTCATCAGTCACACATATAGTAATAGTTTTTAAGCTCTTAGCTACAGTATATATATCCCACTGGGTTCACACTGAGAAGGGATGTCAAACATAAAACTGAATGACATTAACATGTCTAAAACATGATAGAAAATTAGGTGGCATTCGGATATATAAATGGTGGTTCGGAAACAGCGAGCGAACATCAAAAGGCCTATAGGAGACCCCCGAGTCCCCGGCTCAGCGCAGCAGAGCTCATCATTTCATGGAATGACATTCACCGTAAATTACCATTCAGACACACAGCAAAGACAGGCGCTCCAGGGGGAGTACTAATTTGTCATATGCATTTAAACTGAGGACCTGTGCAGAGCCAGATACTGTAGAAGTCACTGATCATTTCACTGTACTACACTTTGAATGCATTCACACTGGGTGGGACTCCGCTAGAGAAAGCAAACAAACAAAAAAAAACATCTTACGAGGATACAGTCCATTCTAGTAATCCAATTAAAAACATTTTAGCAGCCTTAAATCATGATTGCATATATTAAAACTGTGTCATACAGGGGTACGTGAACTTTATATGGCCACAGTTAATGCTGGTGCATTTTTGGATTACGCTATATTTTAAAGCGGTCCGCCCTGGTGGACAAAAATAACACAACCGTCACTGTCTGGTTCCATGTTTCAGTTTCAGTGCTGGATGTCGGCCCAGATGTAATGCCACCGGATATCCTTCTCTGCTTTGAAATCGAGCATTTGTTTGACACGTGAGGCCGCAGACACACACGACATGCGACTGAGAATTGGGAGGTGTACATGTCGGCTCCTTTGTGAGCCTCTGTGAGTTACAGTTCAGCCCCTCGCTTCATCCTCGTATATGTTTATGTGTATTTTCGCAGAAGCTAGTTACAGCCTTCGCCCAGGCGCAGCCCCTGTATGCTTCATCGCTGGTCAATTAGCTTTGAGCATCAGCCCCTTCTTCATCCAATCACAGTCCCGCAGGCCACGCACACACCCATCAACCCACACAGACCACACCCCTCTCTCTCCACCCTCCCTCTGCTCCTCTCTCCTCCCGCCACACTTTGAAGTCCCATTCTCAAACCTTTTGGAAGAAGATCAGACCGGCTGTAAAACAGAATCACTAATTAATTAAGCCAAGTCAAATCTGAAACACTGTTTGTTTGCTCGCCAACGGAGCAGACACAACAGCCCAATTTCTTTCCTCCTGATCCAAAGCAGATCAAAGCAGACCTGTCTCATCCCTGGGTAGGGGAAAATGCCAGTAATGAAAGGCATCATCCCAGGGAGCTTTTACCAACTTTTTGGAGAGGAGCAGCATTTGGGGTCCCGCTGTTTGATCATCTGAGGTGCTCAAAGGGAACATTGTGTGCGAGGGCAAATCTGTTCCGTAGCAGGCTCAATATGGTGGTGAGATGCTTATCTCGGAGCTAATGAAATGCCGGGAGGAGTAACAGTAATCTGCTATCACCCTCCTCCCCCTCTGACCCCCTCCCCACTCCTCCAGCACAGACATAAGCCGGCTCTTTATGAGAGGAGCTGAGCCAGAGGATTGGTTGCACATCAGATCTGAGGGGCAAGACGAGGGCAGCCGAGGCAGGCACCCTCCAAGACGAGCCTGTTCCAGCAGCCCTGCCACACACACACACACACACACACACACACACACACACACACACACACACGCGTGCATACATTGGAACGCACACGCAGAAACAAAGGCAGGTCAGGAAAGCTGCCACACACTGTGAGCAATCACACCCAGCTTAGCTAGGCTACTATATTACACGTAACTGTGCCTGCCTCATACATTGAGGCAGCTCAGTGCTACTGAGCTGCCCCGGTACTAAGCTGATTCTGGGATGGCCAGGATGGGATGGACTTTGTGGTGATCATAACTTTTTCTCCTCCTAAAGTACTCACGAGCAAGGCCTTTAATCATCCAGCTTTAGCTTCTTCGGGACTAAGAGAGGCAGACTGTGCTGTCTGTAATATAATCTGAAACAAGGTGCTGATGAACAAGACTCTCTTCAGCAAACTCTTTCCTTGTTAACAAAAGCTTAACAGAGCTTAAGAAAAAGCCCACGTAGGCTATTCTTCATGCATGCTTGCAGTACCGATGTAGTATCCTAAAGACGCTTTCATCATTGAGCCCTTCTTCCCTACTTTGCAGTTTTTGCCGACAAATTCTTTTTTTTGCTCAAACCCAAAGGAAAGAAGGACTGCCTGCATGTTGGCTGTCTTATCATTGCTGCTCTCACTGATTTCTCTCTCATTTGTGTTTGTCCGACGTGCGGACAATGGGTCTGATCACTGCACTAAAAACAGTTCATGCAGGGGACATCATGAATCCTCCACAGCTGTCTTCATTTGGGTCTCAGTGCGCCTCAGAGGGTAGAAAATGGCTCGCTAGGTGAACATTCCAAACTGAAATCAAGAACTTTTTAGATAACAAATGTTTTTCATTAGTGGTCATGAACACAGGAGCTGCAAATCAAACATTTGACAATTTCTCTGGAAGAGAAAATAACTTCCACCTCTAGCTCATAAAGTAAATCCAAACTCTGACACCATTTTCAAAGGTGTGAAGCCTGCTGGTATGAAACAAGGTTTAAACCCGACTCCACTCAGATTCTCCTGCACTGCAAAGCAGAGCAGCAAAACCATGTCCCATCCTCCCTGAGACTACAATTCACCCCACTTCAGTTTCTCCACCCACAAACGTGACACAGTTGCCGCTAGCTGTGAGTGAATGAGTTTGCTTTAGAAACCTGAACTTGAAAGATAAAATGATTGTATTACGTGAAAGTTCACACATAATCTATGGCGAATTATTTAGGCCTTCAACTTTTAATCACTGAGAATGAACAGAGCAGCCTGTTTTAATTAGTAACATCTGTCTTAAAGGGAGGACAACCTCAATCTAGACTCAGGCTCAGCCCAGCGACTAAAAATCATATCATATGCAATTTATCAGTCGAGTTTTCGGTTGCCTCTCTTCTTTGTCTGTTACCGAGGGAAGCAGAGCTGAAATAAAAATGAATTCTCTGCCACGCTTCCAAATTCTGGGCTGGTTTTGTTCAACTCTTCATTTCTGTCTCCACCTCACGTCCAATCCTGTCTTTAAATGGGAGGGAGAGACTTTTTCCTCCCGGAGCTCTTAATCCAGGATCACATCACATCAGGGAAAAAACACGGAGGAATGGAGGCACTTTGCAGAGCACTGCAGGGGGAGGGGCGGATGAGAGTCGGAGGAGGTGGAGAGGCAGGAGGGAAGGTAAAGGGGACCTCATCAGCACATTGCTGGGGCTTAGAGAATGGGTGTGGAGCTGAGGGGAAGGGATGAACAACTGCAAAAAAGAGCCACACAAGTACCTGGAGGGAAACTGCAAAGAGTCTTTTCACAGGTTTTCATTCAAATCAAAATAAAGGGGAGCAAACTCAGTGAAATGAGCTGGTGATGACGATGAAGGACGGGGGGCATACCTTCCAAACGGTAGTGTTCGTCACTGATCCCCTCTGCACATGTTTCATCCATGGAGTCCTGGTGGAGAGAAAAAGACAGAACAAGACACATATTTCAAGTCATATGACAGAGAAGCATCATATTTTTGTCACATAAAAACAAACATCTTTAACGGTGCAAATCCACAGCACAGCGTTCCAACGCCGAGTGACATGCCCGAATCGAAATTACAGCGTTTATATATCTATATATGCACAGAGTTTGACAACTGTGCGCTGAACTTAAACAGCAGCGGAAAGTTTAAGAGGATGGTAATTGCAGGACTGAGACAAACTGAGCATAAGACTGGCAGTCACAATTGAAAGTATGAAAGAAGTATCTAAATCGCTGCCGCTGGCCCTGCAGGGAGTTTTGAGAAGGAAGGCTGGTAGTAAGGCTATTTCGGTGGCGTGCTACCGTCACAGTGATACATTCGGCGGCTTGTTTTTATCCCGGACTGTTTTCACCCGGGCCCCCTCTCCTGGCAGCTCTGTCTGTTAGCACATACCAAAGAGACTGGAGGGACATGTGATCCTCCGGGCTTCACTATGGAAAAGGCTGGCTCAGGTGTCCATGTGGCATTACTGTCATCTGGCTGAAAAACCATTACTCACGGGCTGACAAACGCATACACATGCACACGTCTGTACACACATAGTCCAACACATACACACACATTCAAAGACCCACCACTGGCCTCATGTCAAAGGTTTCCATTGCACCCAAACTACCACAAAGAACATTTCTGTCAGTCATCAAAAAACGGGATGAACTGCACGCAGACTCTGCTGAGACACGTCGACAGCAGTGTTATCGTGGGTGATAATTAATGTTAATAATTAATAATTCACTTCATGGAATTCCTGCTTGAATATGAGTGTAGTGCTGGTGAGCTCATAGCTCTGTGTGTGTGTGTGTGTGTGTGTGTGTGTGTGTGTGTGTGTGTGTGTCCGTGTGTGTTCCAGAGGCGAGGCTGTGACAGTGTGAGAGGGGATTTCTGTGTAATCCAGAGAGGTAGAAGGTCAGATGGTGTGATCCTACACTCCTCAGACTAGTGCCGGTCAGGCTGCACAGCTGTGGGTGGCCTCATCGAGAATACAGCAAACCACAGGACTGACTGGCTGCCTGGCTGTCAGACTGATACCCCGTAGCAGGGACCCGGGATACACCTGTGTTTTTTGCTAGGATGAACGGGTCAACACACATTCCGATCTGGCTTCATGACCCTGTTCCTGAGCTGGTTTTAATGTGGTCTGCTCAGCTTTGGTGTGGTCAGGAGGTATCAACTGAGAATTGCAGGACTACATAAGTGTAACTACAGAATGCAGACAAATGACAGCAGAACTATGAACTTGTGCAAGCGGCTCAACAATACATAAACAAACGATAGATTTCTCAGATTTATATATGATTTATATGACTGTATTCATTTCTCAGAAGAACACATTTTGCACATCTGCCAGCTAAATGAACCATTCAGTTTGTCAATAAATAGTTCAGACTTGATGTATTATTTCCAGTCAAATGGAAGGCAGCTACTTCTACAAGTGTTTGTTGGGTTCATGGCGTTTGCTATGACCCGAGTCACTCTGTTGATCTGAATGGGGTACTGGTCTGTGGGAACATCAACGCTGGCCTCTTTTTCCACGTGGCCCCACAAGAAATAACACCACTCCACAATAAACATTCCTTCAATTCCTCACACACACACATGCGGATACAGCATCTTTAATGTATTTCTTTTTTTTAATTTTTTTTTTTTGATGAATGACTCAACATTATTCAGGGGTTAGCCAAGAACATGAGAAAAAGGGGGAAGAGGAATGTGCTAATTGGCTGTTGTCTGTGGTGATGGATTGGAGCTGTATTATTAGTCTGCGAGGGTTACTCTGGGGTTTGCTCTGGTCAGTGTATAAAATATCCCATGGTTTCTTTTACTTTAAACAGACACACACACACACATACACACACACACACACACACACACACACACACACACACACACACACACTTCCTCCCCTCATGCAAAGTCTGACCACTGAACAGTAATGGATATACAAGGACCCATAAACGAGAAACGAAAGAAACGAGACTTTTCAAAAAGTTCTCACAACCTGAAGAAGAAACCTTAAAGTTGACACAATGCCGGGGATAAAGTCTGTTTCTGTTTCATAACAACAAATTGGAAATTTTTGCTCGAGCTTCTACGATGATACAGCTTTGAGCCAAAGCCTGCATCTATTTCCTCAGATAATCGCCTGATCTGACATACTCATCCTCACAATCTGTTTCCATACACGCTCTAAAGAGCAGACTGACTGACTCGGTCACACCACCACCTTCTCTCGCAGCCTTTCTAGTTTCTGGCTTTAGCGGTGATTGATAAGATAGTCCTGCGCCAAAAAATAACATGTAGGAGTTCTAAAAATAAGGAGTGTTTGTTTCTGAGTTTCCTGTGTTCCCACCAGCCTGCTGGTCACAAGAATAATGAGGCATATTTCGTTGCCTGGCTCCAGAAAAGACATGTTTTAATAGCAGAAGTAACGGTTCGGACTGCACGATTTAGACCCAGAAGGTGATTAATCTACCAGTAATTTGAGTAATACACTTACAGGGCTGTGCAGTGCAGCATATATGTCACACATGCTATGAAAAAATCCATCCAAGCAATGGTGGAAATTACCACGGTATCAGCATGCACTGCAGCTTCGTATGACCATCTGAAACGGTGCTAAAACACTCATCTGAGATTTGTGCTGCTCATTTGATGAGTAATTCTGGATCTGGATTTTCTGTATAGCCAGAGGTGCTGTGTCCATGCAATTTACCAGTGCGGTCAAATAAAGAAAACGGTCTGAATGGTGGCCTGTATGCGACATTCATGACCATTGCCAGTCAAGAGTGATCAAGTGCACTACGCGTGGTTGCTTTTAGAGATGGAAACAGAATTTTGTGGCCTCTGCTATAAGCTTTCTATCTCTGTAGCACCGAGAGAAAAAAAAAGTTAACGGATCACCCTAACTTAACAATTCTGTCACTGCGACTCTATAGCTCTATAAAGTGCTGCAAATGCACAAAAATGATACAAAGCATTATTTTACATCAAATGTTGTTTTAAAAAGAAAAAAGAGATTAAAACTATGTTTTGAAAAAGCATCAAATATTGTAATACGATCTTTAATATGGCAAACTGGGGGCGGCACATAAATTACATTTCACAGACATCAAAAGACTGAGTATCTGTTGTAAAGGACAGAAAACAGTTACAATCTTACATACTGAAGAAGAAGTACAGTGAAGTGAAGAAGTACAGAAGTAAGTGGCACTAACAACAGTAGCAACAGCTGTAGTAACTGTATGTTAAAGCTGGTGTTTGACAAGAAAGTCAGTCAGTCCAGTTTGTTAAGTCACAGTGAATTAAGGCTTGAGCTCCCTTCCTTCAGTTTGATTTAAATGAAAGAGCTCAAAGTGGATTTGCCCAAAACTGCAATGCTGGTCATCCTCCTCTAAAGTGATTTCTCAACTAATGAGTAAAGACGAGGCTCTGCTGATGCAACATTTGCAAACAGTTAGTGAATCTGAAAACTGGGTCTCACTCACTTCCAGCCCACATGGTATGCATGCCCAATGACCATGATGACTATATGTATGTAAAACGGGAACCTCAAAAGAGCCATCAATCTCTTTTGGTCTGGCAATGAGCCAATGATAGCTTCTCTTGAGACCCTTGTTAATTCAAAGGTCAGAGGTCACTGAGTATTTGAGGCCAAACGAGAAGCCACCCCACCCTCTCACCCACCGTAGCTCTACCACAGCTTGAACAACAAAAATGTGAGGTGGTAAGGAGCCAGTATGATATAGAACCAACACTACATGATTCAAATACGCTGCTGATTAACGTTGCTACACATTGTTGACTGTCTCTGTAACTTGGGGTCTAAACAGTGTGGTCCCACTTCCTCACCACTCTGCAGGATTCGCTCAGAGGTGCTGGCTTCAGGGCACAAACAAGCATCTTTCTACTGCACTTGGGACCAGCTAAAACAATTTTCCAGACATGATGTTAAATGTTCTGTGGAGACCAGAGCATAAAGTGCTTGGCTTTCAACAGCTGCCAGGTCCTTCAGAGGTTCTTCTGCGCCTTTAGGAGATGGGATTGTATGGCCCCTGTGTGTTTTAAAGTTGTTCAAACCCCTTCACAGAAAGTGATTTATTACTGGACTTTAACACAGAACACAGTGTGCCTGCCCCATTACAACATCCCAACTGCATCACTAGCAGGCCTGAAGGCCTGTTTGGTTTGGCCAATGGAAGTATTTGGCAAACCTCATCAATGGCACACTTTAAGAATATGAATTTGGATATAGCAGAGAGAGATTAGCATATGAAAGAATACCATTATTTACTGAACAAACACTATATTAAGTTATTTCTTTGAGACTAGAGACCTCTCTGTTCCCGTCAGTATGGTTTCCTGACGTCAGCTTTACAGCAAGGAATGCTCCTTCAACAGCAGCCTTTTCACTCATTAATGTCAACTATAGCAAACTAATTATCAATTGTCAACAATATATGTTTAGACAGCTGTTAAATTTCGATCAAAGGGCAATGTGTGTGATTAACATAGCTTACAGAGGTAAACACGTGTTCCTTCTGGTTTAACTTGGTGTTGTCAGTGTAATATACTGTGCATATAGGCCAAAGATGTGGTGGGTGGGTATAACATGCTAACTAAAATAAATTTCATTCCAGTAACAAAAATTTATTGTAATTCACCAACATGCAGTTTAGATGGAATAGTGGTAGCCTTGACCCTACATCCATATGAGGACAGCCTGAGGCCAAATTCTTAGGGAAATTGAATTTGAAAATGCCACACTGCTATCAACACCAGCCATTTTCAACTTGGCCCACATGTTGAATATGACAGCCCTGAGAAGGGAGCTAACCTCACAGCCTTATAACACTCCGTCTTGTCAGCAGCTTGAATCATCGTTTTCTTCAGCACAGTGACATTTCAGGGTCCATATTGTATGTTGATGTTTTTGTCTTGTTCCTCTGGATAGAGAGCAAGCGAGACCGAGAAAGAGAAAAAGACAGTGAGCGTATGCTGGCACAGAACCGGCTTGGTGAGTTAAGACAAAGTTGACTCCAGTATCATCCTGACTCTGGCTCTGCAGACACAGACCCACTGGGCCAATTTTTTTCTGCTCTGAGTCTGTGTTTGAGAGCAAAGGGGTACATTAAAGTGCAAATAATATGTACTTGTATGTGATTGTGGGAAAGTCCCACAAGGCTTCTTGGTCTCTACGCTGTCTGCCTCCACGACCCACCACACAGGCTGACAATTTATGCGGCCGACGACAGCTCCCCCTGATCGTGCGCCAGGGCTCAGTGGAGGCAGGCCTCTAGAGCAATGGCAGTGCTACTGGCACTCTATCAAACCTAGGAAAAATCTCATTAGGACTGCGGCTGGGTGCCTCCTGCTCTGTCCCCCACCCATCACAAGAGAACACCTTCAGGACTGTGACGTTCGTTGCAGTGGTGCCGACTTAAAGTAGAGAGCGACACACATGAAAGGCCATTTAGCCAAGTGGGCGAGACAGGCAGTGACAGAGGCAAGGGAGAATGTGGGAATAGCAGCAGCGCTTCTCCAAGTACATGTCTGCTTCCCCTGAGCCTTTCAAACTGGAGACGGCTGAGGTCGTTGACACTCACATAAAAGCCACCCAGCACTGGAGAGTGTGAAACAGAGCATTACAGAAAGTGAGAGGTAATTATTCTCACTTCACCACAGCTACAGCGTGTCCAATATCTGTACTATAGGCAGATTGATGGGCATGGTAGACTACGGAGAGCATCATAAAATAAAAAGGGACAGTTACAGACATGTGGTGTCTTGCTGTCCTTGTAGCAGGTATGCTAAAGTACACTTAACTTGTCATCACATCTCTGTACTTTGCCCCATAAAAGTAGTGCACTTGGCAAATAAAATGATTTGGAATGATTCTGTCTAGCCTGGATAGCAGCCATTAGCTAAAGCTGACGAAATGCTAATGGTGAAAACAGCTGTATAGCATGGGAATTTTCAAAAGCTCTGGTGCACACACAGCCCCAATGTTGAAAACCAAGAAGTAAAACAACAAAGAAAAAAACTCTTATTAGCTTTAGAGCTGCAAATTAGCTTATAGGTGTAGTGTTACTCGCTAGAGATCTCAAGAGAGGAAATACCCATCCCCCCCTCCACCATCCCAAAGAGTAAACTGAGATCCACCGGAGGCAGTTTCAAAGGACCGAGCAGCGCGACTCTTGCAATCTGGAGCAGCGCCTGTCCTGCACTGTGTGGTAAGTGTGGCGGTGCTTCTGGAGGGAGGGAAAAAGACCACCAGTCATCATCAGACAGCAGTTTAAGTCCAGTCTTTTGCAGTTGTTTCCGCTGGAGTGCTCCTCACCTTCCAGCAACATTAAACAGCCTCATTCAAAGCTCCACGTAGCAGTAAAACATGACGCCCCGAGATGGAGCCAAGATAGAGAGTGTTGATGTGAGGTAGTGAAGCGCTGCGCTGCTTCTGAGTGAGGCTTCAAAGGGGATCAGTTTTCACACATGAAATAAAGATCTCAGATAATCATATAGCATAGCAAAGCTGACGCGAGATGGAGGGAGGGAAGATGGAGCCAATTTTCATACAACACCTACAGACTGAGAGTCGTGGCAAATTAATGTGTCTGCATATCTCTCTAGCCAAACAAGATAAATCTGTTTGGGTTTTCTTTTACAAAGAGGCTATCAGGCTCATCATCATAGGACGCACTGAGGTAGTGTCTTGAATTAAGTCCAGTAGAACAGATGCTCGAGTCTCCTTGCATGTCAGAGCTTTACCGAACAAATGCATAAAACTGATCTCATGAGCAGTCTGTAGTGCCAAGAGGAAGTCATATCTGCAGCGTTTTACAATGCAATTTTATGCCTTTGAAAAGATTCTCAATGCCTTTCCAGAGGTCACAGACTGTAAATCGTTTGATGTTGGGCCCTTCACATGCACCATTACCAAAATGTAAGCTAACTGGTGGATGCTTTTAATCAGAAGCAGCTTACAGTGCATTTAGTTTTATTTTTCAGGATGAATATTACACAGCTGAACAATATTATTACAAAGTTAACTGTGCAGCAACACATTCATAATTAAGGGCTTTTGTCACATGGGAAAATTGTGTAAATATCATCAAGTGGTTACAACACCCAACTTTAAAACCACACGATGCCCCAAATGACCACTAAAGCTTTCTCTTCTGCATCACAACCACTCTGTCTGAATGGTTTTTCATCATCTCTGGAGCAATACTTGAGTTAGGTGGACAAGAAACTGGATAAATATTTTTTTAAGTCCTCTGACGAAAGGGTGCTAATGTCCCAGTGGGAGCATCAAAGACAAACACCTTCTCTCCAGACACTGCGGCCCCATGCCTGACACCCCTCACTGTCACTCTCTTCTCTTCCTGCACCCCAGGAAGGAAATTATACCCATGGAGTTGGGATCCATCACCAGGCAGGTTGGAGGAAGCTGCTCTTTTTAAGTGTGCATGGTCAGCAAGACCAAGACAGGAGGGGTTTGAGCAGGCAGCACATGCCAGAGGGCTTACCGTGTTAACTGTAGATCACAAGACAGGTCATACAGAGATTCTCCACAAAAACACACACACACACAGACCAAAGGCACTTCAGTGACATCCTGCATATGGTCGAGGTGTGGCTCAGTTCTGCTTGTGAACTATATATTCAGTGAAATTATACTGTATGTCTGTGTAAATGAACTCTCTGACATTGCAGGATAAGAGGCTGCAATGACACGTGTCTGGGTGTGCATTTTTGTGCACACGTTGTAGGTATGTATGTTTGTTTTTTGTCCCTTTTTTTTGCTTGTTTGTTTTATTCTTTTACAGGACCCACAAGGGCCGTGATTGGTTGGCTGTCTTTTGTAGAGCAATAGCGCACAGCCACCACTCATCTCTCCGCGTCAGATTTACATTGCAAACACTGCTGGTCACATTACCTCACCCACATCAAAGGCTGCCTCCTGAAAGGCTCAGTGGAATATTAGCAGAGATTTACAGCCCTCATCTCTACGCTGCGAGAAACATGCTGATCTGAAGTAATCTCCCTCCCCCTCTCCCTTTTTTGTGTTTTATGTGTGAAGTTGGCCAACACTTTAATGACCCATTTACAAAACTTTTACACCTGCAAAGATAAGCTTTTACAACTCAGCCAGCCCCTCGGGCACTAAACCCTACCTGTTACTCAAGGTAACAGCCTTTATTAGCTTTTAAAAAATATATAACCACAGCAATTAACATTTATCACGCTGTTTATCAAAGCCTTATCTCACCGGAGAGGGGGAGAGGGAGAGGATACAAGGTGTCAAGATCAAGAGTCGAACTGTATGATCACCCCTCCAGCAATTTAGAGACACCAATTGCTGAGAGTGCTTTCATTTTCTAGAACCAGCCACAGTCACGAACGCTTGCTTACTTTTCCCTTAAATTTGTTTGTACAAATTGAAAAAGATAAAAAAAAAGACCAACCTCTGATGTACAAAACTTATGTGAGTGCAAGAAATTAGCAAAAGTTTGGAGTCCTGAAGATTATTGTTGTGGCCTCAGACGAAATGAGACCAATGCTACGACTACTAATGAGTCACTGCTGACTTGGCAATGCTCATATTCAGTCACAAACTAGGCATTAAAGCAACATGTGAGCGGACAGCGTGAGCAAAGCCACTTCTGTTTTTATCCTCAAGTTTCCTTGGGAGTAAGAGAGTTAACAGGGGAATCTGAGCTAGAGGTGAATCCTTAACGCACATTCTCCACCAGCCAACGAACTCCACTTTGAGACCTTGCATTCCCAAGAGGAAGCTTTGGTTTGGAAGGGAATGGAGACAGCCTGTCGCTTGGCCTTGATTTACAGGTGGTCTCCGCCTGCCAAGAGTAACAAATCACAACATTATGGCCCTCTGAATTCAGAGTAAAGCTTGGTTCCAAAGAATGAGAGAGAGAAGAGAGGAAGTCTTATGCAAAATGACACACCTCATCTCCAAAAGCTTGTGCGGTTAGAACAGCAATAGGATCTCTCACCCTTCAAGAAGGAAATTAGTTTGCTCTGGAACCTTTAACTTATTTGGCAAAAAGGAGCAAAGCAGTCTTCCTGAGGAGACATGGGCTCACAGAGCATGTGCACGTGTATCAGTCTTTACGGAAAAAATAGGATGGCTTATACATTCAAGGCAACTGGTTGGCAACGTGCCTGCTTCCATGCATGTTGTGCTCCACAGAGAGTGTGCTACACCGTCTCTAGGGGGGCTTAGTAATTAGTTAAAGCTCTCTTTGAGGACAGACAGCCCTTCAGTCGTCTGGGTGGCTTCAGACGCCAGTCTCAAGTGCTGCAAAGTGCAGGAGGAACAAGGTTTTAGTCAGGGAGTCTACCTCGAGGGCAGCAAGAAAGTGACAGCCACTTCAACCTTTAACCACAGCTGAGTGAGAAGAAACACTTGTGTAACTTGTCATGTCAGCAGCTGCAGCTTAAGGATCTCACTCTAAAATAGTCCATATTCATGCTGAGACAACTCTTCCTTGATGTTTCCACAACACTCAATTGTGTTTTAAAAAATTCAAAAGATTACATTACCTACAGAAAATTAGCTCACTTAGAAGTCACCCTCAAGAAAAGACATTAGACTTCGACAAGCCCTGAAGTTCATAATGTTTTCTAATAAAGGATGTCATTTAGGATCAAAGTCTTCTCTTGATCTGATCCAGCCAGGACATGTCAGACTAAAAGCTGGAATGCGCAAAATAGATAATGGTTTTAGCTCATAATACTATCTGATCTACAGAACCAGTTTTGTAAGTTGTCAGATTTGCATTGTGAACGCAGTCTGGATGCAGTCCAGCCACTAAACAGTGAAACAGAAGCAAACTGTGGATGAGGAGATGTCATAAAAACTAATGTTTCTAATCAGATCTCTACAATTCCTCCACATGACAGTCATCAGTAACATCTATAAGGACCAGCCCATCATTTTTAATTCAAAGCCAGCGACTAAACCTCATCACTGCAATCAAGCTCCATGTGCTCCATGTGGTAGGTGGCAGTTACGAAAACCTCTGACGTGCGCATGTTGACCAGATGGAGCTGACCTCCCCACCAAGGTGGCAATTCTTCCTCTCTGCCTATGCACACATATGTCCATACGGTCACACACACAAGTGTACACATAGACACACGCACATCATGTTTGGAGCAGACATCCTGCCAGCCACAAGCCACTACCTCTAAACATCCCTCACATCTGACCTTTTAACTGTGGACCTAAAATCTCTGTAATTACAGAGAGTGTTTCAACTTTGCAAGTAAACATAGCAGCAGAAATAGACACTTCAACTACTATATACAAGTACGCTGGTGCCAGGGGCAGGTTTCTATTCATAGCTGACTGGAATTAGTGGCTTGTGTCACTGCTCGCCATAATGAACTTGCAGTGTAGTAGGTTACTCAGTTGCAAACTGCTACCAAATACTACTGCCGATGCTCGCACATACATTAATATACAGTACACACAGAAATAGAAATCCTACAGAAATACACACACATCCACACAAACCACTAACCAGGAAACATTTATGGAAAAGCTAAAGCATGCACGCTCTCTATATGTACTCTCAAACCCTGAATTCGGACAGCAGGTGCATCACTTCCACTGTATTTGTATCACAGCTCCACTGTATGTGTGTCTTGAATATAAGTGAGATAATCACATCATCAACATACATCCAGAAATACAAATACCAGTGAAGAAACAGAGGGATCAAATTCAACATCCCATGTGAGCCTCTGAATAAGCTTACGTAACATGAAGTTGACTATATAAGGAGGACTGAGTTTATGTTAAAACACCGGAACACTTTAAACACAAGCTTATAGGCCTGGCATGTTACACAACAGCATTGGCATCTAGTGCAATATTGCTGTGTCGGGTGCTTTTGTTAGACGTGCACATTCTGCAGACGCTCCTTTTTTGAGGTAGCTGCTAACTGCTCCTAGCTGCTTTTTTAGTGGTGGCTCACACACGTAAGACGTCATTAAAACGTCTCACCCCTGTCCCATCCTGCCGGCTCCCCATTTTACCACAGACATCGATTAAGCTCTGTTACTACCTCTCCTGCTGGCTTAACGGCAGAACAACAATGCCCCCCCTTCTGCGTCGGTACGTTTCATACAGAACAGTAAGATGGAATGGCGGTGCAACATTCCCACCTAGAACGGGTTGTGTAAAAGGGGCTTATGTTGAAGCAGTTCACCAAAGACTTATAAAACCCTTTTGTTTGTTTTTTACAAATTAAGCAAGAAACTTGCTTGGGGGGGGGGGGTTGACAGACAGGGCAAATGGTCCTCTGGAGAACACAGGGTTGGCCTGCTTCATTGACAGTCTACAGGGTGAGGTCGTCTTTGGGTTGTGGCACCTGTGGAGCATAAACACACCAGGGGAGGACAGCTTTCCTTTCAGCAGGGCCGCTCCTCTGTTTAGCTTTCCTTCCACCAAAAACATCCTCTAACAGACAATCCAGACCTCCTCCAGCCCCGGCGCCACAGGAAGAGCTGAAGAGCCCTGAAACCTCTGTGGGAGGCACAATGCTCTCCCAACTTGTTTACCTAAATCCACTTCCTTCATCCCTATACCTCAGGTGGCCTTAGAGCCCTGGTCAGAAAAGCTCTCAATCACAAGGGGGTAAATGCAACAGAAGGGCTCATGGAAGCTGTGGAGTCCATCGCTGGTGTTTCCCTTCAACCAGTTTGTAAGAAAAACAAGTGGAGGGGAATCATGCTGGGACACTGCGTCTGATATCAGTGATGAATGGATTCATCTATTAGGGTAAACACATGGCTAATGTGTGTATGCATCTCTGTGAGTGCCTGTGTGCTTCAAGGCACATAAGCATGTGTGCACCTTCCTCTGCATGCATGCAGTCTCATGAGAGCTTGACAGCAGCTTTATGCAGATGTTGATCTCGTTTATTTGAGAGCCACTCTGAGTGCTCAGTCAAATTATTCAGCGCTTACTGCACGGGCCAGAGCGCAACCCGCAGGGGAACCTGATAAACAAACAAGAGAGAATTATTCAGGGTTTAAACACTTAAACACCCACTTCAGCAGAGCCTTTTAAGTGGGTGGGTGATTAAAATGGGCAGTGTGCTCCCGCAGAATGCTCCGAGGAGCCCGAGTCACATCGAGTTTCTCCCTGACCCATACAGCCCTGTCAGTCCCTCACCTGAAACACACGTCTTACATTCAGAACTTTATTTTCAATATTTGCAGGCGAACATGCGATGGTGAATCATACAATCAAGACATCTACCAGATGAAAAAATCATCATCTATGACCACTGCTTGCTGTTCCTCTCACTCCTCTGACATGCCAGAGCAGGAAAAGCACATGTGTAATTAACAACATTATTTGCTGCATTCCATTTAGGTGAGCTGGGTCCAGCATCCTGGTATTTTGGGTGCTGCCTCACTGTCATGGCCTACCGGGACACTTAAGTGAACTGATCCATCATTACTGGTACTAGTTACACCTGTGCTACAAGTCAAACTGCCAACAGTGAAACATGTTTATGCACTGTTATGGCAGTCTATTAGTGTGTAGCATTGTAGTAGTAGTAGTAGTAGTAGTAGTAGTAGTATTGTGCTATTTATCAATGCATGTGTAATGACAGACCTTCTCTTTAGTGTAGTTTGCTATAATATGAATAGCATTGTAAGGAACATGTGGTCTCTCATATTTAATGCTGTGATAGATGAAACCGTAATCTTGAAGTACTGCCTTTCATTAGAATCAACATTAATCTATCAAAGGAAGTATATAAAATGTGCATGCCCAGTTGTAAAAGTCTTTGATCTGCCATATTGACGGCACGAAACCAGCCATTATCTATCAGCTAAAATATTTGACAATTAATTGCTCTCCTGTCTAACTTAATATTTTGAGGCAAAGTGGAAAGGAGCACTTTCCAGAAGCTTTTCAAAATACATTAGCATTTCTAAGGCATACACACACATCAAAAGGTTGCAGATATGTAAGCATTACGGCAAAGATGATGATGTCAGTTAAATGAACTCTAGCTGTAGAAGGACTATCTGCTCAGAGTATCACACCATTCAAACTATTTACAGGCCACATGCTTATCAATCGCAAGCCATTTCAATCTGAGGATGAGTCCAGTTTCAAAACAAAGAAAAACCAAACAGCCGAGCATCCTTAAAATCTATCGCTTTCCTAGAATTGTGAACTAAATGCCACCCTCGAGTGTGGAACAAACCCTCCAGCCTAAATGTGACTGTGAAAGGGCGGTGAGAGACACTTTGATCAACAGCTATCCGTCACTCCAAACTGAGCATATATTTGGGGAAACAAAGCACAATCTCAGACACTAATCCCCTCAGATTTAGAGCACATTCTCCCAGAAGCCTTTGATCTCTGGTGTGCATCCATACAGCTGACTCCAGACATACTGCACACTCACATACACATGCATGAACAGATTTGCACATACATGAGCACCATTTCTGTCATACTTTTAAGATGCCAAATTGTTTTATTCTTACTGACACCTACAAGTGACAGCTGTCATTGCTTTTAGAAACTTAAATATATATATACATATATACACACACATATATATACATATGCTGTATAGACACATATATACATATATATATATATGTAGGTGGATAAGCCTGATCAAATGTCTACATGCCACTAGAGCTTTACCTTACTCTAAACCAGTATCACTCTTCCACAGAAATCCTCTCCAGAGGAGCACCATTCACAGCAGAAGAGAGGTATCTGCTCTGCTTTGTCACAGGGGAGAAACTCCTCCAGCTTTCAGTAATCTATGTGACATATGATGCCAAATGTGACATTAAAGCCACCTGCACCTCCTCAAACCTCCCAGTCCGCCAGCTACATTGACGTCAGCCCAACACTTCCACCCCATCTTCTCATGGGAAAATTAAAAAAAAAAAATCACAGAGCCCCTCTATGGCCAGGTGCTACCCCTCCTCCCCAAAGGCTAAGGCTTTTCTTCTCTTTAGAGTGTGGCTCCAAACTTTTCTCCCAGCCTCTTCAAAGAGCAACAACAGGCCCTCGGTCCCTTGGGAGCACAGAGGGGGTAGAGCCCGGTGGGAGAGGGGCATACGTCACACAGCACGCACAACAAGCCAGCCGGTGGGAAAAGAAAACGCACAGGGAGACGACAGAAAGAAGGAGAGAAAGAGGAAGAGGAGTCTGCATTTGAAAGGTGCTTTCAGCTTCTAGACAAGGGCCCTCGCTTTGTGGGAACGACAAGGAGAGAAAAAGCACAACAGCAGAAGCGAAAGACGAAGGGGGCGCAAAACCTGCCATGTCTTTTATCAGACTCGGAGGCTGAGGGAATGCGTTTAAAAGCTTTAGGCCTACTTCCAAAAAAACCTTTCTACTTTCAAAAAAATCAAAGGGCTGGAAACCAACTGCGAGACAAGGGGGTTGGGGGCAGAAGTTTCACTGTGATTCAGTTTTGAGTTGTAGTCTGTCGTCAGATGTACCTTTCCTTTTTGTCTATGGCTCCACACAAGTTGATGGGAGCTCGGTTTGAAAACAGATATATGTAAGCTTTAGAATTGTGAGAGTGGCGGCTTGGGAAGACTGGAAGTGGCTTTTGCTACACAGAGGATAGGACTTCAGAGCGGAGGAGGGGCCATCGGTGTCACTACAAACACCTCCCTGCACGGCCCACTTCAAATGTAGTCTCATTTCATCAGCCAGAATCAACACAGGGCCACAGGGTAAACTCAAGAAACAGATGGAGGCTAGGAGAGGAGCAAGGAGGAGAGGGGAGAACCAGGGGAGGGGGAAGGGGATTTTAAGAATAGAAAGGGGCAACTTGGTGAGGAATAACCATTAAACAAGATTATATTTTCAACGTGATGAGCTGTTCTTTCATCTGATGCCAAGAGGAGCAACCCAACAAACTAACCAACAGAAATTTGAACTTCCAAGTCATAAGTTGTGAAAACCTTCCTCCCTATCAATGTGTATGTCAGCGACATAATCCTACAGGGTGCACATAGCATATCAAATTTACGGGTAGGTGTAGACATCATGCTGTACACAGGGGGGAAAGTGTGCCGAGGCTCACATGACCTGGACCTCGTGCTGAGATCCACAGATCCACCTGCTCGCACCACTCACTCACTGTCCGCCAAACAAATGCTGCATCTGACGGCACAACTCATGAATGGGTGTAGAGTCTGCATGGAGACATCGTTAAGCCGTCAAGTGTGTCTTTATGTCTCAGTCTATCCGTGCGCGCTCCGATTTCAATTCTAAAACCATTAATGAAGACAAAGTGTAAGTGTGAGCGGCTCTTCCAAACAATGACTTGTGAGAAACGGGCACTGTTCCTGTGGGGAATATGGTTCAAAAAAGATCAGATCAAAAGAATTCCTAGCGTGGACTCCCTACTGTTGACACCTGACCCACATTCTCCTGGACCCTGGTTCAGCTGGGAGGGGGGCTCAAAGAACAGCGGCTATAAATAACTGTCTCCACAGGTACTCTATACAATATAGACAGCTTTTAAAACTATGAGGGTTTCATTCACATTCTCTCACCTAAGAGGCTCGCTTCTGTTTCTATCTGAAGGCCCAGCGGGGTCGAGCTTTTAAACCTCCTCTCACAGAGCGCGAAGACTTCTAATACAGTTAAAGCGTGTGTCACAGAGGGCTATAGATTCGTCTTGAAGTATAATTCATATTTCAAGATTTGAGATCATTTTGAGCATCTATTATTTTTAGGGTACATCTTTTGAAGAAAAATGACTTCCACACTTGGAATTTAGTCCATAAATGCTCTGGACGCATTGGGACCTCGTAATATTTGAGCAATGTTCTCATGTGAACTAAAGCAGCGAATGAAACATTTACTTGCAATGTTCTACGATGCATAAATGTTGAAATCGTAACATTTAGTAGTTTTAGGCTTTAGGGAGGCTACTGACAGCGACTCAAAGCCATGACTTTTTTGGTGCAGGTCAACAGCATTGAAGCACACGTCTCCTGAACCCTGTCATATCTGATTGATGAGAACATTTATTTGAAGTGCGGGGGCAGAAATGTTGGAGGTCTCCCTCTAGCAGTGCAGACGATCAGTATGCTGACAAGATAATCATGTCATCAACCTTTGAGGCAGCCTGTGTAGAGGTGCCACCGCATTTAAAAAAGGCTAATGTATGTGATGTCACGTGTGGATACACTCAACGTGTAATTGTGACACTGAAAATACAGCAAGAAGCAAACAAATGGTTTAAACTTATGAAATATTTAAGATTTCTAATTCACTTTAAAATGACAACACAAAAAGGGGAAAGCACCCAAATAAATATTGATGGTGGAAACACCTTTCTTCTTTTGTTCATTTTCCCTCTGAGCTATAAAAGCCATTAGGCACGGGGACTTGAATTATTTATACAAACTGAGCTCCGCTAACTCCAGATTTTTCGGAAACATCCAACCCTTTGACCAACCTGGGCCAAAACTTCACACGCTGCTGTTGTTCGGAAAAGAAACACATGCCTATTTCCAGGAACAGACTAATGAAAATTTGTTTTTGTGGCGATAATGGCTGGTAATTGCATGGTAATAACGTGGTTTTAAATGCTTAAATGGCCCAAACCATATGAACCCACTCAACACATAAGCAACCATGTAAACGGCACAGTTTTTCTGCTGCAGCAGCATCGAAATGCTCTCAAAAATAAATATAGTTCCAGGTGTTTCTCGTAGCACCACTCCCCCAAAACAGCTCAGAGCCTGCAGTGAGTGGTGTCCTGTTCCTATATGACATTTATGGTAGCTTTGGGCACATGGCAGAATTAGCAACTTTGACACCATGTGAGTGCGACATGTGAAGCCCGTCTCAACCTCAGACGGGACTTTAATAAAAGAATAATTTCTTCTCTCATCACTAACCCAACATTCAACGCCTTCAGGCAAAGGAAAGCTATCGACAACATCTTCCCGCAGAAAGCAAAACAATGGTGGACTTTAGACCTGGTTTGGGCTGGAATCAGTAGATATTTCAGTTGCCTGAGACTTCCTCAAGTCTGATGTTTGCCTTCTCCTCACCAGCATGCCGATAAATCCTCATACCAACAGCCCGTTTTTTTTCAACAACCGAGCCAGCATGTGCAATTGTGTCGTGCTTGCTTTACAGCAGAACTGCTGCATGCCATGAAAGCATAAGTTTTATCATCATAAAACCAAATGAGAGGGGACGAGAAGGGAACATAAGATTGCTCACTTCACGCAGCAGCTACACGCCAGTGATGAGAGGACTCTGCTTTTTCATAGCAGCCAGCATCTAAAAGAACTGTCAAGTATGGTAAAGGAAAATCATGCCACACAACATCTCAACGCATTATTACAGCTGGTGCTCTAATGCGTTAAATGCAAGAGATCCTGTATTCTAGGATGCGGATTGGTGCATTTCTGCTCAAAGTGTCTGGATCGTGGGTGGAGGAACTGATTTTCCTTTTGTCTTGATGGGCTCCAGTTCCTCAAATATGCCGCCTTTGAGGAAGGCATCGCTAACCAAAGAGGCTTAAGGCTCCTCTGAAGCAATTCCAAAGGATTTCCTCACTTGACAACAACAGCACAGTGTTTACGGCAATGCCAAAATACAAAACAAGCGTGACCTCCAACATTTCTCACCAGCCTTTACAATCCACACTTGTCACCACACTGTCACCGAGCAGTGCTTTCAGCTCAGGCTTGATCTATTGTTACCTGTAAAAAAAAAAAATCCCTCTCAGATCAGTGCAGAGGCTGATCCCAACATTTCAGCCCTACAGGAGCAGATGAGAGGTCTACCGAAGGAGTGTTAAAATCCGTCCTTTCATTTTGTCACCGTGGAGGAGAAAACAGGAAAACAAAGCCTGGAGCAGACACAAAAGTAAGGTGCTTTGTGGTTTCTCTTCAAGAGTGCCAGCGATGTGTAAATTCAACTTCAATCACTGCACCTCTCTGAAAACAGAAACACTGAACTCCAGCATGAATAGACACCCAGGTCTGTCCACCAAGAGGGCTTTGAGAAAGTTTGTGAAGACTTCGAGTGCGTCAGAAGAGGAAGACCTCGGCACATGACGGACTCGAGCTGGAGTCTCCGTTAAATGTAGCCTCATGTCTAACTCCTAACGAGGGGGAAAACCTTGAAACGCACAGTTAAAAAGCCTCGTCCTAATTGTGCGAAAGCACCCCGAGGAGACCATTCACAAGCATTTCTAATCGGCTGCCTCCTATTTCCCCACAAGTGCGTAAAGCTCGCGGACAGCGTCGTACTCACCCGTGCAGTCAGACCGCAGTTATTCTTGTGGTGACAGTCCCGCTGCTCGAGACGAGAGCTCGTGCAGTAGTATTTCTGCTTCACGAGCCAGTCGTCGATTCCCTTTCTCGCCAAACAGGCATTGACTACAAAACTGTCGCCTGAAACAAAGAAGCGCAGTATTAGCAGCTACAAAGTCTCTCTCTACGCGCTGCACTCATGTTTTCCATAAGCGCTCCATCTTCAAAGAGTCGGACCCTGCGCTGCAATGCTGCTCTGAGGAGCCGCGAGCTCACTCCGAAAACTGCTCTGCTGTTCACAAACTGACAGAATGAGAGACTTAAGCATGCACTGTACGATAAGGAAACAAGGGCGCTTACCTTCTGGGCTCTCCCTCGGTTTACAAATAGCGGCTTGAGGGGAAGAAAGTGAGAAGACAATGAATACTGTTACTCGAAAGTACCGCAGCACCAGAAGAAGAGCTACAGCTGTGATTTCTCTCAGGAATAAGAAAGCTTACCATGTTTCGAGTGCAGTTTACCCATTTCTATGCATCGAGTTGGAGTTGAAAACCATCCGAAGAATATAATCCAGAGGAAAAAAAAGAAAGCAGGCGACGATATCCAGACAGAGGAGCGTCCGTGGAGACCGAGAGCAGACTGCGCTCAGCACAGGACCGTATGACTGGAGAGCCAAGCGAGCCTTTGATCCAGAGCGCCGCCACTGACAACACGCGCGGGACGACACGCGACTTCCTGTTCACGCTTTCATAATAAAACACGTCACTGCTGAGACCTTTGCTTCATAAAATGATTAGCAAAGCGAAAATACAGATGACGTGTGGCCAATTACTATTAGAATTGGAAACACAAAAGCAAACATTTTAGTATAATATGTGCTATAATGCTATCCTTACGAATGTATGATTCATGAAGCAAGAAAAAGTTGTTCACAGAGCCAATTCTCAATGCCTGCAATTTTGAAAAGTGCAAAATGTAAGTTTCTGTAAACCTGGGCTTGCTGAAGTTTAAACCATCGGTTGAAAAAAACTCAACCAACCGGTCAGAAATAAACCAACAGCAGTTTCACGCGTCAATTTTATAGTTTGTCTCCATGTATTTATTATGAAAATTGATATCATAACTTCCGGTGTTAGTTGACTTTTTCTGGCAGACTTGACGCAGCTCGCCCAGCTCTCCCTCTCTAGACTCTGTTCAAAGCGCAGAAGAGGCGTCGAGAGAACCTTGATTTCAGCCGCTGGAAGATCAGGATGTACACCTCTCCCCAGACTGCAAGCAAGTGCGTTTAAACGCACTTACAGAGTCAGTGGGTCCCGAAGATGAGTGTAGGCACTTCCTCAGGTGCTGCAGGGGCCCCATGACATTAGCAGGTTAATTGTGACCAACCCCCTCAACTCAAATGAGTCCTAGTCCCACCATGTAGTTTGTAACATCTATTTGAAAGCTGATAAAACAAGCAGAACGCCAAAGACACTCATTAGGAATTGTTAAAAAATAGTTTTCTCAGTGGAGCTGGATGGATGATTCTTCAATGTTTTGTTACATAAGTTACATATAACTTAACACTTAACACTTATATAGACAGAGCATACCAGCAGACAATAAAATTGGATTCCCTCTTGACCTATGAAGTTGTTCATTTAAACCATGCCAGCAATAATTTACTCACATGGGCTTCCTGGGGACGAAATCATATCGAAGGCCTGTTGGGATCTGTGGTCAGCATGCCTCTGTCTTTTTGGGGTCTTTGACATGAGAGTAAGGTTTAGAAAGTCTTATTGGACTGAGGCAGCAGATGAAAGCAGGCTATGATTCTTTTGAAGTCTTCAATAATCTAATAAAAGACAGAGGCCACTGTGCCACGTGTCATGCCAGACTCAGTGTGACAGTACTACACACACACTGTGGGCATCATCTTGTGAGAAAGCACTGATAAAGTTTCAGACATTCTTAAGCAGTACCACATCAGTGTTTGACACTTAACAATGCATGCTCCAAACATGAATGAAGTTTAAGAGTTTTGCATTAGTTTTTTTTTTCTGAATCTGTGCTGAATGGTTCTAAATGAACGATATTGACCTTTTACACTGAAGTGCAGCAAAAATCCTCAAAGAGAAAATTCATACTATGATCTGGGGGGAAAATGTATGTATCTTAACTAGAACCAAGAGAAAACACGATCTATGATCTGTAATACAACATTTTTCCTCTGCTTCACTAAAAAATTGTACTGTAATTCGGTTTTATAATATAACTGGACTAGTTTCATGTGTACATCAAATAAGTGCATCTTCAGAAACAGTACACTTAAATACATTTAGATAATAAGCTTAGCAAAGGTTTTCTGAAGCCTGTCAGCTGGTGCAGGTTGGCAGTGTTACTTAAAAGGTAGTGTGTGTGTGTGTGTGTGTGTGTGTGTGTGTGTGTGTGTGTGTCATCAATCAAGTTGCAAAAAAAAACGTGCCATGTTTGCTGGATGTCTAATTTTAGAGCAAAACTCTTCTCTTGTCATTTCTGTGTCATGGTGTATTTTCCCTTTTAAGTCTAAAAACAGCAGATTAAAATCTTAGAGGAGGCTCTGTTCAATTTCAGGACATAATTGTAAAATTAAACATCTGTAAAAGCAAGTGAACTTGTGGAAGTGATACTTAAATGGCAAAATATATCACCATTTCAGCCGATGGCTCCCACATGGTTGGGTGGTATGACCTCTAAATTACCATGGGCCTCTATAGTCCAGACTGTGTTTAAGGTTACGGGTCTGGTTTTCTTTACCTGTATCCATTTGCCTTCAGCACATACATCTTGGTCTAACTATGTATCTACCATGTGCACCTTAAGCAATTGCCATGTTGGCATCACATATAAAACCAGTTAAACTTCCATATATGTAACAGCAGCAATTTGTCAGCACAGGACCTTGTAACATTCCTGTAAGTCATCCTCTGTGGTAGAAAGAAAAGCCCAAATCTGGCATTACTGCTGGAGGAAAATCTGCCAGCCAGCAAATGTAAGACAGTGAGAAGTTGCCCTATTGGTGAGCTTCAGTCATTTCTGGTTCCCTCTGCCACATGCTTCAAAAAAGAGTAGAGGCAGGATCAGTCAGTGTGTTGCAGTGTGTCTGTGTCATACCGCACTGGCACATCCAATTCCTGTGCTCTCGGAATGGCATAACCATTGAAGCACTTCACATGGGAAGTACAGTACAGCCTCAGCATCAGACCTCACCCACTCATAGCTCCTTACATTACCATACATTATTTTATTATTAGATTGAACAATAAAGTTCAATCTAATCTAGTCTAATCTAATCTCTAACGTCAGAAACTAGATAAAATTCTAGCAGCCCTCACATGGTGCCTCTGTAGTCACCGTAGCCCCAACATGTAGTTACACATTTGAGGAGGCACAGACAGGTCAGTCAGCGTAGCCTACAGTGTAGATAAGAAGCCTACACACACACGCCACAGGCTATGTAACCCTTTAACACACAACTGTAAATTGAGCTCGAGCCTACATAGAGTTTAATACACTATCAACAGCACCTGCAGACGAGGTCCTATAAATTCCTGCACATAGTGAAGCTCCTAATAGCCAAAGGTGACATATGCAAATATAACTGAGTTGGGATGATTTCTGGGGAAGTCAAGATCAAAAATGTAATCTGGCACCAATTTTCTGGGAAAGATTTTCATATCTTTAGGGATGGGACTATACACTGGACACATGTCTCTAATGCAGCCCTGCAGTTGTGTTTCTACTAAACAGTGGTTTCCGCATCCTGACTCTATCATCACATGTTGTACCAAGAGGAATCAGGCTCCCCTTTGAACTAGTCTGCCACAGACACACAGATGAGCTTGTTATTATAGCAACTCGCCTGAATTTGCTGGGAAAGAAGGCCGGTCCCTCTGACACACTTCCTGTCCTTTGAAGAGGCCAACGGAGAGATGGCTTTGCGGGCCCTATTTCCAAGCTTCGCCTTTGATGCCTGCGAGAGAGGAGGTGGCGGGGGCTTTAAGCCAGAGTTCCATCTCATGGACGCGAACCCCCAAACCTCCAATCAATCCCCATTATCGTGGGATGCAGTTATATTAGCTTGACACATCATCAAATCAGAGAATGAATGAAGTAAATATCTGTCTTTTATTGAGGCATTTGTCAACTCTGGTGGAAATTTGTCTCCTAAATATCTGCTGTGGTTTTTTTTTTTTCTTTTTTTTTTTTGGTGGAAAACCTTCATAGAACAAAAGCAAAATTCTCTAGGCACCTGCCTGATTGATGTAGGTATTTATTGACCTGGGGGAGCTCCTGCTTTGGTGGCCAACTCTTGCTCATTCCACCATAAAACTCAGCATTCTCCCTGGAAACCGGCATAATGGGGGGCATTCAGATGGCCCGATTCAGGAGGATCTAATGGTTTGTCTGTGTTTATATCCTTGTAACAATGTTAGCGGCCTGATGCCTGGAGAGCCCACCGGAGGGAACGCTGCCTGGTGGTGAGGAGGGGGATGTGAAGCATGTAGAGGGAGAGAAGAGCAGCTGCTGGGCGCTTAAAGCTCAAACATGTGACTGTTGCCTTTATCTTGAGGAACAAAAGAGCATAGATATTGTAAAGGGCAGAAGACAATCATGACTGAAGTACAGTGTTGATTCCTGCAGCGGTGGTGACTCAGCCCATTGTGGTGGCCCAGCGTGTGATGTGTCAGGCGAAGGGTCCACAGGGAGGGAAAGACAGCCTGGCATGCGTTTGCCATTCTGCATACTGGAAGCTTTCACAGCAATAAGCAGAGTGGAGGGAAATTCAGTGTCAGAGCAGATGCAACCGTACACTGCTAATAGCACTTTTGATATTCATTCATACAAACTAGCTGCTCCTTCCCTTGAGAGCATCTGATGCCCAGCAAGACCATTATCAGTCATTTTACATGACAGTTTATAAAAGAGAAATAACATGTACACCCATAACAGACTCAAAGGATGTGGTTTAAACATTTTACATGTGAAGATGTTATCAAAATCATTTTGTAAATGCACATATTAAAGATTAAAAATCCTACATTACGCGTTGTGTGCAGTTTCAATAAGAGTTAGTACATGTAACAAAAGCTGAAGAACTGTATAGTTAGAGCACCTCAAAGCTTGCTTTGGTTTTAATTTGTTTTCTCAAGTTAGAGCAAAAAAATCAGTGAGCTGCACATCTGAATTAAAAAAAATCTTCTCCATGGAACTTCCTAAGGTTTAGTCTTGATGAGGTATCTGATCCTGTGGTTAGCATTATTGGTTTATGGTGTGAAATAAGAGTATCCTTACCGGTCTCACAAAAAAATCCTTTTTATCTTAAAAGCAGCACATAAAACAGTCATAAAAAGGGCCTTAAGCCCACTGACATTTCCTTTTTGCAAAATGTGTCTACAGTAAAACTGAACAGAGCAAGTGCAGTAAACAAACACACACACTTGTGCAGACTTTTAGGCGTGCCGCTGAATGACTGGTAATTTTTCCAACGTTAAAAACTCCCCACATTTAGGCCTGTATAATCAATACTTTCTGCTTCTGTTCGTCTCTTTACTATCTGCACTCGGCACTGGCTGCTTTTTTGAAGCGGTGGGGGTGTAGCCCCATCCAGAACGAGGACACAATTAGTGTATTCAGCCGAAAACAGTGGGGTTCCCCCTTTGATGTGAGGATCAAATGAAGGAGCTGTGTGTTTTTGTCCAAAATGACAGGCTTGCCAGGTTTACTAATGGGTAGCTAATAGAAAGAGAGGTTTATGATGCTCATTAATTACACAGTCTGTCATGTGTTGGAAGGGTAGAATAGAGGAGATTGAGAAAAAGAAAGAGAGAGTGGGGTGCAGCAGAGGAAGCAGAGGGAACAGAGTGGGGGTGGTGGCAAAAGAGGAATGAGTGTACTCTGCGAGGGAGAAATAGGAAATGAGTGGAGAAAGAGCAAGGGCAAGGAGAGGATCTCCTAAGAGAACCGCTCAAAACCTGAGCTGATGGAAAGTGAGAGAGCGACGACGAAGAAGAAGGAGGAGAAGAAGAGAAAGAAAGGAACAGGAGGAGATAAAATAATCCTTTCACAAGATAAGAGCAGCCACCAAGACAGGAGCTTCAAAGAGCAGGAGACACTCTCATGGGAGCGTGCCATAAACCTTTTCCTCATCTTCAGAGGAAAATTCAGTCCCTGATCCAAACACGCCCAAGCTCTCAGCACCCACCACTCTGCAGGTGTCTGAGGCCCGGCGACTCCTGGGGTGGCGTGCACACTTCCAAGCAACGCCGCCTTTGAACTGCTTGGACCCATGTCGAGTGGCGATGGTGATCTGCACATAAGGTGCAAATGTGAATAGTTAATGAAGAGAGAAGGGGGGAAAAAAGTCAGAATCTGTCACTCCCACCACAGGGAAGAGTTATGATCTCTGCTATCAGCTTCAACCAGCACAACTGCAATGAACTCTCTGTAGACACAGTTTGTCATTTCAAGCTGAGCCACGAACAATGCCCTTGCCAAAAGTAGCCTATCCTTTGTGACAGAGTAGAGGTGTGACTTGTGGGATGCTGCTAGAGGATGGAACCGTGAGTTTAGGGTAAATGAGGCTGTCATTAACACTGAGCCCGTCCAGTGACCTGTGAGAAACCAGGCTGCTTTCGTCCCCATAGGGCCGGGCACCAGTGGGGCCACTCAGCCAGACAAGGTTTATTTAGCTAAGCTCTGAGTCTCCCACACGTAGAGGCCCGCACTGCCATGGAATTCATTATCCTGGGCCGTTAACAGGCCGCTGGTGTTTTGAATAGTTTCCGCAGGCTTTGAAATTGCACTCTCTGCTTGGGTTCAATCACAGAGGCCACGATCAAATTGCACTGAGTGTTATATCATCTTCAGGGCATTGGGCTTGAGACGCGAGACTGAGGTCCACACAGGAAAACAATGGCAGGCTAATACCCAAATATTTAGCAGCGCTTTCCACAGCGAAGAGGCATGTTTCGGAATAACATGGCTAAGGCTCGGGACAGTGAGACTCTGGGCTCTTGTTGCAGAAAGGCTTCCTGTCCACAAACCTGTGACCTTTCACCTACAGATCTTCACGGAAATAAGCAGGACAATTCCTCTTTCTTTTGGGAGAATGGAAAATCAAAATACGCACCTCCGCTGATAAGAAGCCAATAACACAACAATAACAATCGTATCTATTTCCCGTTTTACTGCTTGATGTTGATGATGTCATGAGTCATCAGATTTGCTATAAAACAGATAACACAGGTCCCTTGTTGTGAAACTCTGAAGACAGTCCTTGTTGTAGCTAAATGAAGGTACTTCATGAAGGTGTAGAAGCACAGCAGAAGCCATCAAGGTCACCCGTTCTGATGCAACTGATGCAGTTTTGGTCTGAAAATTTCCAAATGATTAATGATCTCGACAATATACTCTCTTGTTTATTTCACAGATTAAGAGGTTCATCTCATCCACTGAAGGAAAAAGACAGAGAAGTTACATGAATGTAATGAAAGAATTTCATGTAATGTGATTCCTGCATGGATGAACAGAACAAGGCACATTAGACTTTTCCACAGAGAACGCATCGTTACACTGAGAGGCGATCAGGCTCGTTTAAAGGCTCGTGCATTCACTGATGTTGCTCAGGAGAAAAAGGCGTCATGTGGAGCTCTTTTTGAACAGAACGATTCTGAAGAGCATTTCACAACACACCGTTTTGACATTGTTCTTTGTGTGTTTACCTTTAAAAAAAATCTTGTAAAGCATATCATTTAACCAGACAAAAGCTACAGAGGGCTGTCAGCAGAAGCAGGCATGCCTCAAGCAGCATTGTGAACAAGTACTTAAAATAATTTTTCCACAACAATAAAACATTTCTGAGTTGGCACATAGCCAACCCCACAGACTTCTGCCTGTAGCTGCTTGGCAAGAAAGCATCAAGGACATTTCATAAGAAAAGCAATAAAAGGAACATTAATTCTTTACTGGCTGCTTCTTACCTCCATAAAATGTTTGAACGACTATATGTTACAATGAACAAATAAATAATAAAGCATATTGATTCCCTTTTATAGCACTATTTCTGGCACAAAACAAGTTATTATATGTACCAGCCTCGACACTTGAATATGGTGGTAGGATAAGTAGGACTCTGTCTTTCAAAACAACTTGCATGGTTTGAATAATTTGGAATGGCATAGCAATTACAAGCATAAGTGTTTTTCCTATTCCATCCACTTTATGGATGCTGTGATTGCACTGGACAACTGTGAATATGTGTAACTCACAACACAATACAGGGAAACGCTTGCAAACAACAGGTACACTCACATATTTGCCAACAAGCTAAAACAAAGTTTGACAAGATAAATCTAAACCAATGCTAGCAGCAGAACTTTGAGCAAATAATAGCATCAACATGGCAAGACGGTTATGATACAAATTTTACAGACAAAATGTTTACCATGTTCACCATCCTAGTCTGGCATGTTAGCATGCTAACACTTGTTACTTAGCCCTAAACACAAACTATAGCCACGGACGAATGGAGTGTCATTGCACCTGCAAAATACTTTGCAAGAATTGGACAAACCTAATTGTTTTTACTTAACGATGCTATAAAAGGTAAGCCACTAAAATTATTACAAATCATCCTGTGAGAAACATGAAAGCAAATTTCATTTTTTTTTTTTTTTCCAAGATATTTCACTTTGGACCAAAGCGATGGACCAAGCAATCCATCAACAGTCACCCCAAGAGCCCCACTAAGGCCGTCACTAAAGTCGTTAAAATGCTTTCTTGAAGCAAGCTGGCACACAAGACTAAGTCTGGATAAAATTGGTGGGCATAATTGAAGTGTTACTGTGCAAAAACAGGTATCTTCTTATTGATTTTTTTTTTTTGTGCACTCCATAGGAACAGCTATCAGACTGGTATTGGTCATTCACTTTAACAATGGATTTTTTCTGTTTCTGCGAATGCAGTTTTACACCAGGCTGAAAATCAGGGCTCTGCTGCACCTGTTCCCACAAGATTGTTGTCGATGGTCAGAGTGAATAACATGTTACTCTTAAGCTTCCCTTGAGTCCAATATTCACTCTCACACTCGTTAGCTGCAAAATGCTCCAGTATGTTCACCAGCTTGCTGCTGTGTCTGTCTGCTGTTTTGGTGCTGAACAGGTAGTGTACAGTGGCTTTTTGAGCTTTTTCACTGAGCAAAGCTGCATGCTGCATCCACAAACGATGCTATCAGAATAGTGACAGTGAATCAAAGCAGTAAAGCTGTGGGCCAGACAACTAGAAAAAATGAGCTGAAACTCATTGTAAAGCTCCGTAAAGCTGACACTGCACATTCAGATGATAATTCTCTGTGGGTTCAACACTACGAGCGACTCTTTTCACGTCATCATATTGTTTGAACAATTGCTTGAATGAGGTTGTAGAAAAATATTGATTACAGGTGCTTATGCAATTGTACGTTTCAATATCCTGTTGAGAGATGCATGTGTTCAGGTTCCTATAGTTTACGGGACATATATGGACTATGTCCTCCACAGGAGGAAACTGCTGCTTCCTCCAGGAGCTGATCAAACACTCTCCAACCAGCCTGACTCTTCATAACTCACCCACAGATGTCTGCCTCCGAGGGTTTGCCTGTCTACTGCCTACTTTGCAAGAAAAAGGACTGATTTTCCATACACATTTGTTAAAGCCGACTGGACCTGACAGTGCACATGCCTTGTGAAGAAATTGTCCTCTTTCCTACACAATGGCAACCAAGGTCAGCTGTTAGTCTTCAAATAGACCACCATCAAAGACCATAAATTCTGCTTATGCCAGTAAATGACCATCCACAAACTCCTTTCATCATGAGAAGGTTTAGTACTTTCAGGGTCACATTGCAGAGTAAAACCAACCTCAAAATTAAAGTGCAGGAATTAAACAAGAACTCAACAATATTGCTCAAGTAGGGGTAAAGCTGCGGGTAAGACTACATGGCTAGAAAATCAAATCCATCCAATAAAACTGAAAAGATAGAAAACTTCTTTTGTTTAAAAATATTTCAGGATTTTCTCTCAGAAGAACAAACTGGTTACTTTAGCATAAAACATTATGTGTTATATGTGGGTAGTGTCCATAAGCGCACGCTCATTAAGAATTGTCAAAGATGTACAATGATGTTCAGCACGTTGATGCCTGGTGTAGCTGTGAGAGGGCCCTCAGCTGAGAAGAGGGGGCAGTCAGCCAGTGATGCGTTACGTGAGATGCTTTCCAAACAGTGGGTGAAATGACCCCTGAAGCCGGGTCACCGCATGATGCCCCAGTGTCCAGCGAGGCCCCACCCTCTCCTGCAAAAGGGGGCAGTTAGGTCTTCACAATAAGACAATTCATGTCTGTAATGAAGTCGTGTTCCCAGAGAGAGAAAGGCTGGCCAGATGGATAGCTGGTGCTCCAACGACTGGCTCTGAAGGTGGGTGTGGGGGTGAAGGTGAGGGGACAGGGGGTGGAGGGTCCATAGAGGCCAGTGATGTCATCCTGCTGGAGACTGCCCCTTTCATTGCCCACTGGTACAAGCAGAAAATTTGGAGTGGAATAGGAACTGGATCCAGTGACTTTGAACATTGCAAAATAGGACACATTTGAACATTTTCATGATATAATCATTAGAGTCCCTGTTTTTCTTTATGTTCCTACTGATTAATGTTTGAGTGTGTGACACTAGAAGGCCATTTTCACATTAATTTCTGAAAATGAAAATTTTACTAATTGAAAATCTGATCTTAAAAGGTGGGCCTATGAGCATGAGCACAAATAGTTTGGGAGTTAAACCTGGAGCCTCTCGTGCACAAATACTGGACACTACAATGACGTAGTCCAATGAAAAAATATTTGCATATTCATGTTTTCTGGAAATTTTAATGAAGGAGTAGGAGTAGGTCTTTAACAACAGCATTTAGAGGACCAGTGTGTAGGATTTAGGGGGATCTGTTGGCAGAATAGGGCAGAAATTAAACATAATATTCCTAAGTTTTTATTACTCTATCTGAAGATAGGGATTGTTAGAACGACCTCTTTAGAGGGAGCTGGTCCTCTTCCACAGAGTCCACCATGTCACACTGCCATGTTTCTACAGTAGCCCAGAACAGACAAACCAAACACTGGCGGCTTTTGCAAGTTTTGTGGCCACTCTAGGTTCTGCGACACGCTTGGTAAGGGAAGGGTGGGGCAAGGGGTTACAGTTGGTTGTAATCTGCAACATTCAAGGCTAGATGCCACTAAATCTTGCCCATTTATCCTGTGATTGATTATTATTATGTGTTAGGGCTGTGACTTTTCAAAAAGCAAGTTCAAATGAATTCAATCCTGCACGATTTGTTCGAATTATATGGTGAAATAATACAGGCAGCAGAAAAAGGAGGTTTGCTTTTCTGCAGTGAGTGCAAGGACATAACAGGTATTGACAGTAAGGTGTTTGACAAAGAGCTGTGTAATTTTCTGTTGTTAGCCATGCTAGCTCTTGCAGTTTAAACTAACAATCTTACCTGTATACTGTTGGTAACAGTTAAGTTGTCAGTTATGACCAAAGTAAATGACTCAGCACATGTCATGCCCCCCGTGTTTTACTGTCCTCCAACCAACATAATACAAGGGCCCCTGCCAGAGTAACACTTACATACGTGCAGCCTAATGGTCAGTCTCTGAAGCATGATATTAATTTTCGTTTCATTTGTTATTGACTTTTGTTCTCACAAACACAGCAAAACCAGTTTTTCATTTGAAAAGCACTTATCATCCATTCTGCTCCCTCCTGCTCTTTGTGATCACCTACACTGTGTTTTAATGCAGTCAATTCCAAGATGTAGCTTGCTATTTACATAATTTTTCTGTTTTTCTTTTTTTTTTCTTCAGAAAACTTAACGGTTAAGAACTTTGATTGCAGTTCATGAATACTATGCCGACCATCAGGTACAAGGTAGTGACAGTATGGCTAAAAAGCATCTGTTGCCACATCTAAATGAGACACAAATTTGTATTCATGCTTGAAAAACACAAAAAT
This sequence comes from Chaetodon auriga, assembly GCF_051107435.1. NCBI lineage: Eukaryota > Metazoa > Chordata > Actinopteri > Chaetodontiformes > Chaetodontidae > Chaetodon > Chaetodon auriga. The sequence continues at coordinate 9,759,146 of NC_135074.1, read as the reverse complement.
GTTGGCAAAATAACTAAACTATACTAGAAATGTGTCTGCTGAAGAACAGACTCGCCGCCTCTGAAACATGTCCAGTGTACACTGAAACTGTGACTGAGGCGGAGTGCAGCCGGATGCTGCGTGCGTTCGGCATAATACTTCACTGCCCACAGTATTTTTCAGTTCCACCTTTCTGCTCAGCAGGCGACTGAACTTTGGCAGGCGAGATCTGTGCTGACTGTGTTCTGTTCATTTGTGGTGACTGCGCTGCCTCAGTCGAGAGACGAGCTCACATCTTGAGGCCGTGGCGTTTTACAAAGTCAGCAAACAGACAGACATTGCACTGTAGGAGCAGTGTAAATTTGGAATTCAAACAGATGATTACAGATCGAATATCTGATTCTTTCCAATGTTCAGATTTTCTAATGAAAGGTTACAGCACTAATGTGCAGTTTGAAGCAAATCCAGCATCTGATGAAAAGTATTTACTTAAAAAATTTAGAGGACTATGAATCTTAGAGAAACGTGTGTGCTCTCTGAGTGCTTTGCAGTTTTCAGAAGTGTCGTATTGGTGGATGGAGCAGGGTCAGGTCTGTCTCCCTTTGCATGTTGGGAAACATCTGGAGAGCGTATGGGTCATAGCACAATCTCTCACAGCGAGATTCTCAATGTCAGTGACCTTCACAATCACCTGTGAAAACACTACGTGTGCCAGCTACTTGATACACACCCTTATTACCTCAGTGACTCTTATCAGTGTTGAAGCATCACACTTTCATTGGCTCAGGTTTACACATTTTACACTCCTGGGTGGTTCCACTTGGACTGAAAACACAGAATCCCTGCAGTGTTCAGTGTGCTTAACATGTAGCTCCATGGACTGTGATTTATAGCTACAAAGAGAGAAAGTGATGAGTATGTGCAATCTAAATCACACATTTTTACAATGTTGTTGAATATGTTTCTAGGTTTGCCACAAACTAATAAAACATTTTTTTTTTTTTTCCATTGTTGTATACAGATTGTTCATGTTTGATCAACCAAGCACTTCTTTAACATTTTTGCTGCCAGTTTCACCAGCCATGTAAGTCTTTACTAAGTGGAGATTAAGCTACGCACCACAGAAACTAGTTCTTCGGTAGAGAAAAGTTGTTACTGGTTATGTACACCTGCAGCGTCCAGGTGTAGCCGTTGTGTAGCTAACGGAAAGAACTGACAAAGGTAATTTTCAGGGTGAATGAGGTGATTGATTAAAATTCTGCTTGATTATGACATAAACTGGGAAGATTTTAAATCAAATTTCACGAAAACAACACAATATATATATATATGTATGCTAAATGAGGTAATTAATGCAAATTAGGTTAGCATAATCACATATTCCACTCACTCTAAACTGTGTGAATACTATGAACTCTGACCCAACTTTTCATGCATGCATATATAAATAAAATGCAGTCACACTTAGGTTCGCAAAGTATGACTGTAATTTATCTCTTAAATTTCTTGCCTCCTAAAACTGTAATTTTTTGGACAGTTATGTTACATCTCTCACTGCAGTGACTATGTACAGATATTACCTTGCATTGGATTTGCAATTACTTGGTATAACCAAGTCCAGGGAATCAGCATTTGCTTATTTTGTCTTATTTTGTCTCCTTACACAGTATGAAAACGGTCACGTCTCAATCCAACTTTGATCACAGCAGACTCAAAGAGGGTCTTCCACAGTATCTGTGTTGTTTCTGCTCTACTGTATCTGACTTTGATGCATGATGACTGCGAGTGGACCTCTGACCTTAAAATGGTAATGCAGCTTAATCCAAGATTAGGCATGTTTTCTCAGTACGAAGTACAAATCTCCCTCCATCTATCAAAACAGAAATGTTTTTGAAATTTTGAAAAATGGCTCAGGATAAATCTGTGAGGATAAAAAGATGTCGACGCTGAACCAAAAACAGCAACAAATATGAACAGGCCATTTGTGGCATTTCATTTTTAACCTCTCTGGGTTTCATGGCCTCCTATGTATTTGGCACAGGACAACCCTGAAGTTCAAACAGAAGTCAGCCGGACTGTCCTGTTTATTCTCACCCAAACTCAGTGGGAATGGGAAACATCATACTCTCATTCTTTCTTTTGGGGCTGCTGCATATCCAGACCTTGCTTGCCATGTTGGAACATCTTACATTTCCACATCCACAATGCTGCCTCTGATAATATCCTCTAAGCCCTGCTGAAGCCTTAATTTGAAGCAAAGTGTCGTCGGATGATCACACACAGATCCACACCTTGCCAGACCTACTGGTGGCAGAGCCTCGTCAGCGGTTTGTTTTCTCGAGGTCTCAGGTTGTTCCTCTCGGTTTCATAACAGTTTGAAGTCTTTTCCGTGGAGGAGTTTGTGAGGCTGTAATTGGGAGCAGATGAGGAGGCCCCTGCGTGCCTCCCTGGTGATGTCAGCCCTGGTGGAGGGAAAACCATGGCGGGATGGGGGTGGGAGGGGGAACGTGCGGTGAGCCAGAATGTCTGAGAGGAGGCCGACTCTGCAGGTCTACAGGTGGGCAGACTGGCAGCAACGCCACAGCAAAACATAGCCAAAGAGCTCAAACATATATCAAACAAGGAAAAAAATATTTAAAACAAGACCCTCAAGAAACATCTTAAGAGAAAAGTAATGGGATGGGTAATTTTCCACAAAACATGAGGGTGAAAAAGAAGATTACAGCCTCGTTATCTGGTCCTGGAAAATGAAGAAAAGACATCTTTGTAATACAATACTTATTAACATGCTACACAAAGTTTTCACCATCCATTATCTAATCAAAGAGACTTGTGAGGCCGTTTTTCACTTTAAGCATTAGTATGGCTGCTTTTGGTTGTGCTCTGCTTGTTGAGATTCTGTGATCTAAAATGTAAATTCGTTAAGCACTTTGCTCTTATCCTGGTACACACAAACTGTGCCCACCTAGTGCTGCCCTGACCCATTTCGCTGCATGCAGGACATTTGCATGAAAGGAATGAAACTCGATGCCAAAATAAACATCAATTAAAGCTGTCAAACACCACCAAAAACAGCTGCAGCTTTGAACAGCTCGACCAGCAGGCTTCAAAAGCGAGGCGTCTTTAAAGGACTGCCTCACATGTACGAAAGGCCAGGCTGGAATTAGCATGGCTTAGGTTAAAACAGAAATTACCTCTGCGAATGAACCGAGGCAAGATGATTTCAGTAATACAAGAGCAATTCCCTCTGTCATTTACCCTTTATTTAAAAGTCTATATTAAGAAAGAAGCCACAGAAACTGGCACTCTAACATAAATGGAATAAAAAAATGCATGTGCAGTTTTTAGTGATGAGCTCAGTTCTTAATAGAGATACTTATTTAAAGTGGAGAGAATAAAAAGAAAAGGTTTTCAGTTTGCTTTTTGCAGTTATAGAGTTAAAAGAAAGCACAGCTACAGTACAACTAAAGGTACTAACAAGATATTAACAGAGCAGGCAGGTCCTCAGGAGGAGCAGCAAGCAAACAGGTATTTATTCCCTCCTGCGATTTTGCAGGAAGGACTGCAGTGATTTGTCAATACAGGTTTTTGTCTGATTTTAATCTATGATGGCTCTTCTCCTCTTGTCTATTTGCTCATACAGAGCTCCCATTGAGTAACTGCCATGGCTCATTACTGCTTCAAACAATTTTTGCCCGAACTGGCTGGATTAGGTTGTTCCTGAGTTCTCGCTTATCTTCCACAACACTCACACTGACTGAGAGAGGCATGGGCTGCTGTTGACCTTCACGAAAAGCAAGCTGAGATAAAGAAAATGACAAATCTTAAGACCAGTTTTGAATCATAGAAGATCAACCATCCAAAAGCAATTAAAACAAGAAGGAAACAGGTCTTTTTTCTTTAAAAGTTATAGTAAGAGTGGATGCTCGAGGCTCAGTGATGCTTGTTAAACATCAGCAAGCTAGCAATGATGCTAGCATGCTGATGTTTAACAGTAAAATGTCTACCTTGCCACTCCACTGAGTTAACTGACATCCTGACATGTAAAAGCGGTATCTCAGTGGAACAAGCAGTCGATCCAGTGAGCCCCGCAATGGGACTAACAATTAGCCAATCAGCACCAGCAGCAGGATGAGCGCCAGTGTCGAACTGTGTACCAGAACCAAGGAGGAGTAATTACAACAATGGCTACCACTATGATAGATGCTGATAGGTTGTCTTTCACCCAATAGCATAGTTTGTCTCTACATTGGTCCGCTCCACGCATGGGAAAAACAGTATGTTGGCGTGGCTGTGCATCAGTGTTGAGTTAAAATGACTTTAGCTTCAGGTTGATATGTTGGTCTCTGGTGACTGAAATCGAATTGAAATCGAATTTTTCTTTTAGAACGTTTGCATGCTAACACTTGGTGATTACCACTAAACACAAAGTCCAGCTGAGACTGATGGGAACTGCTTTACTTTTGCAGGTATTTGACCTGATGGTGGTGCCAAATTTCTTGACAATTCATGAGCATTACCATTCAATAGCTGTCAAACTACTTCAGCAACAATCGCAAAGTGAAGTCTATGGTGGTGCTGGAGGAAAAGTCATGAGGATGCATCCTCTGGGCACCATGAATGTCAGTACAAATTTCTTGGCAAAAGTGATTAAACAACTGACCAAACAACTCGTTTTGCCATCCACAAAGTCAGCATGGTTAAAAAGAGAAATATAACAAAGGATAAACACTGAAATTACATTCCTTTTTTCAAAATCTGAGTGCATGGACTGTGTCTGTCTGTCTTTGGTACAACCTTTTAAATAATGTCCCTGTACTGTTTGCAATGTCTTTCATCGGTATCCTTTCCAAATGAAAGCAGACTGTGTGTATTCGGCAGTGATTGTTCTCTGAAGTGTACAATAAAACATTTCTGCCTCTGAAAAGTTTACATCATCTCATGCAGGAGGTGATATTGAGCACCTTCATGTTCCTGAAGACTGAAATAAATGCTGGATTCTTTGTTGTATTTCATATGAAAAGCAAAGCAAAGGCGCCCCCCAGATGTTTCTCCAAATACGGAAAGGTAAACACACTTTCAGCTTGCTACACACAGAGTAAAACACCAGCCAAATTACTAAATTAACACTGAGTCAGTGGAACGTCGCAGGAGAAGGAATAAAAGCTTTGCTTCGCTTTGATCTGACGTCTTTGAGAGGAATCTTCTCTGCAAAATGTTAATCTACCCTCTACATTGCAGATTACCCCCACCCCCCTCCAAAATGTGACTGTTCTCAGATGGTCAAGGTAATTTTGACCCACTTAGGCTGCTTTGATCCAAAACCCCTTTAAACAGGTCCTCCACACAAGAGTTCAAACTGATTTTGTCATTGCCGACCACAGCCTCTCTGCAAAGATTCAGAGTCGAAGCTAAAGCTCTTCCAAGCTGCCCAAGTTGCTGACAGCCAGCAGAGTTGAAAGCACTTTCTAATGCTGACGATCAGTACGAGTGACTCGCTGCTAATGGGTTGCACTCCCACTTTTTGAGTAGCGAGTGGGGGGCTCTGTCTCATACTTTGGGACAGGAATGGATCTTTATTTCCTTTCAAGAAAATCATGAAGTTTGCAAATTATCTTATTTGCTCTTGTATTCCTCTGGCGTTTGCTAAGCCTTTATGCGGCTCTCCTTTTAAAGTCTCTCTTACTCTGATTCTGGCTTCTCTGTTCTGAGGCAGTGAATCAGCTTGGATTCGCAACGGTACCCCACAGTAGCTGTGAGGTGACAGCAGCAAAGCACTGCCACAGCAGCATCGCAAAGGAACAGAAATGTGATTAAAGAGTCAGATAACGAGACAGAAACACAAGAGAGTGTTGAGAGACATGTTCACGGACTCTTCAGAAGTAGCCTCAAAGTCTCTTTACTTGGGGACCTCTTCCCTTTTTCAGGAACGTTTGAGCAGTACTCTGAGTGTACTTAACTCAGAAACCAGCTTTTGTGCCAGAGAAGTAAAAGCTTTTCATTTCAGCCTCATACTGCAGGTGATGTATGTTGTCATCCTTCATTGATGATGGACTGGTCACTTTTTTCCCCCTTAGCTGATATCACTGAGGTACCTGTGTTAGCTTATGGACCCATTATACTTGCTGTGGAAACAGGTCTGGCAGTAAAGTGCAGCATGGGCATCAGACTCTAGAGGATGGAAGAATTATGGTCAAATTCTTCACACATCAGGTCCTAGAGTAGGGGTGGGGAAAAAATGTAATCACTTAAGTATCGTGATTCTTTTCTTAGGGAAATCCTCAATCAATTCTGTGATCCTGAATCTATTTCTTAATATGTAGAGGCATAGTGTTCAGAGATTTTGGTCTTATTTTTTTTTATTTATTATTGTCTTATGGCATTAAATTGATGAGCAGGAACAGCTAAATGTAGCAGTTTACCTCAAAAAGTGTTTTATTTGCCATTTTATATGCAGTGTAGCGATGATGCTGCTGACGTAAAACTCAGACTGACATGTGATGCAATGTTTTTGGAAGTATGTCTCATGATATACAGTCTACAGAAGTGTATTGTTCAACTTGGTCCCCCCATGGTCTAGTGTTGTAAAATCAAAAAAAGTTGTTCTAAATGTTAATATCGAATCACAATACTCGCAGAATCACAACACACATTGAATCAGCACCCAAGTATCATGATAGTATCAAAGATAAGGATATCGTCCTACCCCTATCCTGGAGACTCTGCTTAACCGGTCTAAAATATGTAGGTCACAGTGACATTGTATCATTGTTTTAGTGGAAATCCCCATGTAAACATACCCCGTCTAACCCTCAGAATGATTTTGAGGCTTGTCTTGCTGGACTTGTTTAAGGGTATCAAAAGTTCACCATCAGTCAGTTTGGCTGCAGGTAGCACAACAGGCAGTAAGGCAAAATCTGCTGCAAGTTAAAAGGCAATTTACTTTGCCAAGATCCAGCATATGATGGTCAGTGAGAGGGAGAGAGGATCAGAAAAACATCTCAGAATCAACAGGTACACATTGACAACATACAGTCAGAACAGGCCGGGTGTCCCTACAGGCTGAGAATTCTTCATGGTGCTTGACCTCCATGGTAGGACCACCAGCAATCAACATGTTACAGGCTACAGTGGCAGGTTCCCTTCTAATTAGGAAACTTATCTCTAATATGCTGCACATAATTGTGTACTCTAGCTTAATTACTCGGCACTTACAACTGCATTTCTTTAAAGATTTGTGAAAAGAAGACTTTAATGTGGTAGAAGGACCTTTTTGTGGGTAGGGGAAAACCTATTTGGGTGGGTCACCTAAATAAATTTTATAAGAAGCACAAAGAGGGAAAGAGGTAAAGTGAGCTTGAATGTACGGCTACATTAACAATCTACCACCCACACAAGCAATTCTGCTGTCTATAGGTGTCACAAGAAAAGGTACAAGACAACAAAGATATATGTTTAAAAAGTATTTTGTATCATGTAAAGTATTTTACCAGTGTATGTTAAGTTTTTGAGAAAACACAGCCAACTGAAAAGAACTTGACTGGCATTTACTTATGACTCAGCTGGTTCCCACTAATTACATGGAAGCATTTCAGCAAGGGTACCGTAGCTTTTTGTCCAGTTTTATCTCTACCACAATATGCAGGTTAGATGTAAAATGAGCTGTACTTTTGAAGTGTAAGATTTTTTTTCCCATCCTCTATAAATACACTCTGGTGAAGACTAAGATGTTTGCAGAGGAAGAGGAGTTACTGAGCAGGATGTGCAGCCCATAATCTAAGGTAGAGAAGTTCATCTCAAACGGTTTTTAATTGCATGCGTGCTTTGATAATACTTTAAACTACGGTAATGACTGGATATAACTGTGTGGTAATGACTGGATATAACTAAGTGTAGAATTAGCTTTAGCATTACCATTACTGGAAATGACTCATGAAGATAAAAATATGTTCTACCTCTTCCACGCAATTTTGAAAAGCTGAAAACTCTACATTCAATTTTTGCTGCGATATTCAAAATGTTTCTGTATTTAAAAGTATGTTTTCATCCTTTTATAATATAGAAAACATCAAATACCTGAAATATAAGGAAAGCCACAGATGTAACTGATATCATTAATGACGGCTCTGTTCCATTTAGGTTTTTCCAGTGAGCGAGCATGAATAACACCACAAGCCTGGATCTGACATACCTGAATAAAATACAGCTTTTATTAATGTAATTACTTACAGCTGTGTTGAATACGTCAAAATGCCGACTGGGAGCATGTTGCATTATATAAAAGAATATTAGAAACGGGCATGTCTAGTGTATGGTTCTATAATAATTACATACTGACCATGTATGGTGTGCACATACAGATGTAGGTCATACTGTAGTACCTCCAGAGGAGTGGGCCTGCTTTACTGCTGCTGCTGATTGGACCGCTTCACACCTCTCTTGTTGTTGCTCACTTTCACTCACCTGCGCTGTGGTCATGTGCCAAATGAACCATAAATTTGCAGCTTGCAGCGAGTATTTACAGATGTGTTTGAGACCTTGAGGCCTTATTGTTCCTCATCACCACCACTGCCTTCAGATTCCTGGTCCACTTTACAGTCTACTCTCTTTGTGAAATCGACTAAATAAACACTTTCACTTCAAAGGATTTGCTTAATGAAGCTGTTTATCATAATTCAAATAATCCCACAACACAAAGTAATAGAATTTATACTGCAGATTTATTTGGTCCCACTGTTCTCAGCTCTGAAAAACAAGAACTCAATTCAACAACAGCTTGAGTTTTCCCACAGTGATCCCCTGAGTGGGACCTACACTTTTTCCTTGGGAGTGGAATGTGTCCCAGCTCTCCATGTGGAGAAAGAACAAGGCTTTTAACTTCCACTCAAAAATGCAAGAAATCTGCGAAGAATTTTAGTTTCTCCCGTGGGTCACATTTGCACATTTGTGGCTAATGAAAAACCATTTGCTGTGCGCTTCACTGTGCTCTGGAATGAAGCCCTAATGGTAATTAATTGATTCCTAGTACTCTATGGCAATTATCACAGTTCTTGGGAGAAATGAAAGAGACTGCCAACATGTTCTGCATTAATAGCATAACCTTCATTTGGACACAAAGCAGACTGTGTGATGTTGTACCACAGGGACTGCTAATTTTAAAAAAAAAATGAATAAAAAAGCAAGAAAAGAAAAAAAAACAAATGTGTTGAGTTGTTATTAAGGGAATTTTTGGCCTCCATATTCCCATCTGCTAATATCACGACTACAGAAACAAAAAGGAGGGCCCTATATTTTACTGAGGTTGCTCAATATGAAACTCCAAAGATAGATGATTAGAGTGTAAATAAGTGTCCATTTAACATCACTTTCTGATTCAAAAAGTAAAAAAAAAAAAAAAAAAACTTTGAAAGCTGTTTTATGCTAATGTCAAGCTTAATTGGCATTAGAAAAATTGCTCTGGCATACGGAGGGGCTCCAAGATTAGCCAGAAGAGAAAGAACAAGATAAAGCCTTCAAAAGGCCTATTTCAGAGGAATTATAGCGTCCTTTGAACATCATCCAAGTTTTAAATACATTAAAAGCCTGTTGGCATACATGTAAATTAAGTGGTACCAAAGTGTTCCAAAGAATTCATGGTGAATCAGACCAAGGTTGTGAGGATAAAATGCAGGGGAAATGTGTCTCAGAGGGAGATGGGGAGGAATCCTGCCCGTCCTTTCTTCTCCATGTCCATTCTGCCGTGGGCCAAGTGGCTTAACTTAGATGAAAAGAACAACAGCTAGGAGCTCCCTTGGCAGCGGAGCCCTCACGCTGTCCAAAGTGCCAGTGATGGAGCGTTGTGTATAGCACATACAAAAGCCTGTTTAGCAGCACTAAGCACAGAGCACCAGGGATTCCTCTTATTTCTCTGACTGGCTGGCCAAACACTGGCACAGTTGGGTCAGGATAGGCTTGGGTGCAGGAATGTTTATTTCTGCCGTACATCATGTGAATAACTCGAAGAGTGTGTTCTGTGTGTCTTATGGCCCCCCTGGAGGCACCTTTACATCAGCGCACCAGAGCACAGGTGCACAGCATGTACACGCCTCATTACCATTTCCCTGCAAGTATGGAGAGATCCAAGTGCCAGTGACATATTGAGCAGATCATGTTTTGGATAAACATGCCATGACTGAAAATGGCAAGAAAGCTTTCCAGCCGCACAACTATCCTTAAATTTGGGTGATCATATTTTCAAACCCCCAAACCAGGACCCGTAGTTGTACTACACATTCATGCACACACACACACACACACACACACACACACACACACACACACACACGTGTACATGTGTACATATGTATTATGTATCTTGAACCAGGCAAGGTCATTGTGTTCATCCCGGAGTCCAAAATAAAGCACGGGTGGACAAGATGTGTGCTGACAGGGCCCCCATAGTTTGGACCAGTCTGCATTAGGATGTCAGGCTTCTCTTATAATGTTCATAAAATTCATGTAATGCCATAGTGGACTCATACCTCTGTGCTCATTTGGATATTAGCAAACTTAGTTTGATTGAGGTGGAGCTTTTTGTTTTATTATATATTTACCATGAACAGGTTAGATAACCAGAAAAGAGCTCAGAGAAAACTCTTCTGACAATCTGTAATGACCTTCTTACTGATGCTGACACTCGGCTGTGCTCCATCCTTGATCTATGTGCTTCATTGGATATTGCTACTCACAGAAACATTGTCGAACATTTTCAGATTTTTGTGAAGACACAGTTCTTAAATGGTTTAATTCATATCCATGTGCATCTTACAAATCAGACACTTGACAAGCAATTGTCAGATTCAGATTAATACCAGTCAGATTAATACCAGACTTGCCTAAAGGCCATTGCGTTTGGTTGCTGATGCTGTCACAGACGTTATGTTGAGACCAGTAGTTTGTCACAGAGAGGTCCTCTCAACTCCACCTTCATGCTAACTTCTTCAAGATAGCAACAAATGGGCAAGTAGGTGTGAGTAAAGAAGGAAAACATTCCCAAAGTGACTGAGGTGTGGATTTAAGCCATGGTGCCATGGCTTGCAACGTGTCTGAAAGTACAGTGGTTTGTATTTTTGTATTTGTGCATACATCATATGTTCCAAGTGAACCAAGTAAGTGGATTTATTCCAGAGTGTATAGAAATGAGAAACGATTGATGCTTTGCCATAAAAATTGAACATGCCAAGATTATTACTGTTTAAGATGCCTGGTTTTAATTTACATTTTAATTGAGCATATTGAAAGGGAATTAGCTTCAGCTTGCACAGTATGGAGCATTAAAAATCTATTAATGGGAAAGCTTCATCGCAGTGCTTTGTGACCAATCACTGTATATAACTCAAAGGGTATTGAGTATTATGGTCAGTGTAACAGGATTAAGACGAATTCACCCAGAAAGTACAGTAACTAAAGATCAAACAAAAACATCCAACAAATGTCAGATCTTGAGATCTGATCTTCTGCCCAAATGTGACACTGAATACTCTTTTTGTTAGACAGGTTATTTTCACTGAATAGAACAATGACAGAGAGACTGAATGTCCATACTTAAGTTCAGACCGTACTTGATCAACGGGATCAAGTCATCACGTCGCCAAGAGGATTTACATCTCAAGACAAACAGTGACATGAAAGCTCTGAATCTTCAAGAGGCTGAAGCACTTCATTTAAAGTTAAGAAGATTTAGATCAAAAGGTTAGAGAGGGAAAAAAAATACACTCAAAGGACGACCCTCTGAAAAAAAATCATGGCCTTCACAGTGCTAAGCTGTACAAGTTCACAGCCATGGCAGGACACAGTCCGTTCCTTCACAGCCTCAGAGAGATGAAAGGGAAGATTGTCTGCTCGCTTTGATTCAGACTTGGCCAAACGAAGTCTAAAGAATGCCTGGCAAAGTTTGTTTTCTGAAACCTCAAAAGTTCTTCAGTACCCTCACCCAACCCCACTCCTCCTTCCTCCTCCTCCTATTTAAAGCAAGTGAGCGGGGAGAATTTGTACAATGTTAATTGTTAATTAGTTTGCCTTGCTGTGATGCTTAGGTGTGCCCTGGGACTGCATCGTGCTGCTGAGCTCCTTCAGGCTACAGACCTGGTTTTCTTGTAACACATGGTCAGTAAATTTTCCAAAAGCTAAACACCCGTCTTTTGGAACAGACAGGGTGTGCTGCGTATCCAAATGTGATGGAGAATAAGAAATTAAAACCCTGAAGCAACAGAGAGCTGCTTCATCTGATCTGTCGGGAAGGTTTTGCTTGTGTTGCAAGCGACAGTTTTATCTTGTTAAAGTGTGTGTGATGCTTCTCAAAGCATGACATCTGCAAGAACTGCAGTTTCATTATTGATTATGTGAGTTAAGGCCTCGATTTACACCCTGTTGTAACGTGTGATCTCTAGCTTTCTATCTTATCTGGATAGGGAATAACACTTTGCATTTCATGATGTAAATGCATTCGGAATGCCATGCAAGTGACCTGATATTGAATCTGACCACATCCTGAGGTGGTTTGGTTTGCATTGTGATCAGTTCTCAGCTAGGCCAAAATGCGGTCTGGGCACTATGGCCATATGCTTAAAGGAGTAGCTTGGCATTTTTAGTAAACATGATTATTTGCTTTCCTGCCACATATATGTGTGTTAAACACAGAGCTAGAGCATGTTGGCAATTAGATTAGCATAAAGACTGGAAGCTGGGTGCGTGTTGACTAGTCCACCTGTTCTTCTAATTTGCATACATTTACATTACGATCCCATGTCCCAATTTGGCTGTATTTGTGTATTCTGAGGAAGGTGGAAACAATTTTCCTTGCAAAAGGACAAAGAAATCTAATCTAACCTGAACTGAGGACCATCAGTAATGGTGAAATGCAAGATCAAGATGTACTGCGGTGTTAAATGAAAAATCAGTCACAGTACAACAACAATCCTTGATGCACATGTCCACTCTACAGAGGAATTCTGAGAAGCCAACATGTGTTTGACTGAACACGTGTTGTGGAAAGTTCAGTCTGGTTTGATGATGGCTCTGGAGAGAATCACACATTTCTGAAATTCCAAAGCTTTATATCAGCTTGACAAGACTAACTGTTTGAAATAAATCTCTCAAATAACTTTGCATGACAAAGCCAAAATCCAAAACCATTTGATTTCAAGTTCACCCTCTGATGTGCAACTCAAAGTGATTCAATGTGAAAGACTTTCAGAATTAACTTCAGAGAAATCTCAAAGTAAACAATAATAGGAAACAATAATAATCACATGCATTTGCTTGTATTCATGCCTGCACATCAGAGAAGCTGCTCCCTCTGTAGTGGTGGATGATGCGAACTTCAATTGCGGATCACTTTAATTGACACAGTGCTTCATCTTCAAACCGCTGTTGACAATCCGCAATTCATGAGCGTAATAATTACATAAATAACACATATGAAAGGCCTGTGTGAGTCCACAGAGGGTCTGAAACAGCATTATCAGAGAGTACACAGCTCGCTGTGATCTTAGTCTCTCCCGACTTGGGCCGTTTGATGGAGATGCGAGCGTAAGATTACAGTGCAATGGTTTTATGCAGCCTGTAGCACAAAAATGCACATTTATATATATTTTCACAGCACTAATTAACTGGGCGATCACTTTCACTATGTCGGCTTTGTAGCCGGGTGGTATTACCACTCTGCCGCTCCCAGAGGAGTTCAGTGCTGCCATCAAACCACTAAGAGAGCCCCGATGCTGTCTGGTGCTCTGAACCCACGTGTTTTTTGTTTGTTTGTTTGTTTGCTTGTTTTTTGTTTTTTCTGCAAAATAAAATCAAACCTCCACAGACTAAACTATAAGAAGCAGCAAATTTTTCTGCCTATTGTTTGTGTGTGTGTGTGTGTGTGCGTGTGTGTGTGTGTGTGTGTGTGTGTGTGTGTGTGTGTGAACTGACTGCCCTGCTTTTCTGCCAAAAAAGGATGTGTTGAAAACGTGGGAGTATTTTTAAAAGGCACGTAAGCGTTGGGTGTGTCCTGTTGTGTTTATAATAGCAGAAAACACCCCTCCACTCCAACTTTGGATTAAACACTGGCAAACTCATGCCGCTCTACATCTCCACAAGCAGACGGCGGAAACCAAAAAAGGCAAGCACTTCAACATACTGGCTGGATGGTGATGCTTTAGATTACCGGACAACTGAAACACTTTACTCCCTCAGTTCCTTGAAATATGAATTCACAACCAGTAAGCTCTGTCTTGCTGACATGTTTGAGCTACTAAGCTGTAACTAGGACGTCCATGGATTCATATTCAGAGGAGTGGGCAGTGCTACTAGAACTACCCTCACAAACCAGTCAAGTTTCCATCCATGTCTGTCCAGACTCATAGATTTTATGTGGTGAAAACTTTGAGGGAATCTAATAAATGGTACGAACTCTATTTGCTGACAAAATGGACGTTTTCACTATATTGTCATGTATGATTCCAGTGAATAATTTCCAGAGAGAAACATGTTGCCTTCACTTAGCGACTGTTTTTACTAATGTGAAAAATGGTCACAGTCTCCCCTTCTGTTCCCGAGTCATGGTGTTGAATAATGGACAGAAAAGTGTTTTTGCAGAACATTATGATGTCACAGTGAAGTCGACCTTTCACCTTTCCGATATAAAATGCCATCACTTCATCATTTTATTATGTGAGATGTGAAATTTTGTCATAATAATGAATTCTTGATTCCCCAAAATGCATTTCATGAGGTCATGGTGACCTTTGACCACCAAAATCTGATCAGTTTATACCTCTGAGTTGAAGTGGACATTTGTCCTAGATGTAATGGCATTCCTGAGGTATAACTTTCATGAGAATTGGACATACAGACACATGGATGAACAGACGTACAGACAACCCAAAAACACATTGCCGCCAGCCACACCTGACACTATGGTCACATATAGATTCAAGCAAAGTCAAAGTGATATCCTACAAAAGGCATCATGGGTTTTATCCAACTAATATTATTTGCAGAAACTGACGAAAGTTGTTAGAACATGTTACTACTGCAAGATTTATACAAACTTTATCCAGCTATTTGTGTGTGTGCGTGTGTGTGTGTGTGTGTGTGTGTGTGTGTGTGTGTGTGTGTGTGCTGATATGATGCCCAATATATTTACATCAGCCTACTGGGGAAAGCAGGTTACACACGTTTGGCCAACAAGTAATGTTGTGGTTATTATTGTTGTTGTTGTTGTTGTTGTTGTTGTTGTTGTTGTTGTTGTTGTTGTTCTTATTGCTGTTGTTGTTATTTCTATTGTTGTTGTTGTTGTTGTTGTTGTTGTTGTTGTTGTTGTTGTTCCTGTTGTTGTTGTTGTTGCTGTAGTAAGGCAGCACTGTTTCTCCTTACCGCCAGAGTCGATCTGAATTGTCAGTTGGATTATAGTTCAGCTGTGGACACCGGTTTAGGTAGACTTGTTTGGATTTTAATATTTTGTGGTGTCACTATGAAATCTCTCTCATGAACACGCTCTCTTGTAAAACCCTGTTAAAAGTTAATCTCTTAACCCGATAAACAAATCCAGGTTCGTTGTTTATCCTTCAGAAAGCTGATAACGCACCTGCCAGCCTATTCAAAACAGCCTATCCAGTACTGTGTACGCACATGCAGTGAAAGAAACCTCCTTCATGGATGAGCCTGCACGGAGCCCCCCACCCACACCCGCCAACCCTGCTCCATCATCAGACATGCTGCTGTAGGCAGGCTCGTGTCTTTTGTTTTGACAGGTCTGCCCTGAGTCGGTGTTGTCTGTTCAGGGCGACTGCCCCGCAGGTTTGACAGAGCTCTCGGCTCTGCCTCCCTGTTCTGCTCTGCTGACTCTGCTCTTGTCAACGGCTCTGGCCACCGTAGAGGAGTTGATTTTTAGACAAGTGTTCGTTCAGAAAAAGCTTTCCAAGAGAACCTTTAATTATTAATTGATTAAAATCAGCATAATGGAGTCTGTCATCTGGTTTGTGACATTTTAATTCTGGCATGGAGGATTTTTCATCACAGAAGAAATAAGTGTAATTTTTATACCATAGAGTATTTTTTAGTCACCTACAATTACTTTTACAGACAAGTAATCAAACTCAGTGTATAAAAAATAACCAATTTGCTTCACATTTTCACAGCTTTAGTTTAAGCACTGAAAAGATCCTCCTCTTTAGGTCGATATCAGGTCATCTAAAAATCCCTTGATTTGTCTGACACCATTCCTGCTCAGGACACACATTTTCTTAATTTTGAAGGCATGAAACACAGTTAAAATACTGTCTATGTGGTTAGGGTCAGAGTTGACTTTCCTCAGAGCGTGTCCCAGACTTTTGTGCACTGCATTCTGGGAAAGGCTGTCCTCATGAGGACCACAACACTGAAACATGGTGGTGAAAGTTCCTACTGTGCTATTATGAACCAGCAATTTAATAAAGGTCTTTTCATCTTTCTCTGAGCTGCCTTGGTTTAAGTCTTGTGGAGTACTATGAATGTTTCATCCCCTCACCAACCAGCACCCACTATACCTGTTTGATTACCCACCACTGCACTGCTCTCCTCACACTGTTTTGAAGGTACTGAAAGTTCCCACTTGAGCTTGTCTCATAACTCTCGTAACTATCCCCCTCACAGCACCCATGTTTGTCCTGTCGTGTAGAATGTTAACATTCTTAATCACTACAGGATTAATTTTTACACTTTAGCATATAAACATGGGCCGCATGGAGCTAAATCTCTCCAACAGTAATGGCTCATATTGCAAGAGCTCAAAGGCTGCTGGGAAAATGAGTGCTGACATGTTTATCTTCAGTGAAAACATATGCATGTGAAGTAACACCACTGGGGGCACGGAGCAACATTTCTGTGACAGGAAGCAACAGGATTTCTGGGAAATAAGGTGTAATTTTAAGAAGCATAACCATAAATACCATCACTGCTGACATTGGTTGGTTTTAGATATGTATGTTTACTGTGTGCTTTAACCACTTTAAGATATTATGTTGCTGGGGTTTTTTTGTTTTTGTTTTGTTTTTTGCTGTTTCCAAAGAAATTCAACTGCCTCCATATATATTTCAATGATGTACAGTCAAGAGAAATACATTTCAGAACATTTTAGGAAGCTAGCATTTGCAAACTTTACAAGTATACATTTATGTGCATGACCAATGTTAAAAACCCATGAACATTTCCATCAAGAGGTATGATTAGTTTTATATTCCATCGCTGAGTGAAATAATGAAATGCTAGTTGGACCTTTGATGGGATATTAAAAGCAAAGGTACTGCTTTGTATAAGTCAAAACCTTTAATGATTTAAACATCCTCAGTGAGTGGCTCCTTCTGTCGATGTCTAGTTTAAACCAGGACACAAAACCTAAAAATATATTAATGTGGCGTTCACTCTATCTGACGACGGTTTTAAAGTAATCACAAAGACGCCCTGACTCCGACACATTCAACAAACAGACTTATATAAGACAGTCCATGTTGGATATTGTAGTGTTGTATAATGAATCAAACGTCTTCTCTCTTGTCCCAGCGGGAAGCATCCGCGGCACATGGCTTTTCATTCCTGGGACACATGTACTTGCTGTGACTGCTCCCATATTGAACACATCTGTGGAGTAAAGTGTTGCCAAGGCCAAACACGGTGAAGGGTAATTAGTCTTTGCATTCACAACATTGTTTGAAGCCAGCGATAGAGGGAATAAAAAGAGAAGAGATTTAACGTCATATGATTAATACTAATTAATGATTGAACCGTGTTTATTTTTCCTCCAAATACAATTTGTTTCCCTCTCTATAGTTACTGGCACATTTCCCTCTTTGGCAAAGGGTTGACATTGTAATGACTGTGTGTTCAGCAGCCACGCAGGTCGCTGAAAGGTTTGTAAATGTTCTTCCTCTGTGGGGCCGCTTTGGTATTCCCAAGCAAAGCTGCATCTCCGCCTGTGGCTATAAACGATATTCCAGCAAATGCTATAGAACATGCCACGTTTAGCAGTGAACACAATTAATGGGCTTGCCTCTTTTGCATGGGTAAAGTGATTTAAGCCATGGCAGGTGCCTCAGAGCGCAAAGAGTGGCTGCACAAAGAGTGCTGCTGTCTGGGCTTTGTAGGCAGGATATCCACAGATGTGGAGCCAGACCAGATGGCATGTACGTCTGAGACAGAGGGAGAAGCTGGAGACAGAGGGATAGAGACACACAGAGTTGGAGGGGGACAAGGACAAGGGCCAGACACAGGCCTGCATTAAGCTATGCAAGCGTGGCCATGTGCGCCTGACATTTAGCCGGCCCCTGACTCTCCATTGACTCACTCTGCGTAGCTCAAAACATGCCTGCAGGCCACAGAGGACAATGACCGCCTTCTCCTTTAACCAGCATCAAAAGGAGAGATGAAAACGGCCACACCATAAAGCGCCTGTCAGAAGTGTAAAAACGCAAATGTAATATATGAATATAGCTCTGTGGCACAGACTCGTCCTGAAGACCAGCCTTTAAACAAATTGGCCTTGTTCAACGTCGCCCACCCCCCACCACTTCATATCTGGAGTGTAATTTGTCTTGAGAGAATGCGAGATATGTGAAAAGAAGTAATGCATAAAATCAGAAAAATTCCTCTCTTTGTACCCGTGGTGTCTTTTTACATTGAGTCCATGTGGTTGCATAACAATGGGACAAAGAGAATATGAGATGAAAGCATTAGAGCGATTTAAATAACTTTGTCTGCTTGTGAAACAGAGATACAGACAGAGATAGAGAGAGAGCGAGAGCAACAGGAATGTGTGTCACCCAATTAAAGGTTCAGCAGCCTGTGGGAGAGCCAGAGAGAAACTATTACCGAGCTGCAGTCACAAAGCCTCGCACACAGGCCTCTAATCTTTAAAAGTGATTAAATGCCCCGCTATGCCCTGCAAAGGCTAATAGTGTTCGCTATTGTTTGTGTGTCTTAAAGGTCAAAGATCAGAATTACAATTTAGATTTCATGTCACAAAGGGATCACACCTATAAAAGATGTTACACCATATCCTGTGTAGCTATCTCAGACACTGCTGCTCAGACTCAGACAGAACTGTAAAAGTTTAGTGAGCTCAGTTTAATTTTGAACTCTGAGGTTTGGTAGTTTTTGTTCTTTCATGATTAACTCATTAAAGTGTTAATCCTTAAGAAAATCAAGTCAGGTCAAGGTTCCCAAAGATCCCTTGATTTACCAGCAGATTGCATTTTTTTACTTGTCAGACCCTTCATAACACCATACAAGATTTACCAGAAAAACTACTTACCAAACTCCATTCAACATTAATATAACACGCAAACATGCTAGCAGTAGCCATAGAACATGCAACTGCTGCAGATGAAAGCTGAACTTTATCATGACATGACAAATCCTTGTGATTGAAACGAATACTGTAGTTGAATGTTTCCATAAGAGGCTCAATGTAATACCTATTCTTGGCAAGAGCTGCACAAGAAGATTGATATCACTCTCTTGTCTATGTGCTAATATGGAGCGAGAACTCAAAAACCTCAAAAATACGTCCACTGATTAAGATGATGTGAGGCATTTGTTTAGATGTAGCGCCTTGGTAGCCAAAGGGTTACAGTGCATTCCATAAGGCCCCAACTGTGGCTGGTCTGAGTCCAGCTGGTGACCTCCATCTCATGCCCCCCCCTCCCATTTCCTGTCTGCCTCTACCTGTCACTTTCCCATAAAGGCAAAAAACACCAGAAAATAATCCAAAAAAAAACTTCATGGTTTTAGGGAAAGTAACATAATGTAACTTCATACTGAAAAACACTGAGTTAAAATTGACCCAGTGTGTGGTCAGTATTGCACTGATGCAATCGTGGGTTAATTTTACCCAGTAATGAGTGGAAAACCACCCAACAGTCAGGCTGTTTTGATCCAGTAACCCAGCAGTAATATAAAACACAGTCTCATTGGTGCAGGGTCAAGTTAACCCAGTGTTGTATTTTACTTTACTGTTTGTGTGTGTACAGTGTTTAGCAAACAAGATACAATTAGTGAGATTTAGTGGGCATGATTTTTGAACTTTGGACAGAACCACAGCAGCTGTTTATTCCTGCTTCCAGGATTTATACCAGGCTAATCTCCTCCAGACTCTTAACTCCATACTTAACACATAGACATGAGAATGTTAGAGAGTAAGCAAGTGAAATCATTTTTTCTATATTACTCAATATATTTACATGTGTGGCTACCAGCAGCCTCAATACTCTGATGGACGGACAGAGGGATGGTGACTGAGGACAGATAGGTGACCACAGCTGGCTTCAGCCGATGTATGGATGTGATTACAAGGAACACTGGCAGTCTGTGTGCTGCACTGGAGTTCAGTTCCACTTTCATATTTACATAAACCCTGCAAGTCAGTCTTAGTGACAGTGTTGGCTAAATAAAGAAACGACAAGGATGATACCACAAAGACAGCAGCAGACAGCTCAGACAGACATCTGGGAGGCTGAGAGAAAAACAAGGCCAGGCGCCCACACTGTGTTTAACAGCACTGTTAACGTGACTGGCCATCTCCCCCTTGACTTGGAAGAGATTTCTATTGAAAGGAAGATTCGTTAAATATGGAATTTGAGTCCAATTTGTCCTCAAAGGGGGTAAAAGAGCTCATTATGTGGGCTCTGCTCTTGCTTGACTATTAGAAAGAGACGTTAGTCATGCCTGCTTATCTCACAACCTTATGAGCACAGGATTAAAAGATCAAAGGCTGACTTAGGTTTAATATTATAGAAAATGTAAGCTCCTTTTTCAGATGCACTTTGGACTTCGCCTTTTATCCGCTCTCAATGCTTAGATCAAAATGTTGAAAATTCATAATCATCTTATTCACTGTCCAATGTGAAATGTATGTCCACACCTCTCACATCCAGGCTGAGGGTGGATGTAAGCGGGTACTGATCTATTTCAAAGTGGACCCTTTAAGACCTTCAAGCCAAGTCCCTGTTGATTACACGGGCTTCAAGACTGACAGAAATAAACACAGAGCTAAGTTTGAAGAGAACTTTGAAGTACATGAAGCTGAGAGCAGGGCTGGACAGCAACTTTGGACTTAATGAAAATATTCTGTAACCACTCAATTACACACTTGAAGGTTTAGGGGTTAGAAAGTGATGCAAACACAATGGCTCACAAAAGCCAAAGTCGGGAACTTTCTGTTCCCAGTAGTTGTGGACCAGTCTTAACGAGGATGTGCGTTTCTGGCACAAACTTCAGAGAGCGAGACCAGCTTTGCTGTCTGATCGCCTCATGCTCATTATTCCCTGAGGAGAATGTACTCCACAACAAAGGAGGACACTGACATGTAGCAGACAGTGCACTGCAAAAAGTGCCCCTTGTAAGTAGTCATTTATGGTTATTCAGCTGAAAATTGACAATACTCTTAAAACAAGTGGAAGATCTGACCAATCTAAACAATGTGCTGCTAATGCACTCTGTTTTTTTAGCGGGTCCATCCGGCCTGGTTTGCATGCCAGCATCCACGTGGTCCTTTTGAAGGTTTTTAGGGACTACATGTGTTCTTGTTTGTAAGAGCAAATGTTTCCTGTCTGTCAAAAGCCACAAAAACAGACAGCAGAACAGCAGTGTAAACAACTTGGCACCAGGTTGTTTAGTCATCAGTTCAGTCACTGGGATTCATAGAGTTACATGATATTCTACTCAAACAGTGCTGACAGAGGTCTGGAAACTTGTCAAGAAATGGATGGAAAGTTAAATATGTTTTCCTGGATTGTCTCCTGTTCTAACACGTACCTCACGTATGTGTGAAAAGAGAAATTGCTGAAAAAGAGAATTTTGTTTATTTCCAACCATGTTCACACCTTTATGCTACAGAACAGTTCCTCAGACAAGTGGCTGCTTGTGACCAATATCCCATTTATTCTCGAGCAGTTTTCATATGGTTTTGGCCCTCTCTCTCCACTCTCATCAACCCTGTTTCCAGCCAGAGCAGGTATCTTTATTCAGCTGAAAAATCTGATAAATTCAGTTTATGTTAGTGGAGCATTTAGCAGCTAAATAGTCAGACATTCAGGAGTTTATTAAGACCAAAACAGAGCTGAAAACAAAATGAACATTCAGCAGGTGGACAGAAGCATGACTCCAAATGAATGCTAATGTTGCTCTGTGTCTGCTGGATGTGTATGTTTTGCTAACATGCTAAGTATAACAATTTAACAAGGCAATTAAATGTGTTAGCCAGTAATGCCACAGTGCTGTGAATACTTTTTTCAGAAACGAGTAGAGTATTGGATTACAAGGTGAAATGAAACTTTGCACTCTACTGATCAGTGACGCTCCATTACTTTGACACTTGGGGGTCGGCTTGTCCCTGTCTTACTGGGACTTAGATGGAAGGTTAATATCAGTTTGGTCTCTTTGTGTGCAGTCGATGTTAGCTTGGCCCCAGGGCAGAGAAGACAGTTGGCCTCTAACACATCAGGTGAAATGCAGCTCCCAGCAGTTCCAAAGTTGTCTGATTCCCATGTTGTGTGTTGCCTGGCCTGCTAATGTTAGCCATTAGTGCAATGAGAGGAGCTCTGGACTTCTGGAGACCTGTGTGTGGTCACAATGGTTCGGTCAGCTGTTGATGGTCAGGAAAGCTGTATCACTGCCTGCTTGTTAAACCACAATGTCTCATTTTTCATTTCTAAACCTGTGAAATACAAAAGAGGTGATGTACGGGTGTGGAGGATTTGGAGTTTGAGCTGAGTAGCAAATGTAAAGTAACAGGTTATGTGCACATTACTTTTGCTGCTGAGTAGTTAGTCAAGTAAAGTAATTACTTTTTCAGTGAGTAGTGAGTAATGATTACAGTTTTCCAGTATGCCGGATTTTTTAACACTACAGAACAATGACGGGGTGTACCTTAAATATATAATGTCCAATTTATTTGTACCTGTAAAGGCACTTATGGGAGAAAGAAAACATTGAAGAAGGTAGAACATGCCCACACCACATCCTCAATTAATTTAAATTTCCTTTACCTTTTTCATGTATTTGCATCTGTTGATGACATGGTTCACAATGAAGGGGTTGATGATAAAGTGATGATTTTTTAGAGCCTCCTTGTGTAAAACACATCTTTTGCATTTGCATTTTTCACATGGATTTCTCTTTGTTGGTGCAAAGAGAAAAGTCTGCAGAGGAGCCCTTTCTGTTTAGCTCTGTGGACAGAAACTAAAAACTAACTAACTGAAAATCTAACATTCAGTGTTGATGGTTTAGATATTTGAAAAGTTATGTGCCATGAATCCCTGTTGTAGCTGCACTGAAAATATCTCAATTTAATGTCATGGGATCAAAACAAAATGAACCCAGAAATGCAACATCGCTTGCCAACAATTGCTTTTCTAAACATTGCAAAACTGTTTAAGGGTGGACTTTTAATTTCTTACAGTCAGTTAATGGCCAACAGTCTCAGATCCACGCAGTTACAACCTGCCCTTGTAGCTCCTGACCTTTGGGTCATTGGTGATATGAGATAGCAGCGTTCTCTCTTCTTCAACGGTCTTAGATAGATACATTTGGATTTATTAAGATAAGAAACAGACCAAAACACGTTTGCAATTATCTTCAATCCCTCCAGTGCCTCACATCTGGTCTCCCCTTGGACAGCAGACATGCCAACAAAGGCCTGCAGACCAGAAGTGCAGAAAGAAAAGGAGGTCATTGAGTTTTTGTCATACCAAGCATTCATTTACCCTCATCCATATCACATTTATCAATGCACATTCTTGTGGAGTGTTCCATAAAGAAACATGCATCCTGTCCAGCAGAGGTTGTCTCATCTTGATCTTAAACTGAAAGTAGCTGGACAGGAGACGGTACAGGCAGCGCTGATGGCAGTGGGTTCAGTCTGTCTGCTCAGAGGCCTGTTCTGCAGGTTGTGGTGTGAGTGAGTGGAGGAAGAGCAGAGAGACAGGCCTGGCTGGAGATCATTAGAGCTTGTTAGTGTCCCCGCTGCCTGGGGCCTGGCGAGGGGCCTCCGTTTGGGGAACCTCTCCTCTGATCCTACTGAGAGCGGAGCAGCATGTAAAGGGGACTGGGGGCAGGGACAGAGGAAGGTTGAAGGGGAGGGCGATGGGGGTCGTTGCCACTTACAGTACAACAAACCCTGCAGACGTCCCAGCAGATCTGCAGGTCTGCCTTTCATCTGCCTCATCCCCAAGGCCATTAGGCAGTTTAGCTGGGAAACGGCTGCTAAAATATACATCTGTCTTAGTGTCAGCACATACCAGCTCTCCTCTGTCTGCGTGCCGCCGCTAGTCAATTCAATATTTAAATCATCAGTCTCCATAAGCGTTTGATGTCAGCTCTTAACGAGCTCTGTCTCTAACACTGACAGGCCTGTGGACGGGCGGCTGTTTACCGTCAGGGATGGAAAACGCTGCCTTCCATTGTTTCGTCATATGTCGATAAGATCCAATGAGACTACTTTGTTTGAATAACTGCATAAAGAGCTCCGAGCAATGTACGCTTCAGCAAGTCTTTTTCTTTCTTTCAGCAATTCTGATGACACTTTTGCCAATACCGGATTTCTGTCAGAATCAAAGAGTCGGTGTCACATCAGTTGATGCAAATCAGTGGGAAGCGCTCAGATTATATCACAGTGCAAATATTCAGTTTATTCAAGGCAAGAGGTCTGGTGGCAGGGAATAGTTTGACTTTGCATAGTAACAACTGATGATTAACATGATGTGTTGCATGTAATTATTGGACAATTTATTGTGTTGTTGTGATGTAATTCATTATTTTATCAGTAGAAAGTGGAGCATCATATTTTTTCCATAATCTCACTCAAATGCAATTAACCGATTGCAAGATAAATATGAACTATTGTTCACTCTTTGTTCAGCAGCTCCTCTCTCACAGTGTTGGGCTATTCTACCTCTCATGTTATGTGTCACCTTTCATTATGTTACCGTCATGTGAGTGGAGGGTTCATGAGGCTTGAGGCTGTATGTGTGTGCGTGTGTTCACATTTGGGTCTGCGTGCAAATATGCCTTTCGTGTGTTCATTTATGTCTGCCATTCCCCTAAACTGTGACATTCAACATGGAACCCCCCACTGCTCTGCTGTCTTACACTATATAACCTTTGACCCATATCAACGTGAACCTTTAAAATCTGCCATTTTTCCACAGAAGCTGTCAGCAGGGGGTCACATCTACACGACGTTTCTTCATGAGCTCAGGAGCTCATGACGAAATACAGTACATGAAATCTTTAAATCGGCAAGCAGAAAAGGTTTGCACGGCTGCAGCATTGCATAAACTTGTAATATACAGTGTTATAAGCCATTTGATGATCACTTTTATCCAAACAGCTGTCACTTAATATCATATGTCATGTGTGGATCATTTTAATCTTTACAGCTGTGTAACAGCATGACCACGTGCACGAGTGGCCCCAGTTGCTGTTAACGCCTGCCCTGCTATTGACATATATGTATTCAGCTACTGCACAACAGTACAGGATATTTAGAGATGAAACCTTTCTGCTAAGATTTCAAGGGTGGTGTTGCATTGACAAAAGGTTCAACAAAGAAATACGATCACTAAGACTAAAATTCAGGCCAGGAGGCCTCTATCTTTAAAACTACTCTAATCAATATTTTTAGCCACGCTAGCGGTGTGGCTCTAGGGATTGCAATGTTGGTCAGTCATTCAGTCGGTCCACCACTTTGATCCAACCTGAAACATCTCAACAAGTCCTGGATGGATTCAAACCATTTTATACAGAAATTAATGTTTTTCGGAGGACTTTTCCTATCGATCCAAAATGAGACAACATGAAACATGGTTGATAATGAAATTAAACTGAATATTTACACAACAAATGCTGTACTTTGTGTTTAGTACTAGTAAGACTAATGCTAAGATGGCGGATATGATTAAAAAAAAAATAAACCTGCTTAGCATAATAATATATTGTCATTGTGATTGTGGTAGCATGCTGGTGTTAGCATTTATCTCAAAGCAGCACTGTGCCTCAGTGCAGCCCTTGGTTCTATTGGATACTCAGCTCAAAGATGGCACCTCACTTGAAGGAAAATTGTTTGCTGAGCAGAAGCAAAAAATATTCTCAAACTTCCGGGATTGCTTGTGTTTGCTTTCAGAGCAGTTACTCTGGGTATCTCATATTGCTGCGGATGGTGAAAGTCTGTTGTGTCTACATTGTTCATCTGTGTGAGACAGAATTTGAAGAGTGAGAAAGAGTTCTTCTCTGTCACAGCACTCAACAGTGTTGTTTCCAGCCACAGCCGACTGTTAGACCCAATGTACGCTACCTGTAACAGACAGACGACGTGATTAGCTGGTGGAGCAGCTAAAGAGCCACTTATTTCCCTCTGTAGCTGGAGCAAAAGAAACCTAAATGGAGCAGCTTACATTCATCAGGTTGCCAGAGACACACCTTCAAATAAAGGCTAATGTTGTTCTGTGTCTGCTGGATGTGAACATGAGCAACACGTTCACTAAATCAGCTTTATACTGTGATAATATGTCAAAGTTATATTAGCACTGCTCCCAATTGGCCAAAAAATCAACTAATACATGTTTGAAGTCACACAGTGAAGTGTGTATCTTGCTTTTGTAATTGGACCTAATTAGAGACAGGACATACTGTTGCATTGAGAGGTGGTCTGTGGGATAAACCAGACCAACAGCATTATCAGAGGAAAAAACTGAGGGGTGGAAAGAAAGTTGTTGAAACGTCAGTGAAGGAATTTTTAAGTGTGCTCCTGAACTAACCACTAAAACGAATCCAGCTTTGTGGAAAACCGAGTTGCGACCTCACTGAATAATGATAATCATCCCAGTAATCAGCAATTTCCCTTTGACCAGACACCCCTCAGCCCCTATCGTGAACCCCCCAGTCCTACTCTGACCCCTCACTCGTCGTCCTCACCCTGCGTCTGGATGCTGCACACATTGTCTCCTTTTCAGGACTGGTCCCCAGAGGAGAGTATCGTCCCACCCCCCAGCAGGATGTCTCCGTCTCTGTGGGCCTCCCCTGGGCAAAAGAGAAGATTAAAACAAACAGGACTTTAATCAGTGAGCCCCGCTTCTCTCTGCTCAGCTGCTGACAGAAGGAGCCCTCTCCAGGAAGGCTGCCTCAAATCAAAGCTTCCTGCTCGCCACTTGCTGCTTCGCCGATCCGTATCACAACAACAAAACCAGCAGAAACAATTATTTATTCCTTTTGATGTGGGTTTTGAAGTTACCCCACCTCTTCCACTATGCCCTCCCCCCCTTCCTCCACCCCTCCTCTTCCTCGCCCAGCCCCTCCAGCTTTCTGTATCTTTTACTCCCAAGGAAACAAGGTCATGCCAGCTTCTCCGTAAAAGAGGCTGCTTTGAAGGCGCAGCAGTTCCAGACTCGACGGCTTTTTCTTATTTTATACCAAGGAAAGTGTGTC
This sequence comes from Chaetodon auriga, assembly GCF_051107435.1. Lineage (NCBI taxonomy): Eukaryota > Metazoa > Chordata > Actinopteri > Chaetodontiformes > Chaetodontidae > Chaetodon > Chaetodon auriga. Next base: position 9,731,687 of record NC_135074.1, on the reverse strand, counting down.
GTTTGAGAAAAAGCTGATGAGTTGCCGCATTCAACTTGCTGCCGCCCCGCTGAGTGTGTAAGGTTGTAAATGTCACTTTCACAGTGTAATGTTCTACACATTACTGAAAATTTTATTGAATTTGTGCAGTTTCGTGGCATAATGTGCTTATTCACAGTTACTTCAATCATTTTCCTAAACAGGAAAAAAGTCTGGAGCACATTAGAGGGAATTGTGGATTACTTGTGATTTGTTGCTGCAAACTGACATGTTCGTATGCGTTGTTTTTGTAATTATATTTGTCATTTGAAGTTGCAAAAAATTTAATTGCTCAGAACCATTAAGAAATCACAGTCACTTGAATTAGGCAAAAAAAAAAAAAAAGTTTCCTGGAATCCTGCCACATGGAGCCTAAGCCTTCCTCCTCTTGAGCAAGCTTTCAAGGCGTGTGCATGTTATTTGAAGGGAGTGTGGTCCTTACAGATGCTATGCGAAGCCTTTTTCAGAGAGCAGAGAACAAGGCGCTGAGACTGTAATAGATCTGAACGGTGATGCTGTCACTGCCGTAGATCCCAGTTAACCTTTTCATAGATTCACGGCGTACCAGCTGAAAACAATCTCTCAACAGGACTGAAATGTCTGAGAGCTGCTTTTCAGCTCAGTGTACCACAACATCTGCTAAAGCTGTTGGATAACTCTGCAGCCTCATCAAAAGGCTTGGCAGAGAGAGCTCCTCAAACGCGCAGATGGTAATCATGTTTTTATCATTTGCTGAAAGTTGTGATCCTCTAAATTCATTTAATTGGTGGGGGGGTCATATAATTCCACCTTAAATGTCTGCCAAGCTGATTTTTACAGGTCACATATTATATGCTCTGAAAAACATCAGGAGAATTGTCTGTGTGTGTGTGTGTGTGTGTGTGTGTGTGTGTGTGTGTGTGTGTGTGTGTGTGTGTGTGAAGGCGGTGTTCTAGCTCAATATTGTCATTTTGGATGCATGTCCCTGCGGCACATGTTTTCATGGTCGGGTGGTTCTGTCTCACATTTTCACCACTTTTTAATGAGTTGAGAGATTCCAGGTCTAAAAGTGCATGAAAATGGTTACGAGCTCCACAGTGACTGAAAACAGTTATATTTCATCAGCTAACCTATCAATTATAGGGTTCATTGCATTACGTTTGTGTTTTGCTTTTTAGAATATCCCCAGACGGCAGCTACATGTTTCATCTACTCTTCAAATCGTGGTGGCAATCTGAAAGTCATTAACAACATTTCAACCATTTCCAAAACTGGCTTCATCTCCATGTGAGGAGTGTCATTCCTAAACTGGAGCAAAAGAAAAATATTGCCAAACACCCTGTTTAAAAAATACAGATCATCATTTTCTTTTAACCAAAAATCATCAGTAACTCGCTGAGGATCATAAACAGCTTCAGTAATATTCATATATCTGTTTTTTACTTCTTTTTGTCAGAGTAGAGTTGGTACTTTTATATATATATATATATATTGGTGTTTTTAAGCGAAAAATGTGTGTGTGACTACAGGAACCAGCAGTTTGCAGTCAGTCCAGTGATGACAAGGAGCAGAACAGCTTGTGGCTTTTTGGACTCCCTCTGGGGCAATTAGCTGCAATGAGGGTTGGACAGGCCCCTGTTTCTTACTTCTATCAATTATCAGTTACAGCATGAGACATATTCACACAACACATTCAACACACACTGCTGAAAAAGGCATCACACACCAAATTAATGAGTATAATACACCATGGGGATTATGAAACATGAGCAAATATTGACATACCTGCGTTGGTTTAATCACTAAATACAGTGTGAGACCAACAGAAATACAATCATGCACTGACACAATCAATCTTCACGAGACTTACGAGGAGAAAGATTCAGGTTTTTCAATATGAAATGTTTAAGGTGACACACAGCCTGCAGAGAGTACCAGCTTTAAATTAATGCGATGCAGTAAGATTTTGACATGCTCTAAAATGTTTGTTGTGCTATGTTTCAATTATAGAATCACAACGTTATAGTAACGGTAACACTGAACCCACAAAATTATAAACATGCTCACTGTAAAGGTTCGCCATGTAAATTAGGTCTCTGAATGGTGATGCTGAGCTTGTTAAGCATTTCATTTTCTGTTTTACAAGTCTCTTTAATTTGCCTTTTTGTCTGCCCTTTTTTTTCAAATTGTCCTTTAATTAAACTGCAGCTAATTACACAACTCTTGAATGGCTTTTGTATCCCCAGCTGGGCGTGGGGAGGAGAGGAATCTGGCGGAGCTAAAAGTGAAACAGCAGCTGACACCCAGACATTTTATGCGGCCCTAACTCCAAACCAGAGCTTTATGGACACATCCCTCATCTGCAGAGGACTCAGGCTAATGTTGATCTATGAGATTAACTCATTGTTGTGTCCGCTAGATCTTTTAGCTTTCATATCACATAATTGCTAAGGTGGCCATTTTGGCAGTTTTATGGAATAATAAAAAGTGCAGTGAATGGAAATGACTTAACGCCATTTAGGATGTTTACTTTGTGGTGTGGCACTCATTACTGGACTCACATACCTTTGTTTTGAGCAATACTGAGGCCCATATTGAACTGTTCAGGTGTTTTGTTTACATGAATTACAATAACCTTTTTAACAGAACTGAGAGTCCATAGCCACAGTAGCAGCTCCCCATAGGAGTGCCTTAAGCTAAATGCTAACAGCATGCTAACATTCGCTCAGAGATGTAGGTACAATGTTTACCATGTTCACAATCTCGCTTTAGTGTGTTAGTATGTCAACACTTGCTAATTAGCACATAAACACAGTACATAAACAGTACAAACCAGGACATTTCAGTGTTTTACAGATATTTTTCAGGACTTGGGAAACCTAGCTTGAAACCAGGACAATGCTTGACTCAGGCAGAGCAATGTCTTGAGCTAAACGCTAAGTCAGCATGCTAACATTCTCTCAATGACTAACATGCTGATGATAAGTAGGTATAATACTTACCAGGTTCATCTTCTTGGTTTAGCATGTTAGCATGCTAACAGTTAGTATTTAGCAAAAAAAAAAAAATCTACAGCTGAGGCTTATGGGAACGTCATTAGTTTTGCAGTTGTTAGACAAATTCAAATTTTGACCTGATGAAAAATTAACAAGATTATAAATTATTACAATCTATCCTGAAGGGAACAGAACAATCTGCAGCTGTGTCACAGTAATCCATTACTGAGACATTTCACTAAAAACAAAAGAGTCAAGTAAGTGGTTGCACTAGAAGAAAAGTCCGGGGAAAGACTTTTTGATCAATTTTTAATTCTGAAATATTTGAACCATTTTCCATTTTCCCACTCCTTTAGATGTTAGAAGTTTCTGTTGCCTTTTCTTAATCAGTATGAAATAAAACATCAGCAATTCCTACAGTTGTTATTAACATCAAAAATAAACACTGACTGGTGGAAGACTCTCTCCAAAATAGATGGGGAAAAAAAGAGACGTTTCCTGCCACTCAAATATAAAAAGCAGCAGCATCTGAAGCATTTCACTTTAAGAGGATTCAGCAATGGCAGGCAAGGTTAATCCATATCAGAGTGAGAATCCCATTAATTGCAACAGATACAGTATGTCACCAAGAAAAAAGCCTGTATGGGTGCAGAGACAGGCTGACAAATACAAAGTCGGTGGACCTTCATATACACAGACAGGATTGCTTTGTAATTAAATAAAAAAAAATAGGGCTGTGTTGGTCACAATTCATATTTATCTCATATACTCATGTAGTAATTAATTGATAGGCATGAAATAGGGTTGCTAAGTTCTGTGATTTTAAGCATTGCATTTCCATGATTTAGTCTACTTAGCTTGGTTGTTTCTCTTTCCTTTGCTGCACAACTCTATGGTTTTACACCCTGAAAAGGACAGATAGCATAGCACTGTCTGTATTCCCTGAAAATGTGAGCCATTACCAGCTTTGACAGGCCTACACAGTCCACTGGCCTGTCAGAAAAAACAGGCAAATGTGTTTAAATGTAGAGTATCCTGGTTATCCTGGAAGCAGCAAACAAATCCCCCAGCTTTGGAGCTGAGTGAGGGTCTGCAGACTATGACTGATCCATATTCGCTCCACTGAACCTGTCCATGCTGCATACTCCGAGTAAAGTCATGAAGGCCTTCAGGGACCTGCTAGCTGTCCAGGTTCCTCATGACACTGTGTCAGGAAAGCTCTAGACTGTGACCAAAATGGTCACATGTGCGACCATTTTTTGAGATGGTTGCATTAGTGTGAGTTGTCCAATCTGGAAGAAACATTGCAAGCCCCCACAGTTATAGATAGAGCAGTTCTAGACCCACTGTTTTAGTTGTGCGAGATTAAAGGACAGATGAAAATGGTTCACGCCAGTGTTGGGATTTACAGCAAAACTATGTCAGGTGTAACCAATAGATACACACATGTCTATGATAACCATATCCATGCCAGCGGTGCTTAGGCCACAATGATAGCAACCAATTCCTCGTTCAAAGTATTTATGGTGAATCATAAATAATTTCCATGCATAAGCCTGCTTAATGTTCTGTGATGTGGAGTTTTCTATGATGTAATCTGTGACCACATTCTACTAATAAATGAAATATGCCAAAAATGATACAAGCAATTTGGTTATTTGGCTCTAAATTTCTGCTATGGATTAGCCAGACAGGTTACAGTGGCTAGGCTAGATAGCCGTGTTAGTTAAGGTTAGCTCTAACATTAGCTTTGGAAACATCATCAACGATAGATTAAATTACTTAACTGTCATTTCAAAAGCACACCCCAGCAACAGAAAGGATGAGGGGAAATGTATGTATTCCTTTATTTACGGCGTCATGTTGCACGACATTACCAATAACGACAGAAAAATACATTTGGTCTGGAACTGGAAAAAGGGAGCGACCAAATCATGTGCTGGTGCAGGCTAATGGACTTTTCACCCGCAGTATAACTGGCTGTACCCCAGTGCTTCCTAGAAAGCAAACGGACATATTGTTCTATTGATATTAGTGCTGTCAGGCATCAGTGTTATCTAGGAGGAGATGTGAACCTGCAGTGCACTGAGATGTCACTAAAGCAAGAATTGATTAGTCCAAATTAAAGAATGTGGCTCCTTCCTGGGTGATAAATGAATGCGGCAAAGTGCGACAAAGAACTGAGTTCTTCTGATTAATGCTCCGGCTGTCAGCGAGCGCCAGGCCTGACTGGCACATCAAAGCCACCAAAAACACAAGGAGCTGGTGGCATTTCCAACAAAAAAAAAGCACAATCTTCATCCTTCCTCCATCATCGCTAACTTTACCCCATACTCAGCACTGACCATTTCGTCTGAATTGAGTCACACTCAATGGGGGAGAAGAGCTTTGAAAATAACTCTTTATCTGTGTGTTGCTGTTTTTCAGGGAACACAAAAGGACTGACTGGACCATTTATCTGTAGATTCTTTAAAAGAAAAAGAAAGGCAAAGAAAAAAGGCGAGCCTACCTGATGTTTTCTCTCCCTCTCTTTTTTTTTCATGAGGCGCTGTCTGTGCCTGCAGTCCCTTTATCTGCCTTTCATTAGCGCCTCGCTCACCCTCTTAGTAGGGCGGGTGTCTGGGAGACAGTCACTTTCTCTCAGCCTGTGATGTTTCTGCAGATTACAGAGGGCCTTTGAAGCCACTGCACTCCTCATTGCCAGGGCCTCAGACAGGCCCATGCCATCTGTCAGATTGACGGCAAAGTAGCGGAATGGGGCTGAGACACCCTCTGTTGATCCACACTTTTGTCTTTTATGTGTCACATTTGGATGTCGTGTGAAAGCCACACCTTTGTAATCTGCTGCTGGCACCCTCCTGAAACACCGGCCTCCACAGCACACAAACACACACACCCACAGACAGGAGCGAATAATGGTTCTCCGTAATTACTCTTACCTGTGGGCATCAGTCTCTAAATGAGACAATTATTGTCATGCCCTCACAGTGATCTCTGGTTTCCTCCCACTTTTCCAAGGTCCTGGAAATGACTGTCATGTGGGTCTTTTTATGCCTAACCAGTGGGAAGGATGTGATTGTTCATGAGCTTGGGAGACTGTACAGTTGTCTGTTGCAGGCTGAACAACCAGCCACCAGCAGCTCGAGGTTTACTTTAAGTTTTAAATCATAGAAAAAAATACTAAACTGCTAATCACCTCGCTCACTGTTGCTATGTCTGCTTCATTCTAGCAAAGCACATTTGCAGTTTATAATGACAGATGCCACATTTACCACTTAAAATTCTTAATTTCTTTTCATTTTAGACAGATACTGAGGGGCTTCTCATTTTGTAGATGATTTTATCAGCTATGTCGATCTAATTAAGCTAACCTTCCACAAGCTGGTTGTAAATTCTGTCACCAGCAGATATTTTAATGTTTCTAATCGACTTGTTTTATAACTGGAGGTCTTACTTATGCACTTGATGGCGACATACTTGATATCGTGCTAAAAGACGGAGGCTAAAGCCGCATGTCCCAGACAAGAAGTCAGACTCCTCTCCAGTCGAACATGAACATAGAAGACATGAAAATAAAGACACAGCATAGTTCTTGGATTACACAGTAGTGTCAGCCAAGATAAGTATGATAAGGAAAAATATTCTACTTCGCTCTTGGACAAGTAAGACAGAGGTTATTATTATTTATTATTTATTGCTTGTTTTACTTTTAACATTACAAGATAAAAGGCTTTTAGGATGAAGAACTTATGTGTTTGGTGAATGCAACGTTAGCATCGCTGGAGCTTAATATAGCATCCAGGACCAGCTTTTACATAAAAATACTATAGTGGATGTGCTAGTTGTGCAGGGCTTTTTTGAATGTTACCTATTACACCACAAAATAACATAGTTTGAAATGCTATTTGGCTTTGCTAGTTTCGCTCTTCCGTCTCAGGTTTAGGTGAGGCTAACATAAGACGTCGCTCTCTGAACTCTTTAAATACAGAGTGTCACTCTCACAGAACCATGCAAATCCAGAGCCTAATAGGCCTGTCTGCCTATGTTACCGTAGCTAAGCTATGATTATAATGATGATATGGTCTATCGCTGTCCAGGGGAGGCATTCAGCAGTCAGTTGGACATGCAGAAAAGAACACAACGCAAACAATCCACTTGGGACTTAGTTCAACTGACAGATATTTAAGCACTTAGATACTTGCAAGAAATTCAGTTTTGTATTGAAAAAATTTTTAGCCGCAGGGTTCTTCCAACAAAAGGGAGAAAAATGTTAATAGAAGTTCTCATCAGGAGTTGTGTTGTTTTCAGGGGGTGACGGGCTAAGAAGGATGACAGCTGAGATAGCCTACCTTGTTTAGAAGGACCCAGCTTTACCCGTTTTTGGGGAAGGAGGGGTCCCTGATAAACCTCTGAAGGAGAGCAAGATTAGAGGCAGTGCATTTCCACCTCAAACGGTGCCTCTCCCTGTGTTGAGATGATAAATTCTCATTGAGTTTCCAAAGACCATTTCCCAGTGGCTGTCTTTCAATTTATATGAACTTTTCAAACAGCTAAGGATCTGACGGAGGATCGTCACCGAGCTCGCAGGCTTTTAACATGTCTCCCCTGTGTATTTTTCCCACCCCAGGACCACTGTCTTCAGAGGTTTGGGGAGAATAAAGGCTCAGATCAACAGAAATCAGCAGTGCAACCCACCCCGCCCCCATGCATGTCCTATCACACATGCTCATCCTCACACACACAAACACACAGTTGTAAATTTGTGATGCATGTAAGCATTTTGATGTGTGTGCTCCGTGAAAATGCACGCACAGACGACTGCCAACGAGCATCCCCTGTAGAGTCACACATCAGACCAGCCTCCTTAAAAAAATCTCCCATTGTAATGGGGTTTTCAAAAACAGAATAATACATTAAGCACCTTAAAGCAGAGGGTGACGTTAAACTACAAAAACATTAAGCAAGCCCAATGAAATATAAATAAGAGTAAATGGATCAGAGACGTCTGCGGCTCGCAATTGCAGAAGGCAGATGCTCAGACAAACACTTTCACTAACTTCAAATAACCTCAGTGAGGTGCCCTGTTGGCTCAGTGGTCCAAGGTGCTTGCAGTGAAGCCATGATGTTCTGGTTTTGACTCTATATCTCCACTGGACTTATCATCATGGGTATTTTCTGGCCTTTTGTAAGTATAAGGTTATTGCAGCATGCGATCAACCCAGACCTTCATCCACAGACCTGGGTGGGATGTCAGAGGACCACAGGACTGGAACATCATGGAGATGGTGGTGAGCTGTAAAAAGTGATCATCAAAGCCACGCACAAGAGTGTATTGGTTGCAGATAAAAATAGAATCATCATACACACAATACTTTGACAGGAATGAGTGATTGATGCTCAAAGATGTTGCCATGACAGACTGGCAGGCGGGAGAAAAACACTGAGGCAGAATGATTGGCTTCTCCTCTTTGATGTTTCTGTCTGACTTACTCGTGATGGCTGGTTACATCTTCAAAACCGTTCTGCGTTGACAGTTGTAATGACCCCAAACATTTCATCTGTCATATCTGAGCAGCACTCTGACAACTTGCAGTGAAAAGAAAATACTTGTGTGACCAAACTTCATGCCATATTCTTATATCTATCAATATGGGGAGAGGTTATTCATTTGCATTTGTCAGAGGCTGTAAATGTTGATGTAATTACCCAAAGTAACTTTAAAATCCAAGTTTTCGGAATGCAAATGTGGACGCCACGAAACCTCAACAGATGATGCAACAAATATACACATGGAAGCACATTTTTGTGTTGTGTATGAACTGAGTGTTTAAATAAATCAGGGCAAAGTTAATTTCTGATAAAGTTTATCAAGTGCAAGCGCAGACAGACGATAATAGAGCGTGTAGATACACGACAGCCACTGGCATTTAAAAATGATGTAAAAGGTTAACCCGGCATGAAGTCAGAGAAACTCTGATGTATAACATCACTCCGTGTTATTTTAGAGCAGCTCAAACTGAATTCTTGCAGCATATTAAAAAATGTAAAATGACCGTTGTGCTCCGGCTCAGTGACATCCAAACAGCACATTTTATGTCAAATGCCGGTTCAGTCTAACCATGTGCAAGACAGATAAACTGCTCAAAGCCAGCCTTTATGTACGCCTGTTTGTATTTTTGTTTGTGTGTATGTGGAGAGACCAAACATCCCAGCTCCATCCAGTCCACAGAGTGGGAAGCGGTTTCCCATGGTTCTGCTGGGATGCTGCTTTCATGTGGAAACAGTCTCTGGGTCCCTTTAGCCCTCTGTTGTGACAGAGGATAATGAAATTCACAACATCTGCCATTTGTTAGCCCTGTTTGGTGTAACTGATCTCCTTTTAATCCATGGACTTCCAACGCGTGTGCAGCTCCGCAGCTGGAATGAAGCAGATGGATCCCACGGCCTCTCTGGGGCTGCAGGGGCTGGCCCGGGGCTGGCATGCATCCTGCCCTTCCCCTCCTCAGGCCTGAAACACAGAGCCACATTACTGCTGCTTTCTTGTAATGAAGGCGCTCGATGGATTTAAGCTTGTTCACCTGCGATCCTGAACTGCTCTCTAGACAATGCTTACGCTTATGATGTGTGTGTAAAAGTATACTTAACCTTATGGGATTTGCTTCTTCATGGGAACTAAAGTCACTCTATTTCCTGTTTACTTGGTGGTAGTATCAAACACACCAAACACACCACCACACCCACACTCTGAATCTGAATATTACAGAAAAGTTTTCTAAGTTCAACTTTTAAGCAGGACTTATCAATACCTTAATGTCAGCAGTGGATAAAATGCCTCTATGTTCTTAGTGAAGATCCCATAGAGAATGATCACCCAGCTCTGCACTTACCCTCACCTTTGCGCACAAACTGCAGCTGTTTTTAGTGAAAAAGTTATGATGAACCCACCGTACGCCACCTGCCGAGCACCAAACGGCAGACAGACAAAGTTAGTGATTAGCTGGTGAACACAGTGGCAGAGCCAGACATTTCCCTCAGGAGTTGGTGGAAACCAGAACAGTACAAAAAGGAGGGTGAACGTTAGACATGCATTCATCAGGTGGACACAAGGTTGTCCCCAGGTGAATACCAATGCTTCATGTTTACTGGATGTTTGAGTAGGCAGCTGTTTACTGACAAGACAGCTTGTTCCCACCAACACCAAGGGGCCAATAATCAGTTACTACAGGTTTGAGGATGTATAGAACTTTCATAATACATAAATAAATCAGCAGCTTTTCCTTTGTGTGTTACTATCTTAAAGGTGTATACAAGGCTTTTGTTGAGGAAGAGAAAAAAAGAAAAAACACTTCCTCCCTTGCAGGTTGCAGGCGTATTGTCAGGGCACTGCTTCTCTGATCCTTGAATTCTATAGATAAAATGTTGACCTTGTAATTGAAGCTTTCTCTTTTTTGCGTCAGCTAGTAATGGCGTCGGTATGTAAAGGGTCTACTATGGTGCCGGTATTTCTTGACACAGATCAGGAGATAATTTGCTGGAGATGGGTTTGCTTGGATAGGAGTCTCAAACATCAACAGAGTGTCAGACTCACCTCTTCATCTGGAGGCAGAAATGGCTGAAATGGTGGATTCAGTCAGCCTTCATTCCTTTCAAACCTTCTGCCCCCATCCTTTACCCTCTTCATAAAACCTGGAATGTGCTTCAAAGAATGCACACTATCTTTCCTCCATGAATAAAACATCTGTCATTCATCAGCCGGTACAATATGTGCCGATTTAACAGCATAACAGCTCTGCAAGGCAGGGAAGCTCCAGACTGCACAGTGTCCTACGGAGCCCAAGTATAACTGAGTGTCAGCTGTCTCCCTTTGGAGCTTAATCTGGTTTATTTAAGAAAGCTTCAAGTCAAGTCCAATAGCATTTTCTATATATGCTCTATGAATCACTTGTCTTGTGTTCTCCTTTGACAAAAAAAGCAGAAACCAAAAGGGAGAAATATTTATTTTACGTTCCATTTTCATGATGGCGCATTCATGATGCCCGTCCACCATGATGAAGACCTTAAGAGGAGAGGACTGAGTGTCGGTATAGAAAGTACACCAGCATGAATTTGCCTTACAGTATGAATACCACGCTGACTGGTAGAGCTCTCATTTTACCTGACCAAAAAAAAAAAAGTTGTACCAAGATTCATCACAGGATTCAACGTCATGTGCAAGCAAATTTTCTGGAAAGCATGAGTGCATGCTGCTTTGTTTGGATATTAAGAAATGGCTGAAAGCGTAACAACTCTGATGGAACTCGGACTCAAGTGCAGAGAAAAACTCAGGAGACGGAGGGAGGTTCAAACAAAAATATCTGTCTTCATGAGTATCCAACAAAGGCAGAATTTAAACAAGGAATCCAAAAAGGCTAACAAATACAGACAGGGAAAAGGCCAATCCTTGAAATAAGAAAATGAACAGGCAAGGTTCAAAATCACTGGGAAGCGCACAGCTAATGCTAGAAGTTAGGTCATAGGAAACAAAGACAATCTGACAAAGACATGAGGAGCTGGTGGGTATACATACACAGGGAAGGTAATAGGATAATCAGGGGCAGGTGAGTGAGTGGCCGCAGGTGTGGTTGATGAAAGGCGGGAAAACACAGGAAACTGAAAGGACACAAGCGGTTAACATTACAAAATAAAACAGGAAACAGCATGACAACAATCCGGAATGTTACAGAAAGCACCAGTGCAGCTTCTGTTACATCGACCTGGTTCTGGTTTAAAAAGTCAGACAATGTGCAGAAAGCAATGAATGGAAGACAGTGTTTGCAAGGGCGGGTAATACAAGCAATCTTTTCTGTCAGCTCAAAACAAAACAGGCTCTGGAATATGAGGAGTTTACAGACTTCATGTTCAACTGACGACCACAGTGGAGAATTGACTGAAGGCTTGAGGGAGGACCTGAATCATGGGGGCTTAAAGAAGAGTCCAAGTACACATACCCAACGTTAGTGGAGCAGACCACTGTCAAAGCAGTGACACTGACAAAACTGCAGAGCTTCAGTCTCAGGCTCCACCGTGTCATCTTTTTTTTTTTTTCATTCTGTCCAGGTGTAATGTTATCAATGGTGGAATGTAACTAAGTATATTTACTCAAGTACTGCACTTCAGTACATTTTTGAGGTACTTGTAATTCAATCAAGTTTTCATTTTGTGCCATTTTATATTCCTCCTCCACTACATTTCAGAGGCAAACACTGTACTTTTTACTCCACTAAACTAGTCTGACAGCTTTAGGTACAATGTAGATTGAAATGTTTAATACAAAGCATGAATCAGATAATAAATTAAGACGTATTATTCCAGATTCAAAATATTTACGTGATGATAAACACATCAAAGGCGCTCTAATTCTAACTATAATATATACTATTCTGAAATAGGCCATTCTGCAATGAGTACTACTTTCATACTTAATGTATAGTGATGCTGATATGCACACTGAGACACTGCAAAGAGAAGTTATTTTGGAATCATGCGAGTTCCTTCAATTGAGGAAGGGTTACTTAGAACTAAGTTTTGAGGCTTTCAGTGTTCTTCAGTTTGTCGGGGGAAAGAAACCTCCTCTCCTACTGTACCTGAAGTCACTTTCTACCTTCACTTTGTGCAGCTTGATCTTGAAATGTTTTTCAGAGATTGAAGCTACTTGAGAAAAAGTTTTGTATTTATTTTTCTGATTATTTTCAGTTTTGCACAATGTTTTTAGACTACTTTTGTACTATGTGAAAAAAGTCCTAGCAATACAGTTAAGAGTACAGTAACACAAGTTTTAAGAAAAACGAATATACTGTGATATACAGTATATACTGTTACTGTCCTTGCTTCAAATTGTACTATAATTTATAATGTAAATTCTAGGCCATACCGTCAAGCCCTACCCTAGCCCTGCTACCTATATGTTAGCCCTCTGGCTAGATATATATGATCTGTGCATGTGATGGAATAATATAAAGCAAAACTGTGCAACATGATGCAAAAGTGAGAAGCTATGCATTGTTCTGAAAACTGTGTGGAGATTTTTACTCCACGCACCTTGGTCCAGACACTTTGTTGAAGTGTAATACTAAAACGTTAGACAACCCTTTTATCTGGCTGAGGACAAGCTCTTTTTAGGTGTGTTTATGTGTGCAGGTATGTTTTACTGTTACGGTGTGAGTGCTGATGTTGCCTGTCTTTAGAAGCACTCTCCTCTCTAAATGGTCCATAATGCAGGCTGACAGCTACATTTCATCACATCAGAGTGGTACTCACCGGAGGAGGAAAGTTTTGCAGCGTTTGGTCCCTTATTGAATTCAACACTAAGCTTACTTCGCCCCCTACCGGCGAATGGGGCGCCGTATCACCTCGTTTTACCACCGCCCCACCGGCAGGTGGCGCTGGAGGCCCGCGGCGCTCTTGGCTGCTTCCCCTGTTGTGTTTCCGCCAGTACAGAGATCAGAGAGTGAGACCTGCCGGTGCCAGATTAAAACACAAACAATGGGCAAGAAACACAAAAAACACAAGTCCGAAAAACACGGATATGAAGGTAATTCATTTGCACATTGTTCAAGAACTTATCCAGTTGAACTATTTACGGATTTGTTTTTAAACACATAAAATGGAACCACTGATTTCGCGCTTGATAGTCCGACCATAGTCCTAATTTAGCCGATTAGCTATCGCTCTCCTACACTAGCTACCCGGATAAGTGTGTTTCTCGCATGTTTCTGTCCGTATGTCACAAGTCGGTGTGAATACAGGAGTTGGTTTATATTAAAGATACTGCGTTAGCTGTAAGTTCAGCACCACTGCGCCCGCTTTGTAAGCTAACGGTTAGCGGCTATTGTTTCCCTCAGCTCGGACGTCTGTCAGCCACCGTTAGCTCGATAATGGTTTTTGCTGATTTGGTGTCTGCAGAGTACGGAGAGAGACCCCTGAAGCTGGTGCTGAAAGTGTCTGGGAACGAAGTGACGACGGGAAGCTCGAGTCGGGACACTTTTTACGATGAACAGCCGGCGGAATATGACAAACCCAAGGACAAGAAGAAGAAAAAGAAGAAGGATAAAGAGAGGAGCTTAGGGTCACCAGAGGATGACAAAGGAAAGAAAAAGGTAACGTGGCTGTCACCTTCGTCTCGATGGGATAATAATGATGCGTGGAGAAAGTCCGAATATTAGACTTAATGTTCGTTTTGTAATTAGATGACAAAGAAGAAGAAAGGACCGGATGCAGATGGAGATGAGGACCGAGAACAGAGCCGGACTCCGATCCGCTCAGAGCTGGATAAACTGGAAGGTGCTGTCACATTTCATCCTCTTCATCGTGTATATGAGCACTTCTACTCAGATCTGTCCGTCATGCTTTCTTATTCTTCCTCGCAGAAAAGGAACAGACTCCTCTGCAGGAAGCCTTGAACCAGCTCATCAGGCAGCTTCAGAGGTGCAGCAACCATCGTTTATTAAAATAATTGTGTATCTGCTTGTTTGTTCATCAGCTGTTTCCGCAGCAAGTTTCCCAACAGTGATTTTGGTAATATTAATGACCCTTAGCCCTTCCTCTTCTCTCTGTCTACAGTAAGGTTACTGCATACTGTATGTGTGTGTTTTCTCTGTAGGAAAGATCCCAGTGCGTTCTTCTCGTTTCCGGTGACAGACCTCATTGCTCCTGGCTACTCCTCCATTATTAAACGGCCGATGGACTTCAGTACAATGAAGGACAGAGTGAAGAAAGAGTGCTACCAGTCACTGGATGAACTCAAGGTATCTGTCTGTATTACACACACAGCAGGGTAATCCCACATAACCAGAGATGTCCCGAGCCTATCCTAAAGGTTAGTATCTGGGCCTATCCAGCTGTATTTTAATGGATTGGACTTGGCTAAATAAAGTCAGATCCTTTCTTTTCAGGAGTCTGTCCACCTCCCCCTGTGGTGCCCGTCCGACACAATGAGACATTTTATCTTTATCTACTCATTTATTCTCCCAGTTAAACTTTCACTCGTATTGTATAAATAATTCAAGATGAGCAACACGGTAGTTTTGCACCAGGACCTAAAGAATTTGGATCAATAAAGTGTGTCACAGTCAATAGTCTACACCTGTTGTGTGTCAGATACACTTAATTGACATGTAGGTGAATAGAATTATTGGCTCAGACTGACTATCTGCAGATACCCAATGTTAAAGGACTTTAGTTGGGATTTGAGCTGGACAAAACTTCGTCAGGATAACCCAACACTGATCATGTCGGGTTAATGTCAAAATAAGAGCACTTGCACAGAGACTTAAAGTATGATAAAGCCAAAGAGTTTGTCATGTAGACCAGGATTATATACCCCTCGATGTTTTTTTTTCTGTGTGATGTGTCATTGCAGGTGGACTTCAGGATAATGTGTGAAAATGCCATGATTTACAACAAACCCGAGACGATTTACCACAAAGCAGCTCGAAAACTGTTACACTCTGGAATGAAGATCTTGAGCCAGGTATGAAGCAGAGGAGTCAGAGGAAGACTCCTTGAAGGAACCATAGCGACTTCCAGGGACTGTCCTGTCAGTTTATTGTGATGACAGCTTGTCTCTTAAGAAGTTAAAATATGTGTTAATGCAGAAAATCTAGCCAGGCTGATTGTGTCAGTATACAGTGATGATTAGTGACACAGTGCTTTACGGTAGTAAAACAGGTGGGGGCAGCAGATAGCCTCAAAACTCTCTCAGACTGATTACACACTGCATCATCAGCACTACCAACAGGTTTATCAGCCACATAGTTTTCTCTGTCCTGATCCTGAGGGAAAGACACAGATACACTTTTATTTGTCTGTCCAATAGGAAAGGCTGGAGAGCCTGAAGCAGAGCATAGAGTTCATGTCCGGCCTCGACCCGTCTGCCAAACAGCCAGTGAAGTCTGAGGAACAAGGGGGCACCAGCCTGGACCAGAACAAAGAGAGACCCAGCACCACTGACACCAGCGAGAGCTCCCAGGGACCCAGCACCCCCAGGTCCCTTAACCTGCTCGCTTAACACTCGTTTCCTCAAGTCACAGCCTGCAACACTGCAGCGTCGCAGCTCTCGGGCCGGGAGTGCCCAGATTTCAATGAGAGGAAGTGGAATAATAACCATGACGACGGATTTACGACTTGAATCTCTTAAAGTGTCATATTTTACATTATCCTAAAGTTGGTTCAAGTAAGGTGACATGAGTGAACCACTCAAGAAATGGCCAAAAGCTGATCTAGAGCAGCCACATCTTGGTCCACCAGAAGCAAAAAAAATGCAGCGCTTTGGAAACAGTTCCCCACTTTTTCAGTGCAGGCGGTCGGTTTCTGTGGGTTTGTTCCCCTCTGACACCGAAGTGAGTCAGTTTTCCACTGAGAGGCTGCAGGCTGAGAATGCGAGGAATGCCTCGCAGCGTGCTGGGTCTTGTTTTCTCTCATGGCTGTACATCTTTTAAATCAGCGCTGTTGCCAAGTGATGTAACAGAACCAGACGATTAAAGTCACGTGTCCATCATGACTCACTGCAGAGGAACAGACGAGAAACCTTGACTGTGCTTCATTCAACTACTCTTACCTTCATTATTACAACAGAAGACACTGTATATAGAATCTAGATGGCGTTTCCTGGCATCAGCAAAATGCTTCCAGGTAGATCATCTGAGGAATCAAAGTAGAATGTAAACGTTTACTGAACAGAAGCGCTCGCTCCTCTCCCTGCAGCGTTTTGCTGCGGTGTGCGTGCTTTTTATTCTTGCTACAAAGGAGCAACCTTTGCCTTTATGTCAAAGTGTCTCATCCACGGTCTTTCAATTGTGTTTCATTTGCAGACAGGACAAGGACTCCAAGGACGAAGCGGCAAAGGCAGAGAAAGAGCTTGAGGAAATCCGCAAGGTTATCGCGGAGTCTGGAGGAAAGCTGTCCAACAGAGTGCTGCAATGTGATGTGAGCAAGCAGGGTCGAACTCAGGGCCTGTCTTTGTCCACTTTTAATTATATCATGACTGACGGCTCTTTCACAATGAGGTCATCAAAAGTAGTTTAGTAGTTTTAGGGGTGGTTTAGATGTTTGTCTGATCTTCTGCAGGTCCATCCCAAATGTTTCGCCATCATTTCTCATCCTGAAAGGGTTTCTTTTTATGGGTGTTTATGGTTTGTTTGTTGTGTAGTTGGAGTTTGGGAGGCGGAAGTCTGACGGCTCCACCACTCTGGCCATCCTCAACCCAGCAGATCCATCAGTGGGAGGTGAGTCCATCTGCAGCCTGAATAGAGCCGAGATGCTTAGTCATTTAGTTGATCAACAGAAAATGAATAGGAACTGTTGAGATAATCAGATCTTAATGAGAAGTCAGTAAAAGATTCACTCATTACAGGTTTGGAAATGTGAGCGTTTGCTCAGCGTTCACTGGTTTAAAGCTGAACAGCTCTGGATTTTGGACAAGAACAACAATGTGCAGACCTTGAACTCTACACTAGTTTTCAGATTGTTTTGGAGAAAAGAATTGACCGACTGATCCGTAATGAAAGTAAAAGTTAGTGGCAGATCTTGAATGAAGTAAGTGAAGTGCAGAGAGAACTAATGAGTGAGTGTGTCCTGCTGCAGATGTTGGTTACTGTCCTGTGAAACTGGGCATGATGTCCAATCGGCTGCAGAGCGGTGTGAACACCCTGCAGGGCTTCAGGGAGGACAAGAGGAACAGGATCACCCAAGGTACTGTCCTGCTCCAGCTTTCTGTTTCTGCACATTGCTAATAGCAGCTTTCATGAGCGATAACGAGACCAATAACTCTCCACAGTGTCCTACATCAGCTACGGCCCGTTCACCTCCTACGCACCCACCTATGACTCCAGCTTCGCCAACATCAGCAAGGAGGATTCTGACCTTATCTACTCCTCTTATGGCGAGGAGTCCAGTCTGCAGGGCTCAGACAGGTATGTGCAGCATGAGCACAAACGCACTCTAGCTCTGTGGCATTTACCCAAAACGTCACATCAGGCATTCCTGGCTGACTGTGTTCCAGATGTTTCTCTGTTTCACTAAGGGCTTTCAGTCAGGAGGTCAGCTGTGGACTGGGCCTCATTCTGACTTCAAGCCATCAGTCCTCGCGCTGCGGTTTCATCTTCTGTCTGTTGTGTATAATTATCTCCTGCTGCTCTGCTACACAACACTCGTGACACCCGTAGTTTGCTGTATCTCCACCAACAATGTTCCTGACTGCTTTGAAAGCTTTGTGTGGTCTGTGCTCGTGAGCTCCTGAGTGTCTGTGCTCGGGCTAAACAGTAAAGCTGACTGGATGATTTGCGTTGAGAACAAAGTGAGGAATTCAGTCAACTAATCTTGTAAACATTGGTATTCAGACACAGAGCTGAAATGCTTTGTGTCTCTACTTAAGTGTGTTGTTTATGATTCGTCCTAAACACGAGTGCTTATCTCCCTGAATGCTTTCATCTTTCCTGCATTTCTAAAACAGAGTAAATGCTTGCAAGCATTCATCTTGTGTGAGGCTGTCATGGATTGTGCCTCCTAAGACGTGTGTGTACAAGTGTGTTTAGTTTGCCTTTGTGCAATGGTTATTGTCTGTTGCGTCCCCAAGCCTTTATGTGGCTTCATGAAAAAGCTCACTTTGACTGTCTCTCAGCAGAGTCGAGATTCACTTATTATTTTTGGCCAAGGAAGTGATTCTGATTTTTACCCTGCTGCTGCTTCAAGAACAATGGTGGTAAATGTGTGTGTGTGTGTGTGTGTGTGTGTGTGTGTGTGTGTGTGTGTGTGCGTTCGTGTGTTCGTTTGGCAGCTTGTCAGAGTCCCTGGCCAAATCAGACGAGTATGTGTACAAACTGGCAGACAATCTTCTGGACGCACTGACGAACGGAGAGCATTCAAAAACCCTGAAGGAGACAGTAAGTTCCTGCTGCGACATCTGAACTGATCCATGTTGACTTTTGTTGCTGCCGTCTTAAACAGCACAGGATAACAGGGCATCAGCTGACTGAACGTGATGTGTTTTTATGTTGTTTTTGCTTGTCCAGCAGGTGGTGGAGGCAACAAATACAGCAGAGAACAAGAATGTTATGGAGGTGAGAGTTTGTACGAATCTGGAGCTGATACCCAGAAAGAGATCTGTCCTCAGTGATCAACAGCTTCTGCTGCTCGTGTGTCCCACTGGACAGTCCAAGTGGAAACACCAATTTCATAATGAGAAATATCAGCATGCGCTATATAATGCAAAACCGGAGGCGTTCACCCTCATCAGTGCTGGGTGTGATGAAGAGGGCGTCCTGCCGTGCTGCTGTCGGGTGCAGCACGTGTTCTTGCATTACACCTCGTGTGGACACTTCAGTGCATTTAGTCATTATAGACGGTCCCTGAAGAAAGTTGACTCGTCAGCCAGCTGTGTCAACATGGCAGGGGCCTGCCTTTGCCTGTGATCTGTCCGCGCATGGAAAGAACATTTCCCTTCCCATCACAGCGGTACTGCTCGCTCAGGGCTCGCTGCTGGAGAATCTGGAGAGGCCCCGTGTTTTCGTCCAGTGCCCGCTGGCTGCATGGCTGAATTGCTCCTCAGAGCAGCAGAGGAAACCACAGCACAGGCCCCTCCATCAGGCACACAGCAACCCTCTGTCCTGCCTGTTTGCTGTTTTTGGCCGCGCTCCAGTTTACTCTCATCCCCTGCCCGGGTGTGTGCAGCTTTTCATTAGGTTTGATTTTATGGGAGCGAAGAAGCAGCGTGACTAAAGAGGCTTCAAAAGGCCTGGATGTTCCCTGGATGTATCAGCTGTCTGCTGTGGAATGTAGTTTTCTAATCTGCCTAAATATGTTGCTTCTCCTCATCTCTTGTAGGTAGCTGAACCCGAAGCGTCCAGCTGCAACAGGCTCGACTTCCTGTTCTCTGCTGCAGGCCTGGGGATGACTGAGGAGCTCTCTGGGGGTAAAATGTCTTGACTAAATTTCATTACAGATTAATGTAGCCCTTAAAAAGAAAATATCAGGGAATCTGCAGGTATTCAGAGCCTTTAACAACGAGTTTAGTTTCCTTAAAAAGGCCTCAGTAAGTATTGAAAACATTGTCAACTCCACAGTACGAACTGTGGAGTTGACAATGTTAAACTGTGCACAGCTGAAAAAACTGCCCACTCATTGAAGATCCTGGGTCTGATCAGCCCAACCCAGAGAGCAGGCCACAGATCTGTGAACCTGGTCAGTCCTGATGGAACAGAGACATTCATAATTACACTCTAAATGCAGTTGCCATTGTTAGAGAGCCATTGAGCCATTCGGCATCCCATTACGTATCCTCTTTAGATCTTCAGTAGCTTATTGAACTTTGTTCTCTCCCCCTCCATGCTCTCTGATATTAACGTAACAGTAAGGAGTCCACATCAGGGTTGAGACAGAGAGGCTGTATTGTGTTCATGTGTAAGCGAGGACAGCAGGGGTTACCGCAAGGTAACCGGAGGAACCCAGAGGAAGCATTATCTGCATACGTGTCGTCTCTCTGTCACAGAGGCCCTGCACTTCCAGCAGAAATTGGACGAGACTACAAAGCTCCTGCATGACTTGGAGGAAGCACAGAAGGAGCGTCTGAGTGCCAAGCAGCCACCTAACATGATTTGCTTGCTGGCCCCGACTGCAAAGGAGATGGAGCTTGGTGAGTCTCTCAGTGCATGGGCCCCTTTGTTCCTCCACTCAAGCTGCCGCCACCAGCTGTAGACCCCAAACAACACTCCATTTACCTCTTCACCAGCCGTCCTACACAGATGTGGTTTCTTGTTCAGCGTCACAGTTAGACACTGATGTTCTTCAAATCACCAACATTGACCTACCTCATTCACAGGAATGGACTCTTCAGCTCAGTTTTCTTAAGTTGATGTAGTGTGTGATAAGGATTTGTGACTTAGCATGACTTAGCACAAAGCTGGCTCTAGCTCTGTTACTTGTATCTTGTTTGTTAAATCAGTACAGAAAACAATGCAAATAACACAAAGTCTTCTATCATTTCTCATCTTGAATGTTTCTTTTTGGCTCTTCCTGTCTGCAGCTGAGAGGGTGACAGGGAACTTAGCTGAGCTGACGGGTCAAGTGGCCCCAGGTGATGTCAGCAGCGTCTATGGCATCAGGAGGGCCATGGGCATCGCTCTACCTCCAGAGCCACCTGAGCCCTTCATTGACCTCACCACAGGTAAATATCTTAATACATATATGGGATGGCAAGTGTGAATTTCACCTTCCAAACACAGAGTTTTGGCTAGATTTTAGCTTATCTAACGTTGTACTTTTCAATGTTTTCAGTGCAGCAGATGGCTGAGCCAATGGAAACCTCGTCCAGTTATCAGGATACATTCACTGTGTAACTAAATTCCACCCACTCTAACAGTTGAATAACTTAAGTTTTGTGTAAAAGGTGCTTTTTGTGTGACATTTGTATGAATTCCAATTAATAAATCTCTTTTTTATATACACCCTGGCTCTTATGAACAATTGTATGGCAGACTTAGGAAAACATTTATTACATTCTTTAACTGTACAAAATTCAAAGTCACATTTGTTCACATAAAGGCCAATACATTATTCTTCTTCTTCTTATTATTATTATTATTATTATGTAACCACAATTACAGACATGATGATGGTCTCAAAAGCTAAGGCCACGAGACAAATCAAGTTTTCAGAGACACAGCGAGCTTTCCAGATCAGTTCAGGTGATCGTCTGAGCTGAAGCCAGAAAAAACATTCACAGCAGGGAGGTTGTTAGGTCACACAGAAGCTGAGACACCGAGGAGAGCGTCACAGGTTTCCCTCATTGCAGCATATATGGGGACAAGCGGCAACACTTTAACAGATTACATACATACAGCACAAAGATTTGTCCATTTCTTCATGAAACGTAGCAAATATGTTGTTATATATGTAATATTAAACTGTTGTTACTCTGGCCAAAGTACACAGCTGGAGCCTAGACGATGTTCACATCACCTGAACCTCAACCTCTGGTGCAGTCAAAGGTGCTGAGGATTCGGTAACTAGCATTTGCAGCACGGCCAGAGAGCAAAACTTACAACTTTTCATCATGTGAGTACGTCTCAAAGATAGGAGCACGAAAAGAGATGTCCTCTGTCCTCTGTTCAGCCTGCTTCTGATACCGAAACAGCTCACAGATGTCATGCTCATTACACAGTAACCGAGCAGCGTGCCCACTCCCTCTCAAACAGGAAAACCAGGTGGGTTTCCAATTAGGATCCAAACAGAATCCACTGTTTTGTTTTAAAGGACCGTAGAGGTCTTCAAAAATCACAGAACTATATTTGGCATTAGTACAATACACGTTTCTTTCTATCACAAACAACATCTAAGATAAAGACAAAAAAAGTACAAAAGTGACCGATCACTGGACGTAAATGTGTTCATGAATAGAAAAAGATGGCGATTGTACAAACTGATCGTCTCTACACCATTCTGATCTGTCCAACAGGCTCCAGAGTAGAGCTGATTTATTTTGACATCCACCACTCGACGAGGCAGCACTTCCTCTACGTCCTTAATATGCAGCAACATCACAGGAACACAGCTGTACAGTCAGCTCTGTCTCAACACTTGTGGCGCACAGGAGTCTATAAACTCTTGACTTGTGTACATGAGTCTGTCTCCAGCTCTGCTGGCTGTGGCAGCCTGGCCTCAGCTCAGCCCCATACCCTGCTGCTTGCTCATGTCAGTACACACAAAGAAGGTTTTCAGCTCCCCTTTCCCCTTCACGTTGATGAATCCTCGACACTCGCACGAGTAGCCCAGCTTCTGCAGCACATCGGATGTTTCCTCTGTGACCTGGAAGGAGACACAGAACGCATTACACGCAACTGCTGC
Organism: Chaetodon auriga; assembly: GCF_051107435.1. Lineage (NCBI taxonomy): Eukaryota > Metazoa > Chordata > Actinopteri > Chaetodontiformes > Chaetodontidae > Chaetodon > Chaetodon auriga. The sequence continues at coordinate 9,708,819 of NC_135074.1, read as the reverse complement.
TAAGAAAACAACCAAAAGTCCAGTTTGAACAGCAAATGTAGAATGTTTTTTGTGTTTTTTTGCCAAATAGCCAGATTTAAAACCACGTCTGGGGTCCCAAAAATGCACCATCAGAACGCCCCTGCAGCAGAAGTAACATCTGCCTTCTCTTACTGAACTCATGTATTCATTTATTCATAACTTCGTTATGACAGAGTTATTTGTAGCTTTGGCAGGGCAGTGCCATCAGCAGAGGCAAACTAATTCAAGTAGTTTCTTCAAGTTAAATCACAAATTGCTTCAAATCCACACAAGTTTGATACACACAGCAAAAAAGTGCAATTGCAGCAGAAAAGTAAATCTATGACTGGCTCAGAATGGAAATTGGGATTTTTTTTTGTTGAGAAATTGGATCTTTCTAACTCCAGCCGAGATCCGATGTCACCATTTCACCTTTAAGACCACCAGGTGAAATGCTGAACGTACCTGGATCTTTCCGAGCTCCCCGGTGCTCTCCATCCTGCTGGCTACGTTCACCGTGTTGCCCCAGATGTCATACTGAGGTTTCCTCGCCCCGATTACTCCAGCTATCACTGGGCCGTGATTGATGCCTGTGGAAAAACAACAAGGTTAACTCTGTGTTTTCTGATTCATTTGCACAATGTTCAGAATTTGCAGAGAAAGCAGTGTAGAAATAAAGCACAGGATGAATTAAGATTCAGGAAGAAGAATGAGTCATGTATCGACAGACCTCTGGTTGCACACCGGCTCAATGCTGTTAGATTGCTGCCATTTTTTTGTCAAGGACATTAATCAGCAAAGCAAATATCCTGAGTGGCCCACAACTATTCAAGTCAGTCTGACACAGGATTGAAAAAGCTTTGGACAATGCTGTAGCTGTTCTGAAGGAGATATCAGACACTATGCAAACACTACATCAAATGTTTCCCTGAGAGCCCAGACAGCAGGTTCAGAAAAAAACCCCACTGCATTTCTATTCACACGTTTCAATGTTTGACAGCTCATCGCATAAAGTGCTTAACTCACATTAGAAAAATCGAAGTAATTAAGTCCCTGAGAACATTTGCATTTACAATACATTTGGAAACCTTCTAAAACCACTTAACATTTTATAGCAGGCCAGTAAATGAGAGCGTGGATAGAGGGAAGAACAATGTTCCTCTTACAGATGAAAAGTACAAGTCATAACAACTGAAACCTCTCTCAGCTCAGCAGATTCAGTGGTTATGCAGCTACAGCCTTTCTCTGCCTGGTATGACCAGGAGCTTATGGTTACTAATGTTTAGATAGATACTGCTGTGTAACCGGCATTACTGAGTCACTTCTCTGACTTTATGACTCTCTATTCTCTAGTTGCCCTACTGTTGCACGATGATTTACCCTTTTCCATCATCCTGTAATTGTCATTTGTGGCCACAGTGGCCGCTGTTTAGCACGGTTACACCGACTGGCTTTCAGGCAGGAATGTTATTTAGAAAAGGAGTGGAGAACATTTAAGCTTTATTCTGTTTAAAAGGTGCAATTTCACCTTGAATTTGATTGCAGAGAAATAATTTCACACCTGGAGAGGCCAAGATGTCACATGCTGAATAGTTAAAAGCTTCGTGAAACCGGCAGCAGAGGAATCACAAAGGTATGATGTCGCCAATCAAAGAAAAAGTCTGTGCCAAACTGCTTTTCATAAACACGTAAAGTGGAAGTTAGTGGACTTTGTCTCAAAGTTACAAGGTGTTTAGACACAGACGCTGATAAGAACAGCGTTCTGTTAAAGAAGGTTTATACCACTCAGAGCAAAATTTCAATGTTTATGGTTTTATCTCCCTTGAAAAGTAAATGTTTGAATCAAAACTTTTATCCACGAGTCAGCCTGTGTGGGAAAAACCATGTCAGGGCTGCAGACACAACAGACACAGGTTAAGGTTTCTCAGACACTCGACAGGTCCTATCTCTTTCTCATGGTTTGAGTATGACATGTATATACAGGGGACCACAAAGCAGATGCTCTACATGTCTGTCACAGGTTACAGTGCGTTAGCTTCTAAAGATGGGTTCACTCTGGTAAGGCAGGCTTATCTTCTACTACATTCCTGAGTGCAACATGACAACACAATAACTGAGTCAGTGAAGGCCACTGCTCTCATGTACCGTGTAACCAAGGAGACCTGTTGGGTTATTGTGTCGGCCCTAACAGGGCTGGACGAAGTGCTGTGCAGCATTTAGTCAATGAAAGGTTTATGCTGAAGCCGCCAGGCAGCTGAGCACACTCACCCACGCGCAGCCTGAAGCTATTGAAGGAATGTCTGTTGATGCCATCCAACTTGCCAATGAGAGCGATGGCAAACTCCACCACAATCCCAATCTGGGCCTGCTGCCTCTCTCTGTCCTGGAAGAACAGACCATTCAACAACCTCATTATGACTGCTTCAAGCTTTGTTTTTATGACAAGTCAAAACATGTGTCGATGGCTTGCTAAGAAACGGCCAACAAAGCCGAGACGTGATCCCAGTCTAAAGCAGCAGCTCATCCACCTGATTGTTCTCCTGACCAGGCGTCCCACTAAGCCCCGCAGCAGCCATGTAAGTGCTGCCAATTGTCTTGATCTTCTCCACACCGCTGAACTTTGGCTTGGACAGCAGCTGTCGGGTTAGAGAAAGACAAAAAGTCTGATCAATTACGGTATTTGTTCCTGATTCTTAAGCACGAGTTCAGCTAATGATCCTGTACTGTTACAGCCCAATCACCAGGGTTACATTTGGAACTGGAATGAGTGCATAAACAGAACTGCCGATGACAGATTGGGGCTTTAAAGACACACCTGCCATGAATCATGGAGAAGTGCTTGGGAAACAGATTTAGGGATGAGGATGAAACACAGGTTTTTCTCGTCCCTCTTTGCCTTACTGACCTCATCAAAGTCAGCGATGATCTCATTCAGGAGCCTCAGGCATTCCAGGCCCTCCTTGTTGATATCACACTCGGTGTAAAATTCTTTGAAATCCGGCACTGAGGCGAACATCACACACACACAGTCATAGGACTTGTAGTAGAGGTCCTGCCAGGAAAAAACCCAATAGTATAAAGTTACTGGTTGACCCAGGAGGAGCCTGGGACTGTTTGGCCCCTTCCATTGATAACATAAGGCCCCGTCTCTCTACATTTTGAGAATTAACCTTTCCACTGGTGAATGATTGCTGAATACAGTGAGCCCCTGATCATAATACAGGATGAATTGTGGTTTACCAATTTCCCATCAGGGCATCCTTCTCAGCACAGAAACAGATTGAGTGAAGCCTCACCTCGTTCTTTTTATTCTCCCCTACAAACAGCGCTGCCACGTGGGCTGGAAGCACATTCTCCAGCAGCAGGCGGTTCAGGTTCTCCCTGGTCTCGATCTCATCCTGCTCTGTGCGGTTCTTATACTTTAGCAGGAAGTCCTGGCGGAAGCAGGACTCGTTCTAGCAGGCACAAACACAGTGAGGTGAAAGAAAACATAACTTATTGCTGATACGTTGATTTCTTCATTCAAACTTCATTTTATAATTGCTGGACAGCAGGGACAGACAAATATGTCAAAGATACACAGCTACATCATGACCAAAAAAACTTAACTTTAATGATTGTAATGTGAACATGTGTGGGGTGTGAGGGATAAAAATGGGAAGGGAACTGAAAGAAGGACAGACTGATGAAGATTACCTGTTGTGAGATGATGAGCATAGTGACCAGGAACAGGGTGATATAAATGCAGCTCATCACCTGGGGGTGTTTCACCAGCCCTATGGTTCCCAGGATGGATGCATCTTCTCTGTAAACAAAGCAGAACCTTCATGGACTTCACTTTCATGTTCATATATGATTATTCTGTGCAAGCATGAAATTTATAAACATAATGTCTTCTTCAGCACTGATGGATGATGTGGTCACACGGTGGTGCTTGCTCTGATACACTTTCTACATTCAGGCCCACCTGCTGCAGTTCCAGTTGCTAGAGAAGTGAGAATAGAGGACGTTTCCATAGGCCACGAAGAGATCCCTCTTGGTGCTGAGGATGATGATGTAGTATGCTGCCGAAGCCAGGGTGAGGAAGAGCACTTTGAGCTCAAAGCTTACACGGAGGAAGACTCCACATGCAATGAGCGATAGGATACAGCAGTACACAGAGTACTGAGGGAGAGAAAGGCGAGGGATGGTATTAGACCACGTTCAGATAACAGCTAGCAACCAATCTAGTGACAACCCCTATTTAGCATTTATTAGCAGTATGCAAACAATTTCTAAAATGTTTTACAACATTTTATCCTGTAGTTGTAAGCAGAGATAAGGATTTTTAGGTCTTTATTAATGTATTTTTCAATAACTACTATAACTGTAATTTTGTCAAAATATACATTCATTTTTTATATGAATCAAACATATTTGATAAGGTGTCCCCCCCTCCAATGCAAAAGGGGGGGGGGGCATTAACCCCTTCAACATTGTTGAAAAGCCCAGACACTCAAGTCATGTAGATCCACAAATCCACCCTCCTGACATTGTGCCCTCTGTTACTCCATTAAACACATGGTGATCCAGTCTGATATGAAAAAAACATTACATTTTACCATGTGATTATTGTCTATGGGTAACAAATCCATCACTCACAGGCAGGTAGAAGAGATCTCCCTCTAATTCTTGCTCATGGGAAAGATTTGCTGGAGGCAAGTCAGAAATATCACCGGGACATTCTGTGACACGTGTCTGAATGAAGCACTGCAGGGGGATAAAAAAGATTTGACTGACAAGCAACCGCTGGACAGCTGGCAGCATTCAAGTTCGGCATGGCAGCTCTGAAGTGTGGCACGGCTAGAAATAGCAGAGTGTATAAATAATGACCCCTCTCTTGACACTCAGCATGTGAGTGTAGTCTCACCAGGTTGAACACTGCCAAGACAATGATGACCGTAGTAGTGACGGCGGCCAGAGGGAGGCGCACACACGGCCGCTTAACCACCGCCTCCGACACAGCTGGCAGCCACTGGCACCTCGACAGCTTCTCTGGAAACAGCCGCTGCGGGGGAATAAAGAAAACATAAGGAAAGCCACAAACAGGTATGACAAGCGGAGGCATTCATCTTCAGACATCATGTGTGAGCGACTCATCGCTGGCTATTTCCAGTGAGAGAATCTGTCTGAGAAGAGAAACCACTGTTTGTCAAGGACCGAATGTCAGTAGGTTAGATATAGAAAGCTACAGTGCAGTGAATGCAAGGGATAGCCTCCATGACATGTCTCCAGACTGACACTGGCTAACTGTGCCACAGTGACACACACATGTACACACCTTCCATTCACCCTTGCCTTTATTTAGCTGAATGCTCGCCTGTTGTAATACATTGTGTTATGTTTTTGACCTACGAAGCTCTCACAGTTGTTACGTGAAGAATGCATTATGGAATACTAAAACAATAATTTCATGTTTGCATGAACATGAAAAACACCTGGCCAAATACAGGAACTTTTTTCTGAGGAATATTGCAGTTTAACACCAAACCATTGTTGACCTCACACACCACCTGACTGAGAATGTATTTATTCTGAGATTCAAACTTCATTCCTTGACGATGGAAAAAGTTGCCACAATCTCACCACAAGCTTATTAACACACAACCTCTCTACAATTTTGTTACCAATTTAAAAATTCTCATCTGTTTAATGCTTGGTTGATAATACAGCCCAAATACTGGAGACTAAGCTTACAGAAGGCTTCTGACAGATGGTGAGTAACACTGCATTTTTCCTGAAGGCCTGCTGCATTCTGCTGTATTTGTCTTGTGTGGCCTTCATACAACAAAAATATAAAAATCTCTAACAAATTTCACATTTCATTTTCACTTTGCAAACACAAAGAAATAAAATTAACTGAATAACTCTTTAGAGCAAACACACTTGTGAGTCATACACACACAATGTGGGTCAGGACCAGGCCAACATTATACAGTTTGGAACATTAGCATGTGTTGCTGGACAAACGATAACGCTTTTAGACTGAGCTGCATCCAGTGAGGGATGAGAGGTTGCTGTTAAGAGGTATGGTCGGTTTGCTCTGCCAATGTCTACAATTCTAAATGCTAACTGGCATAAATTGCCTAAGAAGACCAAAACTTGAACCTCAGTCACCTGAATATCTAATGGTAAATGTTAATTTTAAAACACAAGTTAAGTTTGCAATATGTAAGATTTCAGTCCTGGTTGATTTAGTGACACCTGTGGTTACCGTTGGTAACATGAAGTGCAGCTTTAAACTACAGGTCGCAGAATCTTGGGAGCAGCAAAAAAAACCTAGCATTTTAATAAAGAAGTCAGACAACAACTGCCCCTTTTCCATCTTTCTGTGAGCAACCGTGATCTCATTTTATGCTGCACATGGCTTAAGTCTACGAACAGCCAGGCACAGTGAAACTGAAGGAACTGGTTACATTGCTGAGCAGTTGGAGGTGTGCAGCCTGTCGCCTCTAACAGCTCACTGTGGCTCTCTGTCTTGTTCCATTACTCCCTGGCAAGATCTCAAACTGATCCACTGTCAAAAAAATGAGGGTTGCTTTGCTTTGTAAACACATTTTTGATTAACAATAGCGGTAAGTGCAAAGCTCAATGACAAACACATTTCCTACGACCAACTCATTATAAAAGTCAACTCGTATTTCACCAGTTAAATGCTTTTCATGTAAAAGTGCGGCAGAAGGAAATGTTTGGTTTGCATTAGCAGTAACTTAATACAACATTTTTTCTGGGAATGTTGACAGGCACCCAGTTCATAATGCTGCAAATATATAAATATTGCAATACTTTCATCACTGACTCCATTGTGCTACCTCATTTGGCAACTGTGCCTTTTATATTTACTTTAATGAAAATCTTTGAAATTGTAACTTTAACACACTGACCTGAAAGTGACCAGCAAAACAGATGGCCAGGATCAGCAGCAGCACACAGACCAATACTCCAAATGACATTCCCAACATCTGTCGACTGAGAGAGATAAAAACCAGAGTAGAACCATGTCAAAAATCAGCCCCCTGTCTGCTCTTTTCCTGTCAGTTCAATTATCTTCATCATATGTTCCTTCTTCCCTTGTTTCCCAACTTTGATGGTAAATTACAAAAGGAAATCTGGTCATACTCACTCCTTTGTGACAAACATCTGAACCAAAAAGATGCAGAGGAAGATGAAGGTGGCGCAGCCAACATAGTGTCTGAACATCGGCAAATCCAGGGATCGGTACTTGGAAGAGGACAAAGAGAACACCTGAACCTGAATCTCTTGTTCAACCCCAAAAAGCTTGAATGGAAATGTATGACAATGTGGGATTATAAATGCTTTCAATGATGTATTTGCAGCTTTTTTCCAACTAACCTGTTTTTCCAAATCTTTCTTTGGAAACCACAGAGCTAAACTGCCACTCTCTTCAGACTTAGACCACTGCCTGCAAGAGAGGAAGGAGGGAAGGAAGGTAGGAAGGAAGGAAGGAAGGGAGGGAAGAAAAAAGGAGGAAGGACGGAGAAAAAAACACGGAAGGAGGGTTAGAGGACAGAAAAATTAAGATAGAATGGATAATTGGCCTGACTTTTACACTTCAAGTGTCAAAAGTTAATGATCTCTATTGTGACTATTTTTGTAAGTTAAGCCACATGTTTTCTATCATCAGTGATGTCACAAATATCACCTTGCTAAAAAAGTAAAACTTTTTACAAAGAAAAAATTGGTCGAAGCTGAACTTAAAGTAAAGGTGATTATGATTTTTGACAGCACTATCTTCATGTCAATATGCTACAATAATAACTCAAATATTTGTAAAGACATGGTACCAAGAGTCTATAGCTATGCTAGCAGCTGCATGTGGCTATATTTAGGAGAAGCAGTGCTTTGAGCATGACGGCATCCTCGCAATGGCAATGGTAACATATGATGTTATGCAGGCATAATGTTTACCATGTTAATTTAGTGTTAACATTTGCTAATTAGCAACACAAATCATGCGGTGTACAAGGATGTTTGTACCAAATTTCATTCAATAGTTGTTGAGACATTTCACCCAAAACCACAAATGTGAACCTCATGGTGACACTGAAGGACAAGTCAGAGACCACCAATGTCAGCAGGATTGAGATATTTCAGTCTGGACCAAAGGGGCGAAGCGACCTACTAAACAGCCGACAAACCAACACTGCCATCCCCAGAGCTATACCGTTAGCATGACTAAGAAGCTACACACAACATCTGGATATGAGAAATTTGCCAAATTGGCATGACTAAATGTTCAGTATTCTGTAAAACATCAGTGATGTCACAGCAGGTGCTCTATCATTGGTGAAATTTCAACCCATACAGGACACTGCAGCAGAGGTATAACCTTTAGTCATATTTTTCAGAAATATGAAATAAATGAACTACATGCATAAAATGTGATTTGTTGTAAAAATGGACCTACTTGCTGCTGAGCTCATCTATGGTAGTAGTCATCTCATTGTGTAGCTCCTCATCAAACTTACTCTTCTGGGATTTGTTCCTGCACCGGAAAGCACAGAGACAATTAGGAAGAGGCAGACGGGCGGGCGCTGAAACACACAAGTGGACTGGAACAGATGCTGGAAAACCAGATCAGGTCATGCAGGTCCAGTTTAACTGTGCCGGGAGGCAACGTGGTTAATGCCATTCTGAGCATTAGTGAGAAAAGAGAAACATGGTTTGTGCCTGCGAGAGAGTTATGTAGAGGGAGTGATCTGGATACGGAATGCTGGGTGTTAAATGATCTCTGTGGGACTCCGCAAGATTGTTTCTGCCGTGCTTCTGCTTGGAAACCCCCTACTCTAACAGGAAGGAAACACTCACACAGATGCACAGACCCAGATACACTTAAGCCCCAGTGAGTGATCAGTGTTAATAGGAGCATGTCAGTCCACTAACAAAGTAACCTTTGTTAGTTTCTGCTGGCTTTTGAGATCTTAGTTGCCCTGTTACAAAGAGGTAGGAATGAGAAACGGTGAGAAGAGAAATAGTATTACACCACTGCTCAGGTTAGTGTTGGGACAGCAAGGCTCTCCACTGAGGCAATAGTTCTCACCCTGTGGGTCAGGACACCACAGAGACATTGTTTGGGGTGTGGGACTCACAGAATGATTAAAACATTTGGTGTAAATTATCTGTTATATTAGAAATGTATCTGTTATATTAGAAATTTAGAGTGGGTAATGTTTTATATGTAATGCATTAGCTCTTTTATAATGTCTTGTGATAAATGACTCATTTTAGCCTTTAACTCTACTCCCACAAAATGAATCAATTCAACAATATTTAAATAATTCCTTTTAGAAAACTGCATGAAGCACAATGATTGCTGGGAAATAATCTGCATTTTAAAAAAATGGTGGAAACACTAAAGCATTACTTACAGTATGTCAACGCTCATTTACACTTCAAACATGTGGCTGTGAGCAAGCATCCACTCGTTTTTATTTTTAGGGGTCACAAGCCAAAAGGTTGAGAACTACTGCACTGAGGGAATGAGGACCTTGCGGGCCATGAAGGCCGCACTCACTTATAGCTGCTGAACGGAGGGGTGGGCAAGGAGAATGGTTCTTCTAGAGACTCATCAAAGCTGTGAGGGCCCACCATAAGACACAAACACAAATTCATCATAACAGAGCAGTGCGGCGCCAAAAAAACAAACACAGGGCCACTAATGAAATAAAGGTGAAAATCCATCTAAAAGTGTTAATGACATTTCGACGCTTGTGAACAGGAGTAGCACAGTCACAACTGCTACTTTTAACCGCAGAAAAAATATACTCTATATATTGTAACGTCATCAAGCTTGAGAGGGTGAAGCTCATTTCATTTTCACTTCAGCCTCAGACATGTTCGACAGCTGCTGCCTCTGCCACAGTGGACTGTGCATACATGAATGAAATGAACAATTTCCGTGATAACAAACCTCCACTCTCACGGGGTGGAATGCTCGTGCTTTTAGGCACACACTTATCTCTTCTAATCACATTACTCCAGCCCACACTGTTTGTGTAGGTGAGTCCAGCCCACGAATCAGCAGCTACACTTCAAATATTTGTCCTTACGCTTACTGCCTGTGCCAGACAGGAAAGGAGAATTAACCATTATGAGCTACAACCATAATCAATTTGTCTATGCATTATTTGAGGCTAATGGAAGGGCTCCTCATAGAGCGCAGCACTCCCACCACTCTGCAGGAAATGACTGCCAATGCAGCACAGCTGTACCAAGCAGACCCTCAGTGACGTCATTTTGTTGGCAAATGTTTCATTTGCAGGTTGAGACTAACTCCTCTAAGAACACTTCTTCTGTTTTAGGAACACGCAGTGACATCATTCCTCCAAAATGTCCCAAAAGGTCCCAAGAAAAGAATTCATCTTATACATTATGATGATCTCTGAACACTGGCAATAATGTAATGATAGTGTGTCCTTCTAAATGCTTTGATACACTGTATTAATGGAATATTATCAATGAAATGTGATGAACTGATGACCAACTGAGATTCTATGAACAGATGGGAATGTCCTGGCAGGGAAAGTTGATGGGAAACACACTCTCTCTCTGTTGCAGGCCGCTGGTAAGCTATTGAGCAACAGATTAGTTAGATGGGCTGACGTCCAGGGCGAATGTGTGTGAGCACATTGTTACAGTTCAATGTATCTTAAAATAATAATAGTCACCAAATGGGGACTTAACATGTGAATTCATTTTGTAGCAACTGTAGCAGCTCAGAGTTGCTCTCACCTCTCACTGATCTTGGAGCCAGGTGCTGATCGTAGAGGGATGTCCTGGAAAAGACAGGGACAACATTGACCTAATGAGAAAGCGTGATGATGGGAGAGCTGCAGGAATTTGAGAAACACTGAAGAGAATTATTACCTTTAGTAACTGAGTGTATTCTGCTCGTCTTAAAGATCTCTATGCTATGCAGTTATTTATCAGAAGTGTTTAAATCAGTACACAGCAAAAAGGAGCTCTGCTTTAACGTGGGCTCCAGCAGAGGAGTAGCTTGCCTTAATAACAACTCACAACAGCAAACATGCTTACCTTGCAGCGTGATTTGCCATTGACAATGGTGTCTGTGGTGAAGCCCTCTCGGCTCTGAAGGTGGGCAAAGGGTTTGACGGCTCCCCAAGATTCCAAGTAACGGGTCATTCTCACAGATGCCCGCATCTTCAGACCATCATTCACCCGAGGTTTAGGCGCACTACGGCTGTTCAGTGATGGGTCCTTAGACTTAAGACGTGCGCACACACACACAAGGTTTTAAAATGTTTTATATGATTCAAGTTATTATATTTCTTTAAAATGGTTCAGCATCATACCAGCAATTGTATGTAAAAAAAGGTGTTTTCAAATACTCCATATTTCTCATTCACTCCTCACAATGTGCAATTTCAAGTACAATGGGCAGAGAACTCACCCGTGGATCAATGACCAGGTAGGTTTGGACATTGAGCTCTTTCAGGTAGGGGTCCCTGAGGTAGCCGTTTCCCTCTTCCACTTCATAAGCCTTGTTCAGGTGCTTCAGTGTCGCCTCTGTGATGTGGACACGTCTAATAGTATTGGAAAGCAGGAGAAACAATGACATTTTTTGCATGGCGTTTGTAAAATACTTAATGTCTTTTACTTTATGGCGTTTGGAATTATTCAGTTAATTTGTTAATTTACGTCAAAGAACAAAGCGGCAAAGCTGCACCAGACGATAACCTGATGTGGGCAAATGCATATCTTAATTCCTATGACAATTTTACTTTGTATCAATGTGATTGAAAGCCTTTGCCATGTCGGTGATTGGTCGATGATTAACATTAAGAAATGTTGCCATATCTCAATTAATCTAAGAAGATGTTGATGGCTGTTAATAGATTTCCCATGCTGGATGTGAAACTAATTATGATGCAGCTTTTATTGTCAGTAATATCGTGAGTAGTTTTGACGTTCCACAGTAACAGCAAGTTTGCACAAACCTCAACCTCAAACTCGTGTAAGGAAACATGATGAATATGATATTCAGATATGTATAAGTGGTACCACTTACCCTGGAAGGCCTCCTGACTCCATGTGATTGGCCAGCGTGACATCATGCGACCACACGTCAAACTGCCACTTGCGAAGGCCAATCACACCGCAGAGCACGTTGCCCGAGTGCACGCCCACTCTCATGTTGATATCCACTCCTGTGGCTTCGCGTACCTGTCTGGAGGAGTTTCACAGCAAGACTCAACCTCATTGCTGTTGAAGGTTGTTTCCATATGCAGAACGCAGTCCTTCAAGGGACATTAACATGACATTACAACAGTCTACGATCCTTTCCATATGCGAAATGTCAACAAAACAAAGGACGATGTTACTGAGTTAAGGGTCCTTTCAATTCTAACAGTACAGTAAAGAAAAGTGGCTTCTGTCCTGGGCAGCTGGTCCAAGTCCTATTCTCAACACCTGCAAATAAAACATCATCCACTAGAGCAGACTCAACACTTACTCAGACCTTCCTACTGCTGTAATACATTCTTTAAAATGACATGTCATTTTCAACACATGCAATTCTGTGCATTACCACACAAGATTCTTTAAGTCACACAAAGTGTTTCCCTAAACTACAGACGTGACTAAGAATGACTAACCCTGCAGTCCACCATTACAGATATACCACACTATTCATTGAGAGGTGCCCCAAATAGCTTTTCACACATTTTATCTATTTACATAATTCATCTCAAACCTAATGTGCTTGTCACATCTCTTTGAAGAGTTACACTGAGAGATGCTATTTGCTGCAATCAGAGTTGAGAACGAAGGTTGGCACAAACTCACTTGATGGCTTCACACATGTCCAGACCCATTTTGACACAGTTCTTGGCATGTTTAGGCAGAGAGACTGGCAGCCCTGACACACAGTAGTAGCAGTCTCCAAGGATCTTGATTCTCATGCATTCGTTTTCCTACAAGAAATGAGCAACAACAAAGGAGAAACCAATATATATATTTATATCCAGTTTTATGCAACCACGCAATCTATTTAAAAAGTTGCTTGGTTGCATAATATGTGGGTAAGCAGATAGACAGGATATGAGTACACTACTACATTGTACTACTGAGGTTTAAGTGCCTTGGTCATGGTTTGATAAGACAGTGTGTCCTTGTACAAGTGCCCAACCCAGATTTTCCAGCCAGCTTAAGGTTTAGCAGAAATCTTCCTGTCACAACCACACTACTCTAATCTTTACAATATCACTGCTACAATCTCTAAAGCTTAAAGTCCAATGCTGTTTGTAATAATGGCAGAAAGAAATTCTAAATGATGACTCACCTTGGCAATTTGGTCAAACTTGCCAAACAATTCATTGAGCATGATGACCAGCTCTTTGGGAGAGCAGTCACTGGCCAATCGGGTGAAGCCAACAATGTCAGCATAGAGAATACTGAAAGACAGAAATCATACAATGAGAATGTAACACACACAAATACATAACACCCATCTAGCCATTAAGCCTGAAATTAGAATAAATATATTTACTAAGTGGACTATTTTTCATATATTTTCACATACAAAAATGAAATACTCTAATTTTAATTATTTGTCACAGTTTTAATTGTAGAATCTAGATAAACCACAGTAAGTGTGGCATCCATCAATGTCCATATCCACAGGTGAGACCTGTAGAAGACTTCAGGCTTCGCAGACTCTGCACTTTTATTCAAAAAGAAGTTTCCAGGTTTGAGTTATGGCGTTTAATTTCAACACAATGGATGGCCGCTGAGCAATGGTAACATATCCATGTCACTTCTGTCGATCTGTAATGCCTTGTGATTTACATCCAGTCTAGGCTGCTAAGGAAAAACAAATATTGGGAGATCATCCATGCAACGGCTTTTTCAATCAGTCAATTAACTTTACAAACTGACGTGGGCCACCTGGATGCACTGTTAGCTACTGATCAGTGTGGAGTGGACTGAAGAATACTAGAGGCCATAAAGCTTCCACCATTTGTGTCAAAATTTGGGCCTGAATTCTCTGCACAACTTTACGCCATTATGACCAATTATGACCATTATGACCCCTGAACTGGGGCACAGGATTTCAGGTAAAAAGCTCCTGACCCATCTCCCATTAACCTCTAGCAGACCTGATCAGTGACTGATTAAAAGGTCTGTCTGGTTCGATGTTGAATCACAGGCTTAGTGTAACTGGAGCTTCCATTCAGCAGACCCCAGAAGGACACTGATATCTCATCTGACCTCTTTAACACTCCAACACCACAAGGAGAAACAGCTGGAAGTTTGGCAAAAGCCCAGCCCACACCGAGCACCTGACCTGCCTCCCTGTCTTGGCATGTTTGGCAACACTGAGACCTGAAACTCTAACCATTGCAATGTAAGCCTTTGTGAACACTATGCCCATCTCTGAGCTACTGGACATGTCTGTTACTGTGATGAATGTTATGTACGTCAATTACCACATGATGGGAAATACACAATATTGAGATGCCCATTTATGGAAACTCACTGCCATATCGCAGATCTTTCTGCAACTGATGTAACAGCGAAATACAAATATAACCAGGGCTTACATCATTTCAAACTATGTACAGAAATATTCAATCAAAGTCCAACACAAACATCCATTGACCTGCGTGTGTGTGATAGAGTTCCACAGAGTACTAAATGTAGGCTATTATTGCATTAATTCAATGTGTAATGCATCACATCTATCCAGGGCTGATTACCATCGCTGACTGGTTAAAAGCTGCCGCCTGGCCTGAGTACAACTGGCTGTCTGCTGACCAGCAGAGGGACACAGACACTGCATCTGACCCGACGGTGTTCCACTGCCTGACTGAAAATGGCCAGGTGCTTCATGAGACAGACAGCACAGTGAATGACTGGTCTGACTGGGGTAATTATAGGGATAGGTCAGGGGGGAAGCCTATCATTCAACACATTCTTACTGTGGCTCTAAATGAACACGACCGATACCTTCATAATTATGTCTTGATTAGTAAAGACCAAAGGTTTAGTGTCTAAACATTCTGAAAGACAATATTAGCAGCCCAGTCATTTTCTGTATGCTTTTGCCATCTGTGCTGCCATTTCACTTGGATTCTAGGCCACAATTACATCTTTCACTTCAACCGATCTGAAGTGAAATTGTTCTTTAAAATGAAACTGCCAACACTGACAAAAAACAAAGAAACAAACAAAACTGCATTAAGGTTAAGTTAAGGTAATTTTAACTTTCCTCTTAAGAAACACACATTGATGCAATTCCCATATTTATGCAAGGCAGACACTGAATCTTGCCTACAGTTATATGAAAAAATGAGCTGGTGAGCCATCTGCCAAAGTTCAGTTTAAGCTGACCAAATATCTGTCAGCACTTGCTAAATTAATGAAACCCTCATAAAACAAAGAGCTACAACTGGGTCACTGTTCTGAAAACAAACAGACATACTGATCTGATCATACGAGAAATGCTCAGGGAAATCTGCTTTTTTGTGTGTTTGTGAGGAAACTGAGGAATTCTGAGATTGAGCACACACAAAAAGGACAGACTGTCCTCAACAGGTCTTGATGGTTGATTAATAAGACAGGCTTTTTAACCATCCCTCTAAGTGCATGGTTTGACAAGAAAAACAAGGCTTCCATGATGTGATGATCCTTTATAACACGGTCTAATCAATGAAAATCTATGGCTTTCCATGTATTTTAATGTGGCTTGTGGCTGTACCTGACATTCTCATGCCTCTTGACATAAAGACTGTGGAAGTTGTTATCTTTGACGAGTCGCTGCTGCTCTTCTTTGTCTTTACAGTCTTGCAAGCGCTCCATGATTGCCAGCTTCATCTTCATGGAGATGTAAACTGGCAGCACAGACTGCAGCAGGTTCTCCTGCAAACATACACACACACACATGCAAGCATGATCATAAGTACATAACCTCAGACCCCCAGACCCACCTCATCAACATCTAACTCTCTATTATCCAGATATGAACTTCTGTCTCAGCAAGCATCCATCAGAGCCCTGTGCACCTGTTTTTCATTAAATCCAATTAATAGTAAAGGAATCTGAGTTTTTTTTTTTTTATTTCATTTGTGCCCGTCTCCTCTTCTATGTTGCTAGTGTAGTTATACCACATCACACACCTTTTAGTTGGAAATTGGAGTAGGGGTGGTTTATAAAAGAACCAGCATGTTCATACAGGTATTAAAGTGTGTTTCATACTCTACCAGCAGTAATAGCCAGCAGCCTGATGAGTGTTCAAAGTTCAATGGCTTGATTAAGACAGGAATCTGAAGAGGCAGCTTCTCCAGAAATGATTAATCTCTCTTCATAACACCGGTAAGGCATCAGGTTAGATCATCTGACCACACAGGATGAGCTGAGGCTCGTTAAATTCATGTACAAAATACACTTTACATGATACAGGCACTGCAAAGGGCTTTAGAATGCACATATGGATGTAAACAGAGATAGACAGAGACCAAAGCAAAGTGTGTGTGTATGTTCCAGTAGGTGTCGATGATAAAGAGAGGGAGACGTCTGTGCGTGTTTCTGTGTGTGCATTAATTAGTGCTTGTAGATTTATGAGAAAACACTGCTGAAGTAAACACCTATGTTACATAATGTTTGGTCTTACTCTGACCTGTGCTTACAAATGAAATATAAATGTCACTTTTAAACAGGTATTCAAGTATAGACCTCATTAATCATTAATATGTCCTTCAGCTAATAAAGTCTGGATTCTGGATTCACTCTTTCCCTAATATTTGCACAAGATAGGTCAGGTGGGACGAGGAGTGTGTGTCTATGTGTGTGTGTGTGTGTGTGTGCGTGTGTGTGTGTGTGTGTGTGTGTGTGTGTGTGTGTGAATAGTTATGTTCAATTTCAAAGGGATTAAGTTCTGGGCTTCAGCTGGACCACTTAAGGACATGCACATTCTGATTCTGAACCTGACTGTATACTCCAGGTTACTGTCCTGTTGATAGTACTACCACCATACTGGATATAACTTCTAAAGAATCTCTCGTGTTTGGTTCCATTCATAGACACTTCAATTTTCTTTTGCAAGTCAACAGATCTGAAAATAACCCCCACCCCTTTGGCATGCTACCACTACATGTCATCGTATGCAAGGTGTGTTGTGTGGCTACTGACTTGTGTCCATTTTTGGTCTGACACAGTGCTTTGGATTACAGCAAAAGTTCAGATTACTTGTAATCAGAGCAGAGGATCTTTTGTTTTAAGAAAAGATGAATTTTCCATGTGTCCCTTTGCAAACGCCAAGTGTGCTGTCACGAGCCTTTTTATTTCCCTAGAGTGTTTATGGACACTCTCCAGGCTATACAAACATCTCAAGGACTCAAAATAATGAAATTGCACTTTAAATTAATTTCGAAGGTTACTGCAAAGAGGTGGATATGTTTGGACTCAAAACATTCCAGCTTTTCACCGTTTTA
This sequence comes from Chaetodon auriga, assembly GCF_051107435.1. Classification (NCBI taxonomy): domain Eukaryota; kingdom Metazoa; phylum Chordata; class Actinopteri; order Chaetodontiformes; family Chaetodontidae; genus Chaetodon; species Chaetodon auriga. The sequence continues at coordinate 9,691,309 of NC_135074.1, read as the reverse complement.
ATAATTTTTTAGAAAAGCTAAAGTAAATCTAAAAGTTGAATTTGACATTTTAAGTTAGCATAGGCAAACCAAAACCAAAATAATCCAAACGTGTTTCTTTTTAATCATACTGTGACAACATGAAGGGTGGGAGAAGTCAAAAGGGTTAAATACTCACAAAAGGCTTCACATTTTGTGCGTATGTGTGTCTGTCTATAAGAATGTGTGTATGTGTGTGTATGGGAGCTTGCTCTCCTCGGTTGCAACCTGACCTGCTCCCATTCACTCTGGCTGACCTCTTACAGGGTTCAAATGACCCTTTTAGTTTCCCCAGAGTCTGAAACATGAAAACACACCTCTCATAAAGTGGCCTTTGTGTAGATGAAGGTGGTCGGCTGCAGGATGCGTCACATGATATAATGCTGCTGTAAACGTGAGCAGTCTTTTATTTCTAAATTCCTAAGCGTCACTAAATGCATGCAGTGACACACATTTACTTTGATTTATGGGAAAGCACTAGGGCTGGAGGGTCAGTGGTGTTCAACAGAATTTCATTAGGGGGGAGTGCTAACGTCAACGTACTGGGCTGCTGAAATGAATGTGGGAGCACAATGAGAGTTTCTCATTGGTTTCCCCCACCATGTCCCTGTTCTCTTTGGCTAACTTTGTGCAACAGGCTCCCTTTTCTCAGCCCCATTTCAAATACAACAGGAGGTTTGAATCTTAATGATAATATCATTCCCTTCTGTCCTGCTAGGCAGAACCACAGCTTCCCTGTCAGCACGTTTTATGTCTCATACTAAGCAACAGTCATAACAAATGATAAAAGGGGAAGATTTGTTTTAAAAATGCCTCTGAAGTCGAAGCAAGTCAGCACAGATGCATCTAATTTAACAGGCATCGCAGGAAAATCTAATTTGAGAAGGATTTGTTAGTCACAATGAAAACATCCATGGGAGAGTCAACATGAGGGCAGCCAAAGGCAAAGCTTAAAGATGAAAAAAAATTTCTGAGAATATGGCAGTAACACTTACTGACGAAATATTTCCACCATTTGTCTGTAATGCTTGTTTCCATTCAGTGAGCTTACAAAAATACAGATGCAGTAAAATAAAAGATACTGAAACGCTCATCACAGCTGGCTCAGAGTATACAGGACACTTCTCCTCTGACTCCAGTGAAACGGTGGTACGCCATCAAACCTTTTAACAAGTATGGATCATGCAATGAATCACTGCTCGATGAGAGTGTATATGGATATAGTGTGGGTCTAATTCAACCAAATAAACGTAATAATCCTTAAACCACATAGACTGTAAAGACTCACTTTTTACATTTTGCCTGATTTTGATTATTTTTATCTAGATGGAGATCATTTTTGTTTATATGTTTACAGTAATTGTTTTGTTGTTTGTAAATTGCATATATTGATCATTGTTACAATACCTTTCTTAATGAGGATCTATGTAGACTGTTACAGTAGCAGGTGGGTTTTTACACACACGTATAAAATGATCCAACATAAACACGTTTACTTTAAAGATACATACATTAAAATAGTAAGACAAACTTTGAAAGGCTTTGGTAACAGATTGTAACATGCTTTCATATTTAATGGCATAAAACAGAGTGTAGCTATTCTTCATTATAAACTAAACTTCAATAGTCAGTGTATGACACTAACCTGTTGTCTCTTTTCTATCTCCAGCTTCATCCGCATGCTCAGGCACCTCAAGGTGTCTTGAAAGGTCTGCCTCAGGGTTTTCTCCATCAGGACTTTATGGAAGGCTCCCACCACACTGCCACACAGAAACACTACTGCATTGGACAGCAGCTACAGAAACAGACAAGTAGCAGATGTTAGAGCTCAAATGGACACAGTAACATACATGTATGCACTCACACGTGCACACGCAGACACACACGTATCTGGGAAGTGAGAAATTACTTTGTTGGTGGTTTTACTTTGATATTTGAATTTTTGTATCTCATTTCTAAGTTCAGATATCTGCATATGACTGCAGAATCTGTGCAAGGAACAAGATTTTGGTACCATAAGCATTCTGGTTTCGGTTTATAGTCCGAGTAGTTTTGACCAATCACGTCTGAGTGACCGTGGTTGCATGCAGGTGAATAGTCCATTTGGAGAGCAAAAAAGACTGACGATGTCTGACGGTGATTAAGCTTTTAATTCAGGATTTTATTGTTATGTAAACTAGCAACTTGTTAAACAATCCATTTCGTTGTCTCTCGAATCCACTCTTGCGTCTCAAGTTGCTAATAGGACTGTAAAAACAAATATAAAAAGTCTTGGCTTCCAGTACAAAGGTACAGTGGATCCTATGCCATCTTTTGGAAGAACTGTCCATGTTCCATTCAGTCAGTATTATCTCACAGTGTGAAAATGATTAAGAGTATTTACAGGAAATACTGAACATTGACCTTATATAACCCATATTGGCTTGAAGTCTTCAACACACAGCTTAGCAGACCAATACACTAGCATCACAGAAGCATTTCTACAACACAGTGGCATAGTTTTTATCCAACTGGTTTTACCTGGTTGGCAAGGTAAGGAGTGGATGTATCGCTGTAAATGGTGAGGCGCAGTGTGAGGACCATGATGTGGGACAGTGAGGAGATGACGCTCAGCACCACAGCATACCACAACTGGAATGGCAGCATGGTGTACACGGTGAAGATAATGAAGAGAAAGAAAGGCACCTGGAAACATAAAGGTTCCATTATTTCAGCCTGTTGTGCCGCCACGAAATCAGATTCTACTAAATGCTGCATTCATTCACTCACTTTGAGTAATCTGGTTCCTTAAAAGTGTGGTCACATATCTCATGAAACTGAAAGATTACTTGTAGAAAAAGAGGTGTATGATGTCAGGTAATACCTACCGTATAACAAACACTATAGAGCTATTATCAGCAAACAGAGGGCCAAATTATAACCACACACACTGGAGTATTTGATTAACCAGTTTAACCTTTTTCTAAATGATCTGTCATCCAAATATTACAGATGGGACATATTTAAGAATTACAGCTTAGATCTAATAAAATAAATATTTCTAGAGCTTCTTCACATCTGTCCAGATTGTATTTGTTGTGTACAATTTACATGCCAGCAAGTTTGCGTGGCCTGGATCACGATCATCAAAAGTTATTTGCAACAAAAACATAACTTAAAGGGAGGTGAGGTTACCTGATCCCAAGGCAGGATGATGGGGCTGCTGAAGATGAAGGTGTAGCCCATGGTGAGGTGTGTGGCCCATATAATCAGGCCCAGCAGACGCCTCCATCTCTGTGAGAGCATCTCAGTGCACACCAGCACAAACACGGCCAGAAACACACACAGGCTGCTGCTCACCACGCTCACAAAGGCACAGTGTTCCAGTGCACTCTGCTCCAGCAGCAAGGGAGAAAGAGGAAAATAAACACACATTTCATTACAGTAATACAGTCATTTCTTAGACATATATCTTCCAGTTAGTAGAAATGAGGTTCATTTGTTACAATTGTTTGTCCTCATGCAGATTTCAAATGTTTGACATACATCATATTGCTTGTTGGACAGTTCAGACACATTTGCAGTGCAATGGTATTTCATAAAATACTATATACATAAGTCAAATTACAATTACTGGTATGTGTCAGCTTTAAAAGAAGGCAGTTGCAAATTTTATTAATTAGTGTTTAAGACAACATTAAGCAACTGTAAAGTGACAAAGAGACCATGCAGTTGCTGCCTGATCATCATCAACATCAAACACTGAAAAATTGTGAAATGCATCAACTGGGAAAGTGCCAAAACTGTAAAAGTTTACAAGACATTTGCTTTACAACACCACAAGTACACCCTCTAATCAACACCTTTATGAGTCTCAACAGAAAACAAAATTATGGGCTTCACCAAATTGGTATACTGCAGGACTGTTGCATTGTTTTGTATGACAAGTCTGTTATTTTGTCCATCCCTCTGTATGTACACTCAAGTCTACTCTAAATTAAGAAAATGCTTGCACCCTTACTTATCTTTTTAATCAGTAGTTTTTGCTAGTGCTTCTGACTTATTAATCTGTTCTCTGAAGCAAACCCGAGGTTTTGGATGAGTATAAGATGCTCCTGAGAGCCATTGATATTCATCCAAAGCATTGAGGTTTACGTAGGAGTGTTTTCTTCACAGCTGTCTCTGCGTCATGTCCTGTTCGCTCCAGGCCACCATCTTCCTGACTGAGTTACTGTACAGTGAGAAGCAAGCATGAGGGGGAAAGATTCAGCATTTGTGTGCATGAGTGTGTGCGAGGAAGCCTGTTTACATGTATGTGTCTACGCTTGTGCGGATATCTGTGTGTGTGTGTATTGTGCATGTAAATGCGTGCATAATAGCAACAACTATGTTCGTCCAAGCGTGCACATGTGGGTGACTGTCTTGGCATAAGTGGGAGAGAGAGAGTGGGTGTCGGAGAGAGAGCACGAGAGAAAACAAGGGGTTAAAAGGGCGCTGAAGAGTGAGACAGATGCACAAAGTCAGTGCTAATAGATCTCTGCTCAGAGAAGGCCATCTCTGCATTGTATGTTGAGCTTTCTGGTTGCCATGGCAGCATTGGAAAAGGCCAGATCTCAACTAAAGCACTTTCTAATCTCTATGTAGCTGTGAGCCTTGACAAAACCTTTTTGTAGGCGGAAAAAGAACAATTATTCTATATGAATAGGAGGTAAAACCATGTGAACAGACACAGCTGTAATGTTGAAAGCATGGCACACGAGGACTAAAAAACTCACATGAAACCGCATGAACTCCTCTGCAATATCTGCACACTCGTCATTTACTGTTCCCACTTATGAAACAATGGATTATGATGACACTGGTGTCTGTATAATCTTTCGGTATTTATATCTGCGGGTTATTTATGTGCTTTATGTCAACAGAAAACCGTAATATTTCAACTGTGCTGTGTAGTGCATGTCCGCTGTTTGTGCCAGTATGAAAGAGCTATAGACAGAAAAGGCAGGGGTCAAAGCTGCTGTGGCTGGAAAATTAGCAAGTGTTAAATGACGCAACATGGACCATGTATGGAGGACCCTTGCATCTTATATTAAAAATACAATCCATAGACATCCTCCCACAGCTCTAGGAGACATATAGATCCGCTGTATTTAGATACAATTTTAAGAACCCCGAACAACAGGCTGCTTAATACCACCTCTCCATCCAATCAGAGCTGAGACTGGTGCCACAAGTGGCACTTGGTAACATTGGCTCAGCCAGTTTTCCTCTCAGCATTGCTCTTCATCCAATGTCGACTGGAGTGAAGTTATATAAGTTGACAGTGGCTTTCTGACACCGGTAGCCGCCCCCTAACAGACACCCTGCCCCTCCTTTGCATTTAACAACAGCATTATAGAGCTCCATCCCAGCATTTTCTCATAACCCTTCTGCACCCCTGGCAACTGTGTGTGCAGGAAGACAGCCAAGAAGAAAAAGGCAAAAAGGAACAGAAGGAGTGAGTGATGGTACGTCCGCAATGGATTAGGGAGTGAGTGACTATGTGACTTTTGCATGTTTAATGTCACAATTTTTAGTTTCAGGACATAGCTGTGTGTGTGTGCATGTATGAACAAGAGACCAACTCAGTGTGTGAGTGTACACATGCTCCTGTACAGGACTGCGTGAAAGTGAACGGCCTTAATGTTCAAGCAAAATGTCGACTGTGCCACAGAGCCAGCAGCGACACAATAGAAGGAAGGTTAAGATGTTTTTTCCAACAAGGGAAAGTAATACAATCTCTGGTGAGAGAAGCTGTCAGTTCACTATATGAACTGCCGGTCTGACTGACTGCTCTGCTACCTGCCATCAAGCCAAAATCAACAGCAAGCCAAAGTCAATGAATACCTGCCTTTTCCTGTCACAGTCAGAACCACGATTACACTCTCTACACTTTGACAGCCTCACTGTTTTAACCACCCTTCTTGAGTCATTTTCTTCTATTCAGTTTTTTAAGTTTATAATCAGTTTAGCAAGGAGTCTGTGCCTCAGTGAATATACTTGTGCTCAGGTCCCCATGACAGCAGGCAATTCCTCTGCTGAAAAATGTTTGAGCGAAACTTAAGCACGACCAGCTCCAGGGCTACTGTTCTGCAGCTCAGCCTGGCCTCTGACCTCTCCGCTGAGAATGGCAAGACAATTTCCTGACAGAGAAGAATCATTAGCATCACTGAACGTGTGCCTGGTTTTGTTTGATAGATGCCTTCCTAGGCTGTCCTCTTTTCTAATCCAGGGAAAGCAACTGAAATATGCATTCTCTATTTTCGTGTCTATTTCAGTGATGTCCTCCTCCTTCAAACAGTTATACAATCACTCACTCATTCACACTTCTGGGAAGCTGCACCAGTAGTGAAGGGGAGTTAAGTGCTGTTTTTTTTTTTTAAGTAGTGGTGAAGAGAGAAGAGATTTTTCACCAGGTTCTTCATCGTTTGTTACATTTTCATAGCCAAGCTAGGGGATAGGGATTCAGACTGCCCATCCAACCACATCCCGTTTCTCTACACATTGAGTTACTGCTGCTGTCCTAATGTACCACATTAGTCCCCATACACTATTCAACTCAATCAATCCTGTCCGCACCTCAGAGCGACACACAACTGACACGAAGCCTGACTTGATGCCTCTTTATTATTGATTTCCATACTTTTGTAAACTATATGTCAATACAGCATGACAATAATATAATTCTGGACTATTTGCAATTCAAAGTCCAAGCGGTTTTTGTGTGATGAACACTGGGTGGCCACTTTATTAGATACGCCTGAACAATCTAATGCAATCCAATCCAATATCCCTGCCATAACCTTTATCTTTACAAAGCTCATAATGTTCAGCTTCTGGTGATTTGGTCAAAGGTGTTGTTGTATTGGACTACATAGTACTGAGAGGTATTATTTTTACATACATGGAAAGGGGGGCTACACAGACCTCTCAATATAATGCACCTCAGTGCTATGCTAAAAACTAATAATTAAGCAGCATTTAACAAACCATTTCTCATTAGCCCTCGACGTTCATGGGCTAAACTTTACGGCTCGACAGAAGAGGCGAGTCAGTGAGTGAGTCGACGGTCGTGGCTAGCTCAGACATGCCTGTAATAACAGCAGGACAGAGCGGGAGCCGGTTTGCTAAAGCTTTTTCTGTGCTCACAAAGTAAACTTAGTTAAGATCGCAAATGTTCCCATTTCCGTTGGTAACGACTGTAGTTGATGCTATTTATCTTAGATAATGGAAAGTAAACTCCATAAACACATTACAGACCAATGAAAGAAATGCAGAACGAGAGATTGCATTGAGTTAGAGAAGCAAATGGAACGGAGGCTAGCCTGGATGTGGCATCACAATTTAGCTCTCCATGACAGCGTCAAAAGCTGAGCATCATAGGTACTTTTTGAGCAATGTATTGGATTGCATTAGATTGTACAGGCGTGGCTAATAAAATTGCCACCGAGTGTATCATTTGTAATATAAGCTGTTCACCACTGTCGTAAAAACATCATGTTGTGAATGTAATTTGTTACACCTGTGCTTTTCCTGTGATGACAAGTCAAAATGTCTAATGTGAAAAGGTCTATAAGCCTCAGTTAGCTGAAATCTGTAAAAAGGCAGCTAATTCTGCAAGGTCTTATCAACCTCCTAGAGCCAAGTTTAGACAGATAAATCAGGTAATATTAGCTTATTACACATATATTTACATGACAGCCAACAAGTTAAAAAGAAATTGCATAAAGAAATTTAGAAACAGCGACTCATTGTTTCATTGTTTTTTCCCCACCAGAGAGCACTGACAAGTTGATTTTACATCTGTAAAATGTCCCATTTAATATGTATCTTGGCCAAACAAATGAAAGAAGAAAAGAAATCTGAGGGATCTGCATTAAGACTGTTTGCAAAAATATATACACACTATTGGCTGGTACATCTTTATCTGATTTTTTAAACTCAAAATTGTCTAAATCAGTATTAATAATACAGTACTGGTTATACTATAGGTGTTCTATACTTAGGTTATACTCAACAGTCCATTAGTAGCATTTATAGTGGCTCAAAATAATACCTGAACTAGGCTTCAGAAAAAGTTATTTTCTAATGTCTTTAATTTGCTTATCTGACAAAAAAAAACAAAACAGATCACTGCTTAATGTAACTATGGTCTGGGTTATAATTATCAGGGCTGGTGTATAACATACAGTCTGTCACTTTTAAGTTTCAGGAGAAATGTCAATGCAGCCATTCAGTCAAAGTCGAGTTAGAACAACAGCACTAGCTTCACAATTTACTTGCCATTGTACTGTCCACAATAAGATGCATTGTGCTGATATCAGAGGTACCTGCCATGCTCAAAGACAGAAACACTAGTGAAGTTACTTCAATTGTGAGTGTCAAGTCAGACTGGTTAGAAAAAAGGTCCATTCACAGTATCAGCATTGTTCTTTAATTACTCTGTACTACTGTTACATTTAAGAGACCATGAGCTGACAACAGTCGCAAACTTGGTTTGCATCATATGTCAACACTCTGCCTTGGACCAACTATCTTCTTCTTGTGCTATTCCTCCCATTCTTACACCATGTGTATTGCAAGGGCACAAAAACACAAAGAAAGAAGGCAAATTAGATTTCAAGAAAGTATCATAGCATAGCATAGCACTGCATGTGCCATGTTTTGTCATGTTAAATGCATCCATGGCTACCCTGTGAACATCTACACATAAGCGTGACTCCCTTCTGATTTATTTCTGTTATTTACCAGTTCACAGAAATTTTGACCTGAAGTGACACAGTTAACACTTTGAACTCTGAAGCACACCAGCTGTTTAAAGCCGGTTGAATAGTAAAATTGTTTGTTTAATGTCTCTTTGCAGACAATGACCATATTTCATGGGCCGAAGTTTACAAGAACTACTGATCGATGGCTAATCACCCCACTGCCTCAATGGCTGCTGATTAGTGGGATAATGTTACACACATTCAGTGTCTAATGCACAGGTTTTGAGTTACAGCTAAATGTTTTCTGCACAGTGAAGAAAACACAGATATCTTTTTCCATTTATTAAGAAAAACCTTCATGCTTAAAAGTGGCTCACACTGTATACCTGAAATACCTAAATAACGAAAGTTTTCAACAAGCACATGGAAGTGATGACTCACCAGTTGAAGGGCAAAGAAGAGGATGAGGAGGATTCCACAGGCGAGCATGGAAAGGCCCAGCAGGAGCACCAGCGGCTGATACTGGCTGATGCAAGAGAATTTGCGGTACAGTGCCTCATTTTTCAGCTCCTGGTCGTTCAACAGGTACTTCCCCTTGGCTGGCATGGCTCACACTTCTTAGAGAGGCATATCAGGTCTTAACAAGGAGCCCCAGAGAGCAGGAGTGTGTTTCTCCACACCTTGTCTGTGTGTGTGTGTGTGTGTGTGTGTGTGTGTCAGAAGTTTGTTCAGTAGAAGTCCACAGTTCGAGATCTGTTCGGGTCCCCTTGCTAGCTCATGATGCTCAAGTGAAACTTGTGTTTTTCCTTCGGCGTGGCATCTTGAATGTTGTTGTTGCTTCTCTCACAGCTTCATTGTAGTTGTCTCTACTAGTCCTCCTCTGTGTGTGTGTGTGTGTGTGTATGTCTCTCTCTGATTCTCTCCCGTTCGCTAGTCCTTTTGTGTGTTCTATCCTCTGTCTGGTGTTGGCAGGCAGATCCGTTTCATCCTTTGCCAGCTACTGTGTTGCTCCCTTCAGTGGATTTGAGTAATAAGCCCGGGGTTGGGAGACACAGAGGGGGAGGGGAGGGGAGTTTAAGAAAGGGGAGGAGAGGGATAAGGAGGAAGAGCAAGAGGAAAACAGGAGCTGGTGAGGGCAGCAACAAAGGTCACCAGTAATCCCACCAGGTTGGAAGCTCCACTCCTTAGAGGCACATGGAGGAAGAAAAAAAAAAAAATTTTACTGAAGGTTTGGTGGCACACATAAACAAAACAAACACCGGCCAAAACTTTAAAATTAACAATATTTTTGTTATAATATATAATATTGAATGTTTCATAAGGATATACGACATAAAAAAAATTTGGCTTCACTGATCTGAAAAGGAACATGGCCACAACTGAAAAAGGCAGAATGTAATCAGGCACCTCAAGTGACTCACTGAGAATACTGTGAGAGGGAGACATAAATATCCGGATCCCTCAATGAGCACATGCTTATTCATACCTGTACGCCACAATTTCCACAATCCAGAAAACCCCATCTCTGTTTACCCCAGGGTCCTTGCTCAATTTGCCAGAACTTTCATAGAAAGCAGCAATAATGATGGGCGACACTGCTAATGAGAGCAGTTGCTTTGGAGCCATTTACTGAACAATACAATGTCAGTGAATGAAGTTCTATACAGCCACAAGCCACACAAACCACCTTATTCACCCTCAGATGACGTAACAAACAAGATAGGTCCACAGCCGACGGACAACAGGCACCCAAACCAAAGACAAGTGGATTTGTGACTTGTTGTGTGCTTATATGCAATCCATATCTGTACGCATCATTCCCTGTGAACTGGAAGACGATGGGATCTGAGGCCAATGTCTCTACTTGCTAAGTGAGGGACCATGCCCTATTTACATTACAGGCTGAGAGAAGATGCCAGGAAGGCTCTGTTAAAACACACACTGGGAATATCTCTTCAAACAATTAGAGGCCCTTTGCCAGAGCAGCACGCAGAACTGATAATTACAACGTACAATTCATAGACACCACAGTCTGACAGGAGATGCAGGGGCAGTGGAGCTGACATAAGGCCTGCATTATGGTAAGAAGTAAACCCTGCTGCAATTCTCCTGAAAATACTGAGATTACAAATTCTACTGTTTAAAAAACTAGAGAGCAGAGAATTTGGTTGTAACTGCGCAGTTCTAGCTAAGCCCCACATATTCATTTAGGAGAGTGGGAGAGACACTGGCTTAAAGTTCAATGGAAACTATGTGAACTTCGCACCGCTGTCAATAGAAACCTAATTTCCTCCGGTTCTTAATATTGCTGTAGGCAGTGTGTGTATGACTCTGCTTCATGTTTGCTCCTCACATAGCAACAGCGACAGATGCTACATGCCATAAAAAGAGAAAAGGGAGAAGACACATAAACACACACCTGTTGCATTTTGTGTAAGTGAAGAGTGAACCACAATGTTTCCATCTTGTACTGATAAAATGCATTGCCACAGTAAGCAGTGTCATGAGTGACCCGCTAGCAGTTTACAACCACCTTTAACTTTTCCCTTTCACTGCTGCTGCTGCTGCTGCTGGACAGAACAACATCCAGCCGGCTCCCCCCAGCCTCAAATAATACACCACAGGCAGTTTGACGGCAGTAAAAGCAAGAATGAGAGCAGGGAGGTAAAACAAAGCACGTAGCACTGGTGACTCGATTGTGTCCTCCGCTAGCATCAATAAGAAACAGCTGACCTGTAAGAAGGGAGGTCTGAGTGGATGTTTACTGGCTGTTTACACTGGGGGAATCATTTACTTGAGGTACTTAGAAAATGCCTACTGTTGAGATCTTAACCCTGGGAACGACTGTGTGCAGCGCTTTTGTACATTTTTTTGCACACGCTACTAGAAATGTCATCTTAAAGAGTAGACATAGAAAGGAAAAAATATGCAGGCCTGGAATTAAGTCATTTCTAGGGCAAGGCCACTTTGGCCTTTGATAAATACGAATCATGGTCAATACCAGTGGTGCAATAGCAATAAGGGATAATCAAATATTATGTACAAAAAAATCTGACTGACCATAAAACTGTAACCTGAATATTTGATTTTTCCACAAAACGCTGGCTGATTAAAAAAAAAACCCAAAAAAAACCAAAGTGAACTCATGATATTGATTGTTGTTGTTACATTTAAATGATAAAATAAAGACTATAAATGGGCTAAGGGTGATCAAGATTAATCCAACCAAGTTTCAAAATCCACACTGATTGGGATTTGACTCATTAACCAGTCACAAAAATGACCTAAAACACTTTTTTACACCTTAAACAATAAATACACTGATGAGAAACTTCTCAAGGTGAGACTACTAGTCTCCTCTCAGCACTCGATAAACACACGCAGCAGATGACAGATGCAGGAAGTCAAATTATGCAGAGAAATATAAGCCATTTGTGGGTGAATAAATGGTAATGTTATTTATAAAAGGAAGCTAAAAAAGGGCAACGAGAATGCTGACTTTTAAAGAGTCCTTAACAACACCATCAAGACCATCACGTTAAGAAAAGTATCTTACGAGCGCATAGACACAAAGGGCAACCATTCACTGAGAACTGCTATCAGAGTACTGAGTACAATTAGCCGATAATTAGCCTGATCTGCTACAATCAGTAATCAGTATAAACACACATTATTAGACTATAAACCACAACATCACTGGAATTGAATATTACTGAATGCCATGTACAGATTTCACAGTAATTTATAAGCTCTATGAACATTTGGGATTAGCTAACACTGTGCAGCAATGCTTGTAAACTTTATAAACACAAGGATTAATCTTACACCGTACAGTGTTTAGCTGCACATAACGTTAATTGTTAGCTATTGGGTTAGCTGTTAATGCTTTGGGAGTGGGAGAAATCTTGCGCTATTGTTGATGTCCAGCGTGATGGAGACACTGGGAGTTTTTTCATTTGCTGCACTGCTTCTAATTTTGAATGAGGAAATCCGCAACTTTATTTTAAGGACACATTAGCCAGGTCAAGACAGGGAGTGCCAAACTGGCCTTGTGGTAGCAGTGGCATTGCCGCCACATCCCAGAGGATCCTTGGTACTGGCCATTGGTGTTCATCCAGTGACCAAAGTTGTATTGTTTCTTAAAAACTCTGAAACACACTAATCATCCAGTAAGTGACAAGACCATGAGCATGACCAGGAAAACAAGCTGAAGTGCAATCGTGGACCAAGGCCAATGTGCCACTAACCTAACCTGCTCCACTTTTTTCTCCATGACTGAATACCACAAGGAAAGGAAGTGAAAGTAAAATATCCTATATCAATGATCAAGGTCAGATGGCTCAGGGACTTCAGCATTTAAAATGTTTGGCTAGTCTTTAGACAGCCATTTGACACTGAAAGACCTCTTATTTACCAGATGTTAAAGCTTCTGAACCTGATGGTGCTTTTTATGCTCCAACTCCAAAGTTACCATGGCAGAAAAGCAGCGCCATCAGACCTTTGGTTATGCTGTAGCACTGAGCTGGGAGAACAGAGAGACAAGGATGTACGCTTCAATAGAGCCGAGTCTCTCAGCAAGCCCTGATGAATAGCTCAAACTGTGCTGCATTGACTGCCAGGTCTTTTACTATGAAAGCTTGGCAATTGAGGGAATCACATAGCAGCCTTGTAAACTGGCGTCACTGAATCCTGGAACAGTAACCATACAAAACCAACTAACGTCACTGTGCGCTCGCTGCTGAGACGCAGGGACATACAGACCCTCGCGTCAAAGAAAAGACGAGGCAAAGTGCAACAGAAACTGGGAGCTGTGTGTGTGTGTGTGTGTGTGTGTGTGTGTGTGTGTGTGTGTTTATGCAGCTTCAGAAAAGCAACAACGTGACTATGGTAAGCGTGGAAACCAAACTATTCTGTGTGGGCTTTTATTACTCTGGAGGAGATGAATTAATTACTAAAAGTTGCTTTTGTTAGCATCTTGAAAAGGCTGTACATTACTTGAGTCATCAAAAGTGGCAATCTGTGAGTTCCATTTTTATTTTTTTTTATCATTTTGGCATCTTGTTTATCATATTAACTCATCATTTCTGTAGTGGTTTTGTACTACACACTGCAGAAATCTGCTGCTTATAGTAGTACTGAATACTGGAAGTAATTAAGACTTAAGCCAATATTTTTATGCTCTTTCTATTCACATGACAATGTGAAACATGTGTACTGCACCTTGGGAACTTTTGGTTTGTATGCATAAAGTGACTAATCCACATGGGACCTTCTGCATATAATTGCTATTTATACTATATTAAACTATGGTAAACTTAGCATGTTCAAGAGCACACACAAGCAGTCTGTTAAGCAGCAGAGTGACATGTTTAGCCTCCCAGGAAACAAAGCAGGAGTAGGTATCCACAGGGCAGCCTAAAAAACACCAGGCAATGCCAGATGTCTAACAGGAAACAAAGCAATTGGAGGAGATCTGTCAAGCATCTAGACACAATGCAGTCCCTTAGTCTGTGGATGCTGACACATGTTGTTTTGTTTTGCATGTGTATTTTGGCATATTAGATTTAGAGAAACACGGATATACACTAAGATGGATAAGTGTGTGTGTGTGTGTGTGTGTGTGTGTGTGTGTATATAGGGTTGGGTGGTAATCCGGTAATAAGGCATCCCACAGTATCTAAAAATAGCAACAGTATCAGTTTCATTACTGTCATAAAAGTCCAGTCCATTCAATGTATCTGGTTTTATCTGGCTGAACTTTTACTCGAGAAAAAGGTGACTGTGCAAAAGTACATGCTAAAAAAATGAACCTGAGCAGTTTTACAGATGTTTTAACACAGGTATGTCCAGGCGCTCATCTGGGCAGAGTACCGTTATCTCGTCCAAGCATACGGAGAAACTCCTCTGCTGGAAACACTTTTGACCACAAAACAGCGAAGGTAAGACATACTTTATAATTTAGCAAAGTTTTTTTCTGCTACTCTTTGGCTGATAGCTCGCCAAGTTTTCGTCGCAAAGTGAGGAGGCAGACATCTTCGTGACCACCAGACTCTCTGCTTTCATGTGATACCAGGCTTGTGTTATTTGCGTGAAGTGGTGAAATCAGCAGATGCAGTACCGCTGACGTGCGCTATTTTCGTGTTTTCATTGCACATATAATTTCTTGGGGTATGAATTATGTTTTGTTTGGGTGGCAATGCTTGGTAGAGGCTTTTAGCTGAGTTTCTCCCCGTCATTCTGGTATGCTACAAGTTAGGATTGGTGCTTCCTAGCGTGAGCATTGAGTGTCTGAACTGCGCACATGTCAAGCTGCCCTGCAAAGTGATTTTTAATTAGTCACGGTAATATCGTATACCCCCGGAAAATGTGGGGAAGGTTTGACGGTATCAAAAATCGGACTCCACACTCCGGAAATGTTCCAGTTAGTTGAATGCTGCCTGGGTATGGTCATTTCATTTCCTTTACACCAAGTCATCACCTCATGGGTAATAAACCAATCTTATCTGACCAATTTGGTGAGATCTTCACCAAACCTACACCCAATTCAAAGCCTTTTCACAGAGAGCAAACAGGCAGGTCTTTCCCAAGCAAATCACTCTGCTTTTATGGCCGTCTTTGTGTTGGCATTCAATAAGCTTGGACAAAAAAGGCACAAAGAATGACCTCTGTGAGAGAAAACAGGGAGCCACATTTCTCAGCCCATGCTCAACAGATCCAGGTTTAAAGACAGTAAAGGTCAACTGGACCAGAGAAACTAGGCTTGCAGACATCGGCTGTAGAGCTGACTTCCTTCCATCAAGCATTCAAAAAAACACTGAAATAGGCCTTTTGGTCTTTTGGTCTGATAATCCATTCTTATGGTTTATGTGCATAGACTGAAAGAGTGTTCAATCCACATTGAACCCATTCATATGAGACAGGTTAATCTCTGGTTGTCACTGGTAGCAAAGACTCCATTCTGTAGTGTACTTTGAAATCTACACTTCTATGCACAACCAGAGAAATACACTGAACATTAAATACCAAATATAGTTCATTTCAGTTTCAGTTCTCTCTGTATGCTGGTTCCCTCTGGAAACATCACATGTGGGTTCTCTTGTTTTGTATCTTTGTTTGTCTACTTTATTCAGTCAGTTAAATGTTAATATTATTGAACTACTTTTCTGTCCATAGTTAAGACTCACACTGTGCAATGTATGCTTAATTCAGTATTGTTTACTGGACAATGACTCCACAGAATTTCAAAGATGGTCAATTGATGACTTAGCTGAGAAACTGATGATTCAACTGCAGTAAATGTCTAGGAAAAGCTCAGATGGATGGATGGAGTACTTTTACTGATCTCCTATAGGAAATTGCAGGGTTGCAGGAGCAATTCACATATCACATAACAAACATAAAGTACGTTAAGCTGACCTGAGGCAGGTAAGAAAAACTCTATTTTAAAAATATATACACACGTGCATAAAAACTACTGTACTACAAGTGTTTAATGACTACTACTGTACTCATGTGTCCTGAATGAGCCAGCTCCGTCATTTTGTATTATAAATATTAATACTTACCGTGATACAATCAGTGACTTAAGAAGACAAATTACTCAGTGTTATTTTCAGTATGTACACGCGACAAATTGTATCCCAGTCAGAACTGGGTTGTGGAGTAGGCTACGTACATAATGTTGAAGGAGCCTGCTCATACGCAGAGCATTTCCATAAACAGATGACTGATGTATGTACAGCAATGAACGGGGCAGATTAGATTAAGCCGTCTGTCCTTTCCCCTCTCCGCTTCCCTCCTCCCAGTCCTGTCCACTGACATTGAATTAGCTGGAATCACCAGGAGGAGCTGCTGAAACCTAACAATATTAACAGGACGCTATCGCAGCACTGATTTAAGCTTCAAATGCCATTGCTTATAATAAATACAGGAAGTGCAAGCAAGAGCACCACGTGCTCGGAAGCTGGCCATTACTGCTCAAGTGTTTCACATTTACTTCCACAAACTGGAGCCAAGTCACACCACCACAAGTGAAACCATCAATTTTATTGCGTGACACAAACAGCAGTCCAAAGAGGGGTTTATTGATTTAAAGATACATAGAATTTAGATGCAAACATATCAGCCATGGGGCAAATTCAATATTGAAAAAGCACTCATTGAATTAGTCTACTCCATTTCCTTCTCATAGGCCATTTCAGTTTGAAAACACCTGCACACTCACAAAGGAAAGATGTTATCTGTCAGTCACCCAAGACATAATGTCAGGAAAGTCATACAAAATGAGACAAGGCTCAGAAGGTTCATGGTTCAATGAAACCAGTATGGTTAAAAATGAAAAATCACTTAACATTGTTTGGTACCAAGAGGCCTTGCAAAGCAATAAAAAAGGGGAATCCTCTCCTCTCTGACACTTACATCCCATACAAAACAACTTTGACTTGCTGCTGTGTGTGAATGTAATATATGTGTATGTAATATTGTTTTGGTCTTCAACTGAGAGCATCTTTATTGGCAAAATAAAAAATGTTGACCCTCTCTACACATGTTGTGGGATTATTTTTAGAAACACCATCGTAGCTTTTTTTATCCAGCACAGTTTGTGTTGAAACCTTTAGCATATATAAAACATATGTACGGTACAATCACACACATTGAAAGACGAGCTGCATGGAATGTTTTCTTTTTGTTTGATTTTTTTTTCCAAAAGATAGATAATTTGGAAAAATTGTGAGAAGAAAAACAGGGTGGAAAGAATGTGCTACAGTGAGAGAGACCATTGTTTCCAGCTGGTGCAGCCAGCCACATCCCCATTTCAGGTTTCATAACTGGACCCGCTCTTTCCTGTAACTGTGGAGCAATAGGGCTCCTCTGTATGCCCAGCCCCTTCCACCACCAATAAGAAAACCATAATTATCCCTTAGTACGCCAGCCAGCTTACTACCGGCACTGCCATTCAAAGAGAAACCTCAACATCTGCAACCAGCACAGCAGAGAGCTGTTTACACAGCTAAACAAAACGTAACGTGGATATCATGCAGAGCTGCTGCAACAGAAACGGGTGGCAGCTTCAGATCTGCCTGATGATGGTAATTTTCCAGGCAACCATAAAGCCCTGGCTGCTGACAGGGCCATCTGGAGCATGTTTTCTACAATATAATGTCATAAGTAGTGTTGTTTTAACTGTGTCCATGATTCATACTGCACATGTGCCTATATAACTGTACTGTTTGACCTTTACTGTCAAATAGCATTTTGTTAACACCAGAGGCTAATATGTTAAACATCAGCACGGTTTACACTGCAGTGTGTGAGTGCATAGATTTACAAGTCAGCCTACAGTGCTCATGAGAGAAGCCCTCTGATACACCAGAAGCAAGGATTAAGTATTCCCCTAACACAAGTGCCAGGCAATAGAGGGAAACATATTCCATGATGGTCGTCCTCATTAAACACATTCTCTGTTGTCTTTGGGAAGTACTGACAATAGAGGCCACTCCAGGACTGGGCAACACCACAAGGGATTTAAATGCAGGAAAATCCCTGCAGCGCTGTAGTGGTTTGACCCATAAGACATTTTTTCTTCCCTGTGTGTGATGCTCTATATCACCACCACGCCCTCAACTGTCAGCTGTGATGTCTGACCTGCATCCTGTGACAGTCAATGAAAGATGAGAGCCTACAATGGAAAAACATAAGACAGAGAGATCTCTCTAGGTCTGTGACTAGTTCTCATGGGTGAAGACAGTAGTAAAATACAAAGAAAATGGGATGCATAATAACAAACATGTTTATCTGTAGAATTATCATACAACATACAGACAAAGTTGACTCAGCATATAGTAAAATGCTTCCAAGTACAGTGGAAAATTGCCTTTTCTGAAAATCCATTACAAACCCATTGTGTGTACATATACTCTGTCTTTAAATATATTTTAGATTTCCAATATTAGCTCATGAATGTTTGTACAACAGGGTGAGGTCTTACTCCACATCAAAAGCAAATTAAGGTTAATGGGGCCTTGACAGCAGTGATTTACACACCACATTATCAGTGGCATTGCATAATATCTATTACACAATATCACAAAAAATGGGAGGTTACCAAGCTGCTTTCTGACACACTGTATGCGTATGTCATTCAAGAGAAGCAATAAAAACAAATCCAATGGTCAAAGTTGACAATTAAGGTGTGTCGACTGATTCACAATGTGAACTCACTGCAATGTATTGAGCAAGAAAACATGCCAACAAACAAGTAGGTGATAGCTGCCAGCAGCCTTGAGCAGCAAAGTGAACTGAATTATTTTTTTCTCCTGTCTAACCTTAACTACCAAAGACAAAATGGCAGCTAAAGATCTTTCATTCGACATTCACTCCGCTAACCATTTCTTCGTTTGTGCTGCTTCTACAATGAATGCAGGTTTTCATAGCCTATTACATGAGCTTGACCTCTGCCCTCTGAGGTCACATATTATCTGATTATGGTTCCTACTTTCCCATGTTTTTGTGTCCTAATGACTAATGGGGACAACAATTTTTGAAGCTTTTCCAGTATTTAGCGATAGCACAGCAGCCAACAGTCATGAAACAGACTGCAGTGTGATCCCTCCAGATGTTTGTGCACTGTCAATGTACATCCACTAAAAGTGTTTTTGCCACCAACAGGCTCAAATTGTTATTCTAAGTGTCTGACAAAGTTAAGGAAGGCATCCCTGCAGAGAAAGACCTTTTTGTTAAAGAGTAAAATCTGTTATGTTTACCAGAACACTGTTTTAAAGCCACCAGACTCCCTTCACAGAAAGAGTAATTTTATCATCTTAAAAAACACTTCATTCAAACTCGACAAAAACAAGATGTAACTCACCAATTCCTACTTGGTTTGTCTTTCAATGTTAAAACAATCATCACTAACTTTGGATTGGTTGAAATAATTCACAGAATTAGGAGTGGGAGAGGGCAGACAGGCCTGCAGAGCCAGAAGATTTTCACATCTAACTGGAGACTAATTTTCACTGGAGTGATATAAATATGTCAGACTTCAACCGGTTTTCCCAATTCTCCCAAAATCAAATATTTCCCCTTTTTTTGTTTTAACAATTCAAAAATATATTTGAGTTTAGAATTCATTGACAGTCCCAATTCTAACCTGCAGCCTCTTGCTGCATGTTGTCCAACCTCTCCCCTCCCTTACACTCTGCATTGCTCTCTCTAATAAAGGCTTTAAAATGCCCAAAGTGGCTCTCAGGTTAAAAACAGCAAACTGTACATTTGTTCCACCAGCCTCATTAAAATATCATTCTAATGTTCCTATGGTATCCCCACACACTCTCTGTGTCACAGGAATATGTAAGGATATGTAAAAATATGTAAGTCTGCTGTGTATACCACAGAAAATATTACAATTTTGATAACAATGAGCTTGTAATAGCTTCAGGCACAGGCCAGTTACTCCACAATATGTTCATATGTTCATCATGATATGAGTCAATAAACCTTGTGCGTGCAGAACACTACTATATATGCAGTTTCCTATCAAGTGCCTAACATTATTCCTTGCGCAGTGGGTAAGGTCCTGTTGTCTTCATACTACATGTCAGAGACAAATTCTTTGCATCAGTGCTTTCAAGAAAAAAAATCCCTCACACTAACCGACGATGAGTACTTCAAGCTCAGGAAAGATAGCAATCATACATGTGCTCACAATGAAATGTATTACTAGCTACAAAAGATGTTGTCTTTACTACTGTGGTCCACAGCATGAGACATAAGACTCGCCCACCAATTCCCTCACACAAAACAGTAACCCTGATACTGGCTGATCTGACATTCAAATACAGTGGTGCATTAGTGTGACATCACACCAAAGCCTTTAGATTGAAGGGATTAAAATTCCCTTGGTGAGTCCATGCAGACTGTAACTTCATCCCCAGCAATATTTAATTCTTGTGATGTATCAAGTGACGTGGCTATGATAGCATTCCAACTCTTCAAGGTCTCCAACAAAGGTATCGCAAACAGAGACAAAATATCACGTAAATTAAAGCTAGCTTTGGTTTAAAAAAGGATTTCAATGTTTTCCTCTCACAAGGCCATATCTGTCACCTTTTAACAAAAGCAACACATTCCAGTTGCATCGCCAGAGTATTCAGATGAGAAATATTAATATTTCAGATTCTGATTCGATTTTTAACTGCAGAGTGCGTGGACAGGTAAGAACCACAGCTGGGTGCACATACAGCAGAAGTTCAGGGTCTTGCTAAAGGAAATTTCAAAGGGATAAAAACACTGACCTAAGAGTTATTTGTAACAACCCACCATTAAATGTTATGATGCATACTTGATTTGATGTCCAACACAAGGCGCTGATATAAAAGAACCTTATGGTCCGTATATATACAGTTGCGTTACTTTTTGTAGTTGTCACCATGGAGTTTGCATGTTCTCCCCGTGTTCACCTGGGGTATCCTCCATAAAATATAAAATATACCCGTAAAATATACCCCCACTAAAAACATGCAATAAGATCACCACCTGACCAATGGTGACAACGAACTGGGTCCCCGGGCACCAGTCTGGCTGCCCACCGCTCCTGGTCTGCCACGGAGGAAGGACGACCAGGATGGGTGAAATGCGGAAGACAAATTTCACCTTCGTGTGCAGTGTCCTGCATGTGCATGATGTGTGACAATAAAGGGGAATGTCTCCCCCTGATTCTTCTTCTTCTTCTTCTTCCAGAACTTGTCACTCAACAAATCAGAATTTTGGCCAAAAGTCTGCATACCAATGTAGTTTAGGTAGCATTACTTCTAGCTGGCAGTCTATCAATGTTTCATACACTTGTGACTTATATAAACTTGTTCTCAGAGTCTGTGGTCACCATCTGCCTTCCTGACCTTGCTCATGTGAGTCAGTTTTTTTTTTCCAAGACATCTTATTTTCTTTGCAACAGCTGTTGCAGACATTTGTGGGTGGGAAGCCAGGAAGGATGCACTAGCACATTGTTAGTCAAAGTATCTGCATGCAGAGGAGGGGGGAATCTAGGGAGAGAAGTATGAACCTCTATATAAGTAACTGGCCATTGACTTTTCTTGCTTCTTCCTTTGTGAACCACAGTGATTTGTATGTAAATAAAACAGACTGTATAAATGATAGAGAATTTAAACTGATTTTACAGTGCTGTCTGCCTTAGTACAACTCTAAGCTTTGAGATCTATTCAAGCCCTCATCCATCTTTGTATCTTTGATCCCAATCGGTTATAGCTCTTCTCTGTCTTTGCATTAACATACAGGAGGTGGGAACATTGACATGGCCACCCAAGAAATCCAATACAACAACCCTGTAATGGCACGGTAAGATTTAATTGTGAACCAAAAAACTGCCGATACATTTCAACACAGGAAACAAAACAGACAACAGTTGGCTTCAAGTATCTGCTTCTTTAGGGTGGCCTCTCCATGACATTGGGTGTGCACGCAGGGAGGAGTCAGCCTGTCAGCATCAGCTAACGGTTGCCTGGCTCTGTTTCAAACACAGAGGAGCAATGAGTGTCGTCAAACCCACCCTGTCCACACATCCTCACACACATTTACATGCACTACAGAGTCCTGCCAGAGCCAAACAACATGGTTCAGGCACAGGACTTGATGGCAGCCAGCAATGCTATGACAAGAGGGGTGAAGTGACAGGGTGTTGAGCAACACTCTCCCATCCATCAAAAAATGACTGATAAGTTGCCCTTGAGCCAAGCACTCAAAACGTACAGTAAGTGGTCCAGCAGAGCCACACATGGGCCATAAGTAGAAAATTTTGATAGGTGGTACGGGGGTTCCGTGATCAGCAGTACTGCATCAATGTGTTTGTTTCTTTTCAGTCAAAACAGACAGGGATGTTTGGCATTAGATATTAGGAATACTGCTCGTTGCCCTTGATCAAAGCACAACCTTAAGAAAAAGAGTTGGTCCACAGGCACAAAGCAATGACTGCTGGATTTAACTTGTTAGAATAGGGGAAATAGAGCGAACGCATCTCCCCATAAAGCTAAGTAAATATTTTGAACCATTTGAGTTTCACTTAAGCCAAACATTTAATGCGAAACTGCCTCAGCGCAAGCTTGATGGAGTAACTCCCTGGTGTAGATGTGTAGAACTGCATGAATAACTGTGCTAAAAAAAATAATACACGTGTGACAGGGAAAAGAAATGCTGACTGTATGTGCTATAAGCGCTGCATGGCATGGCACATTCTGCTAAGCCTTCAATTACAGCTGTGCAGAAGCAGAGAGGTCAGACAGTGGGAGTGACGCAGAAGGAGCACAGAGGGATCTCATTACCTCAAAAAGCCTCTGGGGAGCTATGGATGACTGGAGTGGATGGAGCCTGAGGATTTAACTAATAGCATCCTTGTCTCCTTACTGAATGTCTTCATTAGTACTCTTACCATTTGTGTTCCAGTACTCCCTTTTCATACAACTGGAATCTAACTTGAACAGCTTTAGTTGAGCCTCTTCTTCTCCAATGGCATGCTGCTCTTAGTGACTCTCAATGGAGGCCTTGTCTGTGGTAGCTTTACAGTACGCAGCACAGCTAGAATTACACATTTTGTAAAAGCCGCCCCCTATGTTTTGCCACTGTGAGCCAAGAAATGTGCAGGAAAGCACACTGTTAGGAATGTCTGCATGGAGCAGCACCCTTCCTGGGGTTTCTGTGTGTGCTGAGTGGGAAGAAGGGTTCTGGCTCCCACTTGATTTCTCAAAGGAACTGGCTTGAGATAACTGGAGTTTCACTGCAGGCCCTCCCAAATGTGAGTCACAGTCTCACTCTGTGCTACATATAGAAAAACTCATGCAGGTGTGAAGAACTAATTCTATGTGTTGAAGATATGACCCCAACCGGAACTAAAAACGATGATTCTGTAGATAGTTAAAAGAATTAACAAGTGGTAAGTGTTCAAATATAACTTGTGGAAGAGGGATAACACTCCTTAAAAAACAAAACAAAAAAAAAAAGAATGGATGTTGACTTCGAGGATAAGTATGATGATATTCAGGGGGGCATATAACTGGTACACAACTCCAACAAAAATCTGAAACGTGTCCTGTCAGTGGTTTCAAAATGCTCCTTCACATACAAGGGAACACGTGCTATTGGTCATCAATAGACTTAGACTTTACTTTATTGATCCCAATTTGGGCAATTGGGATCAATACCCATTTCTTGTCTACACACACGTGTATTTTCAACACATTTGACCCAATGAAGTGACCTACTGTGAGAGATGTCCAAAAAACAACAGACATTAAGTAACTACTTTGGTGCTCTGCCACCTACAAAGAAAAACAAAAGTCAGAGCAAACTCAAGCAGAAGAAAATACCTTTCTCTGAAAAGTGGCTCTAACGTGTCATGGCTTGAAGCCAGCGATGAGTGCACCAAATGTGATGCGAGATATGAAATCCACATTCACATCTAGCAGACAAAACAGGTGCATTTTGTACAGGCTCAAAGAATTTCAATCATCCATTATTTGACCATCATGACAGATTTGATTTGATAGACGGTGAGAAGACATTGGGAAAGACCGTGTTTAATAAGACTACATTATGTATAGGGTGAGTACCATCTCCTGGGACTCACCTGATGAAAGTTGTGCACTGCTGGTGATATTCCACATTTTGTCATTGTCAACAAATGCCATTAAATACCAAAACCAACAATGAGTTTCTCAGTCTTTTTGACTTCTCCAGCCTGCCCGTAGCTCTCATACCAAACCCATTTAATCCTAATGAAGACATCAATGTTAATAAACAGGTCACCGGAGAGCCATGGAAAAGGCATGACTTATGGTCAGACTGATTTTCAAGTGGTGGCTGCCTATCTGCCTTTTAGCAAACACTTCCCTTAAAAGTGCTTAAAGAAGCAGCTTTGGGTATCCTGTACAGTCTGCTTAGGAGAAACTCCCTAATTCGCTAAAACCACCAAATACCACTGTTCATAAGCTTCCAATCTGCCCACCTTGTACTGAGACACACATAGACACACTTGCATCACAAGACTTCATTTCAGGCTTCACTCGATAGAGGAACACAGAGAGCTTCTGGCTCAGTATGACTGTCAGTGATCATTGCCTGACTGACATCTGTCTGTTAATTCATCTTGAGCAGACTGCACCATGTTTTAAGACCTGAAGTTTGACAAGATAATAAATGAGTCGACAGCATGAAGACAAAGACATTTTTCCACAAGCTCTACAGTGTTATCCCACCCACTCATTTTTATACTGTTCACCTTTGTGCTCTCCTCTTTCCGTTTCTCTCTTCATTTCTCCCAACCTGAATGCATTTCTACAGAGCTCTAACGTCAAACGAGTGCAAAGGTTTTCAGTGCTCTGAGAGCCCTCTTGAGTGAAGGCCAACCATACCCTGTGACATACAGTCGACCGCACACCATCTCACTTCCTTGGCAACCGTGACTCATTTCCCTAACAACACTGCAAGGACAGCTTCATAAAAAGGGAAGCTGCAGCCACTGCACATTAGTCACAGATGGATGCTGTTATGAAAGCAACCACTGATTTTAAGTTATGTGATGACAAAATGATCTAGTCAGGACAGAGAAGCACAGATGCAGATAAGAACCAAAGACTTCTTATTGATTTATGGACACGTGGTTTCTGCCATAGTAACAAGCAGTGACTGCCCCTTAAAGACTGTGAAGGTGAAATCCTTTTCTCATAATACTGACAAGTAAGGGGCATGCAGACTCAATGCATTACACAAATCATTTCTGCTTTGCAAAACCTTGTTTTGTGCAATTCTCATATCAACTGGAGGACAGGATAGTATTACAGGTTAGGCTGGCTAACCATATGTCATTAATAGAATAAGCAACCCTTTGACTATGTGACATCTGAGCCTAAAGCTTAGAGTCGCTCCACTGGACCACTGCATCGCAAATGGTGACAGCAATGGCCCATGTTAACAGCCTCACAAAAGGCAGTGTGTGTTTGTGTGTGTGTGTGTGTGTGTGTGTGTGTGTGTGTGTGTGTGCGAGAGCGAGAGAGAGAGAGAGAGAGAGAGAGAGAGAGAGAGAGAGAGAGAGACAGCAACAGAAACCAGATCTTTTAAAGACAGTGGTTACCATAGCAAGGTCAAAAGTGTGCATCAGCAAAATGAGGAAGAGATTAATTTTGTTAGAATGTTGTCTGTAATGTGGATCTCCAGTATCTGTGGTTAATAGCATGACATGTGAGATCCTCTTCAAAGATTTCAAGTAATCTAATAGCACTAAAATGCTATACATCAATACTTCCACAGTGCCAAATCCTAATCAACCAAGATGATACGGTCTTTAGTTCATGTAATTCTCTTCATATTGAGATTGCAGTATAAACAGTACTACAGGTGAAAGAGTGATAATTCCTTAAGTCACATAAGATGATGTCAGTGAACTGCCAGCATGCTTCAAATTAACCTCTCTGTGATGCTTATAGACCATATTCACACGGCGGCCATTTTCCTGATGTCACACTCAAGTGGGAAGCTCAAATGCTATTATCAAAAGGATAATGTCGTACTGCTGCGTTTCAAGACGTATAAAAGTAGGAAAAATGACAAATCTACCTCCTCCTGACCACTTGGTGTCGCAGTTGCCTCAAAGGATGGCAGTGATTAACTGGCTAGCTTGTCCTAGGCTATCACCCAGCTGGTGTGCCGTATGGCAGCATATGGGTCTCAATCAGTGTGGTAGGTATACCTCATGCCATTGAGAGCTACTGTGCCACAGTGAAAAATACTTTGAGGAGAAGAAGGTAGAGCAAAAAGCCAAGCTAGCCAGACAGACACGGCTGCTCTGACAACTGACAGCTCTTACACACAAAAGCTACATCTCAACTAGCTGTCTCTTCATCAGTGGCGACAGGGAGTAGGGTCTCCATTACCCGGTAATTACAGTTTTCTACTGGGAAAATCTGGTGGCGCTTCGACATATTCAAACCTATGCAGGCATAATTTGGCAAAAAAAAATACGCGGTTGGGTGTGAAAATATTCTCACTCTACACACCGTTATCGGAGAAAGCCATTGTCTACACAGGCTAAAGTGAGAATCTGCTAGCTGAATGTTTTAGTCGCTAATCTTTGGTCAAAAAAGACGAGAGATAACAGATTTGTTACTGTCTGAGTTCAGCAGGTCAGTGTATGTGTAAGTACTTTGTCATATGCAAAATTACAATGAACCAGTCTTTGGTAATGAAGTTCTTGTTCTCATACTCTCCGACTATGCTCATAAAACAGGGATAAAAAGAAAATAATGCAACTAAATGAGAGATGAGAAAAAGACACTGTAAGATATGAGCCATAAATGTATGTCTGTGTGTGTGTGTGTGTGTGTGTGTGTGTGTGTGTGTGTGTGTGTGTGTCTGAGGTGGAACAAAGACAAGTTCAGTAAAGACAGAAACGTATTTCGATCTGCTTTAACAAACACCAATGCATCAAACTACACCGGGATCGACCCCAAAACTGGTCCTTTGGATTGGCTCAGGACATTCCCATACGATACATTTGAAACTGTATCTGGTGCAGTTTGAATTGTGGAGCCCTTCTGCCATCCACCCTCAATCCACTTACATATCTCCATATTATCTTAGAGTCTCCACTGTATTCATTGGATAGGTTGTCTACCAAAGAGCCAATCCTGGCTAATCACTCATTAACCAGCTGAGCACAATGAGTGGCTTGTTGAAGCAGCAAAGTGCCGAGAGTCTCCCATGCGAACACTACACATTTTTGAAAGAGCGAATGCAGACTCTCATACAATAGCGCGAAACAACATCCAAGTGCAGACCTTTGTGTACTCACTCAACAGTGTAATTACAAACATCACCCTTATTTAGGTCGACATTAAAAGTGATGTTTTAGGGTAAATGTAGATTTACAATGAGACCAAGTCAAGTATTATTAACAATATATCTTTCAAAATCAACACTCACCAAAAAATCTGGGCTAAAAAAAAGTTTCCTCATGCCTGAGAGCTGTCTACCTGCTGCACTGCAAATGCATCTTTTCATTTAGTGTCCTCAGTTACTAATGTCTTTCACAGGTAAGCTGCTTTTCCGTTCCAAAGTGAGTTCTGCAAACTCGGCATCTCAATGGCACTTCTCCAGATGGGGTGCTCTCATAAGCATTACATAATGTCCTTGAACCACAGCAAGCACAAAAAACAGAAATTGAAATGGGGAAAAAAGCAAGCAAGACACCCACACATCTGCACCATCCACACTCAAACGAGCATTCACAGGAGGCATGCATCAGTTCATACTGGCTGCAGGGCACTGCAACGTTCGACACAGCTTTCCATCTAGAAGTAAGCCACGCAAAGTTATTTCGTACGTTTCCATGAAGCTTAGGGCCAAAGCACTGTCTCATCCCAGTGCACTATAGGCTTATTATGCACAACCTGATTTAGGAGTCTGGAATGTATGATTGATTGTATATTTTTGCTTATTAATAAATGATTCACTTTGAGTGTGTGTTTACAGGGAAAATCATTTATTGCCAGACTGCCAAAGGCAGAGTGTAATTAGTGTTTTGACAAAGGGGCTGGGGGCAGGGAAGGTGCCCAGGAAATTGAACAATTTAATAGACAATAGGATGAAGAGGCATTTCTCTAATGGCACTCTAAAGCATCCCATCTCAGCAGCACGGATCCTCTCCAAACAGCAGAAGTAAAAGAGGGCGCAGCTTTGATGACCACTCAAGAGCTTTCCTGAACAAGACACATTAGCTGTTTTGAACAAGTGTGACTGGAAATTAGAGGTTAGGTGACATGAATAGAGCATAGGGTGTATATATGTATAGAGACAGGGTGCTACAGTACTACCGTTTTTTGAAGCATGAGTACACCTAAAAGGCTACCTAAAAAGACTAAAAACTGATGTATTCAAACAGGGACACCTGATTTCAAATCCTTTCATACACAATTCAGTGAGTAATGATGCACAATTTTGAGTGGTATCACCACAGTAACCACATTTGTTAGATAGTAAATAAAAGTAAAACTGGGAACAATATCATAGTCTGTGAACACAAACCCTCCTACGGGACTTTAGTGACACGATGAGGACAGAGAAGTTTTAACAGTCCATCTGTCGTCTGTGCCAAATAATAAAGTACGAATGACAAAATGATCCGAGTTTCAGGTGTCTCCCAGAATGCACTGGACAAGAGGCGAGTACTGTACACTGACATTCACACCTAGGGGACAATTTAAAGAGTTTAAAGTTGACCCAACCAACATGTCTGCACTTGAAGAAGCCCCAGACACGTGGAGAAGAGCTCCACACACACACAAATGAAACCTAGAAGTTTCTTGAAAAGCGACAAGAGTGCCAACTACTGAGTCACTGTACTGCCCCTAGGGATATTCAGTGCTTTGTCTTTGTAATATAGTTTACCAGGGAAATTACAGACTAGATGCTGGATCCTCCAGACACAG
Organism: Chaetodon auriga; assembly: GCF_051107435.1. Taxonomy (NCBI): domain Eukaryota; kingdom Metazoa; phylum Chordata; class Actinopteri; order Chaetodontiformes; family Chaetodontidae; genus Chaetodon; species Chaetodon auriga. The sequence continues at coordinate 9,662,076 of NC_135074.1, read as the reverse complement.
GTTTGCACAAACCATTTCAAACAAGTGATCTGCCTTTAATCTCCTTTTATTATGTGACTGAAAAACAATTTACTGCACCGGTGATGATCATATTGGGGGAGAATACTCATGCCATCAATTGTTTTGTGCTTTACATTTGTTTTTAATTGAAATCAACTTGCAGAACTTTGGCTTTATTGCGACATGGCAGACCATCAGACTGTCAGCATGTGTTATGATAGTGTCTGCAGGGTTTTAGGATGGAACTCACTAACTGTGGGGAATCAAGTCTTTTCTTAATCAGTTTTGATTGTGTTTTAAGTTACTAATTTTAGCAGCACGAATTTGCATGGCTGCAAACTGACAAAGAGTCTTGTCTTTCAAACTGTCAATAGTTTAAAGCAAGAAAAACAAGCATTTAACATAAAGAAAAACAAAAATAATGTCAGCTCAGATTCCATTGGACAGTTAAAACAGAGAGTCTGAGTCTCCCGCAGATTTGATGACGTCAATGACAGAAACCTTTGAACCTGGAGTGACTTTAGAGAACCCAGGCCCAGTAGCGTCCTGCTCGTATTCATTATTTTGCCTACAGTGGGGAAGCTTCCTATGATTTCACAGCACAATGTGGGGGAAATCCTGGGAGTGAGAGATGGAGAGAGGCATCAACCAAGTAAAGGTCATCTTCACTCTACACTCCAACCTCAAACACTTAGACCAGTGAGTACTGAGATGAGGTTAGGTTCACCTTAAATAGATCAAACAAGCTTAAGCAGTGTAAAAACAATCCAGACATTTTGGTGGAAATGAATCACTGACCGATGTTCTGGTGACCAATGTTTTTGCTCTGTTTTTATGCCTGTATTTACATCCTTGCCACGTTAAACACTGATGTGACACGTGTTGTGAAAAGTGCATTCTGAATACATTGTGTCAGAAATAATTTTGAGGTGATGTTTGAAGCTAAAAGCGGACCACTGTGTCTTCTTATGCAACTTAACTACGACATCGAAAAATCATTTGGTGAAGGTAACATCCTTTTTTCTGTTCAGTTTGATGTCTCCTTCAATTTGAATGGGAAAAGAGAAACAGCACAGGAAAGGAGACAAAGAGAGAGCATTTATAACATGCACAGCAAAGGCTGCACTGAAGAAGGATTAGTGCTGATCTCTGGCTGGAAGCACCAGAGTCAGAGTTAATGAGTCCGATTAGTCCCCAGTGAGTGTTTAGGGATTAGCACACTGTCCACCAAGAGGAACCCTTCTCATTTCAAGCCTGAGGTGGAGAGAGAGCAGGGAGCCTGACTACAAGTGGATCAGAGAAAGCAAGGCAGAAAGATGAGAGACAAAGACACAGAAGATGGGGGAGAGGGTAAAAAATGGTGAAATCGTCAGCTTTATGAGTGGCTAGAAGCATTTAAAAAAACATCATGGGCTCTAATGACAACAGCAAATGCCTATTATTAAAGCAATCCTGCCTCTGTGTGCGTGTGTGCATGTGTACTTCAACATGTACTTCAAAATAATTCTAAAAAATGATGCTGTTTGGGAGGTGGGTGGGGTTTATAATAATAATAAACTTTATTTGTATAACACCTTTCCTAAGAGGAAAGCAGATCAATGTGCTTAACAACAAAGAAACTGCATGCACTAAGTGCTTCACATAGAAAAAGACAGAATGAACATATTTTTATGTGAAGGATAGAAAATGAATGTAAAATACTGCAGCAATACTGCACAAATCAGATTATGGTCTCGTGCTTATCTGTGATGGTGGAGTTCTTCCTAACCTTCATCACAGAAGAGAAGCAGACTGCAGTGCAAGAAACATATCGAAAGCATTACAAGAAGTAGACTGTGTGCGTGCGTGCGTGTGTGTGTGTGTGTGTGTGTGTGTGTGTGTGTGTGTGTGTGTGTGTGTGTGTGTAGATGGTGTCAACCCGAGCTCTCAAGAGAACCTGCAACAAGTAGTCACATTCACATTTCCTGTGGAGGTTCCCCATGTTTCCTGTCAAAGTCACTGTCAAGCACACAGGCAGTATTTAAGTACTGAATGTATGTGTGTTTGACAGAATTGTGTGTGTATGTTTAGGTAAGCCACACAGATGGCCAGCATTCTCTTTAGCACTAGTGATGATGTATAAAAACAACAAATCTGACCACTAATGGGTTTGTTTTGTAAAACTGTGACAAAAGTCAAGAGGAGTCAAACTAAACAGACCAAACGCTTCTTATTCCTTCATTGGTTCAGAAGAGAAAAGCACCTGTTACTCAGCAACCATGGCCAAAGCCTGGTCAGGTAAACAGTGTACCAAGGGCCTCAGACTGACAATAAAGATGTCTAAATGGATGCACATCAGACAAAAACCTATAAGATCTAATCCACTATGTGCCAGGGACTCCAAATGCATCACTGCTTTTACTCTGGGTGGGACATTACAGTGCAGGCAGTTCATACGTAACCTGAAAATTAAAGAGTCTCTAAAATAAATGCTCGGTTTTTGACAAAGCCTTACAGACCCCTGAAAGTACTTAAACCTCACTTTGGGCACCGCTGCCTGGTCAGCTGAGGCTGCATGACAGAGGAAAAAGAAACACAAAACAACTCTACCACTGGTTATTAAGAGACTCGTCACAAAACAACGATGAGGATAGTAGACTCTGTCGTCACTCTGAACTGTACAGATCTGTTCCAGGGTTTACTGTTTGTGGGAGCACGTGTGTCTCTGCCGCACACCCCCCGACAGACTGCGCCTGTCCAGATCCATCAAACTGTAAAATTATTCTAATAACATGCACAATCACAACAAGCTTCCCATCGTGTCAGAATGAGATACATCACAGCATCGCAATGGATAATTGCACACCAATGGCACATGCCAATGTATGTGTCACAATTCAGATTACAGCTGTTCTGTGAAAGGGCCGTTGCGCTGCGCTGATCCGCTGATCCTTGACCAAGAATCTATAGTCTTTGTAGCCGGCTGCTTCATACCACAAAACCAATGCCCTGCTTGCTATCTCATTTGATGTTAAACCCAGTGCATTGTTGCTCAGAGACATTTGTGACAATTTTGTTGTACTCACTATTTAAGTACATTTGACTTCAATATCTTATGATGGCAAGATAATGAAAGTGAAGCTCATCACAGAAAAGCAGCCACTGGTAACCCCACAGACTACCTCCATTTACTGGGGCAGAAGTGACAAGGGGATTAGTGATGTAATCATCCAAATGATAACACATGTCCTTATGCAAATGGTGAGGCCAAATGCATCAATGTGCTCTGTGTTATAGTGGCAAGGATGCTTTTATCGTCTAATCCCTGGGTTCAGCATTTTTCATTCTTCTGCTCTTTGCAACCATAAAACAGTTCACAGTACAAACAACAAAAGCTACTGAGATTGAGCAAACAGCTTTAATCAGCATTTTTCAGTGAATAAATCATATGCCATACGATGGGTTGGAGTTCACATGTTAAAGATGAAAAAATAGTCAATTCATTGACAAAGTAACTGACATCTTAACTGATAATGAAAACAATCATCAGTTGCAGCTTTGTACCACATGACAGAGCAAGTGGCTGCAGTTTACATATTGTGTCGTGGTATCATGACGTGTATGTGAGCACTTTAACGTACGTATGCTACTAATCTGAATAAAAGCAACAGTTAGCAAGACGTAGATGATTTGGCTGCATGGTTGTTCAGTAAAATCCAACCATTATGATCTCTGGTCCTAAAATGACGTCTGGTGCTTGAATTTCTGCATTTGTGCTGGTAAGATCAACAAGCTTGCAACACTACATACATAAAAAATTGTGAACACTGCTGGGTTCATAAAACCATTGACCTCAAGAGCCAGTGTTGTCCACTTAGAAAACAGTCAGGCTGTCACCTCCACAACAACAAAATAAGCCCATATATATTTACCTTGGAGCCACTGTGATGTGCTGACATAAATAACAAACAGTAAATTGACTCTTTCTTCACAGACAATAGTCCAAATGAACACTGTTGACAGTGACGTCTGGATTATTCTCAGTAACTTTCATTGCCGTGAATAACGTTAACAAAATGTTTTACTGGGATTAAGGCAGAAGTCTGAGAAGTGGACACTGCAAAATGTGGACAAACAAAACCACAACCATTTACAAGGATTAAGTGAGATTTTTTCCCCTAAATTGGGTGAATTGACCATTTGAGATTAATGATCCTTTGCTTTGAATTCATTAAAAGTGACTGACTTTGCCTTCCAATGCCATCTCATGGCAGGCTGCAGGATGCAAGCAGCAGCTCTGTGGTTATTAACCATCAACAAAGTCAAACAATGTTGACTTTAAAAAACTTCACTTGCTTAACATTAAAGCCATCTGTGAAGCAACGACTGAAAGAAAGACCAGTAAAGTCCCAGCTGCAGTTAAACAGGAACTTTTACAGTTCTTTGACATTTCTTTTGTCCAAAATCTCATGTGTCAATTCTTACAATGTGACTGAAATGAGAGGGTGCAGGCTGTCAGGCTCCTGCTGAGCCCATGAGCATAATGTTCCAGGAAGAGATATCAAGAAATAAACTCTTTCAAATCAGCATAGAAGCAGCAACAATTTTTGCATACTTGTTTAAAAAAAATCACTTCCTGGCCTAAACATATTTTGGGGTAAGGCTTATTTGGAGGAACACAAAGTCACCAACAAAAGACAACACAAGCAGACTTGAATAGATTGAAGTGCAGAGCCTCAAACATCCATTTGGACGCACACACTGAAGAAATGTCAGAAAGTCATCAGCCCGCACAGGAAACACCACCATAGCTTCACACATATTCCGCTGCATCAGGGATAATCTGTTTTAATGGGGACGCGTGCATTTGTGAGGGAAATGGCACATGTTGTGACTGTTTTTCAGCTCATACTGGATTTGGTGTTCGCTGAATGCTCACAGTTTAGCCATTTTTCTTTTAGGTACGATTTAACGAACAAGTCTACATCAAGTTCACGGTGAGACAGCGCATTTTGAACTGTGAAGGTCGAAGTGAAATACACACCACGCCGGCAGCCCGGTGCTCAGTCGCCTCGCTGGCTGAATGCTCGGTTAATGCTAGCTTAACTCACCCGAAATGCACCCAACTCAACATCAGACTGAGGCTGACGAGAGCAGCCAGGTGAACTGGATTTTCACGTCGCATGAAAGCCCAGGAGAAAAGCGTCACTTTTATCTACAAAGTCTGGCAAACTGTGCACATTAGGTATAATCCTCGGCCCAAATCTAAACCTCTAGACAGAGTTGAAAACTTTTGAGGTAAGACATCCGTCTTTTAACTGGCTTTGTTCTAACGAGGTACCAATTAACCTTCCCTTGAGCGGTGTGGCAACTGACACAAGGATTTTAGGCAAAGTTTTTACCAGGCTCCATTATTTTCTATCCAACGGAGTTTCGGTGTCTTACCTGACAGACTTCAATAAAGCCCGCGTCGATAAATCTAGCTACGGTGATGACCTGTAAATACAGATTAGGAGCGCGTGCCGTGGTCCCCGTCCTCCTCTCCAACTGTCAGTCCGCGCGCTGCTACGAGCGAAGACGCCCCTCCTCCATCTCTGTCACGCACGCTCACGCGCGCGCCTACCGGCAGCTCTCACATTTTGTTTTTTAATCCCACTGAAACGCCACTTTTCCAAATTTCACGTCAATACAGTAAACCATTAACGCCAACAAAGGAAAAAAAGTCACTCCAACTCCAAGGCAAATCAAGAACGTGTCTCAACACACGGTTTAATTGTACTGTTTTTATTGCATGAATTGTAATAGCTGCAGAGAAATGTTGCAGATGAGTACAGTTGGGTTTTGAAGCCTTCCTGCAGTGAACAGAGATGGTCAGTGGACATTCAGATGGCACGGCTAACTTTCTTCACCTTTCTCCTCGTCAGTCTACCACAAGACCAGCGCTTATATACTGCATTTAAAACCCGCAACTGTAGCACTGAGGAATAGGGGGGTGGGGGGGGGCAAGAAACCGTACGTTCAACTTTTCAACATAAAATACACAAGGCTGCAAGTTTATACCATGGACTTATCAAATGTGCTTCTCTGTCTTCACACAGATGATTAAACTTGCTCAGCAGTGAGCATGACATCCTGTAGAGCAAATATAGAATGTAAATAGGGTGGGTTTATTGCTGGCTCCGTATTGGTTTTATTGTGGGTGACTGGTGTCACAATTAGGAGAGAGACGATAAGAGGCTTGTGATGTGCTTTGGTGTTACTCCCTCCAACAAGCACTCAGCTAACGTGTTGTCTACGTGCAGCCGCTCACTCAGTTGAAATATCTATCGAATATTATCAGTCAATCACGAGAGATAACAGAGATAAACCATCCAAATGCAGTATACAAGCCCAAATTCTGTGGGTTTAGACCTGGAGCGATGACTCCATCTATAGGTTAGTTGTTGTACTGCAACGACAGAGGGGGACTGACACATTGAAGTGTGTGTTGCTATTACAGTTTTTAAAATAAAAATCAGCTCCCTTTTAAAGTAGACCAGCCACATATTAAAACAAAGATCCGACAGAGAACTCGTGAAACGGTCTCTCGAACCTTCCAAAGTAACTTGGTAACTGAACCATCACTAAAAAACAAAGAAATTATAAAGGTGGTATTTTGCTGTACTTGAATATACCTGTTCCCACCCCACCTCCCTGCAACTTATCCTATTTCAAATATAGGATGGGCTCTAATATGGGCTCTAATGTTAATAATACATTTATCCATACTATCTTCATATAATTAATAAAAATAAATACATTTAACAAATACAAATGATTTTGCAGTGGGTAAATTACCAAAAGGAACTGATTATCACCCACAAATGTATTGTTAGCTTTTTTTTCTTTTTTCTTCAAGTGTAGGATTTCTCAATAAAACCATTTTCACCCCTTATTAATTTAAACCTGTAGTCTTAAAGCCTCTACATCGGTGTGGCTGTGCTATAGAGCTGGGTGAGAGACCAGGCACCATCCACTCATCTATAGGGCTGTGTGTGAGCGTTGGCTCACTAAAGGCTAAATGTTAACACTGTAGCACACTCACAGAGAGCAACCAGGAGTAAAAGTAGATGCTGATGATTTATGTTGGCAATGGGACCCAAACCGGCTCTTGGCTTTGGCCAAAAAGCTGTGGGCACGAGATGTGCATGTTTACATGTCTTCAATCGGTATATCTTGTAAAAAGGTAATATGAAACATTTTCTTCTTAATTATATTTTCACCTTTTTTTTTCTTTTTTTTTTTTGCTTATGCATTTTTTGTACAAATCTTTGTATAACCTGTTTTTAGACATTAAAAAAAAAAACAATTAAACCAACAGAAAAATCAACCAACAGAAAAATCTCATGCATAAGTTATGTCCCACTCTTACTGATTGCATGTGTATATTACCATTTTAAAAAATCTGTATACACTTTTGTCTGTTGTTCAACATAATATTTTTCTTTTTTTTTTACATTTTATGCCATTTGCTTTTTTCTTGTTTTTTGATTTTTTGATAAAATTTTTGATCCTATTTTTCCAGCCAGCTGTTCCAGGTATTGCTCCAGAGTAGATTCCAGATGCCCGACCTGTCAATTCTTGTACAGCAGGAGGCGCAAGAGGCATGTTGTGTAGGTGCTGGCTGTGGGAAGGAAAACGGCTCCGTAAAAGAAGCTTTTGGGAAGCAGATGAGCATTTATCCTTTGTGATTTCAGTTCAGGTCCAAGAAATTAAACCCCACTTCCAATAACAATTCTTTTTTGTTCTTTTTTTTTTTGCCTGCTAGAAATCGCTGCTCGTCACCCCGAAAAGCTTGACAGAGAAACTGAAACTGTAGATGTTTTAATACTTCTAACAACCTCCCGAGGCTGGAGTCTGGCAGCAGAGGTGGGACAGGACAGTCAGTCAGTCGCAGACAGGGATGCGGGTGGAGGGGAGGGAGACAGGCAAGGTCATCCCTATCTGCAGAGGTCCTCTTGTGTGGAGTCTCGCACATTTTTCCTCTTCTTGCTGTTGCCCTGGTGGTGTGGCTTGTTGCTCTGATGACTTTTGGTGCTGGAGGAGGAGCTCTGCTGCCCGTGGTGGCCGCTCTTCTGGTGAGAACGAGACATCCTGGCCTGTAGAGGGAACGCAGAAAAAGATCGTCTGTGTTCCTGCAGGATATCCCTCTGGCATCCAATACAATATACTGTGCTGTCAGCTGGTAATGGTGGAGGCAAATGATTCAATTGTTACATTTTGTAGCTCTTTATCACACATGTGTTACAGCCATGTGAAATTAACTTCCTTAATCTCTTTTATGGAATGTGTTCAGCAATATGCACTTAACAGTACCTTTTTTCCATGCCTTTAATTTTAATCATGCGGTGCATACTGTGTGCTAAGTGTATGTATGAGCATACCTTTCCTCCCTTGGTGCTTCCAGATGGAGTGCTGGTAGTGTGGCTCTGTGTTCTGTGATTACTGACAACAGCAGACTTTTCTCTGTGGGCACTGGAGCCGCGGCCAGGCTGCTGCTTGGCAGTCTTACACGGCGTGCCATCAGAGTCCTGAGGAAAACCAAGAAAATGGCTAAATAGTCTCTCCAAAACATTTTGCCACCAAGATACTCGTGCAGTTGTAAGTGCTATAGATACAGAATACAATATTTGGAAGCTCTGTACGTGTGACTTACTGCGTCGCTGGAGCTGGAGGTTGAGGACGTGGAAGAAGGCGACAGTGGAGAAGAGGAGGGAGAGGAGCGCAGTGAAGGCGACGGAGAGGAGGAGTTGGAGGAGGTTTTGCTGTGGGGAGCCGACGGTAGAACTACAACGACATCGTCGTCATCGGGAACGTTGTTGTTGCACTCATCGAGCTGCTGGGACTCATACAGTGTGACATCATTTCCTACAGAAACAGAGAAGGGACAAATGATGTTGCAAACATCGTCACAGTCTAAAACGAAGCTTGTGCTGCTGTAGTTCCAGCTCCTACCAGGTCAGACTCACCCTTTACCCCTCCTCCTTGACCTCTCTCTGACCTCGATATGGGTCAAATTTTAGTTGCAATTGGACTTTGAGAAACATTTTATGAATTTAAAAAGCTGTCAGAGTTTGAACGTACTGTTGAGTGGCAGATCATTCTGAGATGGGCTCCCCCAGTTCTTTCGGATCCACTCCCTGTATTCATCCACTTCCTGCGTTACTCGGATTATTCGACCAAGTATGCTGTGATGGGACACAGAGGGAGGTACATCAGTCATACCACTCTACACACGGCAGTCTAAACTAGCAATGACCCGATATTCTCAGTATGATTGAATGAAGCCAACCATGACAAAAACAACTTAAATACCCTCATCTTATGACTGACATTATAAACAACTGGGCCAAAATAAATGAAACAATAAACTGAGTGATGCTGTGATCGATCTACCACTGACCATCAAATCAGATGATTCTTTGATTAACTCCTTACCTCTCAGTCTCGTTATTGGGATAATACTTGGCGATGGGTGACACTGCATGACTGAGCACCACATAGGCGTAGTCAAATGCCTGCTTCACCTGCATGGCACCGTATGAACTCCGGCCAACGTCGTTGTCTGTTGGATACATGACAGACGGTCAATTTGCATAAAGATGAGAACCTGACAACACACGTACTGTCCCATATCCTTCAGTCTTTGTATTCACTGTTCCTACCTGGCTGCAACGGGTCTTCAATGTAGAGCATGGAGGGCCTGTATCCATCCATCATGTTCTTCTGAACCTCATCTTTGGCAACGTAGCAACCTCCATCTTTTATCCTGATACCCGTTTTCAGGTAGTTGAAGTGGCGACCGTAGAGCTCAAAGAATTCAATGAGGAGAACTCCGATGTTGATGTTGGGACTGCACACATCCTCCCTGTAGTGAAGCTGGAAAAACACACAGCGCGAGTTCATGTCAGAATTATTGCGAATGGTTAAGTGAGGGAATTCACTCAGTGAGATTAACGAGGCACTGCGGAGACTTTTACATGATATTCCAATGACGCCGACAGATTTCCAGTGTAGTGAGTCTCCAGGTAGTCATTTGAGTGGTCTCTTGGAAAACTGAGTGGGTGTTAAACTTGTGTTTTGATTATATTCATGAGTGTTGAAAATGGGTCTGAGAATTAAAACCGAATAAAATCCCAAAACTGAAAACGTTATTTAAAAACAATGCTGCATTGTTGGAAGAGTCGAATCACTGATGATACGAATCAGAACCCTCAGTCAACTGAGAGTCTTCAAGTCAAGCATTTTTTGTTGTTGTTTGTTTTCCTGTCATTGTGCATTAAAATAAAGGCATTAACAGATCGAAGCTTAAAAGAATGAACAGGAATAATACTTCAATGAGGAGCTATAAAATGAACTATAAATATATTTTTATATTAGCCAGTACACTTATTAAAAACATCTGTGCAAACAGTGCTGTCTCGAACTGTTTTTCATTCAGAATTATGGATATTTTATAATTCAGGTGTTCAGGAATCACTGTGGTTGCAAATACTTCAATTAAAAAAAAAAAGCAACTAAAAGGGGCAAACAATGAGATGATGAAAACATCAAGAGCTCTTGTTAATGACAAAGTGTTTCTGACCTGCAGGAAACTGACAGCCATGAGGAAAAGGCTGTAGGAGCCAATTCCACCAGTGAAAACCTCATTGAGGTCCCTCTGCAGGAGGAACTGCTTCAGCACCAGCACCAAGTAAGGCAGCACAGGGTATTTCTGCGGGACAACAGACAGACACAGTGACGACATAGCAAGGAACAGATTTTGATGCCTACAGCACCCTCCAGAGGAAAACAGGGATTTCAAGTCTAAAAAGTCACTGATTTTATAGTGGCTTATCATACTGCTCGCTAATCTATGTAATCTATGTTCTTGTTTATGGTGTTTGTTAGCAATGCCAGTTCAAGTAGGTTATGGAAATAACCACTCTTAATATGCAAAAGAACACATTAAATTGCCATCAAGCAATGCTTTTGAATCAAATGAATTCATATGATGTTAAATATTTGTTATAGAGAGCTGTTAAAAGCGTGGTACTAAGAAACCCTTACATTCTGAAATGTATTCTTAATATTCTTAATGCTGTAAGACAGGCACAATTTAGATTTCAATATTTCAGGCTTCTTTATAACCTTAGAGATGGGGGGAATCAGGCAAGCTGCAATAAGGCTCAAACAATGTGTACACTAAAAACAGCAACAACACTGGCTACAGGTGGTAATCATGAGGGTTATGTATTCCAAGGGCACATGAAAAACAGAGGAATACAGGCTGCAAGTTGTGTTACCTCTTTGAATTCCTTGATGAGCCGGGCAGCTTTAATACCACTCTTCATATTGAAGCTGATATCCACTTTGACCTCAGTGAAGGAGTCAGTCAGTTTGATGATGGGAACCTGGGAACACACATGGTACAGGTGTTGATATTGAACAGGGACAGTCAGACGGGAAACAATCAAACAATCAAACACTCGGCTCAAGTGCCTGCAGACACTACGCTGTAAGGCGCTTGTAAATAAACCTGCACCCATAATTGTACTTCAAGTCGACCCTAAGCCTGAAAACATAAACACACATGCAGTCATGCACAAACCCACATCTACCGCTCTAATCCTTAACTAAACTGCTTGAGCAAAGATTTCAATTGTTAATCTGCTCTTTAAAATGCCTCACTAAAGTGAAACTTAAAACACAAAGAAAAAGCTTTATTCAAATCCTTTAAGTCCGGAAAGAAAATAAATTTGAGGGGAAAGGAAAATCCAATCCATGCACGGTTTAAAAATAACACAAATCAAAGGTTGGGGGTGATTTAAAAAACATGACCAGGAAGACAAAGGAGATGTAAAGCAAAGAGCAAGTTCCAAGAACACTTCACTACCAGTGCTGTGTTTATGACACTGCTCAATATACACATTTAACCTTCATTTAGATGTAATCTACTCTTTGTTACCAGCTCAAAGTTACAGGGAAACACTTGAGGCGTGGCAAAGGACGGTGCACCTTTGGCCTTTCCCTCAGTATAAATGTCCTTACACACGCCTGAATAAAAGACATATGCAAACCAGTTCAGTCAGTGTTTTGGATCTGTTACAACAGCTCGTACCGCTGTGATTTACAGCTCATCAAACTGACTGACAGCTAACATCAAATACCTGCATATGAATGTCAACATCATACTGATGATTGTTGACTATTATTAATCATTATATTTGGCACAAGTGGGACAGTTTTACTGGTGCAACACTGACACACCAATATTTTACAACAAATGAAACCATAACCAGAGAAACACAACTTGCACAGTACACAACTCAGTACTGAGCAATGTAACACTGCTCGACTCAGTATGCTCTCTGTATACAGTGGCCTTCTCAAAATGTAATCAAATCCACCGTGTAGAAAAATGCTCTAAAACCAACAGAAATCTTGTTAAGCAACAAAATCCGCATGTCAGAGTGAGCGCAGTCTTACCGTGGCCTTGTCCAAAACTTTGATGGAGTTCTCATCTGCAACGTTCCTCTTCCGGAGAGCCTCTTCCAGAGTCCAGAGTGGGAGGGTCTCCCACTTCCCAAAAACAACCAGGTCAATGTCACTGGAGCAAAAGAGAGACATGACAGGTAAAACATCGGTCTGTTATGTAACACACAAGAGCAAATCATACAACAGCGCAGCTGCAGCACACGGTTTTCACGTTACAACAGCCATTTTAAAATATGCTCCACATGGTCGCTCACTGCAAACAGGTGGCTTTGCTTCCATCTTGTGGATGAGCACTGTGCAACTTCAGACAGAGCTTAAGGAAGTAAACCACTGTGTGTATGCGTGTGTGTGTGTGTGTGTGTGTGTGTGTGTGTGTGTGTGTGTGTACTACGTTAGTAGCGCCATGTGTTCACTTCACACAGAATGTTACACACAAGCACTCACTACAAACAAGACACACACAAACACAGGTTTACATGCACACAGCAGAAATGATCTGAACATTGTAACTTATATTCTCCCTTTTGTTTCCAGAATAGCAGAGGCACACAGAAACAGAAATGCACTCTCACACACACACACACACACACACACACACACACACACACACACACACACACACACACACACACCTCCCCCCACATGCATGCATCCTACAACAGCTCAATCCCATTAAAGTGCTCTGTATAGTGTCAAGAGTCCACTAATCCCACTGATTTGTCTGTGTGTCTGTGTGTTGAGGGAACAGGTATTAGTCGTGTGTTGTATTTATGTGTTTCTGTGTGTGTTTGGGGGGGTCTGTGTCACAGGGCTCTCTCTCAGAATAAAGTTTTAAAAAAGATCCTGGATCAGCAGCACTAAAAATGACTAAAGCACTTGATGAAGAAAAGCAATTAAAGATTCGCCGGCTAGACAGAAGTAGACTTTTGGTTGGGGGCCAGTTCGCTGTCACAGTTGGCCAAAAAAAAAAAGCAAGCATGTGTTTAAATCTCTAGGCTGGTTTAGGAAACCAAATGGCTCACCTTGTTGGCAGATAAAGACCAGTGCTGAAACTCCCAAACACTTGGACCTGGAGAGATGGGACATACAGAGTTTCACACATAGACATCTTTTGTTTTTTCTCTTTGAATTCAATAACACACATTAATTTACGTGCATCCTGCAGAACATTCTCAACATTTTTATCATTGTGTTTGACAGTTGCTTCTAACATTTTCTCCTCTACGTTCTGATCTTTCAGACAGACTTCACATGTGGACTGGGCTGAGGACAAATTGTATCACTAAGCAGATATCAGTGTAGTGCTCTTTGACTTTCCCATGCTAAGCTTCATTACTACAAAAACCTGTTCTCCAAGCTGCACAGATGTCATTACTCTAAAGCGTAGCTTAGTGCTGATTTAATGACAAGCCCAAACAACTGTACAGGTGTGGTCCAAGAGCTTCCTATAAGGGGTATACACACATTAGGAAAAAAAGTGTGCATAGTTTGAATAAAACCACTTAAATTGTATTTCAAGTGAGAGATTAAAAACCAGGGCGGCCTCAGTGAAACAAACAAATAACCTGTTTAACGTTGCATTGATATGGAAATTGGCTAATGTGCAAATCAAAGCTGGCAGAGATTACACAGCAAACAGTCCTTTCAGCCACTGATCTCTTAACCTGCACCTATTCAAGTGACTAAACATCCTCAACCTTCAGCACACAAACTGGTGTCTGAACAGAAATAGACTTAAGCCTTGAGCCTCCCATTATTCCCTTAAACCATCTCCCTACATCCCACATCAAGCAGTAGTATACTGTAAACTCTGCTTTACATCCCAGTCACATGTCCAGGGCTAAGCTGATTGCAGGGCCATGTTTGTGAACGAGTGTATAGTAAGTCCTCAACACTTCTGTGAAGTGTGAGGTAACAACAGGTAGTCACAAAGATGAGCTATGGCTTATGTCATCTTGGCACTCACAGATCAAACTTTTACTTGTCGGCCCACAAAGAGTTTCAGAAACGTCCCAAACTGAATGACAGTAGAGACACTCTCACGGACATTTTTGGTACAACTGACTAAGATAAGCTCCAATATATACCTGGCAACAAACTGTGGAAACTGAGTGTCGGGTGGACGTCTACGCATCTAAGATAATCAATTAAAGCCTCCCATTGAGTGGATGTCCAGGTTGCCCTTGCTCCCTCTGCAGTGGAAAAGGAATAAAACTGTGCAGGACTGGGTATTATGCTCCTTAATTTAGGAACTGCTAAGCTCTAAGCAGACACGCTTTGAAGCACACTGCTCTATCAGCAGGATCTAAGTCACTGTGTACAAGACTGCCTAAGGTGGCACTGATAACATAACCCAAATAGAGTATGGTGCAGCAGGGAAATGAAACAAGAGGATGCTTTATGAATGGCTGATAGCTATTAGCTGGCTCATATACAAACTGTGGTAACTGAGTGTTGTGAATTGCAGAGACCACTGTGTCCAAGGTAGCCTAGTCACAGTGCTCAATCAGTGCAGCAAATATTGTGTTTCTAACTATTTTCACTTTTCTACAAATCCATTTGGTTCTGCCACACTTAAATAATCTGTAGTGGTGCTAAGATTGCAGATTACAGTCAAGATTTTCTAGCAAACAGTTGGAGGCAATTCTCACCATGATTATCAGTGTCACACTGAAAAATCAGGTCTGTCACGCCGTACCAGCCGAACCAAACCACCAAAGAATAAATAAATTCCTAAATTAATTAATTTAAGTTAATATAGATAGATAGGTTGGGGATGATGTGTACCTCGGCACTGGGCCACAGGTCGTGGATGACTCCCTTGATTCTGTCCACCACCTCCAGCCTCATCTTCTCCTCCTCCGGTCGTGGGGAGATGTAATCATAGAAGTCATTGACCTCCTCGTGTAACCTGCAGAGCACACAGAACATAGTTTTGTAAGAGAGTGTGCAAACTGTGTTTTTTTTTTTTTTTTTTTTTTTGGTAAACCACTGAATTAAATATCAGACTATCATAATCTCCATTTGGATGATGAATAGTATGCAAATTTTAAGAGGTAAATAGCTTTACTCGAACCATGCTCAAATCCATGTTTTGCATATAGACAGAACCTGCACGGTGAAGGCACTTCTTACCCTCTCACAGGTTCATGGTGCTAAGAACAGACCATTGAACAAGTAAAACAGCACAGATTAGTGTAACTGTTAACAATCCTGAGACAGATAAATTAAGTAAATTAGTTTGAACTACTCTACTAGATTTAGCACTCTACTATTAGATTTAGCCACATCACATGACACATTAATTTTAGCCACAAGACAAGAGAAAAATGAACAGAACTGGGGGTGCTTTCATTCTCTTGATCTAATCTGTGCATTCCCTGCAAGCGAAGCAAAAAGATACAATTTGCATGCCAACAGTGCCTACGGTCACAGATACAGATATGTCAGACACTGGGACACAATGACAGGACATAGCTCACACCTCACAAGGGCACCATTCTCTCAAACTGTCCTCCTCAGCCCCCTGCATACCTCATGATCAAACACTGAAGTCCAATTAATTAAACATGTTTGGGGTGCAGAGGACAGAGATAAAGGCTTGTGACTGAAAAATGTGTGGTTCAAATCTCCAGACCTGTGGGAAACCCTATGCAGCAACAACTGAATATTAGCTGTAGTTCTGCCCTCTGCAGTGAGAGAGAGGCGTCACCAAGCCGGGGAGCTGAACACAACAAGTCCTGTGAGCAACATTTCAAGACTTTTTGTACAAGGCAGGCCCAAAGATATGAGTATGTCTGACAGCAGAGTGGGAAGCAGGGTGTGCAAATGAAGTTAACCTTCCTCTGGCAAACAGATGTCTCCTGGATCAGCTCTCCTGCAGAGGTACAGGTAGATTCATGCCGAGCAGTGAAATCAGTAGTTGGAATATTATTTGACTCACTTCTGTCCTCGTGGTATGAATTAATGAGTCCCCTACAAGGTGTCTGCCAGAGCACTTGGGCAATCACATTTCATATAGATCAACAAGAAAAAAAAGATTCCTCCACACTGACTCTTACCGATAGGGTTGGGGGTTAATAAAAAGGGTCATTTTTAGCCAAAAGATGGATGTTATGGCAGCAAGGGTTTTGTCTTATGGCAGCAACAGTGTTTTGATGCTACCCCACACCAACTACACCAACTATGTCTTTTTTGGTAAAACAGTTGAGCAAAAACAAAACAGGAAACCCGACTGTGTCCCAGCGTTATGTCAGGAAAAAAAAAGAAAAAGAAAACAACTTGCACTAAGGGCAGGCTGAGCAAGGGTACCGCATTTGTCCTTGGAACAAGTCACTCTGCCCACATACGCTGACCTTTTCGCTGACCAGTTTTGTCTATATACACATAGAAACAGGAACAAGTCTCTGTGGGCGGACAAATAAGAACACAAACATGTAGGCACACACAAGCATGTACACATGCATGTGTGCATAAACAGCCATATATTGAGGCCATAGGCCAGTAACAGGCACATTCCCCTTGGCAGACAATAGTGAAAGAGAAGAAAAGTGAGGTTTCTGCTCTTAAAAATTAAATAAGGCAACAAAGCACAGCCTACATATTCCAAAGAAGGTCGGGCGAGAAAAACACTAGCAGCGACAAACAGCGACTGACAGTTGTTTGGATTATGCCCCAAAGAGCACTGTGTGTGTGTCTACAGTCTGGGTTTAATATAACAAGGACTCTTAACCAGACAACAGTCAAAGTTGACTGGCTTTCACCTTTATTATTTCTTGTGTTTCAGACACTCAGCCTAGCATAAGCCCAGGATACAGATGCAGCACTGAAGGGTTACTGGTCTGCTAACCATGTAGGGAAAACGCTTGCAGAACAAAACTCTCTTCTCCCTTGCCAAATGCTATCATGGTGACCTTGAGGAAAAAAAACTAACTCCCCAGTTGCTGCAGCCGAATTGCTCAGTGGTCAACACTACAGTGAGGCTGTGATCAGACATACGGAGGCACTACCGAAGTGACTGCATACTGCCACACTGGAATATGAACAATAACTAGGGCAGGAGTCTGAAGGCTTATCAGACATCGAGACGCCATACAACAGCTTATACCTGGAAAAAAATCATCAAAGGTATCAGCCGTCTCAAGCAGGGCTGGAACTACTACTATTTCCATTATTAATTAACTGACCTATTATTTTCTTGACAAATACCAATCACAATTTCCTAAAGCCAAAGGTGATGCCTCCACATTGAGTCCAAAGCCCAAAATATTCTGTCTATTATTGCTTAAGTCAAAGAAAATGAACAGATGATGTTCTAATTATGCTTTAGTTTTGACACTTCCTACAGTAAAGTCAGCATGTTACAAGGTACACACTAAAATATGTTCTACCTGGCGTTTGCTTGCAAGTATGTGATTGGCCAATGCAGTCCACTGATAGATGACTTTACTATCAGGGATGTACAGAGCTAGTTTTTTTGGCCCGTTCAAAGTCCTTTAATATTGGTATCTGCAGACACAAAGTCCAATCCAATGCCTCTGTTTACACAAATGTTGACCAAATATGAATCTGACACATAAAACTGACGTGATGCCTTCTAAAGTCAGTACACCTCATTCTTCACAAGTTCTTATCTACATACTGAAGGTCCTGATTCAAACTATAAAATTCGTCAGCTTAAATTATTGATACAATATGAATGCAGGTTTAATTGGGAGAATGGGACTCCTGAAATTGACATGAGGAGATGTGCTCCAGAGAAAACGTCGCACTCTGTTGGAGTTGTTGGGACCACAGAAGCACTCAGTCCACTCAGGGTGGAAGTGTGGTGTTACGGAGTGATGCTTTTACCTCAGAGTACAAACAACAGCTTGCAGAGAGCCTACAACAGCTCTCTCAAAACAGCAAAGTTTTATTCTGGAATGCCATTGAGATACTCACAGAGTTAATGGTAATTAGTTACAGCTGATAGGACTCGCCTCCATTGACATTTGTCATTTCATCAGTGAAAGCGACACATTGCACGGAGAAGACTATTTTCTACACTGAACTTTGCTAATAAGAGAGGAAAGAGAACAGATTTGGTACCATGGGAGTTTAGCGAATCCATGCATTTTGCCAAACCAAGTGTCAGAGCTAAGTGACCAAATCATTTTTCATATTTACACACTCTAGCAGCACGCTGCAACACCAGCAGGGTGAGATGACAAAACATTCTGGAGTTCGGTAAAGAAAGGGTTGGATTTCAGTTTTGTTTTTAACTGACACTGATACATTAACAATATGTAAGGATCAGCCCTAACACCAATCCAATCAGCTCAGGACATACACAATTACAATACTGGCACAAAAGACAAGCAAGGACCAACTTTTTTCAGATGACCCTGATTTTTGGATGTGCCAAGACAGTGGTCTGATTGAAATGGATGAAGAGGCTGTGTGTTTTAAGGTCCCGTGTGTAGGATTTACCGGCATCGAGCGGAGTGGTTGCAAATTGCGACCAACCCAACACGCCTCCACTCACCCTCCCCTATGGTGACCACTAATAATGTGAAAAATGTCATCATGGTTTGTCCGTGTGGGCTCCTGTACACACATGGTGATGCGACATGGTGGTCATCCCTCTGTAGATAAAAAGGGATCATTCTAAGGTAGCTAAAACACAACGATTCTTATTTTCAGGTACTCATGTACTGATGAAAACATAATTGTTAATATTGTATTTAACTTCTGCCAATATATCGCCCTAATTCCTACACACAGAATGCGTTTAATGCAGTGTTATTGTTGGTCTGAATGCAGCCTAACTGGCTGCTTGTGAGTCTGAATGTACAGAATGCAAATGTAGGGCATTACTGAAAATGCAGATGAATGGAGGACTGAACGACTTAGAGTAGTATTCAGTGTGATCAGACAGTCATTACGTTCAGTTCATGACAACACGTTCCACATTGTCTAAGAACTGTGCTGTCTCCCCACAATTCCTTTTTTTTTCTTTTTACAAACACATCTGTCACACAGACACATCTGTTGACGGAAACTGAACTGGTGGTTTTATCTTGGGGAAATCTTGAGAGGGCTGACCACAAGTGAATTGAATGACATGATTTCATTTCATTGACAAGCCACAAGAAGCTGGGTGTTTATTTGCTACGGCCATGTCTGTGTTTGTTATGTCACAAAAAGCTTTGAGCAGTTAGCCCAACATTACATCGGACATTCACCTTGTTGATGAGGTGACCAAACCGTAACTGTAATGTCCCACAACTGCTGCCCTTCCTCCAACATGTCAACAGACAAGCACTCTAAATTTTAATGACTAATCTCTTTTCCCTGCGCACACTGCAGAGACTCCAACCTCCATCACAGAACGATTAGGTTTCATTTAAGGGTAAAAGAAACTCAGCAGCTACAGTCTGCCTTACAAATACAACTTAGGTTTTGATTTGATGGTTAAGAGAACACAGCTCTGTATCATTAAGACAGCCTGGCCCAAAGCCTAGCAACAATTTAAGTGACCTTAATGTGTTGTAATTGAACTGAAGGATTTTATCGGTTTGGGGCATGACTAATCCCACTTGGCTTCCAGAGTATCTTCAAAACTTCCATAGACCTCAAGCTGAAAAGAGGGCATTTATCACAAAGAAATATAATAATAACAAATAAAACAACATTTTTGGCAAAACTGACAATCTGAGATGTGAACATTTACTCTGCACAACATCCAAGCAATAGGTTTCATTTCACAGGCCACTGCTGCTCCCCTGTCATCACGTGATGAGAGCAAGCATACCAATCACATCTCATGCCCCTCCCTCTTAGATCAAGTTACATCTCAGTCCTACAACTGCACAGGGAGCACATGAACCATTAGCACTGCTTTTGGATAATCCCACTTACCTACATTTATAATAGTAATCATTATGTAATCTTGTGGAACAGGTTAGCAGAGAGCTGAGGTTCCTAGAGGAGAAAAAGGGGTTCAAACCTCCTTAACACTTCTTATTTTCCAAACATTTCCTTCTTGCATGATTATTGTAGTGTTGCTGAAATGTTGCCAGTCATGCTTACTGATGGCTGCTGTGATGTTACTGCTCTTACAGTTAAAGTTCATTTTAGAGATGAGTGCAATTTGCTTTGTATGTATGATTCAAATCTGAATGGCTGATAGCAGAGGTTTTGCAGCAGTCATACCTCCACCGGTCTAGGGCTTCAACAAATGACAATTTTCATAACTGGTAAAATTCTTTGATCTACAAAACATCAGTAAACAATGGTGATGTCATTGGTTTGTCTCCAAAAACAGATTTCTGCCTGAAAAATGATCTCAACAATTGATCGATTATCAGAATAGCTGGATATAAACTTTCTGTTGACTGACTATTAATTAATCAATCAATCGTCAATTCAACATCAATGGTGTGGGACCTGAGTTATAATTGAGAATAGCTGTCATAGCGCTTCCACCAGTGGTACGATCAGTGGTTATTTATTATCAGGCAGTGTTGTGCATTGAGCAATAGTGCAATTCACAAATCACTCTACAGTCACAGCTTCTTCGTTGTCTATTTCTCCTCTGGCATAACTGGCAGAAACTGAGCTTTGTTTCGGTTTCTTTCAGTCTTAAAATAAATCACGTCTTACCTTGGTGTACTCCTGATTCCAAAAGTTGGGACTCTATGTAAAACATAAAGGCTCAGCTGAGGATTCACCACTGTGTGAAACACATGACTGTATAAAGGATTACTACATGTGCTTGTGTACACTTCACCAAACTGTCCTTACACACAGTTCATTTGCAAATGACTGCACTCTATTTATGAGTTACACATCAGCTTAACCTTTTTGGAATGGGGGTTGTGCTAGATCAGATTATAGCACATAACCCAGGTTCATGTACTGGAATCAGGGCTTGGAGAGAAAAAGTGGGATCATCCCCACTGCTATTGCAATCCTTTTTTCCCCCAAGTCTCTGATGCATAGCATGTTTTTGTATTATGAAATATTGCTTCAGAATGAGTTACACAGAGGGACCCTGGACATCCCTACAAAGCCTTCCCATGAAGGCTTTGCAACACCTTGTCAAAAGCATAATTCGCCCTTTCTGCGACTGAAAGCAGGAGGCATGGGAAGGTAGGAGAAAGTGTGAGACCGCAAAGGTAAAAAGAGAGGAAAGAATGAGAGACTGCTGGGAGAACAGAGTGAAAAAGGAAAAAATAAAAAGGTAGAGGGCCAAACGCACGCATAAGGTGTAAGAGAAAAATGGAGAGAGAGAGAGAGAGGGAGAGAGAGGGGGGGGGGGAGATTGGGTGTGGTGCCGAAATGCCTTCATGTGAACAAGAGCCATCTGTTAAGTTGGGTAGGATGAAGGAAAAAGAGGTTATTGTCGCATCACACTGAGTATGACTTACTGACAGAGATTTTGGTATTATGGTAGCTTTAGAATTAAATACTTTAAACAAGCATGAAGACACATTCATGTGCCAAGAAAGACCTGACTGAAACACCAGGCCGCGGGTGGACACCCGTGTTCAATGCAATGACCAGCGTTGAGCGTTGTGCATTTGACCAGATTGGGCGTGATGAAACAATGCATTGTTGTGGCCATATTGTCCCATGAAAAGTCCCAACAGCATGACCCTATTCTTGCGTAGGCTTGAAATTTTGGGCCTTGACATACTTTGCAACAGAAGAGTGTCGTGTGTGTTATGTGACACTGCTCTTTCTAGGTTGCCGGGGTTGCCTGAAGCAGTCACATCACACACTGCTTTTCAAGATGAGGACAACCACAAACAGAGGTGGAGGTGTCAATGTCTCGCAGCTGGCGATTCATTAATGTTTCATCAATGAACTGATCCGGGTGCTAAGCGTTGGCCAGTGGGACAAAACGGCTCCAGTTACACAGAAGCCCAAACACTGTTGACTGCTAGTGACGGTCACGCTAGAGTGATGCAGCTGAGTTCTGTGGTCAAAACAGGAACAGCTGAGACTAAAAATATGGTATGTTAGTGCCAGAATAACCAGTTTAGTGGTCAGCAGACCATAAGGAGCATCAGAGAAGTTGTGAGTCATTCGACATATCAATACTTCTTTGTTGATCATCTAAGCTTTCTACAACTAACTGTGGAGCAACATCTAATGATCTGGTACCAGGGTAGGGAACAGAGCAGTCGCTTTTGATTCCAGCTGTGGGTTATTCTTTTGGAATACTTTGCAGCTCATCTTGCAACTTTCTACAAAGTTTGTATTGCTAAAGCTCTACTGCTGCCAATGGAGTAACTTGTGGCTTCACTAAGTACAGTTTCAAAGCAGCTTTCCCAACACCAGCGAAAGCAGTGAAGCGTGTTTGAGCCTTTAGTGTGACTGTGCTGTTCTGTCATTAGCATGTCAGAGCGAAGCTACGACTCAGCACAAACTGTCAGAGCCCTAAGGACATGGACCAGCCTTGATGTTTATGGGGTTTTTTTGTTTTGTTTGTGCATATCTTCAAAAATAAATATCAACACAAATGGGAAGAATAACCTGAAACAAATACATCACGCAAATTATTGCACTTCTTAGCATTCATTTTCCAATACATTTCAAATTGTTTTTGGGTGAATGTGGCATTTCTTTTCTTTTCTGGCAAGTTTATTCCCCTCTGCTGTGAGAGCACTTCAATCTGAAAGCTTAACAGTTTGGAACTAAAACAGTAACACAGAAAACAAGAGATTTTATGGCAACACTAACGCAGTATCACACAAAAATAAACCTATAGACACAGGGCACGGCTGAAGGAAACTGTCAAAGCGCCGTCATTCTGTACACGTGCTGAGAAGGTCACAGTCTGAACACACGCTCTGAAAAAAAGAATGCTGTGTGTCGCTTGCTGACTGCATCAGTCTGGACCATGGGAAGGGTTTCCATTGGACAGGAAGAGAAAAAAAAGAAAAACACATTCCTCACTACACATGGGAAGGCTGAGTTATGGAGAGCTGCCCACACGTGCTGTTTAGAGGGGGCCTGTTTCACCTACAGTCCAAACGACCAGCATGCAGGCTTCTCTCTCCACTGGCTTACATGCTTTGGCAGAGAGCCAGCCAGTGAACAGAGGAAGGGAGAGGAGAGCGTGACGTAGATGTCACAGTCAGTAGAGGCTGGATGAACCACAGTTCTAATAATGGAGCTCCAGTCACAGAGGTGCTATCTGTGTGCTAGTGCTGGGAGTCATAAATCTCCAAAAGACAGCGGCAATAAATGGCAATGAAACTATAATCCAGGGCTACTCATCAGTGAACGATTAACCACGCATTTCATTAGCCTGCAAGTGATGTTCTGCTTCACCACTCCAAACTAGCTGCCAACACCAGGCTCCACTACAATTAATCAAGTGCAGGCCGCTCTGTCATTACTTCCATTTTGGGCCATGGGAGCAAATTGCTTCACATGAATAAGACATTGAACACATGTGAGGATGTGACATTGAAATGAAGATGTTAGAGGAAAAGGGCAGAAGCTCAAGTCTTAGCATTCACAAGCAGGCTAGCAAAACTAGACACACACAACAACTACAGCGGAGGTGTCCTTGTGCACAACAGGAGCGCTGAAAAAAAACCTATGTGGATGCTCACAAATGGAAAAGTGGATTGTGCCTGGAGACAGATTTTGTGATGGAGGTTTATAAATCAAGAGCAAAACCTTCTGTGGGTAAATTAGCAACCAAACTTACAACTTTACTTCAGTAAAAAAGATACTGGTTGAAAGCTTCCAAAACACTGAACTTGAGCTGGCAATCTAGACTGACCAAATATGCAGGTGACTCAGCTGATAATACACACACACACACACACACACACACACACACATTTCAGTCTTTAACTCGGTTTAGGCTTCTTCTACATGGAAATGTCAGATCAACTGAGGTGTGAAAGAAGGAATACTGTTGTTTTCCACAAATACAGTTAACATGTCAATCACAGAGGGGTAATTTCGAATGCAACAGGCCAGTTATACAGAAAGACAACAGACCCATCTAGCAAATCCACCTATCCCTCTGAATTCATTCTCTCACAATGGCTCCCTCTGTTATAAAATGACTGGAACTTTGGAACATTGCATCTTGCCCACATAATAAAAACCCACAACACAACACCAAATCAGAATACAGTTCAGCAGGACAGAAATGGGCCACAGCTCTCCCAGGCTACAATGACTTCCTGTGTCCATATAAAGAATCTAAATAACTGTTGTACGCCACCAAAAAAATGAGGTGGAAACACTCCCGTAGAACTCCCAATCTGATTGGACAGACACTGAAGGGGCTCGGGTTTCTCTCTCAGAGGGTTGGCTTTGTTTTGTGGAAGTGAGGCCGTGTGGAGCATGTAAACACTGATCCTTTTCCATCATGAGGCGGGCTGCTTGGACCTTCTCCGTTCCAGAAAGACTGCAGGAGCGTAAAACACAAATAAGCACATGCCTCTGCCTCTCTCGCTGCATCACTCTAGCCAACCCCCCTGGCCAAATATGGTGCACAGATTGTCCCATGGAAAAATGCATCTGAACTTACTCACAACCCTCAGCCTTTTTGCTACTTGCACATTTCAAATGCAACCATGATTCTCAGGTTTACCTTTGCCCACTCCCCAAACCACTCAGCCTGACTGAATGGTCAAAGCTAATCATGCATAATAATCGTGCATGTGCATGTATGACACTAAAAATAGGGAAGCACAAGCCTAGGTGGCAGAAGAGGGTTCTGTCACAGCTTCGAAATCCAGTGCAAGAATCTCTTACAACACAGAGTAAAAGTATCATAAAATATACATACATGTTACAACACTGCACTGTTGCCTCAGTGTTTATCTCAGACCAGGGTTTTCCCTGCTTATCTTTGTATGATTGGCTGCGGCCTTTGTTGAAAGTTGCAACAAAAATACAAAGGCTTTTTTTTTTAATATATACGGTACAATTGCTGTGCCTTTTATCAGCTACTGCTTCGATGTACTAATACCAGGTGCATGCATGTTACGTACAGTGAGGAGGCTACATGAGGAATGACACATTCACAGTTTCTGCAAGATCATGACAAGCAAATTGTTTGTAATGAAAGCTAGGTTAGCTTACGTTACAGAAAGAAACAGTACTGGATATCAAAGCTCAGCAGCCTGATTTTTAAGCGTCTGTCATTGAGAGATTGTTTTAGAAAGCTTTAATTCAACTCAGTGAAGTTAGTCTTGAGTTGGGTATTCCACATATTTTGATTGCTAGTGTGCCATTTAACTGCAGTCTTCCCAATAACTTTCATTTCATGTGACCCAGTGACTCAAAGTCAACACCAAATTGTATTATTATAGCTGACAAATAGTGCTCACCTATTTTTAGTGGGGTTTAGTGCTTCTTCTGTTTTATTTCATTGTTTTTAAATATTTATCAAAATTCTGCATTTTTTCAATAGATTCCATGTCATGTGACCCACCTGTTGGTGTCTGTTCAGTGGTCACATTGGAAAGCTCTTTTGCTTCATCATTCTTGTCTTCACTCTTCCTATCAGGCTCTGTGCCATGTTGTCTTTTTCTGTCCCTCTTCTTTTCTGTCCTTCTTCTAAAAAGAATCCAGGAAAAACCCTGCAAACACTGAGGAACTGTAGCTCACCCAGTCACAGGACTGAAAGTATTAGTGGATGGTAAAAAGGTGTGTCTTTAAGCAAGAGTAAACCAGGCACAACAAGCATGCCATGGAGCCACTGAGGCAGCAAATTCTCCAAAACACTGATGCTCATGAACAACATTTCTCAATGCAACCACCCATGACAGTAAGGTAAATGACTGAGAGTAGCCTCCATTTGGCCAGTTGCAAACATCACGTGTGCTATTACCAGCTGTGGAGCAGGTTGTTCGTCACTCTTCTATACATCTCACATCCAGACTGCATCTCCCAAGCAACAAAACGTGTATTTTAAGTGCAGATGGATTAAACCATGGAATTAACATAACTTAACAATAGCCGCTTTTATATCCACATGCATACTGTCGGTCTATATACGTCCATTTCGAAATACATTTCCTGTAATGCCACAGAGCATGCTGGCATTGTGAATTAGAGAGTACTGTTAAACAGAGAGCCCTCAGTGGTGGTGAGTGTGATCAAGGCTCTGAGGTTCAAGTTATGGTATTAGCAGAGCTAATCACTAAAGAATGTCCTTCTGCAAACACACAGCTTCCATACAACTATAAATGAGGTTCAGCCAAAGACTGAGCTCCACACTCTGCTGTTCTGCCTGCCTACACATGCCTCACAGAAGTGGGTGGGAAAGGGGGGAAATCTCTGCACCTACAGGGTCTTTAAAACAGAGCCCCACCCACCAAAATATTTCTCCTAAGTTATATGTTAAAAAAAAGAAAAGAAAAGAAAAACATTGGTGATGAAGGATGTCCAATATAGTTATAGCACACTCACTGAAATTCAGTGGAAGTGTAGTTCATGAACTAAGAAGCGGAAACACATGAAGAATGAAGCAAAAGATCACCAAAGCTTGCATTAACTTCAAATATGCACTATGCCTTTCAACTGCTTTTACATTTAACCATCTCAGGTTTCTGAAGCGATATGTGTTGACATTATTCAGGGGTCAGGGCAAAGAAAAGAGTCAGCATTAAAGCTATACTTCACCCATCACCTTTTGAGTCACAAACACTCAGCCCCTGTGGGCTTTAAAGGGGGCTCCATATAGTTTGTAGTGTTGTCAGAGAACAGCAGCTGTTATAGACTTAAATTCATTCAATGACAATCTCTTCAATAATGGAACATTTTAACTGATTGAATAGTATCAAAATGTCTATAAAAACATGCAGCATGACTTACAATTTCTCTGACCATCTGTGTGCTCAATATGTTCCAAATAAAAACCATTTTAAATTATTTTTCAATATGAAAGCCATTGTAATGCAGTATTACCAACTGAATTCAGGCTGACCACTGCTGCTGTTCCTTGTGAAAGCACATGCCACGAGCATTTACTTTTACTACAAACCAGCTCATTAATGGTGACTAACTCAAAAGAATCAATTAGCTCGAAGAATCGCCCCACCCCATCATTAACACATGTGGGTTAGCCAACATGATTAAAGCTCTTAGCATGCTTGCTACAGAAAAACCATGCACAGTCTCCTCTGTAGCTATGTGTGCAACAATTACTGAGTACATAAGAGCACAAGCTGCACTCTTGTCTGTGTGGAAGATGCCATTGCTCTCCAAAACTGTATCTGGCACTGTGGACAAATCTACAGCAAATCACAGAAGAAGAAAGCAGGCTGACTGTACCTCTTTCATTGTTGCGTGTGTTGTTTACATTATCTTTAGAAATACACTGATGATGTGATTATTGATGTGTTTTGAAAGGGGGCAGAAACGGAAGTGACTGGGTCAAACAGGGAGTCCATGCACAGTCAGCCCGGCTGTAAACTACAAAGTTTCAAACTCTGAGAGGCATGCACAGGATCCAAGAGGCAATTATGACATCACACAGATTTATGGATGTTCCTGCACGTTTTGAGTAGCCCGGCATGACAAGCGTGCTGTGGGTTTAAGACTTGTTTGACAGCCTGCGATAGCCAACCTGGTTAAGACTCATTTGACAACCCCCAATACTCCAAGTTAGCCAACCTGGTTAAGACTGCTTTTCATTGCACTACACTGCTTCGCCTTCATGTCATGACTCTATCATGTCATTTGAGCTGAGAGTTTCCAATGCATAACTTCTTGTTTGTACATCATAAAAAAAAAGAAAAAGACACAGACTCTAGGTCACATGGAGTGTGAACATGCTGACTTTTGCTCACGACAGTGTACTGAAAAGCTGTTTGACAACTCTAGCAAACACATGAACTGTGATTTCTTCTGCAATACTGCTAGCCAAACATTTTGGGCTGCACAAGGCTGGAGGGAAGCCAATGATGTGGCACACATCTAGTAAAAGTGTCACTCTTGTTTGGGATGGCACCCTGTCCTCCCCAATACTCTCTTTATTCCCACCATTTCAGTATTTTATTGTTGACAGACATATATGCACCTCACCTTGCAGCAGTCGGCTACATAAGTGTACTGTATGCACGTCCTGGCCTGTCAGCCCTGCTTTCTGTTTCGACAGTAAGACCCAAATGCATTATCTCTTTAAGTGTGTTTGAATCTTTGCTCAAAAACAGCAGTATGAAAGACTAAATGGAGTGAAAAAGCACTCCAAAGTACATACAAAAGTGGTTGAGCAATTACTCCATGGTTTGACGCATAGTTTCTTAAAATCCACTGTCTTTCCTAAACACGTAAAAAATGTCACCCAACTTGCTTCAGGCAAAAACCTGTAGTGAGCTTTGAGCACCTGACAACTCTCTAACATCTATTTGATTAGAGTTAATGACCGTCTGTGCTCATTGGTGGTTACACTCACTTTCGTAAAACACGTTGGAGTTGTCCCACCGTAGATTCAGTGGGTGGTGATGAAAAGGTGGGTGGGGTGAGACTTGACAACCTCGGTCGCCTCCCTGTATGTCATCTCCGTGTGCATGTTTTTAAGGCGGTGAAATAACAGCTAATTTACTCCTACTTTACAGAAAGGAAACATCTAATCAACTTTAATCAATTTTCTTACCCTACTATTCCTTCTGAGTAGTTCCTGACTTTCCATGGCGTGCCGGTGTAACCGTCGTAGCCTCCCGTGTTGGGGCCGCTGCCGCTGTTCAAGAGGCTGGAATTGAATCCGAAAGTGCTAGCTTTGTTGTCTCTTTTCCTTTTGTTGGGGTGTCCGTCCGTCAGCCCCCTCCACAGCACAGCGACCCCGCTGCCCTGCTGCTGCCCCCCTCCGCCGACACCGCCCCTGCCAGCGGCTCGGTTATTGTGGTTGCTGTTCGTTTCCAGTGGTATAAAGTCCCGCTGTTCCGGTATTTCTCCGTTCCCCATTGAAGTCGACATCCCCTGAGTCCTACCTTCACCGCTGCCGGTGTTTGAGTCAGGTGCCCCGTTTCTGCTGGTGAGGACGGCTCCCGACACTCCGTTGACGGTCGCTTTCAGGCTCGACGTGCTCTGAGATCCAGTGGTGTAGCTGTTATTTACATGCAAATACCCGAGCCCTTGTGTCGTCTCCCAAATCTGCATCCACAGGTTGTTGGCGGGTCCACGTTGTTCTGGTTGAAACCAGGCGATTCTCGGATCCATCAAACGACACTGTAGGCAGACCGCCCCCCCACCCCACCACCGAGCAATACTCAGCTCGTGTGCAGCTAGCCAGGTCGCTAGCTAACGTTAGCTAGCCTGCTATAGCCTCGTTATAGCTGCCGCTAGCTGAGGTTCTCTGCTGCCCGTTACTTCTAGAATCAGGTAAAAACACGGTCCTTAGTAACGTTAGTGACGATACGCACAGTTGTCAACAAAAATCATCCACAGTAAATACGACAAGAGTGCGAGTCAAGTGCTAAAAACGGTAGCTCACGCCAAAGTTGAGGTTGGAGACTGGAGAAACGTGCATTTGCTGCTTATCGAAGTGCCTCTCTGACCCTTTCCTCCTGATCGTGGGTCTCTCAATGGCGGAGTGTACAGTGTTTTTGCGCATGCGCGCAGAGAGTGAAAAGGGGCGGAGACAGTTGTTACGCAACCAACAACTGTTTCTTGTTACATAACAATGTCTGATTTATTTTTCTCTCATCAAAGTGAAATGGACAAGGTGTTAAGAGTACAGCAGCGTAAACTCCATTTATTGTTTTGTCACGTGCACCTCTTAAAGCTACACAGCTGTTTGACTTAACTGCTAACCCAGGTTAAAGTTTAACATACCACTGAATTCAACACATTAATTCAACATAGGATATTACCCATCTTTCGATGTGAATATGAAACAAAACTCCCATAATGCAACTGTACAGCACAGATTAGACTAGTTAGTAGCAAAACGGTTGCAGGTGACAACAGGGAATAAGCATTTCTAATAGGGCTGCTTTTACAGATTAATCATCAATGAATCTGTCAACTATTTGGGGAGTATTCGATTAATCGGTTAAGCAACAAAATGTTGCAAAAGTTATTCCCCGACAATTGCCAGAAGTGAGATCTTTCAATTGCTTGTTCTGTCTAACCAACCACCTAAAACCTCACATTTAAGAAGCAGGAACCAGGAAGTTGAGCTTTTCTTTCTTGAAAAATGAGCAACAGCAATCTTAAGTTTTTATTGTTCTGTAAATCTGCTTCACTTACCGGGCTGTATCATGGGAATCAAACGTAGCCGCTGTTTTGCTGCTTATTGTGCACATTGTTTTATTATTAGATTTATTAGAATTTACTTACAAGGAATTCCTCCTATGTAGCAATAGCAATCTTAAACATTAATCGAAAATACTGCTCAGTCGCTGTCCTAGTTCAGCTACCTTTTCACTGACGAGGACACCGTGTGGTAAAATTCATGCACATAGTAGTCAAAAAACTTTCATACGATACAAAAGAAAACAAACACTAAAGAAAATGCTTTAGAAATCAGGATTTATTAAAAAAAAAAAAAAAGGCATTTACTCATAGCCTGATGACATATTCTCCCTCAAATTTATCTTTGAAATTGTCTTTTTTTACCTGATGATATGCAATTTTATTTATATTTCCCTGAAAAGCTGTGGGATCCCAGGGAACCTGTGTCTGACCCTTACATAAGAACCATCACACAGTTCATTTTGACATTTCTGTAAATGCCATTGGTGGGCGCTAGTCACAGGTCAATCTTTACCATTTACTGCATTAATGAAAGCAAATGCATTATCACTTACTCGAAGCATGATGAGCTGTGGATCAGGTGCAAAATGGGTAGCACCATCCTGGATTTACAGATTTCAAACCTGGACAACAGGATTGTTCAGGACACTGATTGATCATTTGGTGTTTGATGACACCCAATCTTGTTTCAATTTGGCCAATGACTTTACAATGTTACTGACAAGAGCGCTTCAGCACAAAGTTGGCTGCCGTAGTGACTTGTAGACAGAAAAGTTGACAAATCTACCACTACAAAAATTACTGCTGTATGCATGGCAGTGGTGCCTCGCAGTGTGCAATTAATGCTCAGAGATGGGACGTGGATGCAGCAGAGAGAGGCAGAGGTAGAGAATATGTGCGTATATCTGAAGGATAAAACCGAATAGTTATTAATGTTGTGACAACCTTGGCAGTGAGTGCATCAAATCCTTTCAGTTTAGCAAGCAACTGAAATAAAGTTAATTTTGTTTCTCTTTAGGTAAGTCTCAACAAAATTATGATTGTATCAAACAATATCCAGAACATAAAGTCTGCTTTTTTTGTGAAGTGGTGATGCTAGCCTGTACTTTCTAATAGCTCTGCTTCCTACTCCCAGCAGCAGATCTGTAAACATACATTTTAGGCCCACCGAAACATGAGCCAGAGTTAAGGGTGCACATGTGACCTCGTGTCAGCTCTCCACAACCATCTCTGACAACCATTTTGGGTTGAAAGACACATAACAACTGAGGGAGCAAAAATAAAAACCTCCCTTTACTTAAAGTGGCAGTAAGTAATAACTAATGTTAGATTTCACTCCGTCTTTCTTCCCACCAATAAACTCTCACATCACTAAGAAAAAATAGCAAATCAGTATTCAAAGAATGTTAACAATGAAACCAAGCAAAAACAAATAGATCACTACCAACATAATAAATACTTGATGGTTTCACAAGCACATTCTGTTTCATTCCATGCTCCTGTGAGCACGTCTGTCCAAACCATACTGGTTCAAGCGATCGCAATGTGCAGCACTTAAAGTCGTCATTTTTTCACCACCTTCTCCAGGTAACCAATGAATCTCCTCAGGTTGACTCTGATGTTGTCAAGCACACACAGTTGCTGAGGGCTGTACTTGCCTCGTCCTTCTTTACGAATCTAAGTTGAAAAAGACAAACTGTTATTAAAAATGTGACACATCAGAAAGAATGTCTGTCTTCTTTGGTTATTTCATAAAACAAGGGGTTCACACACTCAACTATTACTGTTTATTAAAGTCTCTGAAGTGAGGGCAAGTGATACCACTTAAAAGAGGGAGAAATACAACTGTTCAGTGGTGGGAGGGATGGGTCAATCATCCTGAACAATCAACGAGAACAGTGTTCAGTTAAAAGAAGTAAGTCTCTGGTACCTTGGCCTTAAAGACAGGTTGGAGTGCCTTCAGTGCAGGTAGCAGATGGATGTTTTTAGCAGCTGTCTCCGCCTCGTCTCCATCCGCGAAAACGTCAAACAGGGCGTCGAGGGCCTCTCCGTTTACAACCAGGTTGGAATCCTTTGTGGCAACTTGAAGTAAAGCGTTTCCAATCATCTGTGGGAGCGAGAGTTTCTCAGAGGAAGAACAAACAATCCAAGAGGAGAGAAGAGAGGAAAAACTCTACCTGAAGGATTTCAGCAGTGCCCTTCTCTTTGGCTAATGTGCTGCCAGTGATGCCCAGAATGGCGACGGCATTGACCCTCACGCTGACAACTTCACAGCGGGTGGCTGCTTCACTCAGGCTCATCAGCTGCTGGGGGGTCATACACTAACAAACACACAAAAAAAACGTGGTCAACAGTGTTCAGTGTGAACAGGCAGTGGACTTTAAGCTTGACAGAAATACAAAGTCTAGATTCTGTGTTGTCTCTGTAACTCTTCAACACAGTTTTCATGGGAATGGATTAAAGGGGCCCTCCTCTACTTTAACAGTTGTCTTGCTATGGGGAGCGCTCAGCCCGTAAAACAGTTGTATAATGTCTTCTGTGTCTCTGGAGGAGCTTTCTCCAGTCAAAAAAGACAGTTACCATGATGACGTCATCAGGGTTTAACCAAAATCCCTCATGACTAACTGGAGGTGTAGCATGTGGAAGGTGTGGACATGCACCTGGCAGAATAAGTCGAACTATGGGTGTTGCACACCGAGTTGCTGAGTAACCAATTAAAATTACCCAGTGATAAAAATGAGCAAAGGAAAGGCTGAAGCTATGGTATATTCCGCACCTGGGGGATATTTTTGGAGGCAATCATCTGTAAAAGAGACCGCATGGCGCTGATGACGGCCTCAAGGAACTCCTCATCTTTGGGTATCTCTGAAAACATTGGACAGTAAATTGTTCTTACTCAATAGACATCTTTGATATTTCAGCTCAATACTGCTGCAAGTGATCATTGCAGGAACACACATTCATTTGTCCACTATGAGTTAATTGTGGTTTTCATGAATACAAAATGTGAGCAATGGGCTGTATTGCAATATGACATAAATATTAGACCTGCTGCCCCAAAGACCAGCGTGGACAGGTGCTGTGCTGCTTCCTGCAGGGCTGCCACTCCTCCCAGAGACTCAGCGTCCATAGTGGAGAGGATGCTGTGGAGGCACGTCAGTGCCCGAGACTGCACCCGCTGCATCCTGAGGGGACAGAGGAAGAGCCTGTTTGTCCTCATGGAGCAGTGAGACTTTTCAAGACCAAAACATTGTGAAAGACCTCACCCCCAAAAATTACTTGGGTATCTGACATAGATACCTTGAACAAACTTTGATGGGACAGTTAAGTTAAAGAATGGATGAGAAGTAAGAGGATTACTTTTTTATCAGGCTTCTCCAGGAGGGATTCTGGTGGCACACGTCCATGGCTTCTTGTCTGGGGAACTCCGTCTTTTTGAGGACCTTGAATCAAGAGAAAAAGAAGATATCTTCCTATGGCTGCACGAGTGCATATATGTGAAAGTGAGAGCTCTATTGCAAAATACTGCACAGATAAGTAATTTAATGCATTCTGCTTTGGGTAGAAGACGGTTGGGGTTCACCACAGAATCAGAACCATATTCTAGGTTTGTAATTACAGCAAATTATACTGAAATGACAGTTGAGCTCCATTTAGGTTCAGGTTACTGTATTTGTAGCTGTACGTAGATTTGGTTTGGTTTGCGGCATCCATCATAACACACATTTTACATTCACATGCTTGTCTAAATGTTCTGACACTGTGAGGGATTCCTCTTTTCTTATCGCCACTGTCTGATGCCAGTGTGAGGTGTTCGGTGGGTCGGTCGGGTATTTGCCTTTTCAGGGATGCTGTGGCTGATTAAGGCCCCGTGAACCTCCGCTGACAAACACAGTGGAGACATAAGATTGGACAGCCCATCACAAAGGCCATCCGGACCCATGTCGCTTTCATCACTGCTCGACTCCTCCTCCCACTCGTCGTCAGAAGGGTCTTAACAGACACACATACGTAGAATCGATCAACCCATGCACAACGAGAGGCATTTCTAGGCACGTCGGTGAACTCATTTCATGCATTTCTTGTCATAATAGCCTTTCCAATACGCAAACACATACTGGGTGGCGGTGTCACAGGAAATAATGATGATGCAAAGAGCCTGGGGTCAGCACTGCTGTCCATGCCCACAACACTCACCATCAGAGCAGCACATGTTGACGATGATCTCTAAGGACGTTTGCTGGGCTGTCAGCAAGGCCGCTGCCTCCCTCAGCTCCTCTTTGCCCCCCTGGACAAAAACAAGCAGCCATGTGAGTCAACATCCGACCAAAACGATGACTGTTAGCACTGTTATCACCCAGTCTGATTTCAGCTGCCCGCCACAGAGAGCAGATTCATTTCTACAACTGTACTCCAACATGACCAGTTGCACTTTTTGAACTGTGATACCTGCTTAAAGGGGGTCACCATTGAAGGCAGACTGAGGTGTAAATAGATCCAGTAACAGTTTAATACACATACACCTTATGGAGAACAAGAGCCATTTATTGACATTAAACACTGGAGCATGAATAGAAGTTACATTTCTGTTTGCCTTTTAGGCTTTGTAAAGTTAATTTGCCTCAACCAGCAGATGGAAACACACCAAATTCTCTTTCTGTTTGGCGCAACATTTCATTAGAGTATTACTAGAAGCTAAATGCCTCGAGAGAAACAGTTGGTGGAGCTAATTCTCCACTCAGGTGCCACTAAACACAGAAGAAGAAGGGGCCGTAATGAGATGACGTCAGTAAAAGAGCTCCAGTCAAACAGCAAACGCTGGAAAACAACAAGGAAATAATGATGGAAATATAACTTATCTGTAATTTTCATTCAGCTGTTCTTTATGCAGGTGAATGGGAAGCATTCTAACCATTATGCAAAATGGTCACAGTCAGCTGAAATAATGGCAATCAGATGATTATGTAATAATTGCGTCAGACCTAGGGTTTAAGTAGAGCTTATCTATTCGAACTACAGATAACAAATGTCTAGCAGTGTTGTGGCAGAGAAAGGCTTTTCATAGCTGCATATTTACACTGTTGAAGTAGAGAAAACAAGGCTTGGATTGAGATAACCCCATTGCGTAACCCACAACATTGCAGGGTGTTTTGGAACGTCACCCAAAATCTTGGCGCTCTGGCTGTGACTGAGATGAGAGGGACAGCTCCGTCTCGCCGAGGTCACGTCTGGGGACTGTCAGAGGGATGGTGGAAGGCAGAAGCTGGTCCCCAGTTGAACCTCGCGGAGTGTCCCTATTCCGCTCCCCCTAACCCGACAGTTTGTCTGCTCTGTCAGTCTGGCTCGCACTCCAGGGTGACTCATGCGCCATCTTTTCACCTGGCATTAATGTGCCTCCAAAATACAAAACTGGATCACTTTGTCGCCGTAAACACAGGCTGCCATACCTACCGTCCTATAATTTACAGCATTTCATTGTCATTTTTATCTCCAAGGAGCCCTGGCTAATTAGTTTTGTTAATGAATTCATTTACCACAGCTTAGATAGTTGTTATATGTTGACTGGGGACAATACATGACATTTGTTATCTTTCATAAAACCTGAAATGAGCTAATCAAATAAATGTTTAGTTTAGTTTCCATTGTTGCATAGGTTTCAATCTAAAACTGACACATTTCTCTGAAAACGTATGCTGGAAAGTCTATATCTTTACGTCCATATCTGGACAAACTATCCAACAGAGACACTGTTTCTAAAAGCCCTAAAACATCTCTTTGGCATTACTGTACTGTTTGTTATTCATCAGCAGGCACAGATCACAGATCCTGATATATCTGCAATAAATTTATAAGAGGCCACATATCAACCCAGTCAAATCGTCAGTCTCTGTAGGGGACAGCCATAATCTCCGTGATGAGTGCATTTTACTGTTCAAAGGTCAGACAAGCTCACAACCTGCTGTATGCACAGAGAGAAACACCACTTACAGGCAAGAGGTCAGAAAAGTCGCCATCAGCCCTCGCAGCTTTTCCATTCCTCTTGTGTTTAGGTGCTTCCTCCTCCTCCTCGTCCATCTCCTCCACAGCGAGCTCTCCCACAGCCTGCTCCTCTCTTTCTGCGGCTGGTGTATTTCTGTGACGAACCTCTTCCGCTCGTCTCAGTTCAGGTATCAGTGCACCCGCGTCCAGATGCAGGCACTGAGACAAGGTGGCCACCACAGCGTTGAGGGTCTGGGCCTGACTGGCAGCAGGTAAACTTCCCTTCATGTTCCATAGTGTCCCTGAGTGACACACCTGGCACAGTTAGAGCTCAGGGAGGGATATTAAAAACACTGTATTTACCAACTGCAGTGTTTGCTCCTTAAACCTAGAACAACTTCTGTCCACAAATGACTTTTTTCAATGGGACTTTTCTTCTTGTGTAACAGTAGTTACAGTTTTCAACAAGTTATTTAAAAAGAAGTGACAAATTGTACCTGCAGCCAACGTCCTGAGGAGAGTGTGTGCCATGCCTGGCTGAGATGACAGCAGCACATTCTCCAGGACTCGGAGCACAGCAGTGTTCACGCTGCACAGCAGCTCTGGGTTATCCTCAGTCACAGTGTGCAAACAGTGGGCTGGGCAGACACAGAGAGGAGAGGCTTCAAAACCGCTTTCTCCAGCATGAGAAGCCAAATGAGTGAGACAGGATTGACTAGGGCCTTTATTAGTCACAACGATACAAAGATTTCTCAAAGGCCTGTCTGGAATTAAAGTACAGTAACAGCCATTAGAGGACATTTGTAAAGTCAATGAGCAGCTCACACGTCACAAGTCATTTCTGTGATCCGCCTCATACGTTACAGAGCTGGGAGTGTCAGCTCTATTTATACAATGTCATCACACCAGAAAGATTTGCCACAGCACACCAAATAGCTATGAATATCAAACAATAATATGGTATTCAACATGTGGCCATAAGTTATGCTGCCTTTATTTTTTTTGGTCATCCTGTTAAATATAAATTCACCTCATGTCTAGGTAAGCCTGTAGTTATTATGGGCTGGACGTGGTCTTAAAGGAATGGTTGACATTTTGGTTAACAAACTTAAAATACAATCCTGATTCCATTAGAGTGTCTGTTCTTCAGCAGCCTTTAGAAAACAATGATAACAATCAATTAACAGCACATTCACTCCACCTACCAGCAGATATGGCCAGCTCCACGTTCTGTGGGTGTCTCTCCAGACACTGGGTGACCATATCCAGAAGACCCACTTTGTTGAACAGAGACAGCGCCTGGCTGCTGCTCTCACTGGAAGCACAACACAATCCAAGAGACAGATGAAAGACGAGCAACAAATGCACACTGAAAGACGTCATGCACCATCTTTGTGTGAATGATTCTGGATAACAGCAGTGTCAAGAACCGGGCTTGGGACCATAAGATGAACCAGCAGTGCAATTTCCTGGACTGGCTAACAAAATTTAAGTGTGGTGAAATCCATCATGACAGCTTATCTTCACCAAGGCCATTAACACCTACTAGCTACTAACTGGTGAATCAGGGCAGCTCCCAGAGAGAAAGTGCATGTAGCTATGGAATGAGTCGCAGAGCGTCAGTGTAAACAGCATGCTCGCTCAGTGAGAACATCCCTTGATAAAGGTTAAGAACACACTGCTGCCAGCCAGCTTGCACAAACTCTGAGCTTACCATAGATTCCACAGTAGGTTCACAGCCTCATTGGCTACATCTTCCGCTGCATTCTTCTGGCCTTTCACCGGCTCTGTAGTGCTCTCAAAACCAGCACAGCACTGAAGAGACAACAGAACCACAGGTGAGACAGGTATGAACTTTGCCACCGTGTGTCTAAAATATATTTATATCTATCCATCTGCTCAGTCAGATACTGTTCCAAGGCTTTCAAGGTTCAAGACACCTAATGACCTCAGCCACTGGTCAACAGTGAGCTTGAATTGATGGCAGAAGTCAGTTTGCTGGAGTGTGGGTGCAGAGATTTTCACAAATCGTGAATATCTCTGCTGCGGAATGAAACCCAACTGCTGAGGAGATCATGGCCGGCTGTAATAGCTGCTGATGAGGAGGAACTGAAGTGATGGGGTGAGCTAAAAGCAGCGGCGGAGTCTCACCTCTCTAAGCAGTGCTGTCAGAGGAGTCATGACGTCGTGCTTCACCATGTCCTCGCACACCTCCTGACCTCCACATGCACTCAGATTCCTGTCGGGCAGAGACAGTCCCAGACACACACTCATCATTCGGTTGGAGGAGAATCGCTGTCAGAGATGCTGTTTGTGTCTGTGAGTGTGTGCTCGTGTGAGTGTGCATGAGAGACAGAGCCTGGAGGTGTCCTGGCAGCCACTGTCTTATTTTGATATCCAGTACATGGAGGCCGGTTTAAGGGCTACTGGAGGACAGTAGTCAGGACAGGGGTGAAGGTCGTACCCTGATGCAAAAGCAAGTGTTGACTGTGAAGAGCGTGATGGTGATGACGATGATTAGTGCTGTTGTGTTGTGACTGTTGTCAAATGTTTGTTGTTATTTTGGGGGGAGTCTGGGGATGGTTAAAACAAACGTAGCATGAGAATGTGATCAGATTCTCACTGAAATACACGTAGACAGAGTCAAACGCATAACTGTCCACATTATGTCACGAGACGGTTATAACACAAACCATCAAATGGCAAAAACCACAGAGCACCTTCTTACAGCCTGAACTTTTATTGTAGCATGGCGCCCCCTGTGGAAGTAACATGGCAAATACTTCTGTACATGGAGCTTGATTGGGGGACGAAAAACAGAAAAATCCCACATGGAAAAAGCACAGTTGAGTGAAAAATCGTGCTTTGTATCTTATCTGAATCAAAGGTTACTTTAATGATTATTTTTTGTACTATTATTTACTATTATTTTTACTGGTCTTTTATTTTGAAAGTTTACTTACACTTTATTTTGCTGCTAAAGGGCATTTCTGTTTCCATGTTTATTTTCTCTTGAGGTTTGTGGTTGTATGTTAATGAGCACACACCTTGTACAACAAGTCAATGACAAATAACGTCTGAGACTCAAACACTGGCATCACTGGATCCAAACAGAAAAAAACTACAGTGCTTTCAAGCTGTCTGAATATTAAATCAAAGTTTGGCCTGAATGATCGTTGTACAGTTTGTATGAACCCTAAAAGGCTGACGTTTAGACATGTTTATATATATATATATATATATATAATGTTATCCTGATTCTAAAAATCTTAATACAGTTTATTTTATCAAAAACTATTAATGTCTAACCTGCCACCCTACCTGCTGCAGTTTGATCACCAACTGACAGATATTCAAAGCCAAACCAGATGCTTTCACTCCACTGAAAAAGGTGAAGCAGGTTTTCTGCAGTTACTGGATGCTGAAATACCTTTTCCCCCAGCAGACTCAGTTAAATGTCATATCTGTCGTGTGTGTTCTTTGAGTCCCATGCGGGATCTGTATGTATTTACCCAAAAATGTGTTGCGGGCAGGGGGACCCATATGGCAAAAGCATCTCAGGGTACCAGACCTGGCTCTGTAGGCTCAGTGCACATCACACCAATGCACCAGACTTACTCACCTGAGCGCCCCAGCAGCAGTCTCCCTGACAGCCAGGCTGCAGTCCAGCAGCATGGGCCCCAGGCGCCTCACAGCATCCCTCTGGATGAAGCCTGGGATGGTCTGACTCTGCTGCACCACCCGAGAAATGCTGGCACATGCAAACTCTCGCATATCTGGATTGGGACTCTGCAACTATGGAAATATATAGAAAACATGACACTGACTGAATAAACTGACCAGTTTCAGACTTCCTGTAAAGGACTCATGACACAGACGCTGGCCCAGACTGCACTTCAGTGGCTCAAGTAATAAGAGAATAGAAAATGTGGCATTATATGAGCAGACACAAGCTCATTTAGACTGAAAGACTCTTCACAACAAAAGCCTAAATAAAAGCCTCAAGAGCTAAATCACACACTCAAGTGAATCCTGCTTACTAACGACAGATCAGCTTAGTTACACAATGAAGGAAAACAGACTCCCTATTGAATCCTTCACCGCAGCGTCCATCCACTCTGCAATACTGGGACAAGTCAGCAACAGCTCAAAGCATTGCTCTATGGGGAGAAAACAAGTTCAGACTTCGTTCCTACTTTCTCCAACAACTCCGCAGCTGGACAAGTGTCACCACCGTCGTCCTCTTCCTGAGCGTCCGCCTCCTTCACCGCGTTCACCGGCAGTCCGACAGCGTTGAACTGCGGCCGCTTGAATTTAGTGGTTTTACTTTTACCCATTTCACTCCCTGCTGAAGCGCCAGCTGCGCATTTAACGTGGTTTTTCTCTTCAACACACCGAACCTCAAACACGTACTCCGGCTGTAGCCTGGTTGGAGGCCATGTGGAAGATTGGTCCCTGCCGTAAAGTGGTCGTTGCTAACAGAAAGCAGAGCAGCTGTCGCAAAACAGCGACGAACGCAACAAAAGACGGCACACGTAAGATTTCAGTAGTTTGTAGCAAGCATCGAATAAACCTCAGGAAAATACTTCACATGTTGTCAGACAGAAACAAAA
Organism: Chaetodon auriga; assembly: GCF_051107435.1. NCBI lineage: Eukaryota > Metazoa > Chordata > Actinopteri > Chaetodontiformes > Chaetodontidae > Chaetodon > Chaetodon auriga. The sequence continues at coordinate 9,620,767 of NC_135074.1, read as the reverse complement.
AGGTGACACATTTTCACCTCTAAGTATTTATTAGGTAAAGAACTTTAAAAATAGAAACATTTTGATAAAATACATGCAATAGAAACAGAAATAAACACATCTGAGCTCACACTGAATGAGTAAAATATATCAGACTATGTGAGAAGATCCGCAGCTTCAATGGTGACATCAGCACAGCAACACTATTAAAAGGCCCAATCAGTTCATTTCTTCTGTCTTCCAAACGCATTCCCATCACGGTGATCTGTCTCAGTGTCGTCGCCCTTGGTGTTGTTCAGGCCATCCAAAGACCTGGAGACACCGATTGATCAGCGGCCATCAACAAACAACAGGTATATTGTCTGACCATCCCACAGAAGCTTGTGGTTACTGGATGTTCGGTCGTGGCTTCAGAATAAGTTTCCCCGTCTGTAAAAAGACGGAAGTAAGGTAAGTGTTCAGAGTTTTACAGAAGTAGACCACAGAGCCACAACATCAAGGAGCTTTGTAAACTCACATCATCACAGGACATGTTGTATTCTGCTAAAACTGTCCGACAGCGGGCAGCAATACTGAAGGAGCAAAGGTCAAAGATGTAAACCAGTGAGCCAAAATACTAGAACAGAAATGAATCAATCATAAAAGTGCAATGACACAAACATTTCCTGCCTGCTCTACACCAGGGGGTCTCAAACTTATCACTCAAAGTACCTCATCAGATTTGATTAAAGGTCAGAACGATTGTCAATAACAAAATGATATTCGATCAATTAATGAGAATCACATCTCTTGTGACCGGGCCAGCACAAAACCAAGGCAGACAATGTCAACAATAGGGAAATCAGCCACATTAATACTGTGTGTGTGTGTGTGTGTGTGTGTACATATACATATATATATACACACACACACACACACATATATACGTATATATACGTGTGTGTATATGTATATATATATATATACGTATATATGTGTGTGTGTGTATACATATATATACATATATACACACGTATATACGTGTGTGTGTGTATATGTATATGTATATATATATATATATATGCCTGATTAGCCTACTATTTCAAATTTTCACTTTCTTAAAAATTAAGTTATTTTTATGAGCCTATATGAGTGTGACCAGAATCCATAATTATAACACAATATTTACCTGAAAAATGCTCTCAGACCTCCACCAAAGAAGAAATCAGTCATCACTCATTAATCACTAATATTCTGCGGGCTTGATGGGAAAATCTGACAAGCCGGATGATTATATGAAATTTCCACGATATGAGCTGGACCAGAGTGACTTCCAGATCCAGAGTCCAGTTACGGACCGAGTCCAGACTTTGAGAAGCCCTGCTCTACACTTTCCATTTACGGCTGAGACTGGATGTGTGATGTCAGTGCAGATGTTTGAAGTCTGACAAAGCATGCTGATGTGCGGCTTCATATTAACTGCAACAGACAAAGGATACATAGAGGGAGCCACAACTCGTTTGTGTATCCCAGCAAAGAAGAGAGCTATAAGAGTGATACAGCTGATGGTGAAGAAGGGATGATTCCACAGTGATGAAAAGAAAGAGACCTGAAAAACAAGAGGAACAAACAACACAAATCATTCCGTCAATAACAAAACTTCCACTTTTACCGTTTATACTAATGGTGAGCTATGGAGATCAAAGTTAAATGTAGCACAACATTTTTAAACATTCATTGGGTCCCACATGAGATGCGGTTATCCATCTGTAGCTAATCAATCTGGTACAGTTAAAACAAAACAAATGAAGAGAGAGTTTTTTTCCACATTGCTCAGTTTGCTCATCATCTACTGGACCCCAGAGATCTGGCTTGTCTAATGCTTCCTAAAACCACCTCTGAGACAGGAAAAGGCATCACTAAAGTCATGGCTCAGGGGAGAAATGCACTGAGCTCATTTTCAATGACGAGCAGCGAATCTGTTGCAAGGAGCATGATGGGGTGGCTATCAGGAAGAGAAGGGAAGGCAGTGTGGAGGGCAAAGCTCAAATAACGTGTAGAAAAAACTGCTCTAGGAAAAGCTCGGCACCGTCACCAATCACATCTAATTAATAATAATTACTACTAAATATTGATTTGAATGTTAACTGTTAAAAAATAACATAGAAAACACACATTCGACATAAAATCAGCAACATCAACATTAACAAGGGAGGTGAGTGTAAAACTGTTTTTAGACTGACATCATGAATCATCTGCTCAACGTTGGGGTGGATGGTGGTTCTACGCCCCTTTTGGTGTGCTTCTGCCGTTGGGGATACATACGGTGTGTCTGCCATGTTAATGATCCCAGAGGTGTTTGGTATGTGCTAGCAAAGTTTAAAGACAACCACTCCACATCAGCCCATCAGCATTAGATCATATCAATTTCGATATGGCAGTGCAAGAACAGCTCCCCTTGAGACGTACTGATTCCTTCATGAGACACAATATCTCAGTTTTATCAATTATCTTAAGCCTGAATAGGCACATTTTCTAATTCACATACTTAAGCCCTTATACTCAAATTGTAATGTTTCATATAAAAATGTATTAGCTCATAGAGTCTGTGTCAACAGACAAGCAAAAAACAAAATTCATGATATAATATTAAGAGCACGATGTGTACTCTGTTTGTTATGAAATTTCCCTTCAAGCCACACATGACACGACTACACGTTTGTTCACTAATACATACCTTCTGTGTATCGGGGTCTATTAACCAGTTCCAAGCCCCAGTAGCCGTACAAACAGACACCACAATAAGAATCACTGAAACAAGAGAGGAGAATGAGACCCAGTGCAATATGAAGCAACACACTGTAAGTCTTTTGCTCAATATCAGTGATGATTTCAAGTCTTCAAGCTGGGACTATGTCTGCACCAAATGCTGCATTCACTGTACTCTCTGAGCAGCAGCTTCTTGTGATCCCTTTGGTTGTTTGTCATCATACATTGTGTGGAAGTCAATGAACGGAAATATATAGGCTTTGCCAAAAGACAGATTTAGGAAAACAAACGTCCCATCTGAGCCCCTCCACCTTCTGTGCTAAGGTTTTCACAGCCACCATTAACAGGTACTTACTTCTCCACCTGCCTGTTGCAGGCTGCAAACAGGAGACATACTCTGTCAATCTTCTCTCAAAAGCCTTCAGGTCTGGAACAAAAACGGACACAACAAAACAGACTGTGTTTGGACCTATAGGGATAACATGTCTCTATATCAATTCAGTCAAATACTCTCTGCCCTTCACAGTTTGTCATGTGATTTATATCGAATCTTATCACAACTCATGTCAACCTCAGCTCTGAAGCTGCTTGTTTCGTTTAGTATCTAAGTGGTTACTGCAAGTGCGTTAACTGAAGCATAACGTGACTGAATGCGGCGTTTAATGTCCAAACTTGTAATTGTTTCACTTAGAGGTCAGTTATATTATGTCGCATAACTGTACGAACGTGTGAACGACTGAAAGTCTTCTGGCAGTTAAGCTAGCAAAAATGCTAAGTATCGGCAGTACACAAGCCAGCTAACTAAACGTTGTACCCAACTCTGTGGATGCATTTAAGATGTTTGTTTTGGATTCATTTAGTGATTATAGTTATGTGGCTTAAACAAACAAACGGCTATGTCAAAACGCGGTCATTTAAAACGCTTTCAGTGTCCGTTACCTTCGGCCTGTTCCAGGGAGTTCATGTCTGCTAGTCCAGCAGCCTGTCGCTGCCTGTGCCGCTGCTTCCGCTTAGCTGAAGGACAGGGTGTATACACCAATCAACATTGGCTGTGTGTTCACCACTAATATGATTGGGTGTAAACCAAATAATGGGTGGTACAAAGACACGAAACCCTGCCTCATGGCGCCTCATTCAATAAGGGGCCCAGAACTCAAGATGGCGCTGTTTTTTTTTTTTTAACAGTCATTCAAGAGACATCCAATTGAGAAGAAATAAGTTACTAATTAGATAATAGTTCTTACACAATAAAAATGCAGGTACAATTACAAGTATGTTTATTAATTAATGCAGTTTTAAATGCACTTTGTACTGACTGTGATAATTCACTTTGTCACACAATTGGCTGCATTATTGATGTGAACATTTTAATTCAGTAAAACAGTCTGAATTTCAGAAAAGTCTAAACTCTACAGCTTTCCACTTATCTACGGACTTAAAACATGACACATATTGTTGAGACACACTTGTTTACCTGATTTAAATGTATGCAATTACTTCACAACTCTGAACCTGTAAACATGGCAATGAATGAAATAGCCTAATACATTTTCAGTAGTGTTTATATTTACTTCATACAGTCGTAAGCATCATTAACACTGTTCAAAAAAATCCCCAGCTCTGTCAATTTTTGTGAAAAGTGACTCTTAAATAAGTTGTTCTCCCTGGTCAGACACTAAATCACCACAGGTTGTAACATAATTCCAAGTCAGTGTCAAAAATAAATCTGTGTAAGATGTCAGAGTGTCTGCCCTGTTTTTTTGCTTACAAGCCTCACTTTGTTCTGCATCTTCAGACTGAACTTTTCCCTCAGAATTTGCTCGATCTCATCATCTGTTATATCCCTCATGTCGAAGACATCAACACCTTCCTCAGGTTTGTAGGTCACCTCACTATATGTCCAACCAATCAGGGCTCTGAATCCTGTTGGTATTTGCAAAGAGCAGACGGACTTATTAATATATGGTGAATTTGGATCTGTTTGAAGTGTGTGGTTTATCTCGAAGAAATGATGGGCCTCACGTGGCTCCAAGGTGAAGCAGTAGATCTGCTTTGTCTCCTTCCTGTTCACCAGGCTTGATTTGGCAAAGTCTGGATTCAGAACCTCTGGCTTTCTGCCCGTCTTCTCCAGCACCCACATGTCCCCCTTGTCTATGAGACGAAAGACGCCCGCTGCCTGAGGTTGGTCCTTTGCAGAGATGAGCTCCAGCGGTTCCCACACTTGGGAAGACACCCCAAAGCTTACGTCTGCTATGTACGCCTTTCCATCAATGATGACCTTGTTGATGAGATGAGTTTCAGCTGGGCGAAAATCATTGAGGATACTGTTAAAAACTCTGGAGCCTAAGGTCGTTGTGTCGTAGCCCATTTCTCGCAGCACCCAGCCAAACAGGAAGTTGTTCTCAAGGCACCAACCGCCACGACCGCTCCTCACTATCTTATTAAAAATGACCTCAAGGTCCATGAAGATCTTCTCACCACAGTGAATGCTGAGGTTTTCAAATGGGATTGACATGACGTGCTGTTTGTGGATCAACTTCAGTGTTGCCAGATCCAGTTTATCAAAAGAGCCATGGAAACCGATTCTTTTGAAGTAATCCTCCAAATTCATCTTGCCTGTAAAAGACACAACATCACATTGATCTACAGGACCAATTAACCTGTCACACAGCTGCAAACTCATCTCAATTGGCTTTTTTTCAATCGGTAAAAAAATGTCATGATCAGTTGTCAGAGATGTTAAAATTCTACGTATATAAAGTTTCAGATTCGTTAAGCTCTGCATTCTCTTTAAGCTTACCCTTTGTACAGGTTGAATGTGCGAGCAATCAAATCAGGTATTCTGAGGACGCCGTATTTCTATCGAGTCAAAGCTTCCCGACAAAGGACAAGCAACTCAGATATTGCTTCCTGGAGAAATTCAACCTATAACAGGGTTGAGCTTGTCGAGCCAATAAAACCCGAGTGCGTTTTAGTTGATGATTAACCTGTTCCTCCTGTTAATCAGTGCTCAACGTGTTGCTCCACGGGACAGTGTCACACACGTCTTTAATTGTATGAGTTTGTAGACATGCTGGGAGAATCTAGAGGCCAACATTACATCATCATGTGGTTTAATGTTCTCAAAGTTTTCACAGATTAACCTCCTTTGGGGCCCCCAGGACAAAGACTTTTTCTTGGGCCCCTACTTACCTTCACAGTACATAGAAGTTTCATTATTTCGCCTGCACCTACAAACCAACCTGTACTCTAAAGCTGAAATGATTTGTTAACCAATCCATTCGATGACTGACAGAAAACGCACTGGCAAACTATTTAGAAAATTATCGTGTCACCTTTAAAATAAAACGTCAAATGTTTGCTGGTTTCAGCTTCTCAAATCCATGTACTGATAATGGAAATAACTACCGGTTGCTGCCTTACAGTAATTCAGTGATGGAATAACACAACCTTGCCAGAGGTTTTCTTTGTGTTAATTATCGGACAAGGAAGAAATATAAGTTCCTTCCTGATTGGCCATATTTCTTCAGAATCCATCGTTGTTATCAATCTGAAATTGTGAGGAATAGTAATATGCAGAAGTTGTGTAATGGTGTTTCTGTCACAGTTCAAAGACAAAAGAGGATGACTTTGGAGGCAGATGTAAAGAGTTATTTACTTAGAAATGTTCAGGATACAAAAAGCCAGTCAGTCAAACAGAGTATACAAAGGGTTTCAGGCTGAGATACACGTGATGTATTAAAAATATAGATCAGGATTTAAAAAAAAAAAAAAAAAAACAGGCCGGCAATAATGACAGCGGCAGAAAGCTAAGGCACTCAGTACAAATATTATGGCAGAGAGCTGGTGGAAATGAACCAGTAAATATACCAGGGAGCTGATGAGGGTTAGGGTTGTAGGGTTAGGGGTAGGCTTGAGGGTGAGCAGGTGAGGGGATTCTTCTGGTGGGAGGGGCAGAGTTTGAAATGACAGCAGAATTCAAACATACATGTGCAAACAACCGAACTGAATGAACAGTTGATGAATGCGCAGAAAGAAATTCAAATCCCTGACAGTTTCATGTAAAGTCTTATCTCTGCGGTCTAATGAACTCAATCCACCTTGACCATGTCTTGTCTGTCAGCCTTATCAACAAGGCCCGGAACCCCCCCGACACTCTTCACATCCCACCTCGGACTCATTTTGTCACATTGATATAAATATAACTCTATGCGTTACATTAACGTTCAACTTGGACTTCTTTCTGAAAAACGGACTGTGTTTCCGGAAAATAGCAAACAACAAAAAACAGACTTGTGTATATATATTTAAATTGTTATATTTTGTGCTCTTATTTTAGTAGACGTGTCATGCACCAATTTCACCACAACAAATTCCTCGTATGTGTAAAAGCGTACTTGGCAATAAAGCTTTTTCTGATTTCTGATTTGTAAATGTATCTTTGTATGTAATGTATCAAGAGAAGGTCAGGTTACATTACAGAAGCCTTTTGGCATCAGGATCCATCTTACACCTCAGTCATGAACTCACCACAGGTTGTAGCGTAATTGTCAAAACTGAATCTGTGTACGATTTCAGATTGTGTAGCATGCTTTGTTGCTGACAAGCCTCACTTTGTTCTGCATCTTCAGACTGAACTTTTCCCTCAGAATTTGCTCGATCTCATCATCTGTTATATCCCTCATGTCGAAGACATCAACATCTTCCTCAGGTTTGTAGGTCACCTCACTATACGTCCAACCAATCAGGGCTCTGAATCCTGTTGGTGTTTGCAAAGAGCAGATGGACTTATTGATGAACAGTGAATCTGGATCTGTTTGAAGTGTGTGGTTTATCTCGAAGAAATGATGGGCCTCACGAGGCTCCAAGGTGAAGCTGTAGATCTGCTTTGTCTCCTTCCTGTTCACCAGGCTTGATTTGGCAAAGTCTGGATTCAGAACCTCTGGCTTTCTGCCCGTCTTCTCCAGCACCCACATGTCCCCCTTGTCTATGAGACGAAAGACGCCCGCTGCCTGAGGTTGGTCCTTTGCAGAGATGAGCTCCAGCGGCTCCCACACTTGGGAAGACACCCCAAAGCTTACATCTGCTATGTACGCCTTTCCATCAATGATGACCTTGTGGATGAGATGACTTTCTCTGGGACTAAAATCATTGAGGATACTGTTAAAAACTCTGGAGCCTAAGGTCGTTGTGTCGTAGCCCATTTCTCGCAGCACCCAGCCAAACAGGAAGTTGTTCTCAAGGCACCAACCGCCACGACCGCTCCTCACTATCTTATTAAAAGTGACCTCAAGGTCCACGACGTTCTTCTCGCCACAGTGAATACTGAGGTTTTCAAATGGGATTGACATGACGTGCTGTTTGTGGACCAACTTCAGTGTTGCCAGATCCAGTTTATCAAAAGAGCCATGGAAACCGATTCTTTTGAAGTAATCCTCCAAATTCATCTTGCCTGTAAAAGACACGACATGGCATTGATCGATGAGACCAATTAACCTGTCACACAGCTGCAAACTCATCTCAACTGTTTTAGAGCTGAAAAGGTTTTATTTCCTTCATGATTGAGGGGGATTTATTAATCAATCAGGGATCAGGATCAAGTCTGACTTGGACAAAGCTGGTGGTTCAGTGTAAACCAATTAAGTGCCACCCTGTACAACTGTAGGCTTTTTCAATCCAGAAAAATATGTCCTAGTTGTCAAAAATGGCCAAATTCTACATATAGAAAGTTTCAGATTAGCCTAATTGTGAAGCAGAAAACAGGAAGTCAAAGTGTTGAACCTTACCTTTTGTAGGGGCTGATCGTGTGAGCAATCAAAATGAAGACGCAATATTTCTGTGGAGCCAAAGCTTCCACACAAAGGCCATGCAAGTCAGATCTTTCTCCCCAGAAAAATCCAGTCTGAGCAGGGTTCAGCTTTAGTAACTAATAAAACCCGTGTATTAGCTGGTGATTCACCTGCTCCTCCTGTTAATCAGTGCTAGACGCATTGCATCAACAGACAGGCCATTGCATAAATGGGTGCCACAGTCTAATCAGCTACAAGAAGGCAGAACCTTCGAAATAAAGCCTTTAGTTTACACCTTTTTTTTTTTCTTTTTTCTTTTTTTTTAAATATACGGATACATCCACCTGTTGCGTAATCTCTGTTTTCTTCAGGCTTATCCGAAGTGCTTTCTAAACTTTTGACTTATGTTCGTGCGAGTGTTTGAGAGAAAAAAAAAAAAAAAACAAGGGGAGGAAGTGGAGTCTTGGTGTTTCCTTCGGAGCTGCACCGTGAATGAGGTGTGACCCACAAATGTCCGTGGACCATTCCTCTACCGCGGGACACACTCTTAAACCCATTAAAGTTCTGTTCATCAGATCGTGTCTCGTCGCCCGTACACACGCTCAGATAGGAAACTGAAAGTCGACCCTTGCGCCTCGCCCGCCTGCGCTCACAGCACGAAGTTACATAAGCGATCATATGCTGTCGTTTACTGTTCCTCTTAACTCACTGACTCTGTCTTCAGCGGTGAAAAAGTCGTCTTACCTTCGGGCTGGCACATCAGGAGCAGCTGTGGCTTGTCGTCTCGTGCGGTCTCTGGTTGTAGTTTAGGGTTCGACCGGCGCCGTTAAATAAGACACTTGTGACACTCCCATTGACTTGAGCCGGAATGTGGGAATGAGGAAATAACGCGTGTCCTGGGGCAACCGGCACCTCCTCCCCCCACCCCCAAAAAATCCACAAAAAACACACAGAAACTTGGAGGTGCGGTTCATTGATGGCTCCAGTTTTCCTTATTCATTCACTTCCCTTCAGCTCATGACCACGTAGCAGCGTGATATGCGCCGAGGCCACGTGGGGGAGTGGCTGTCTGTGTGTGTGTGTGTGTGTGTGTGTGTGTGTGTGTGTGTGTGTGTGTGTGTCTGCTTTTTACAACTCATCACAATTAACTGCTGACTCGTTGCAATGAGGCGAAGGAGTCTTCTGCGGGTAATTGCAATATGTGGACGCTTGGTTGCATCACTTTCTGATTTAGAGATTTCTATTTGTGATCTGTAGCACGATTATCGCAACATCACATCTGCCAAGCGTTTGAAGACAAATGTTTACTGCAATCAGTTATTTCCTTCTTTGATTGCATTACTGCCTAATGACTGCCTAATGAGTGCTTACTGACTGATGACTGGAAATTTTCACTGTACTTCCCTCCAGAGGTGGCCTGCAGACTTGTGAGAATGTCTCAGAGATGAGAGAAGGGCCTCACACTGGTGATTCCAGCTGTCTGTGTACTCTGCTGTTTAAGGAAGCTGGAATAACCAGTGTGACACCGCTGTCACATCCATCAGCCCAGAGTGTGGAAAGAAATGTAAACAGCTGAAACTAGAATATATGTCGGTACATCGGACAATGCTACCGTGGAGTTGGAATTGTAGTCCCTCTTTGGTTAGACCGCTGAAATAATGGGATGAAACAGGTCTTCGTGTACATGAAGGATTTGTTGAGTTTTTGCTGGATGACTTTTAATTTTACATTCTGTCAAGAGAACACTTTCTCTGTCTCTTTTTAGGAAGTGATAGAGAAGTGTAGAACAGCTCTGCCATGAATTACAAGGTTATTACTGAGGTCATTGCAAAAGGTGTTGTACTGAATTTTTACATACATGAGGGCTGCCGTATATGAACCACTTGACCTGGCCTGCAGGGCAGTTCATTATCATACATAATAACACATTTTCCAGCAATAAAGTGTCTGAGTGATTTGGCCTTCATGGTGGACATCACCAAGCAGCTCTCAGAGCTGAACCTCACGCGCCAGTCAGCCTCTCACCTCTCTGCTTTCAAATGTGAAATCACCTGAAGTGAACTTAAAGCTGAGACAAGTGCATCTGGAAAGAGGTAACAACAGACTAAAGTCAAGGATGGCTCAAGTCATCGACGTTTCCCAAGCGAGCCCCCTCCTCTCCCCATCGCATATGCATAATAAGATTAACAGGTGCTGCCCAGTCACCTGTGATCCAAACTCAAACTCACTCAAACTCATCCCCTGGGATGTGTGGTCGGTCACTCAAAACATGGATGAACCTGCAAGCTAAACTAGAGCAAATCTCCACAGTGATGGAGCCACAGAAGGCTGAATGGGTTCATTCTGTGTTGTCATCAGACCGGTTCACATGCTGTTCCCTAGTGGTGGTCAAATGGAGAGGGAAGTGCTGACATGTTGCCAGACACCAGACACCTCGTGTCCAAAATGTCCAGATCCTTGAAAAATGCTGCAGTGAACAAACATATAGTCAACAACACGTAATAATCAATGCACATTATGTGTTATTATTGACCGAAAAATTGCTGCATATGTAGTCACTGCTGCTTTCTCTCCAGCTCGAACCCGTTTAAACAGGTTAACAGGGAGGACCTGCTTGTTAAAATGTCACTGTTTTTTATGGATGGGACTAAATTACAGATTAGCAGGAGAGGTTAAACTTTTAATGTAAGCCTGAGTTAATTGTGAAAGATGAGTTACAAAGTTTCTAGTTCAGGCACTATGCTACCTGGACATCGTCTTTGTAGTTAAAAAGAAGCATTTGATGCTATTTGTATCATTGTTTTCTGACCCGAATTGGTCACGTGTGTCTGGTCACGTGTTTTCGTGTGATGGGTCTGATTATTAAATACAAAATGTTACTTCTTTAAACCTTTTTTAAAATATCTCCGCTTTTATTCTGGAGGCACGAGATGCATACCGGAAGTTCTACTGATCTTAGCGGATCGCGTCAAGGTAACATAATTAAGATTTTTATATCCGATTATTACCTTCAAAATAAATGCATCGTTGGCGAACTCAAATTAGACTGCATGCAATGACAGTTTCAAAAAGATAAATCACAGGTTAGTTTGACAGTTCTGCAACTGAACGTATTTAGACTTGTGAGAATGTCTCAGAGATGAGAGAAGGGCCTCACACTGGTGATTCCAGCTGTCTGTGTACTCTGCTGTTTAAGGAAGCTGGAATAACCAGTGTGACACCGTTGTCACATCCATCAGCCCAGAGTGTGGAAAGAAATGTAAACACCTGAAACTAGAATATATGTAGGTGAATCGGACAATGCTACCGTGGAGTTGCAATTGTAGTCCCTCTTTGGTTAGACCGCTGAAATAATGGGATGAAACAGGTCTACGTGTACATGAAGGATTTGTTGAGTTTTTGCTGGATGACTTTTAATCTTACATTCTGTCAAGAGAACACTTTCTCTGTCTCTTTTTAGGAAGTGATAGAGAAGTGTAGAACAGCTCTGCCATGAATTACAAGGTTATTACTGAGGTCATTGCAAAAGGTGTTGTACTGAATTTTTACATACATGAGGGCTGCCGTATATGAACCACTTGACCTGGCCTGCAGGGCAGTTCATTATCATACATAATGACACATTTTTCAGCAATAAAGTGTCTGAGTGATTTGGCCTTCATGGTGGACATCACCAAGCAGCTCTCAGAGCTGAACCTCACGCTCCAGTCGGCCTCTCACCTCTCTGCTTTCAAATGTGAAATCACCTGAGGTGAACCTAAAGCTGAGACAAGTGCATCTGGAAAGAGGTAACAACAGACTAAAGTCAAGGATGGCTCAAGTCATCAACGTTTCCCAAGCGAGCCCCCTCCTCTCCCCATCGCATATGCATAATAAGATTAACAGGTTCTGCCCAGTCACCTGTGATCCAAACTCAAACTCACTCAAACTCATCCCCTGGGATGTGTGGTCGGTCACTCAAAACATGGATGAACCTGCAAGCTAAATTAGAGCAAATCTCCACAGTGATGGAGCCACAGAAGGCTGAATGGGTTCATTCTGTGTTGTCATCAGACCAGTTCACATGCTGTTGCCTAGTGGTGGTCAAATGGAGAGGGAAGTGCTGACATGTTGCCAGACACCAGAAACCTCATGTCCAAAATGTCCAGATCCTTGAAAAATGCTGCAGTGAACAAACATATAGTCAACAACACGTAATAATCAATGCACATTATGTGTTATTATTGACCGAAAAATTGCTGCATATGTAGTCACTGCTGCTTTCTATCTAGCTCGAACCCGTTTAAACAGGTTAACAGGGAGGACCTGCTTGTTAAAATGTCACTGTTTTTTATGGATGGGACTAAATTACAGATTAGCAGGAGAGGTTAAACTTTTAATGTAAGCCTGAGTTAATTGTGAAAGATGAGTTAGGGAGAGAGGGGTAATGTGAGACACCGGGTAATGTGAGACACCCCCTGTATCTAGGCAATGGTACACATTTGTGGTCATGTGACCATTATGTTTTCAAGCCCCTCCCATTTCCCCATGGTCATGAAGGAAAGGACCTCATGGTGCTGTGGTAAGCATGTTTTTTTCACAAAAATATATTTTTTGCAGTTAAAAGTAAAAAAAATATGCGCTCAACTTAATCAACTGTTGTGCCAAAGCAAATTGATTTAGGAAGAAAAACTTATATCACACATGTTGATGAACTACCAACATATGAAACCATGTGATGATGCAAGCTGAAGATTAGCCTGAATTGCTAAGAGAGGTTGTTTTTCCTAAAATGGTGGGGGTGGGGTAAAGTGAGACAAATGCTGTGGGGTAAAGTGAGACAGTGTCTCACTTTACCCCACCATGAAGCACAAGTTAAGTTTAGTCCTGAACATATTCTAATGTAATATTACATTATGTATGTTTTATTTTTTAATGTCATTAACATTGTAGAGAAGTCATCATGCCAAGGAAATATACGAGGAAGACAGCCTGGGGCCAAACACCCCTCACAGAGATGAAGAGTGCAGCCGCTGAGGTCAAGGAGGGAAAAAAGTCCTTAAATGCTGTTGCAAGGGACAGAAACATTGATAAATCAAGCCTCCTACGATTTATAACGAAAGAGAAGAAAGGAGAAACAACAGCAGTGGGCTGGGGTGCAGTAGCCGAGGCTAAAAGAATTCTCACAGATGAGATGGAGGAGGAGCTCACAAAACACTTAAAACAATTAGCGGAACAGTTCCACGGTCTTTCTCCATCTAAGTGCCATCAACTAGCATTTGAATATGCAGTTAAAAACGATGTCCCTGTCCCTGCCAATTGGACAAAGGCACAATGTGCAGGTAGGCTAGAGTGTGCATAGCATGATTCTGGTAGATTAACTAAGGCCAACTGATCTTGCCACAAAGCTAAATCTTATAATAATGAACTGTCTACTTTAGGTGAAGCTTGGTTTGGCAGCTTTTAGCGCGTCGCCATCTCTCTGTCCGAACTCCAGAGGCAACATCCCTGGGAAATGATGCGGCACATGTTCCTAAAAGTGATGTGGTGAGGAAGCTGCCTGAACCTAAAAGGCCTGGAGGAACCACGAGGAGAGAGCAACTCTTCATCTTTCCCTGTAACTTGCAGGGATGGAACATCGAGTAGGCTAGGCCTGGTTATAGGCTGATGTTTTAACTCATGTGGGTCAAGTCAAGTGTTCGAGTCCCAGGCTGTTAATAGCTGGTTATGACTTTGCACATGTTCCTAAAAGTGATGCCTAAAAGGCCTGGAAGAACCACATGGAGTGAGCAACTCCTCATCTTTGCCAGTAATGTAGAGTAGGCTAGGCCTGGTTATAGGCTGATGTTTCGACCCAGATGGGTCTGGTTAAGTGTTCGAGTCTCAGGCTGTTAATAGCTGGTTCTGACTGTGTTCTAATCTGACTGATTGTCATTTAAATGTTAATTAAAACATTTTGAATTATGTTATGTTGTATTTTGATTTTTGTAACGATCAGAGCAGGGTGATGCACAAAGCAGAGGCACAGACAAACAATTTGCAAGAGGGCAAGTCAGTTTATTACCAGAGTCGAAACCAGAAGATCAGTCCACACAGGCAGAAGTATTAAAATTACTAAGCTAAACTCGTAGTCAAACTGAAACTGGGTCAAGGTCACAGAATACACAAAGAAATGCTGGATACATTCACTGAAACAGATGAGGCGATCTGGCAAAGAAGGGAGGGAGAGCACAGCTTAGGAACACGAGGGGTGGGGAGACAATGACGGAACCTCGACAGGAAGAGGGATATGACATAGACAGCTCATCAAAATAAAACAGGAGATAAACAAGAGACAAGACAGAACAGAACATACCACTAAACAAACCTAATAGGTCCTGACAATTTTGTTCAGAGTTACTTCGAAGTGTTTAGAAAAAATGTGCTTAATTGACCAATCCCCATTATTCTGTTACAAGTCCGACATTAGTTCTGGAACGTGTGGTTGTCAAGCGAGCTGTCAGGATTGTAACTGTTACAATATGTATTGTTATGGTAGTTTGAGAGTGGAAAAAGTAAGTGGATCACTTTACCCCATTGATTTTTCGGGTTCAGTTTACCCCTGGGCTGGGGTAAAGTGAGACACAAGAGCACTTTTTTAAAAACAATCATATTTTCACTTCCCTTCGTCCTGAATACGTTCTGACAATTTCCATTGCGAGGAAACATCCTGAATTAATGGGAAATGTGTAAATTTTACTGATATATCATTTCATCTCACTTAGAGGGGAGCAAATGTAAAAAGTGTCTCACTTTGCCTCACTCTCCCTACAAAGTTTCTAGTTCAGGCACTATGCTACCTGGACATCGTCTTTGTTAAAAAGAAGCATTTGATGCTATTTGTATCTTTTTTTTCTGACCCTAATTGGTCACGTGTGTTTGGTCACATGTGTTTTCGTGTGATGGGTCTGATTATTAAATACAAAATGTTACTTCTTTAAACATTTTTAAAAATATCTCCGCTTTTATTCTGGAGGCACGAGATGCATACCGGAAGTTCTAATGATCTTAGCGGATCGCGTCAAGGTAACATAATTAAGATTTTTAAATCCGACAGTTCTGCAACTGAACGTATTCAATTATGGCTTTTGAATATTGACTTTCAATTGAAATCAGTTCATTTATTTGAATATTTTATCCACATATTCATTGAGTTACGTCTTAAAAACAGGAAAGTACTGAATTTGGACTTTGTGGATGTGGCATTCAACAGGTAAAAATCAAAGATTTATAAAACGTTTTCATTCATTTTCCATCTTACGCTCAAACATACCAAAGAAAACAAAACATAATGAAATATGTTTGGATGAACTCCAAACAGTCTGACCAGAATATCTCTGTATGAGAGGAACTTCAACATAAAAGTGAGACATTTTCGTCTGAAGTTTTAGAAAATGAGCTGCCAGACTCAGTGTCCCATTTATATCTCTTGAGGAAAGATTCTGCTTGGTAGAACCTGTGAATGAACTTCATTAAGTAACTTCTCTCACTTATTGGCAAGGAAATGATCGAGAGGCGAGGACCACACTTTTCTCTACGGTACATTCTCTGTCATGTCATTACAAAACGGGACTATGTACGGCAGTGTCACATATGGTGAGTGTGAGTGAGCGCCTACAGTACGTGAATACCCTCAGCAGCATTGAGATGCCAATCAACTGTATATTTATGGCAATTCCTCAAAATAATCTGAGTATTTATGCCTACCATTCGAGACAAGTAGTTGACCAACAAGTCCGATATTATTTTTATGAAGGAGATGTCATCTCACTTCCTGTCCTATTCTGCCTCTTTGTACGTTCACTTGACGCAGCAGTCGGCCGTTCCGACACGCATCCAATTGCAGAGCGATATCGGCTCTTTTGCGTAAATTACGTAACAAAAAGGACGTACAGTACCGACCACGGAAGTGCACGCCATCGCTCTCCCACCATGCAATAGTAGAATTTTGATTTTCCACAGATATTTCTCTCGTTTTCTGCCCGGCATATGCTGAGGTTGGTACCGGCAGTGTTTACGTAAGTTTCAGTAGTTTAGAGCACAGGCTGTGAATAAATCTGCCACAGCACACTGAAGCCACTTTGTTGCGTAGTCAGACGCATGGCTCTCTGAATAACTCCTTACGGAAAGTAAGAGTGGTTGTGTGTAAACCAGGTAGGCTGTGGTATTAATGCTGGAATACATTTGTGGCACGTAGTTCGCGTAGAAATAATAATACTGCATTAGTATTAATAGAATTGCGTAAAAGGTGTCATTTCTGTAGTACAGGGTCAGTGAAGTAGCCGACAGGCTGCAGGTTAGGTAACAGCTTCTCAGCCTTTTTCCTGCTGGTTTGACCCTTTGGAATTGTGACATACAGTTTGTCCTGTGTGTACTTTTCTAAGCGTGTTGTCGTTTACCTTATATGTCTAATCCTCGCTTTTTCAAACTCACAGATTGGCCCTCTTGCAATGGAAGCTCCACGTGCGGACACGTTTCTGATAACTGGAGGCTGTGGGTACTTTGGTTATCGGTAAGAATCATTTCAAGTTGTTCATTTTTCAAGAAAAGCAATTGCACATTCGCAGTCTGCAAACCGTCAGTTCTTGCTATCAGAGTTGCCTTTCGCTGTCACACTGCAGTACCACCACAAGGTGGCGGTATTGTACTGTTGTATTGTTATCTCATGTAGATTGGCTCTTTGGCTGCCACAGAGCAGTCGTAGATTTGCAAGATATGTTCAGTTTTTGTAATAGATTTACAATTTTATTTATTGAAAATACAAGACGTGTAATGATTTTCCTGCAGAGAGTAATTCAGATGTCTTTTCCCCTGCAGCCTGGCTCGCTCCCTGCATAAAAAAGGAGCCAAAATCATTCTGTTTGACACAATCCCACCGAACCGAGACGTGCCAGAGGACATTGTGTTTGTTCAAGGAGATATACGTGAGTATGCCCACGTGGAGAGGGCCGTCAGTGGTGTGGACTGTGTGTTCCACATTGCTTCCTATGGCATGTCTGGCAGGGAGCAGCTGAACCGTCATCTGATCGAGGAGGTGAACGTTCAAGGCACGCAGAACGTCCTGAAGGCTTGCGTTGAGCACGGAGTGTCGCGGCTGGTTTACACCAGCACCTTCAATGTGGTGTTTGGAGGCCAAGTGATAGAGAACGGGGATGAAAGCCTCCCTTATCTACCTCTCCATCTTCACCCTGACCACTACTCCAGAACCAAGTCCCTGGCTGAGATGGCAGTGTTAAGAGCCAACGGCACAGCGCTGAAGGACAGCTCTGGCGTGCTGAGAAGTTGCGCACTGCGTCCTGCAGGAATCTACGGGCCTGGTGAGCAGAGGCACCTGCCCAGGATAGTTGGCTACATAGAGAAGGGGATCTTCAGGTTTGTGTACGGTGAACCCAGCAGCCTGGTGGAGTTTGTCCATGTGGACAACCTGGTGTCAGCACACGAGCTCGCTGCAGAGGCTCTGACCTCAGAACGGCAGCACCGCTCTGCTGGCCAGGCCTACTTTATCTCAGATGGCAGGCCGGTCAACAATTTTGAATTCTTCAGACCTCTGGTGGAGGGTTTGGGCTATCCTTTCCCCACACTGCGCCTTCCCCTCGCTCTCATTTACTTCTTTGCCTTTCTGACAGAAATGATTCACCACCTCATCGGGCCCTTCTATAACTTCCAACCACTGCTGACATGTACGGAGGTGTATAAAACCGGCGTGACGCATTACTTCAGCATGGCAAAAGCTAAGGCGGAGCTGGGTTATGAGCCCCAGGAGCACAGCCTGGATGAGGTTGTACAATGGTTTCGAAGCAGAGGCCATGGGAAAAAATCTCACAGCTCCTTCCTCAGGCGATCGCTAATCGACGTCCTGTTTGTTGCCGCCTTTGTTGCAGTGGCTCTGTCTTTTCTTCCACTTGTTGGCAGTCAGTGAGCAGCGCAAGCAAAAATATAATTCTGATATTTTTCCAAAATGGCAGACACCCTGTATTAAGACTGGTTCCTGCCAAAAATTCAGTTTACGTACTCTACAGACACAGGACTCATAGACAAGCAGTTGAGGGAAGAGATGTCACGTTTCAGCACCCTCTGAGCAGTTAGGGGTGCCGTGCCTTGCTCGAGGGCACCTCAGCAGTGCCCAGGAGGTGTCTGTACTCCCTCCTGTGGTCTGTGCTGGACTTGAACCGGCCACCCTCCTGTTCCCAAGCCAAGACCCCACAGACTGAGCTGCCTAAGTTGTTTACAAGTCTTAATATGACAAGATCCATGTGCACAATGAATGTGACAATGGTCAATGGGTTCTTCTCACATGAACAGATCAACTCAAAGCTTTAAATAAAAAGCTTTTTTATCAGGTGGGTGTGATGGTAACACCTATCACATGTGAACATAGTCAGAATCTCTGGACCCTAATGTCTTAATTTTATATCCTATAGTTGTTTTCACTTTCAGAGACAACGTGTCAAATGCTACCTCTATTTCCAGAACAACTCACCTCCAGGAATATCTCTGGAGGCAAAGATGACGAGCCAGTGCATCTTTTTAATGCTGTTTCTGTGGAATGTTCTCATATGTTCTGAAAACTCACGAATAAAACCTTACAAGGCAAATGTGGTTTGTTTGACTTTAACCAAGATTTTTTTTTTTTCTTTTAGACAGGTGACTAGTTATCATGTTTGATGACTCCAGATACAGATTTAGTAGCCTGGTTTAAAATGGCCACAGCATATCTACTGTATGTATCACAATCTCACAATAATAACATACTGAAAATCAAGTCAACCACAGCCTCCATTTGTGGTCAGCATAGACAACCATTTTCCCTCACAGCTTTTTCATCCTTTTTTTTTTTTTTTTTTATAAAAACATCTCATATACTTTGCATCCAGATCAGTTCTACTTGAGATTAGATGTATTTCTATGAAGCCTTAGATTAACCCTTTATTTTAACCATGACTTCTTTTTTACTCCCATTACCAACAATATTCTCCTTTAATCCTTTAATAAGGACCTATAGTGAGCTATGATAATTGGACATTATCCTAAAATGGATCATATACACTTTTAGTTAGGGCGAGCTGAGAATGTCTTCATTTTCATGTCACCGGTCTGAAAAATGTGGATAAAGTTGAGTTTTAAATAGCTTTGCCCTTCATATTACTAATTCGCTGCAGTTCATTCCTGGTGTAAAAGGAGTCGGACCAGGTGAGGCGTGCTTTGTGTGGTATTTTAGTCTGCCTGGGATGAATGCAGACGTCCTCTTCTCTCTAAACTATCCTCTTTTCAGAGCCGGCAGCCCCTTGCTGAGTTGGTCGCAATCATTGTTTCTCTGCAGCATTAACCACATTCCAGAGAGGCGCAGCGCATCCCGTCTTCATCCCCGCATTCCTTTTACGCAAACGAGTCCCCGGAGTAAAACGCTGTTTTATTGAGCTTTACGGCCGCTTAGTGAGCTCGTTTTTATACATAAAGGACATTCGTGGCGTTTGCGATCATCCACTTTCCTGTGTTTTCTGCCACAGCGACCGTAAGCGAAACAAGAGGAAAAACCAACAAGGGGAAATTCCTCCGCGCAGCGCGCCATTGACTGTAAAGACCTTTCAACTTAACAAAAACTGAAGTTGACAAACGTATCCCCGTCGGCTGAAACTGTGAGAAAGAGTTTGTTTTTTCGGCCAAGGGGGCAAAGCAGAAGAAGGCGATGCGGCACACGGAGGAGCTTTGTAGGTTCGTTTCTGGTTTTGTGTGAGTGAGCGACGGCAGCACCGCGGCGTTTTGTTTTGATTTCCATGTGAAACGCAATTAGCGCTCCGCGGTGCTCGCTGCTTTGGCTCGCCGAGCGGAGCGACACTCTGAACTTGTTTCTCGCCTCGGGAGCACAACATGGAGCACTACCAGGAAGATTTGGGACTCCGGGCCAGCAAACTGATGGAGGACCTTTCCCTGTATGATGCGTATCAAGACGGGATGTACAACGCCAGGAGAGACTTGGTGATTAACCCCGATTTAGACTTTTCGGCTCCGGCGGTCGCGGAGCATAAAAGTAAGCCAATGAATGGCACCTCTGTGCTTCACCAGCAGCATCACACAGTGGAGAATTTCACGTCTGGGAATAAAGTGTACAACGCGGCTCCGGTGCGCCCCGTGAACTGCAACCGGACCGTGCCTGTGGATTTCTGTGCCCCTCAGAGAGACGCGCTTTACAGTGAGGAGGGCTGCTGCACCAAATCCGAGGTGGCTTTGCCGTGCTACACCGGCGCCTCCGAGAGGCACAGGAGATACTCTCTGGAGGTGCAGGGCCACAGGTACAGCACCGGCTCCACCTTCGACGGCGTGCCTCTCAACAAGCCGGTGGCTCTGCCCGGCAACAGGTGCAACAGTGTCTGCATTACCAGCAGCCACGACGGGAGATACAACGCCACTAGTCCCCGGTCCAGCCTCGCGTCTTCCCTGTCCTCTCAGGAGCAGAGCAAGCATGCCAGCCCGAGGTCGAGCATCAGCAGCCCGCGGACTAGTTTGGTGGTCCCGGGTCAGGACAGGTACACGAGCCCCAGGTCTAGTTTAGTTCACTGTGAGGGCAACAGTGCCCTCAGTCCCAGATCCAGCTATGCAAGCACCGCCAGCGACACGAGCAAACACTCCAGCCCACGGGCCAGCCTCAACAGCTGTGACTGCTGCAGCAAGCCCAGCAGCAACCGCACCAGCGGCATCAGCATGGGCTACGACCAGAGGCACACCAGCCCCAGGTCCAGCACGGCGAGCCAGTACTCCTTCACCACCAGCCCGAGATCCAGTTACTCGGACTCGCGGTACGGGCCCGTGGTCAACCATGATCTGGAGGGGGCGATCCTGCACGCGGCGCCGCTGGCCAGTCCTCGGTCGAGCATCTGCAGCCAGGACGGGAGCGCAAGACCGGGGACCACCGCGAACTGCGTGGTCAGTCCCCGGTCCAGCATCTCCAGTCACAGCTCTAGAAGTTCCCGCAGCTCCAGGGGGTCTATGAGCACGTACCCGGACCTGCAGCTGCCCTCGCCCAGGTCTTCGATGCTGGGCAGCAGTCTGCACGAGGACACGCTGCTGCAGGAGTTCGGGGACGCCAACGGGATCCAAAATCGCATCCATCTGCAGGGACTCTCGGCGGTGCCAGAGCCCCAGCAGCAGTCATCCCAGACGGGAGGGACAGCGGAGATGATCGCGGGGTCGCCATCGTCGTTCAGTTATGGGGTGTCTTCCAAAGCAGCTTCCTCCGGCCAGAGGTTTAAGCTGCCCTACCAGGTGACCCCCAGCCGAGAGAGTGGGCCAAGCCAGGCAGAGAGACGGCTGGAGGCGCTCACCCTGGAGCTGGAAAAGGAGTTAGAGATGCACATGAAAAAGGAATACTTTGGTAGGTCATATTCAGTTCAGGCTTGTTTTCAAACACACCTTTGGATCTTTTCCAGATCAAGTAGACAGGACACGCAAACAAACATCTGTTGCAGAATCAGTTTAAGCCTGAGGAAGTCAGGGGTCATTCTGTGGCGGTGCCCGACTGATTTAAAACACCTCATTTGGTCGCAGCAGCTCAGCTCCAGATCAGTCAAACCATCATGTTTTCAGCTGGCCCACAGTTTCTCCTCAGAGGCTCTGACCCCGACTCCTTCCCCTCACTGTCCTTTCAGCCCTCACAGGCGTCTCGAAGATGCTTGCAGAACATTTTGGTCTTGTACAGATAGAGAAAATTTCAAATGGCTCAAAAGTAGCATTTCTCTTTTTTACCTCATGCTGTTCCACTGAATTCAGAGAATAGAACAGTACTCGTGAAATGTCACCTGTGGCTTTCTCTGTATTACTAATGAGCGCCTACTGAAATTCGAATTGAAATATATGGCGTTTGCTGGTAGTTTTCTGTGCAGGCAGGGGTTATTTATAGCCTTGTCATATCTTCAACATCTATTTGTAACCCACTAATGCTACATTACTGCTAACAGGTCCCTCTGTGGCTGATAAGAGTGGCTTTGCAGGGCAATACTAATTTCTCTCTTGGCAGAGCTAACATTTGCACAGCGCTGCACCTCGCTGAATGGAGCCTTCTGTTCTGCCAGAGCGGTCATTCAGAGCAGTGCAGTCTGGATCTGTTGAAAATGCAGTTATCCCCTGGATGAAGGCACATGTATCGTGGTCAGTGATTTTTTTTGGGGGGGGGTGTGTGTCTGATTTGGACATTTTGTGGTGCATTTTTGTGATTAGGGACTGTGAGAGCGAATGTGCTCGGTTCCCCCAGCAGTAACACAGCCGCAGAAAGCCTGCTGAGGAAGTTGCTGTCTACCTTTGAATTAGCAGCCAGACAAATGGCTGCAGCCAGAGAACAGTGGGCTGTTTTATAGCCCGTGCACTTGCTCAGAGTGAGGCTGAGACAGCTGTTGATTTGTTCCAGAGGAGCAGGTGAGAAGACGAGGACGGAAGACAGGAGGGAGAAGTGAGGAAGACGGAGAGATAGTGGAGAGAGAAGCAGGAGGGTGGAATCAGATGGAGGTTTAGAGAGGAAGGAAAAGGAGGGAGAGAGAAGAATGCAGTTAGACACTCCTCACGCCGAGCCCAGCAGAGACAGCTCTGTTTCCGTAGCGACAGTGGAGAAATTGATCGCTGGAGCTTTTTAGTTTTTTTTCTTTTTTTGGGGAGGGGGTGCAGCATTGCCTGCCAGTGTCCCACACTGCCCGGCTCTGCTCTGCCGGCTGGCCCTTGTGTGGCCTCTGTTTGTTGTGGTGGTGAAGGAGCTGTGAATCAACAGCTGGCTCGATACAGGCCTGCAATTGAAGCAGCAGAGGGGAGGCCCAGCCCACCCCACCCCTTACCCCCCCCTCCTCCACCCCACCTCCACAACCCCGGCCTGACTCCCCCGCGAAGCCCTTCATTAACCAGCCAGTGGGGAGTCGGGCAACACCAGACACTTGGCACACGATCTTGGCTGGCGGGCCAGACATAGTTGGTGGGGGTCAAGTCTGATCACCTGCCCAGAATTATAATGGCAGTAGTCATGCACATGGCTCACACACACACACACACACACACACACGCACACACACTGCCTTGTGGACAACTGCACACTGGCACATTCATGGTGCTTTGACTCTGCACATACTGTCCAAGTGCAAATTGAAGCTGACTAAAGATGTGTAATTATTCCTAAGTGTCATGTAAATTTTAAGCCTTCATTTTCCTCTGAACGCTCTCAGATGTCTCACAAACGAAGACCTCTCTCCTGCAATGACGTTGCATTTCCAGGCGCTGTAAAAGCTATGTGCTACCCTTTCTTCCCAGAGTTCCTTATTGCAGATTTTCAACTAAAGTGCTGTGTTCTTGGAGGGCCGTGCTTGTTTTCTACTGCGAAGGTCCATGAACCTGCTCCAAGTATTTGGCCACATTTGGTCCCACAAACTAGAAATCAGCAGCTGATCCCTCCGCACATTTTACCTTTCATTTGTTTAATCGACAGTCGTCATGCAGGCTTCTCACATCTTTGGAGACTGGTTTGATATTGTGCAGGAGGAAGTCAGTCACACACCGAGCGGTCGTTAAAGTTTCATGAATCGGGCTGTGCAAACCTTCTTACAACTCGCAGCACGTTCTGTGTTGTTTTCAGTGATGGTGGAACATGGAGTGTCTTTCTAAAGCACTTGCTCAAGTGAATGATTATTATTAATAAATGCTGGCCTCATGCTATATCACTGTTACATTTGAAAATCCCATGTCTGATCTTAGTGTTTGATCTCCCGCATAGGATTTTCAGGACTCTCCTTCTTAGAGAATAATGTATTTTTATATACTGACTCACACTCACCGTGCTCATCCCGTCTTTATTTCGTCATCAGACTCATCAGTTGGGGTCGGATATTAAAGAGCATTCTCAGTGGCACAATAACAAGCCCACGCTGACCACTGCTAAACATTGTGGCTTGATCTCAGCAGCCACGTTCAAAGGTGCGGGGATGTCTGTGCATCGAGCGGTGCCACTTTATTTTTAACCCCGGTGAATGCACAACATCCTGTGCTTGCCACATGGTCATGTTTTGAAATGGGCACATGAGGGATTCAGCATCCTGTTTTAAATGAACAACAAGAGCGCTTCAGCGATTTCCCCACCGTCCTGTAAAATGATAACCACATCCTCTCTCATAAGACGCTTCAGGATTTTTAGCGTTTGTGTTGAAATGAAAACAAATCACATGCTGTTTTTTTTAAGGTTTTCAGCAGTTTTCCCGGGACAAAAAAAAAACGTGTCTGTGTTGACAAATGAAATCCTGAAAGTCATGCGAACACAGGCTGGGTGGTTGTTAAGAAACTGCAGGATAGTTGCAACTAGAGGGAACAAAGTAATGAAGGTAAATTGATGTAGCTTTATAAATAAATCATCAGTCTTTAGTTTAGCCAGTGGGTAGTGAGTCAGAGCCAAAGAGCCGTGTCAGTAATTGAGCAGCCATAGATTCATTCTCGCAGAAGAAATGAAACATAAGAAAGGACGGGGAGCTGAAACTCCTCATGCGGTAGACACACGGTAGCGTGAGGATTAGGGGGCACAGAAACACCTACTGTCACCTCTGACTCATGTTTCTGACGTCATCATTTACTGAAATATAAAATCTGCCGCCGCCTTTTTTGTTATTATAGTCCCCTGGCTGTCAGCTGTGTAATGCAGCAGTCCATTGACTGTGGCATGCAGACAGATGTGCAGTGAGTCAGTTGTACCTGATTGGCTCACCTGAATACATGCTGAAATTCTGGAAGTAACCTTTGTGTCAAGGTGCGACAGGCGGCAAAGTAGAGAAACCAACGCACATGGAACATAGCAGGGACTCACACTTACACCACACTCTGTAATCTGAGTTTAGATTAGCCACAAAAATCTGGAGAACAAAGCCCTCATATGAAGATGGAGGAAGGAGCCTGTGTCATGGCCCGGCCCTCTTTGGGTTATCTGGCCCCACTAAACGTAACACTCATTAACTCTGCACGCTTACACAAGAGAGGCAGCATTCATGATTACAAACCAATCACATGCAATAGCACTGGATTAAGAGTTGAGTTTTATTGCTGTGTGAGATGAGGGGAAAGTGATGAGCTAAACACAAGGTGGATAACACACACCACATCACACCAGAATAGAATACGAAGCAGTAGAAGTAGCAGAAATAAAGCTGTAAATCGTTAATAAGGTCATTATGAATGCTCTGTATTATCAGCTTTTTAAGACATCTTGAGCTCCTGTGTTTCGTACTATACACAACACTCTAACATTTAAAAGTTAAACTGTCTGATCTGCAGAAATCAAGTGAAAAGGCCTGAGGAGAAGAAGGTTTAATTAACATTTGCTAAATGCTATCTGTGTGGGATTTACCAGGAGCAAGTCTCAGTGTGTGCATGATTTGCTCATGAAAAGGCTACAGGAAGGCATTTTCATTCAGTCACGGCCTCATTGAGTCCACAAAATGCTTTTCTATTAGCTAAGTGGCCCGATGTTCCCCCGAGCTGCGGGGACGAGTATGAAACATACAGAGGGTTGCCTATGTTGAACCAGACACGACCAGGAGTCCCATCAGGGCTGAAAGGATTTCAAACACATGATCTGCATCAGAACGCCTTTTTCATTCTCAGTCTGTTTGAGGAGGTTTTAGAGAGTAGTTTTCCAGTCTCAAACAGTGACGTGTGTGCAGAGATAAAAGCTTGAAGGGCGTAGAGGCACCTGCCTTTTCCCCCCAGCTTCATTTACCATCACAGACTTTTATTTTGGAGAAATTCTTTCAGATCATTTGAAGTTTTGCTCTTTCCTCCTTCCCTCCTTTCCTCTTTCCTCCTTATCGCCCATGTTCTTCTGTTATCTCTGCCGAGTGCACGATGGAAGCCATGAGTCCAGCTCGCAAAGAGGAAACGCCAATATTTGACTTTGATTCCGATGAATTAATTTGTGCAAACACCTCGGGTTGGAAGGGAAGCCATGTAACCTTTGGGTGCTTTTCTTGTCCCCCTGCCCTTTGTCTGTTCCTTACAATGTCTCAGGCTGTACTGAAGCTGCTGCGAGAGGGAAATCATGGCTTCAGATAGCCAGGGAATTCCACCATTATGTCACAGAAAGCGTGTCCTTGCTCTGAATCCACACTGCAATGTGTATTTATTTCAAAGATGGAGGGGGTGAGCAGCTCCCTGTTGGGATCTTGCGAGATCTTGTGTCCTGTAGGCACTGTGACCCAGGACTCACCCCACCCAGGCTTTGACCCTGCACTCCCTGAGGAATGTGACCCCAGTGGAGGTCGTCTTGTGCGTGAGAGTTTGGAGATCGTTAGTCTGCTGCTGCTGCTGCTGCGTCCAAATACTTTTAAGCCACTGTTTTTTCCCCCCCTTATCTAATTTCCTCGCTAAAGGTCATAAAACTGTTTGTGACGAGTTTATTCAGACTTATGCAGTAGAACTCAGAGCATCGCTCATCCTCTGTACAGTGTTTCTGGAATGACAGTCAGCCCGGGTGGTAAAAGAGGGTCATTGTAATCAGAGGGGCAGCCGTTCGACTTTTGAGACAGATTATCAGAGTGAATGATTGATGAAAAGTATCCTCTCCTGATAACTTCTGTTCAGGTGTCCTTTAGCAGAGCCAGTCGAACCTCAGTCTCAATATGTCAGCTGTACTGTGAAGCTCCCAGGTGTAAATCTATAAAACACACACACATTTCTGAGCAGGAGCTTTCATCAGACGTCCAAGACATTAAAGACAAAGGGCAGAAACGTCCCCCGTTATTTTGTGTACAAATACTGTGTACCAGGACACTTTCAGTTTCTCAGTTAGCTTCTTATATTGAGTGTTGGAATCCTACAGAACAAATTTCCCCTCAAAGTTGCCACAGTGTTGCTTATTTTACGTGACAGTTTGTGTTTTCGTCTGGCCGCCTCTCACTGGTTTGAAGTGGGTGGGACTCGCTGTGCACCAATCACAGTCAGCAATGTTTGAGAGGCTGATTACAGCCAGTTGCTTGCTTATGTTGCCAGCATTATCAGTCCAATCTGATCGAATGCCCACTCAGTGCTGATGGAGCTGATGAGCGGACGTTTAGAGTGATAAGAAATAATGTTTTCAGGAGCTTTAAGGCTGATATGACTGTTTTACATAAGTCAAGAAAGTGCCCTGCATCGGCTTTTTGCCTGCTAACAAGGAGAAGCTCAAAGTTGTTGGTGGTGGTGCACCTTATTTCTGGCCTCCTTTCCCTGACAGTCCCCTCACATCCACTGCATTTCCTGTTAGTGCTATTTTGAAATAATCATCAGCTCTCCAGAAGTAGTAGTGCGCCTTCAGACACTATGATGTAATGCATGGAAATGACAGACGTTTGGGTGAAACTGGAATGGAAATCACTTTCAGATATTACTTCCATAGCACAGAGTGAAACTTGCAATGCTCTCACGTCTTTAACCTTCAATCAGAAGCACGACTGTGCATCAGTAATCGCTGGGTGGCGTTCTGTGTTCGACACAGCTTGGTTTCAGAGCTTGACGCGCTTTGATCTCTGAATTTCATTGTGATGTTGGTCTTCAAACGCTGCACAGGTAACAGGGTGAACTCTGCCTCTGGAAGTACAGTAGCAATGACATTTGTAGCCAGTTAGTCATTCGTTCCAGTTTTTATTATTTTTTACGCACACGGTCGCTTCTGATCAGCCGTCCAGCAAAGCTCCAACAAAACAAGTTTGATTGTAACGGTGCACACGGCAGAAGATGTCTGCAGCGAACAGCACAAACATAACATTAGCCATAAAGCAGAGGTGGATCAGTGTTCACACACTGCTCTGCTTTGGGGCCAAAGAGTAATGTGTAACTCTAACACTGGTAAACCTTCATGAAGATTGAAACCATTCTCAGGAGCTTTTCTTTCCATGCTGTTTGAAGGATGCTCTTATTCTACCGTTGCATACCAAGTATTTAGCTCAGGATGCAGAGCGTCGGCTAACTGACCTCCTGTCTCTAACAGGTATCTGTGTCAAATGTGGGAAGGGCGTGTATGGAGCCAGCCAAGCCTGCCAGGCCATGGGGAACCTGTATCACACGAACTGCTTCACCTGCTGCTCCTGTGGTAAGTACAACTGCCAATTTAGTGAAACGGTGGAATGGTAAAATTGGTTCATCATCCGTCCAGCTGTGGACGGCAGCCCACCTCAGCACACCTGGCATGTGAGCACAGCCATTCTCATCGTGTCCGATGTGGTGCCAGCCTGAAGCAGCAGCAGCAGAGTCCATTTCCAAAAAAATTTGTCACAAGAACACAACATTAACTGCTGCCAGTGCCTGAAAATGGATGCTGCTCAGAGCAGCGTCGTGCGTTGAAACCCTTGTTAAACATTTCGAGTTTTGGCTTTAAACATACGGGAAGTGCATTTGACTGTTCTGACATTTCCGCGGTCTTGCTGTAGGTAGCAGGTTTGAAATGTCAGAAGCTGCATGTGATTTGGCGCTCACAGCTTTCTCTGCGTACTGCTGTCTGTACTTGGAGAGCAGGCTGGTAGGTCAGAGATACTGTATAGAGTTACCTGTCATCCTTCAGCCCGACAGTCAAACCAGTTGTCGTTTGTCTTCCCTTCATTCATGACGTCGTGTTCATGTTAGCCAGCATCTGTTTTGGAGGGGCTGATATTTCGCCGTAGCCAATCAACAGTGAACAGGCGCCATCATTAGCCTGCCAGAGGTTTTCAAGTTCTGTTGGCCCTCCTCAAGAAAAATCAAGGCAATGCCAACCACCTACCTCTTTCATCATTAAATCACGATTTTGAATAATTTCTAAGCAGATTTATGAACATTTATTCACAACAGACATCGGAGATCAGCAAAGCGTTACTCATACTGAATCTAAAAACATGTGTATCCTGTCTGCGTCTGTGAGGACTATGAATGTTGACGCACACCGCAGGATTCAGGCCTTAATGGTTTTAAACTACCCTAATTGTCTCCATGAGCTGTGTGTCACAACAGCTGCTGCAGCTGCAGCCTCTGATAAGCGGCCAATTTGTCTGGGCTAACTACGATAACCAATCTCAAACGTTATCTTTGCCTCACATCTCTCCTTCCACGCAACACCCCGCAACACTCCTTCACTGTCTGAAACCCCCCGGTCTGCAGGGAAGCTGTGGTGGTGGTTGTTATGAGTGAGGAAATATGTTGATTTGAAAGTTATCTGCATATGTAAGTCGACTCATATCAACCGGCACAGCTGTGTGGAGCTCATCCAAGCTCATTGCCTGTTCGTGGCCATTTGTTTGGTTCTGGCCCAGGAAAAATATGCTCCCATTCTTAATCTGTCCTCCAAAGCCCTGATTGGTTGATTGTTCCTCCAGCCTTCAGTGAGCAGAGCATCGCACACATTTGAATTGCTGGAAAAAAATCAGAGATGTGGGCGGCGATCGGAGGTCTGCAGGCTAAATGTTTGTTAGCTTGCCGCTTCATGCTTTAGTGCTCTTCAGATGATTGAAAATCCAGCGCGATGCCTCAAATGCGTCCGTGGCGCAGACACATCCCACGACTTAGGCAGTGTCAGGCAATTTCAGAAAACGTAGCAAACAGTGGGCAAAATGTGTGCTAATGCCTCTGCTTCAGTCCAGCCTCCCACCTTCTCTGTCTCCACATTTCTGTGTTTCTTCGTGCAACCTTGCTCTAAGCTCCAGCCGCTGCTGTCTCTGCTGAAAAATCATCATTAGTATCAGCAGCTAGCTGTCAGAGGTGGTGTCACAGTGGGAGATCAGAACATCTGCCGCTTTAAAAAAAAAAAAAAAACATCCTGCGGCCTGAGGACTGATAGCAGGGCAGCTCACTTCTCTTGGCAGCAGGAACAAGCTAATAATGCCACAAAGAAATAAAATGCTGACATTATTTAGCCTTTAAGACTGTAATTAAATCTGTTCTTGAGCTCACAGTGTGGAGAGTGTGTGTGTGTGTGTGTGTGTGTGTGTGTGTGTGTGTGAGAGAGAGAGAGAGATTTGGACGTCCTTGTCACCCGACTCCAGCCCTCCTCTCCTGTTTCCCGGGGAAACAAGAGGAAGATGTCGGGAGAGAGCTTTTTAGCCAGGTTGCTTCCATTCATACGTGTGGTATACATGGACACCGATCCTCCACCCCACCCCCTGTGGCTCTGGAAGAACTGCCTATAATTTACACGTAACCGAAGCCGCATACTTTCCGATTTATTGTGCGTCTGAAGAAAGAGGGGCCAGATGCCGAGTGTCCAGTTGCTGGAGTTGTGGGGTTTGCGGTGGAAAGGTAGCCTCTGACCTGGTTAAGGTGCAGGTGCTGTTTTAGGGTTTGTTTAAGAGCCGTTAGCTAGCTGCGCTCAGAAAACTGCTGGAAGCGATGGGATGAAGCAAAGACGGAACTTTGTAAGGCGAGCAGATTATTTCCTCTGAGGACTAAAAATACTCTTCAAGAATGCCTGCATTACTTCTGGGGAGGGGGGTAATTGCATCATTAAATGGCTCTGTGGGACTTTATTGCTGTTAGACAACAACCACAGACAGCTCCTGAGAGAGTTATTGTTGCGGTTATCGGAGAAATCGCGTCCACCATTAGTTAACAAGTCGCTGTCTGTGCTCGGCGCAGGTTGATGGTTTCACAGGCCGTCTCGCCTCTCGAGATGGTTTATTGGTAACGTAAACTCTGTGATGTGTCGTTTGACCTCATGTGAATGGGAATGTTTTCTTTTAAACAGTGTTTTGAAGGCCTCTGAGAAGTTTAGTTTCAAAGTGCCTGCGCTTGTCATAACACAATCCGGTGATTTATCAGGATCTACGTTCCTATGCTCCTGTTTGTTTTGTGGTTTCTTTTTTTTTTTTTTTTTTTTTTTTTTTTGTCTGGAGTAGGGTCCTCCCGGATTCTGGAGCTCCAGAGTGAGGCCGAGTTTGCTGAGACAGTGCTCGCTGGTAGCCTTGGGCTTTGTTTAACCATGCATAATTGAGCCCTCCTCTTGGCTTACTCCCATGGTTGCACCCTTTTTTCATGAAATGGCCAAGAATGCAAACTACCCCCCTCCACTTCAGCCGGCCTTCCCTGGAGGACCTCAATCAGACAGTCACAAAGTGTACCAGACCTGCTTATCAGAGGGGGCAGGCCTGGCATGGGCTCACATTAAACGGCACATGCACGGAGAAGTGCACCGTGTGTGCAGGCAGGCAGGCAGGTCAGTTTGGATTTCCTCTTTTTAAGAGCTGCATTGATTATTTGTATTGCTTTCGTCGTTTCACATAAAGTTATGTATCTGCTGAGGCACATTTTTCTGGATAATGTTAAAGATCAGCGCTTCCTCCTTTCACAGCCACTGTTAAAGTGCCATTTAGCGAGGTATCTGTGTCCCTGTGCTGCTTTAATTGCAGCTGGAGAGGTTTCGCTTTCCCCGCCGAACATATTTTCCCACAGAAATGCACTTTAACTGGAGTGAATTTATATTTCCATGTGACTGTGAGTCAGCGTGTTGTTGAAAATAAGCACGCCTTCTCCGGATTTAAAAAAAAAAAAAACAACAAAAAAAACACGCGGCTTCAGGCACGATGAGCAGACTGTCAACCGCAAGGCTGATGACTCATTCGTGTGTTACAGTAACCCGAATGGCCTCCGAAAGCACCGGCAGTGGAAGAGAGCTCAGGGGCTTGAATTTCTCCAATCTTTCACCGCCACCAGTTGCACCTGCCAAGCCGCGGAAATCACAACGCTGAAAAATAAGGAACGTTCAGTTCCTTTGTGTTTGGCTGCTGGAGTCACACAGCGTTTACATGCCCACTAATTATAGCAGCATTGGTAGAAGTAATTAGATTGTGATAAGAGTAAGGCGATGCTCCCACTGTGTAAACCCTCATATTAACCAGGTTAAGTTCAGCTTCAACAGTCAGATATTCAGCATGGATCTCAAATAGATCGAGACTGAACAAACTATACATGCAATAAACAGCGTAGTTCTAAAGACAGTGGTTGTAAGATGCTAACAAGTGCTCTCATTAGCAGGTGGTCAGTGAGCCAGCGGCTAACAAACCAGGAGCATTATCGTATTGTCGATGCCTCGATTTAACCTTTCTGGGTTGATTGGACCTGAAGCCTCTACTTTTAATGAATAACAGGCAGCTGTGAGACATGTTGCGCTGGCCGTGTGTGTCATAATATTGCCCTCGATTTGAGCTGCAGCTCAGTACTATTTTCATAATTCATTAATCTATTTAGTCTTTATTTGCTGGTATGAAAAGTTGACTGTGTGTGACATTTTGCAGCTCTGCTTTTGTGCAACTCAAAACCTGGTCATTGTGCATTGATGTCGCTTTGTTCTGTGGAAATGTCCTTCTGGACTGTCTGATGCATTACCACGTGTCAGTCCACTGTCCTTTTGGACATGATGTGCACAAATGTAGTGGTGCCAGGAGGGCTTTTTATAGCAGTTTTGTTTAATTTTGAAACATATAAAAGTGCATTAGCAGAGATTTCAAATCCCAAAAGCACTCAGGCTACGAGATGAGAAAGCAGCACATGGCAGACTTAGGATATTATCAACATTATTTTTCCAATCCACACACACACACACACACACACACACACACACACACACACACTCGTCCCCCTCTCCACATCTCTTCTCTTTCTGCCCAGTTGAAGACGTGTTTATTCTCTGTAGTTGTTGCCACATGTCCACCAGCCTTTCCCCTGCTGCTGGACTTCAAACCCAAAGGCTCCTCCAGCTTTGTGCTCACTGTTTTGAAAGTCCTGTCTTTTTTTTACCCCTTTGTAGATCTGTTGGTCCGTGTCCACTGTGTGTCCACTTTGGTCCACTCACAAAACAGGTGACAGTTTGTAAAATTTCTTGCAAATATCAAACAGATTTAAAAATGTCACCCTGTCCCCGAGTCATGTCTCTGACCTGTAAATCTTAGGTCTTCTGTGCTCATCGTTGGACCAATAGACCATGAGGCCGGAGCACACCTCTTTCCTGACTGTGGGCAAATTATTCACAGCCACACAGTTTGCTCCACACACTTGCAAATGATTTCATTTTTTTTACATTTTACACCGCATCACAACTTTTTAGGAATCAGGATTATATAGAGCACTGCTGGAATGTGTGTGTTTTGGTTTCAGTATGACCTCTGCTGACTCAAGGGACATGGCAGCAAGTCCTGGTCAGAACACGGTGAGGTGTTACTGATTCTAGTGAAGAACTGCTTCGTTCATGATGGATGAGATGCTTCCTGCTGCCTGTGCTGCGCTTTCCACGGCTGGGATTTCACCAAAAATACGAAAAAATCTCGTTGAGACTGCAGGCCTGCACAGGCTCGTCATGGCGTGGTGTAAAAAATCAGTTTGAAGCCCCTTTGTGAGCAAATCACCACATTTATCTGTCCTTCTAGACCGGCCAGGGCTCCGGTTTCTCTGCCAGAGACAGAGAACAGAGAGACTGAGTGACGCATCCCACCAGCAAGAGCAGTACCCCTCATTATTATCAGTGACAGCAAGACGAAGCCGTGGAAAAAAGAATTAGAGTGAACGGCACAATTTTAGAAAAAGATGCACAAACACTGAACAGTGTCTTTTGTCTGCGCCGGAGCGGCCACAGCCTGAGAGGGATGAAACCTGCCGTTGACATGAATGCGGGCTTGTCCGGGCTGCGATTGGACGCTCAGGAGCTGCTGCACATTTTGACTAATCAACCTGATTGCACAGCCAGAATCAGAAGTGTGATTGCTTGTGGAGTTTCAGCAGCAGCCAGTAAAGCACTTGTTTGGTCAACCAGGCAGCGGCAAAAACATCATGGCCGTGTTGTGTCCCGTGTTCACGCCCGCGTCATTCAACACCGCCGTCTTGTTAAAGCACAGCTTAGTTGGTCATGAACACAGCTCGAAACACGACAGTTAGGAAAACTGCAAGATGAGCGCTCTTGAAAATGATTAAACAAAGAGGAAGAGTTATCACATGTTGACACACACCAACGGGCATCTGACCAATAGGAAGTTGACAAATACTTGTACATGGAATGTGACCTGATATGACCCACTTTTTTAGCAGCGTTTGCAGTGTGGATTTGAACGTAAACACTATTCAGCCGTCTGTCCAAACATTAAGTTTCAGTAGATCAGTATCTGAAATGTTTGATAGGAATATTTTTTTCAGCATGCCATGAGTCCTCCTGTCATGATAGCAGCCCTGTT
Source organism: Chaetodon auriga (assembly GCF_051107435.1). Lineage (NCBI taxonomy): Eukaryota > Metazoa > Chordata > Actinopteri > Chaetodontiformes > Chaetodontidae > Chaetodon > Chaetodon auriga. The sequence goes on along the minus strand of NC_135074.1, from coordinate 9,586,068 downwards.
CATCTCCATATTTTGACCACCTTGAAGGCCACTCACACCCATAGTCCACCTACACGGGCATTTTCATTTATTTGCCTGACTTGACCTGGTCTGAAGACTGTGTGTGGACAGAGCTGTCGGCTTTTCAAAAAGTGAAGTTCAAACAAATTTAAACTAACACATACCTCGTGGTGTCCTACAGCTGCACTGGTGTCTTAAAATTTTAAATTTTTTTAATTTTAAAATTGGCGTGGCATGGAATTTTATGTAATGAAGACACATGAAGACACAGCCTTAACTGTTTTAGTCGAGCGACCTGATGTGACTCTAGCATAGCTCTGCAACTTCAACCTGAAGTCTGATGAGCTAGAACAGGTGAAACACCTGTGTGAGTGTGCAGGACCTGTAACAAAACTGTCCTGCACTCGGCACCTGGGACAATCCAGTGCGACAGGTTCCGTGCAGGTAAAGCAGTCACTGCCATAATAATGACTGAATAATGACCTCCATTTATCTCCAAACACAAGATGCTTCAAGATCACACTGTTTCCATCAAAGCTGAACAAAATCTGGTCTTGAATTTGTCGTTCTCATGAGCTTCAGCTGAAGTAAATGAGTGATGGAGTGAACATTTGACTGGTAAATATACGATGGCATCTTAATTCGCCATAGAAGAAGAGGTCTGCACAAAGCGTTTGATGTAGAGAACTTCGGCCTTCGGTCAGGGCAAGTATCAAGTTGACAGTGAATCAAGTAGAGAGGATCATCATTGTACCTGTGCCTTACAAACAGATGCAACAAGAGAGTCTGATCGAGGCTTTAAGGAAATAAAAGAAACGAAATGAGACCAAAAACACTGGTGAACATCCTTCCTCAATAACAGTAACTCTGGGGTGTTAACCGCTCTTTTAAAGGGTCGTAGCTAGAGCCGAAAAGCTACCTATGATTTCATTTCAGTAGCCAGGGAAAAGACCACATATCCCACATGATCCAAGGCTCTAAGCCCCCTCATTCATTCCATTGGTCTGAACACCTGGAAAGCCTTTCTTTGCTCCCAGTAAATGTTGCTGGTTTGCTCGCAGAAACAAGTGCGCTCGACTTTCTTACACTGAACATGCTCAGCACAACTGCTATGCCAGAGGGAAATTTAGCCAAATAAAACCCTCGCCGTGGTGATACATCGGTCCTCTTTCACCAGACCAAGGCTCATTTCCATGGCAACACCATCATTCACAATGCAGAGGTCAGGGCCTTAAAGCTTCAGCAGCAACACTGTGACCACAGAATGAGGCACTGGAGCGAGAGGAGAAAATTAATCATTATTATGCCATTGTTAATCATTTTGCAGTCAAGTTACCATTTATAGGGTCAATTACATTTTTTGATATTCTTGTTCAGTGGGAGATAATGTGTTCTTCCAGCCTGTTTAGGCCCAGTCGGCCAGTTTTTGACAGATGAAACTTAGCACACTATATGTTCATCCTACCAAGAGAGCTACGTTGTCTGTCAGCCAGTTAAAATTCAAAATATATGGCAGATCTGCTTTGACAGTAGTAAGAGACTTCAGTTTGGCTTTTTAGAGCCTGCAGATAGATAGTAACTTGCAAACAGAGCCGCTGGTTCTATCACTCGTAGCGCTGTGAGGAGGTTCAGGCTCTCTGTCTGGTGACAAAAGGCCAGAGGAGAGAGAGAGGCAGGCATGGAGCCCTCCCCCTCCCTCCCTCGGTGAGGGAAGCGGGCAGAGAGCGGGCGTTGGAGAGGTGTGGGGGGTTGAATGGGACCAGCTAGTGACCTCAGGCAGAAAGAATGTCCCCGTTTGCTCAGTCGGCCCGCTCCCCTAGCAGCACTCCACACAGTCATCAGTGCTGGGGCCTTTGTCTTCACCTTCCAGACCCCAAACTCCAGAGCAGAGGCCACAGACAAGCACACAGCAACACCTCGCCGCCCCTGCTGCTGCACTGTTCACTATAATCTCACTGTTCCTGCAAGTTCAGCCTCTCCCAAGCCTTGCTTTTGAAGGCAGTGTCTCTTAAGAGTTGCTTCACATGCCGTTCTTCCTCCGTCCTGCTTTTTCCTCAATTTGCTCCACGCTACCGAAATGCTAATTGCTCCTCAGTCTCAAAGTATTAAAAGTTTCACCTATTGTGTGGACAGCATTCCTCGCCTGCTCCGGCCATTTATGCGGGTGCTAATGCATTGCCATCTCCCAGCATTGTGACACTGCGTTTGTGTGTGAAATACAGCGATTGCATAAATTTCAGTGTTAAAAAGAAGGGGGGCAGATTTCCCATGCTGGGATACCCATAAAAATCAATGGTGGCTCGGGACGACAATTACATCTGACTAATCCAGCAGATTTATGAGATCCGTGTGCTTCGTCTGCCAGGCTCGGGTGAAGTCATCGCGCTGCCAGAGAGACACCGCTGCTGTTAAATGAATTTGAATGGGCGAGCTGTAAGGGGTGCATGGCAGGGGGCTGCAGAAGCCAGCCCGCAGCAGAATTTCTTTTTAGATTGGATTCAGACTTGGATTCTGATGAATGAAGACTCACCCAGAGGAATTCAGCCTTCACACTCAGAGCTGGGAGCTCAGTGTGCTGAACCTGGGCCGGCTGTGGTGTGGGCATGTTCCTATAGATGTGTTTGCAAGGTGTAGAACTGCAACTATTCATTGTTTTCATGCCTTAAAAAATAATGAGCACTAAATGAAGACCACCAAAGTGTTGCCTAAAAGCTGCAAACCAGCAGTGAAAAAGAGTTTTCACTCATAAAGATGTGGAAACAACGAGGAAACTCAGTATTCATAGCAATGGTTTGGTCTGGCATCTGGATGAACGACCAAAGATTTTAGTGGTTCATCAAACTGATGCGTGTCAATATGCTCATCGATTAATCATTTGGTTAGCTCGGGACATCTGTCCTCCGGTCTGCTATTGTTGGTCTGTCTGTGAACACAGGGGTAAGAGGAGAGATTTTGGGGGGAGGATTGGACAGCAGCCTGCTGTATTGATTGTGCATGGGTTGAGAATGGAATCCTATTGGGATCAATGGTCGAAGTAATTAAACGGAGGCACAGGCGGGATGTTGCCTGCGTTCGGCCATCCATCTGCTCCACACTGACCTGCTGCTGTGGTTGTAAAGTGGAGGGAACAGTGTCAAAAAGTTGGTCTGTGTGCTGTTTCTGAGTCTTCACTGTCACTGTTCACTGTCTGTTTTTACCAGCACGTTAAAGGTGGAGAAGTGCATCAAGAATTAGGAGCCAGGTTCATGCTAAGAGTCAGTTAGCTAAGCCTGTTAGCTGAGCCCGGTCGCTGATAGGACAGTAATTCCACTGGGTTTTTTTAAAAGATGTATTTTTACCATTAACTCTTGTCTCATAACCGTCAGCCTCAGTTAGCCTCAGACACTCCAGCCCTCCATCTTCTTAAAGGTGGGCACTTGCCTATCGGTCAGTGGTGCAGATTTGGAAGTCAAAGTTAATCAAAGCTGAACTCAATGTGAAAAATTTGTGCAGATTTTATTCAACCATTGATTTTATTGTATTTGATTGAATTTGCTGTGAAATGTCAATGTTTTAAATGCTGGTGTGACCAGGCCTTTGGCGAGGTGGGGCCCAGATCCTTCATCCTCCCAGGTCATCCCAAAGGTGGGAGATGGGTTTGAGCTCATGGCAGTTCTCCCTCACCAAACTGAGAAACTGATTTCTTGATGGATGTGGTTTTGTAAACTGTTGTGGCAAAGTTGGAAGCATACTATTGTGTCAGATATTATGAAAAACAGCCCCAAGGTAAATGTACGTAAAATGGGTGTCCACATACTTTTGGCAGTGTAGTCTATATGCTCAGCACGTTGGCTAAACTATATGTAGATTTAATTTGTTGTCTCTCTTTCCAGGGCGGAGGCTGCGAGGGAAAGCGTTCTACAATGTCAACGGGAAGGTGTACTGTGAGGAAGATTTCCTGGTAAGTCGCCTGTGTGCTCATGAGTATTGATTTTGTTCTCTGCTCTGTGATGAGCAGGTCTGCTCGTTGCACCGTATCACTGCCTCACGGTGGGGCGACAGAGGAGCGGGGGGAGCAAAGAGCGAGGGATTAGGATCTCAGGCTACATTCTACAACCCTCCAGAGGAAACAGACGTCACGGCTGCAATTAGAAGTTTAGCACCACCCCTCCAATTCACACTAATTTCTCCCAAATTTCCCCAAGGAGCTCAATTACCCCATGAGCTGCTCTCTGGTACTTACAATTCAGAGTGGGAGGAGGACAGCTGTAGCTCTCAAGCTCCTGGTCCATCTGCTTCAGGTTTACAGGGCAGACACAGCGCCTGCTCTCATGGTGCCTTCATGTGCCGTGGGAAATATTGCAATGATAAGTTTAATGTAGATGACCTCAAAAAGATGAATCTGATCAGCATGTTTTGTCTGTGATGGCTGTATGTGACGCTGTTATGAGGAACATTTGAAAACAGTGTGACAGAATTATCTCCAGCATGGAGGAAGGAGCTTGCAAAAGGTTCCTGTTACGTAAATGTTAAAAACAGCTTCATTATCCAAACAGCCTCACAACACAAAGCTTCTTCTGCTGTCTATACTTCCTGTTTATCAGCAGCTTCCTCTTAGAGTTCAACCTGTTGATCTGAAATACTTAAATTCCTGTTTGGCATTTTACAATCACGGCCTCTCGGTGATAAACGGATGCTGGAGGTCAGATGGCGATGGGATGAGACTAATCTTCTTCCGCCGCCCTCGTACTGCTAAGACCTGACTAGTCTGGCTTGTCACCCCAGGGGTGTCTCGAGGGTGGGGGGGGGGTGGTGGCAGATGGTAGATCTGGAGTGGAGATGTCAGGGCAGGGGGCAGCCTGCCCATCACCACCTCCCACCTCCACCTGGTAGCCGTGTCTCCTCTACCAGCCCCCCCGAGTCATCAGGTCATGACCCTGAGGGGGTTGAGAGCTGCAGATGGTCACCTTCATTATCTGCCTGTGCTCAGGGTTTAAGGGAAAGGAGCCATCAATGTGTCGCCGGGTGTTTTGTTTCCTGTAGCACACAAAGGCACTTCACACCCAGTCGGCCCAGCGGAGATGCTCTTTGGCCAGCATACACATGCTAATTCCCACATGTGAATGGATTCACCTGTGTGGATATAATGATGGCCTGAGCCTCGCAGAAAAACAGCAGCACCCTTCCTCAGAAAAATTAAGATTAAAAAACACAATAGGTCGCAGGTGGACGCTGCCTGACGGACATATCAGCTGAAAGACAAAGGATTCAGAAAGACACCCCCTCTCATGTTAATTTAAAGAGCGCAGCAGCACCCTCTGTAGATGAGTCGTGGACCGAAATGACCAGCAGGTGTGAAGCAGGACGTGTCCCACCTTCAGAGTTCACTGCTGAGGATGCTAAACGGTGTGTCTTGTCTTACCCACAGTACTCTGGTTTCCAGCAGACAGCAGAGAAGTGCTTTGTGTGTGGTCACCTCATCATGGAGATGGTAAGAGCTTCATCAAACACTACATGCAGAGCCGAAAAGAGTGAATGCATGTCTGCTGTTTAAAATCCCCTCATGTTCTTGAGACATTATGGTGTTTGGGAAAAAGTTACTGTGATATTGTGCATGCATAAAATCCCAGACTGCTTTATTAAATGTTCAAATCTCACAATACTGTGTGTTATTCAGCACTACTGTCTACTCAGTAACATTGTCCGTGCAGTAGTCCCATAATATGTTTTTGAACCTCCCCTATGGCATGTGTTACTCCATGAACTCGATGGCCTCACTCTCAAGTCTTACTGTTATCTTGTGTGTGTGTTTCTTCTGTGTGTGTGTGTGTGTTTGTGTGTGTGTGGGCGTCCAGATCCTCCAGGCGTTAGGCAAGTCTTACCATCCTGGCTGTTTCCGCTGCGTGGTGTGTAAAGAGGGTCTGGATGGAGTGCCTTTCACCGTGGACGTCGAGAACAACATCTACTGTGTCAAAGACTACCACACGTAAGGAGGACGTCTGTCTGCTCTTCACACTGATAAAATGCGATTACCGCATGACAGAATGTGGCCGAACAAGCTGCTCGGCACAAAACGGAGAAGCTGGAGCATGGAAACAGCACAGTTTGTACAAAAAGTGTGGTACTCACTCAGCTTCTGTCGCTGTTATGATTTCACGCAGTATTCTCCTGGTATTTTATTTAAATTCATGTTATTTTTATTTATTTATTTTAGTTGTATTTTTTAACGTCTATGAAAGTGCAGAATAAGAAGTCAACTGACTTTTTTTTTTCTTCCATGACAGGGTTTTTGCTCCCAAGTGTGCCTCCTGCAACCAGCCCATCCTTCCAGCCCAGGTGAGGAGCAAGCTGGCCAAATTCCGCTGGACTGACTAACACTGAATGACACACACAGGCTGCTCCCTGCTTAACAGGGCTAAAAACTTGAACGTTAGATAGCAAACAGCAGTTTTATGATGTGAACTTTTTATGTATCAGAATGAGAAATACTTAGAGACTCAGTGATAAAGATTCAAAGATAAAGGTCAGATAAGACTTTTTTCTAAATTAGCATTTTAAAATCAAGCCTCTATGTGAGACAAATGTGCCTCAGGTCTTAGATAATCTTAGTTTCTCTTAATGTGCAGCATCTCAAACTTTGTACTAATATCTTTTATTAGTCACACTGAATCAAAATAAAGGCAACAGCAACGAGGTTGTCTTAAGATAAAAAACACAAGAAAAGACGTGAAGAAAAGAACCTAAACTGAGCTAAATCTGCCTTCTCTACTTACAAACTTTTCTTCTTTTCTGAAATCCTGACCTGCACTTCAATGAGACTCTGCACTGATGTAATGTGACGATCTTACTGTGTGTTTGTCCCACCAGGGCTCCGAGGAAACCATCCGGGTAGTTTCTATGGACAAGGACTACCATGTGGAGTGTTACCACTGTGAGGTGAGGCCTGCACTCTGTCCACACCCACACACACACACACACACGCACAGTCTCACACACATGGGGTATGAGTAAGAGCAGTCTACTGTGCATGTGATTTGACTTGAGTCAATTTAGCATCACTGGGTGTGATTCAACTTTTCAGGCTTTTGTGAAACAAACACACACCATTCACACGGTGGAGCCACACACACCTGATCATGCACAGACACGTTCACGTGCACATCCACGCAAGCCCACAGACACAATGAACCTGGGTAAGAGCTGCAAATCGTGGGACGAGACCAGACTGTTTTTAGCGGCGAGGGTGAATCACCGCTGCAGTCTGCTGCAGAATGAATGAGACGCACACACACACACACACACACACACACACACAGACAAAAAACACACAGACAGATCCCAATGCAAGGTTACAGCTCGACGTCGTGACTCATTGACAAAGCACATTCCAGCGTCGAGCTCTGAACTCAGCTGGGGACTTGTTTTTAAACCAGACTTGTGAAATCGTAGTCATCGTGCCACTCGGCTGCGTCAGATGGTCTGAAGTTCAGGTTTGAACATGAGCATTTCATGCCACCCTGCAGTCATCCTGCTCTTTTATTTCTGCCCTGTTAATGCCGCACCGAGAGACAGATGTCCTCATGAGTGGCATAAGACAGACTGACTTCCTCTGAATGGCTGACATTCCACTTCGTAGAAATGGACCAGATCATTATGTAAGCGGTGGGTAATCATTCAGCCGAGGTGAAGGGAGGGGGGGGTGGTCTTGTGGACAGAGGAAGGGTAAAGTCCAGAGCTGAATCATCCCGGAGATGCTAAATTCATTACATATTGAAAAAAAGATTTCAGATTCTGTAAGACATGCACACGGCTCCGAGGCTTTTTTCTCAGTGAGAAGCAACAATATTGAGCCGAAGATACAGTGAGTGCAAATTCATCTATAATGCATTTTCAGCTGCTCATCCAGGTCTGAATCATGATAGCAGCAGACTGGTTAAGGGCCAGTTAGTTTATGTAATCCCTCCAGCATGTTCAGGGTCGAGCCCGGGAGCTCTCCTCCCTGCACAGACGCCCCCCCTCTTAGCACGGTAAACAGCTACCCGGGCTAATACAAAGAATGAATGACAATTTGCAGTTTTACACTGGGTTATGTGCCATTTTCACACTTTTGTACAGATTTATCAAAGAACATACAGCATGTTAATGTATGAGCTTTAGAGGTGCTGAACAGAACCAGGTGAGATGTTTCCTCCTGTGTCCAGTCTTTGTGCTAAGCTAAGCTAACCGGCCAGTGGCTGCAGCTTCATACTTAACAGAGCGGTATCAACCTGTAAGGATAGTTCTCAAAATGTCAAATCATTCCTTTTAATAGATTTTGCATTAAACACAGCTGCTTTGGGTATCTTCGTGCTGTGTTCATGCTTCTGTCTGTCTGTATGTCGCTCTTTCAGGACTGTGGTCTCCAGCTAAATGATGAAGAGGGCCACCGCTGTTATCCACTGGAAGGCCACCTGCTCTGCCACAGCTGCCATATCCACCGGCTCCAGTCGCAGGTCCCTGCCCACCTGCCCCCCAGCTACCCCCTCCATGTCACAGAGCTGTGAGGGGGAGGAGGGTGGGCAGCAACGGAGCCCTGCCTCCCAGGTGATCCGAGACACCAGCAGCAGGGGGACAAAAAAGGCCTGCACCCCCTCCAGCAGGTCCAGGGAAGCCTCTGAGTTACTGTCCCTGTCCTCGACTGGACGGCCAGGCCGTGGACTAACACACACAGGGCAGCTCCCACCACAAGCCCTGTTGTCACATGACAGGGCTGGGAAAAAGGGTCCCCCTCCTCCTCCATCTGTGGTCCTTTCCTCCTCCCTTCCCCTGGGGTGCCTAAACCTTGAAAGCCAACATGCCGGCTCACCCAGAGCCCCCCGGTGACGTCACACCTCCTGACCCCTGCACATTCATCAAAGAGAGCGTTTTTGGATTGGAGGAAGAGAACACAAACTCGTCTCTCTCCTCGCTCCCCTCTCTTGCTTTCCATGTTTTTCATTCCTGTGCTCTGACCGAAGCGGTTTACCGCAGTGGATTCACCGGCGCTGTCACGTCAAGAGAGCGCTGTTGATGGCGGCGTCGGGAAGGCCAGGGAACGAGCCACTACATTCCAGTGCTGGCTGGACCGGACAGACCCCCGGGTGGGCATGCTGTGCCTTCAGAGCCGGCTCTCTCCGTGCAGCTTCTAACACTGAAATGGAGTCCTGCTAAAGGCTATGCAAAGGACACCCAGCATCATGACACAGGGCTGTGAGAACAAACTGTTAACTCATCGCTCCTCACCCTGCACCGCCCCGAAATAACAGATGCACCGTAGCACCACAAGCCCAGAGGACTGACTGACATTCCACTTAGAAGTCTTAGACGAGACCTCGAGAGATTCACAAGCAGTGTCTTAATTAATGATTATTTTATGACAGAAAAAGAAAATTTTAGATGCACATAGATTGTCTTTTATATATGAATATATATTTTGCAGATGTTTTCCACATAAGATCATAGATGTAGATGTTTTGGTTTTTTTTTTGTCGCTGCGCTCGCGATGGATTCAGAGGTGAAACGCGCTGTCTGTCATGCAGTCTGAAGCTTCTGAAGATGTTGGGTCTGTTGTATCATTTCTCCTCCAGGACACGGAGGGTCTTCATGTCTGTCAGTGGGTCACAGATCCACAGGCTTTGTAGGAGCAGACCTGGCTCAAATAGCATTTGCCTTCAGTTGTTTTCTTCCACTTTGAGTACCAAATGTTTAGTGCCTAAGTCAAGCTTTGTCGCTTTTAAACTACATGTTGACTGTAGACAACACATACTACTACAGAGTTCTGCATTCCTTAAATTTCACTGTCTTTGGTTAAACCTCAAACAGTGTATTTATTGTAAAGTTGTTACTAAAAGTCTAAAAAATGATCTCCAGCACATGACCTTAAATGAAGCACAATTGAAGTTCTGTGTTACTTAATTCCTACAAAATGCAACAATGCATCCACTCAACTTCAGACTTTTCTGACCTGCTCTAAAGGGTGCCACGACTTTGACAAGTCATCACTCAGAGCTGTAAGATTAAGGCTTAGAAAATGCAAACTGTTGTAAAGACTGTCCTCCAGAGATATTGCCAAAATTCCTTATATGTCCTTTTCCATGCTAAGAACAGTGCTCACAGGCATTTGTTGATACAGCATATATGATCTGGTGATGAGTGATTTTCTGATCTCCCAGTTGCGTAAAGTCAAAGTAATCCTCTGTCATGGCATCCGGACCGTCTGGTACTCAAGGGGGAATCAGACAATTTCAAATACCTTTGGCACCAGGTCTGCTCACGACAATGTTTCCTGGTATGTTTTCCAGACACTGGTTTTTGTAATTTGAGCACTGAGTCCACGGTGCGTTACTACGAGGAACCTCCACTAGTCCGCATGCCTTAAGACACAACAGGTGTGTGCGTGGGTCTCGCAGTCTGCTGTTGTGTTTTGGGAGGACGTCCCTGGTAACCTGGAGCTGCTGGTCCCAGCCGCGTTTTAAGGGCGGTCCCCCCACGTTTCCCTTGCTGGTTGTGTGTGTGTGTGTGTGTGTGTGTGTGTGTGTGTGTGTGTGTGTGTGTGTGTGTGTGTGTGTGTGTGTGTGTGTGTGTGTGTGTGTGTGTGTGTGTGTGTGGACTGGCGCCTGCCTGTATGTGTTGCAGTGATCCTGTGTATATGTGCAAACCAAGAGCTGCGTGAAACTCTGAGCTACAGTGGTGCTGGAAAAATAGTCTGACCCCTCCCCACCGGGGTCCTGTCATTGGTGAGTTTTTGTCAGATTGGCTCTGGAGAACTCTGCTCACTCTGGCCACTGAGCAGCAATCTGAGCTGCTGCACATACATACAGACAAACCCCAGCAACGCATGCGTATTTCGAATATGAGCAAATTGTGTAAATGTCTTGTGTGTGTGTGTGTGTGTGTGTGTGTGTGTGTGTGTGTGTGTGTGTGTGTGTGTGCGCGTGTGTGTGTGTGTATTAGTGGCAGGGCCATGGCACATGCACCTCACTGTGTTTGCAGGGCAGCGCAGCACATTGACCCCTGCTCTCTCTGTTCTAACCCAGTGATGATTTTGATGACTGCGTTCATTCATCACATACCTTCTTCCAGATGTTTGTGTCTAATTCTTGGTGTTTGTTTGGGCTCCTGTCTGGTACCGTATTGATGGGGTTTACACATGTTCCAGTAAATATTCCAGTAGCTGATGTGTCATCCTCTGACTGTAGCAAACTCCACCCATCTGGTATTCAAACAAGAATAAAACAATCACTAATGATTGCATGCAAACACTGGCCCAGCTCTTATCCAGACTGTGTTGCTGTACACACACATCTGGATAAATACTACTGAATGTGTCAAAAACAGAGACTGAAGCAGAGACTGAAGGCGGGGGTCACCACAGGCAGAAAGTGCTTTCTAATGTAACCTGATGTGATGAGATTCATTCATTCGAATGTAATAATGATTAGTGTTTGTTCTCCTCCCGGTTGTATATTTGTAAAAGGACTGCATATGTGAGACATTCCCCTTGTTGTTTGATTAACCTCAGCTTTGTACAGGGGTTCTGCTCAAGTAATGTGTGCCATACTTGAAGAATGAGGCGTTTTTTTTTTTTTTAGAACTCGTCTTCACAATATCATACCCCAAGAAAAACGCAACAAGATCCGGGTGTATCCCCTTTCAAAGTTCTCTTAATTCACCTGTTTTAAAAGTACTACTTCAGTTTCTATTGCATAGCACACAGCTAGTTACCCTGTACATAAAGAGGCTAGTTTTTTATTTTATTTTTCTGTCAAAAATCACTTGGAAAGAGAAGACTTCTCCTACTGGTAGTTCCAACAAGCACATCTCGACACCTGTCACATATCTTTTGTATCGCTAAGTGTTTTTGATTACCTAGATGGTTCATAAAAAAGGAAACTAGATCTATTTATCTAAACATGAAAAAAGTCTAAAGTTATTTAATGTATTAAAAATCGGGACGTATCATTTAACTGTAGATGACATAATCTGCTTTTTCAATAAAGTGGTTTTGTAGCTAACTGCAAAAAATCGATGTTTTTTCTCTTTTATTCTGCATGAAACTGCCACCACAAGCTCACACAGCACACAAACAAACATGAAACTGAAACCATTTCACTGTGAAGAGTTTGCTCCAAATGCATCCTTTAGGACTGGTTTTATTGTGGAAGTCTTTGGCACTCAGCAGATATCGCTCCTCTCCCGTGCTTTAGGTATTTTGAAATCTAATTACACACAGAATAATTATTATTTTAAATTCTCAGATGTTTATACAGGCTGTAATAACAGGTTTGTATCACTGACAGATTATAAAATATTTCCCAAATATCACACAGAGAGGTTTTTATGAAGTGATGCTTGCAGTCAGCAAGAAGCAACCTTCAAGCTGTTTGAGGACAGAAAGCAGTAAAATTATACTTTTGCTTTACTTTCACATGTGTACACTAAATCTAAAGCGAGTAGCTGGTCAGCTTGATTTAACCGACTTTAAATCTTGTTTTTACACTTCTGTTTATGTGAGGGAATGAACAAATGAGATGCAGCACGTTAAGTTATAGAGGTGCTGAGGCTGATTTTGTCACTTGTGACAGAGCCAGACAAGCTGTTTCCCCTTTGTGTTCGGCTAATTGGCTACTAGAGATTCACATTCACTTTGCAGATATGAGAGAGGTCAATGTCAAACTATTCCTTTATTCGTTGTTGCAATGAAATGATCATATTCAGATAATGTGGTTGAAAAGAAACTTTAATCCTCATCAAAACACATTGTCAAGAGGGGTCATTTCCTCAAAACTGGACAAAAAGCAATGAGAAAAAAGTCTGTATGTCTACTGTAAGTCAGTATGTGAGGGAGAGTGACATTGAACTACCTTAATATTATATGCTGGAATGTGTATGCAATGCTGGAAAACATTAATCAAGCTACAATTTATACCACTGTAATAACACTCATGGTAATGTTAAAGTAAGAAAACTGAGCCCAAACAATCATAAAATCCAGTCAGAGTTTAGAGGTCCAGACAGGAACGACATATGGAGATGAGTCAAGAATGGAGCTGACCAGATGGAAGTGGTTTTCCCATGGTCAGGCTCTTTTTCTATTGGACCTCAAACTCTCTATTAAAGGTGAAAAAAAAATCAACATTATAAGCAGCCATGTTGCATTTCCTTGACCCAGTGCTAATATAATCCTTCAAGGGTCACTCCATTATGCTCGGGTCATTGCTTTCTTTGATTTTGCCGTTTTACATATTACAGTTTACTCTGGTCAAGCCTCTTTTATTTACACATCAGTTAGTCAAACACTGCTGTGTAATCACATCCATGCACGCAACCTTGTAGCTTGTCATGTGCTGGACTCTCCCTCCAGGGATGCAGCCCTGCTCACTGATGGTCAGATAATCTGAAGCCTGGAAAAGATATGACCATCAGAAACCTTTTATCCAAAACAGCCCTGATGGCAAAGGAAAAGAGACAAACTAGCAACAATTGACAAACATGAATTTAAACACGATAGCATGAGAAGATACAGAGCAGCTCCCTTGGTACTGACCCTTTTTTCGGAAACTCCTCCAACACATAAACATTCCTGGAAATATCACACAGGCATGATGTGAACTGAAACTGTGGGGATGTCCATGAACTTTGTGAGGCTTTTTAATTACAAGAGTAATAAACAAGCCTCAAGTCAACCAGTAAATGTATAGACTTAATCCACATTTAGAAGCACAAATGTTGTCCTTTCTATTGCATCATGAATTATGTGTCACTTGCAGAAATGTTCAGAACGGGAGAATATTCTCAGACAAATCTTCTGTAACTTAATTCACAGTATTGCAGTCGTGTGCTGCTCCTGTTTCACTGGATGATGGCCCTTAAACTGCTCATTAGGTTTTACAACCTGAGTAAAGCTGTCGGGCTGTTGAGATGAATGAGGAGACTGCACCCCTGTGGTGCCGTATTGTACAACATTTGGGTTAATTGGAGCATAAAGTAGGTTGTTTACAGCAATTCTCCTCCTAATGTAAAATATGAAAGCGTGAATCTTCCTCCAAACCCTGAAACTGAATAGATTGCATCCTGACAAGATGATGTCATCACATCCTGTTAATGACTGATAGAGAATTTCCATCTATTTTCTTCATATTCTTTAAGTGTGTTTCACTTTATCAATTTAGCCCTTGTATAAAAATTTGAGACCTGTTATTTGTCATCTTCGTTTTAGACATTTAGTCATCACCCATCAAGTTAAAGAAGATCACACTGTGGCTTACCCTCACCGAGGAGGCAGACAGTCAAACAGAGGGAAGATGAAAATGCTTCATGAGCCACTTTTGACATGAAATGAATAAATAGCAGTGAGAAACGACAAAAGTCTCAGTAGAAGACACAAAAGCAGGCGGAGGACTTGAGGCTCACTTGGAGGGCTTTGATGATGATGATGATGTCTTGGTTTGTGGATGTGGTAATGAATTGCAGCTGCTTCATACTCTGAGGAAGATTGTGCTGTGTACAGCAGGTCACAGTGACACAGTTTAAGTGTCATTGTGACTAATGAAGAGGTCTGAGGAGCAGTGAAGACACTCTCACCCCATCAACATTTCCGTGCTTCGGTTCACACCAGCAATGGGCTCGTCTGTTGGGTTTTACAGCTGTCACGCATGCCCCAAACAGGATGATGCCCATTCTCAGGATGATTCTGGCTTTCTATGTCTAAACAGTATAATCACGTTTTTAAAATTACCTTAACTAATTTCTTGGCCATTTGGGGACACAGCAACAAGGTGTAAATCAGGTGCCAACTATGGCCGGAGGCTGAAGCCCGTGCAGGCATCTTATGGTGCATTACCACCAATAGCCACCAGATGCTACCTGAAAAAATCCAGCCTTCAAAAAAAGCGTTGATGTCTCTTTAGAAATATCAAATCAATACATGTTCTCCCTGAGCAATAAGCTTCCTGATTGCTAAATTCAGATCCTATGATAAGTGTACTGGTGTTCATGTTGGAAATTATTGCAGCATTGATACGACTTTCAGGCTTAATGAAGGCTTTGATGTCTCTGTTAGCTGTGTCAGGTTCTGGACAGGTAGCATACAGTGAGTTTATCTTAGCTTTTGGTTGAAAACATCTGCATACTGCACCTGAACATGGTGAAAGTCAAGCAAAACAGTAAAGCTGTGGACCGTGAAAGCAAAGCAATGAACTTACAGGCACTAAAAGGCTTTGTAGATTGGAGGAGAAGTGCAGAGTTGAGTCAGAATTCTCCGTGGGTTTGTCATTACAAGTGACCCCTTTTACATTAACATCAGCCCTTTGAACCATGTTAATTTAAAATTGTTGGTAATCGCAGCTTTAAATGTTATGTTAATTGATAATGCCTCTATGTGAGGTTTGTTGTGAGGACTGAAAATACAGGAACATGCTACAGGCAGTGCTGCTGTCATTTTCCTACTGATCCTGCAGGTGAGTGGGTGGGTTTCAGAAGAGGTCCCTTTCATTTTTTTTTACTGTTCACTCGCTAAATTACTGCTGCCTGGCTCAATCCCAAGAGGCTAAAGAAATGAAGTCATCCTCTCCAGTTATGAGAAATACTTGGTTGAGAGACAGGCCCATGGATGGCAGTTAGATATGAGTGTAAAACTTTGAGAGGGGAAACATGAGGAAAAATAAGGGAAGGGGGCTTTCACAGTTCCTGCACCTGCACTGAGGAGATAATTGAAAACATGCACAACCCCACCACTCTTTTAGTTTCAGATTTCAATGACAGTGAGTGCAACTGTGTTTGTAAGCCAGTGATACACAGATAGTTTGAGATGTAGCTACATTCTGTGTGGGTGTACATAAAAGCACTGTCTGCCCACTTACTGAGCTCTCCTCGTCGCTGAACAGTGGTGTTCAGTGTGAGGAGCTCTCTGGTGTTGGTTGTCAGCTCCATGAGTTGGGGCACAAAGCGCCCTTTATGTGTGTGAGGGTTCCACCCTGTGACTCAGGGAGCTGTGTGTGAGTGTGTGTGTGTGTGTGAGTGTGTGAGTGTGTGTGTGTGCAGAGGTAGCGGAGCCCCAGGGGATCGGCTGTGAGGTGAGCTCTGTTACACTACACAAAAGAACACCTTCCCTCTGGAGCACACAGGTCCCTCCACTGCCAGGAAATGAGTGGAAATATGCTCGCCACAGGATTACCTCATACACTCTGAATCTTTGGTTACTGACACTTTGTCCCCTTCCTGTTACAAAAAAATTTCACCTCCTGTTTGTTTCCCTTGTCTGACTCTTCACTCATACTTTATACAGTACTTCAGTAGTCCAGCAAGCCATTTTCAATTACAAGTTTGCACTCTATCGCTGTGTCACATGTGTCAACCTGCAGCAATAGCAGCACAGTGTATATATATATATATATCCCCTTCTCGCCCCACCTGGGGCGGTATTGTGCCTTCTTCAAGCTCAATAAATATATACAGTATATATAAAAGCTAAGCCCCACCTGCACAGGATGAAGCATCATTTACAGAAAATCTTGCACAGAAGTGATGATTCACCTCACAAGCATTTCAAATAAGTTGAATTATGAAGTACAAATCAAACCGCTTTGGTTAAAGGGTCAGTTCACTTCAACATGCTTTTTTCACTTTCACCCTTATGGTGACTAGTACTATCTGGAGTTTGGGTTTTATTTGCTCAATATAACGGAGATGATTGGAATTAAATTTTTTTGCTCAAAGTGCTAAAAGAAATACGAAAAACTCATCCCAGTCTGGACGATCTGCCTCCACTGGGAACATTGCTTTGAAAGAACATAATCTGGTTGCTTGTCAGTTTTCTTGTTTTTTTTTCAACACTTTCTACACCATCTCCCTACATATTTGTACATGTCTCTAGAGCATTTTATGCCCTTCTTAAAGAACTAACAGTTGTGAGAGTTGACAGGAAACAAGGAGAGCGTCTCAAAAGAGGCTGCACCAGTTCACTACACTTGACATTGCAAGACTCATGATGGACAGTCCACAAGTAATGAAGTGAAGTTAAATTTAGCAGATTTTGCCTTCATTGTGTTGGGATGATGGCAGATGTCTCAGTGGTGGTTATCTCAAAAGGCTGGGAAATAAATCTGACGCTAGCTACACAGCTGGGTATCATCATAACGGGCAAGTGAGAAAATCTGTTTTTCTGCATTTGGGTGAGCTGACTCCCTAAAGGGGTACTCTACCAATTTTAAATGTCAAAGATCACTGTGCTGTTATCGCTACTCCGTATGTGATAACAGTTGTATAATGTGTTTATAATGCTCTGGAGCAAGAAAGGGATCACCAGGTGTTATCATCTTGGCTTTTGCTTGAGACTTTGAAGTGTTAACAGAAAGTCTGTATTACAAACCAGACGTGTGGAGTTTGATAGACATTTCCAAGTCAGGGATGGTCTAATGAGTTGTGCTATTGAGTTGCATCATGGGAAACGTAGGGTTCATCATTTTCAGAACTTGCCCCCATTAATATGGACTAAAAGTCAGCGTGTCTCCTCCTCTGCCTTTATGGAAGTGCAGTGTTAAACAGCCACAGTGCCCCTTCAGCACAAAAACTTGCATTCCTGAGTTTACCCCTGCATGACTGAAGTGTGGCGGTGTCTGCTTTGGCTGCTTCTGTGTCATTCGGGTGCTGTGTAGACGATACCAATCGTCCATTTTTTGTCACATTGAGCGAGTGAGTGATTCACTTGTTCAGACGGCTGAATAAACAATTCTATTGCTCCAGATGGGGAATTTTGTTTTCATCAGTGCTGAACTGAGTCATTTTCATGACAAAGTCTTAAACAACTGCGAAGATTAAAAGAATAAATCCTACCTCGAATGCTGACAACAAAAACAATCCTGCCTGCCTGCCTGCCTGCCACCAAATATGTCACTGCAACCAGAAACAGCCTTGATGCAAAAGATGTGTGATGGCAACTGTCACTGTCACTGTGAACACTGTGATATACTTTATCTCCAGCAGACCAACAGAGGCTGAAATCAGCGTGGGAGTGCTTTTTTTTTTTTTCTCCTCACATTGCAATGCTGAATAAGAGCCAGATGTCGGTCAGTATATCCGTATTTCTGAGGAGTCAGGAGAGGCAGTGAACACATAAAAATGTTACAATGGGTGCACAGTTTTCAAAAGGCTGCACAGATAACCAAATAACTGACCTAGAGGTGTCCCTGAAGGACAAACAAGCCCAGCTGTCTGCTAGTTTGGCAGAGTCTGGTGGTGAAGGAGACCTCTTTCAGGTCAGAGACATCTCCAAGAAATTATGAATTATTCAGATGTGGAGCATGCAAGTATTTCATGTGCTATTTTATACTAAAACATTAAAATGTAGTGTTTTTCACACTTACCAATATTTTGAAAGTCATTTCTGAGGGAGGTGAGAGCTGCACTGCTTCATTTTTCCCCTTACCAGATGGTCACATAGATGTACAGTAACATGGGAACTATAATCTTAGATCATATTGTCCTCAGACTTTTTAAGGACAAGGCGATTTGGTGTGTTGCGAGTTCCATATGGACCCCAACAGCAATGCATCTAAAGCAGGATCCAGAACAGGGATCTGAGGAAAGTTATTTAGGAGGAGATATGGAGCCTAAGCAACAAGGGGTCAGCTGGAGCCCCCTGCAGCCTCATGGGACTGCTGCTGGCTTCATATGCTGCAGCATGACGAGCTCTGCCCACGTACTAAAGTTAATCTTTATATAACTCCAGTAGTCGTGGGAAAAATGAAGTTGAGTTTGACTCTGGGTTTGTTTTTTGTGTTTTTTGCAGCCGGCAGGATTTCTGTGTCAGTCCTGTCAGTGACAGCCTCAGACTACAGACTGGGAACTTACTGAGGAGGGACCAATCCACTGGGTTTGATACCAGGAAATGTGGTGTGGGTGTGGTGTGGGTGTTTTGTGTGTGTGTGTGTGTGTGTGTGTATGTGCGTGCATGGGGGGTTAGTCATGTGTTTGCAGGGCTAATGTTTAGCCCAAGAGAATATGTTCCCTTTTGGTTCCTGGGAGGGGAGGAGGATAGTTGAACTCATGCACATTAAAAGCATTCCAGTGGAGTTCAAGCGAGAATTAAAACTGGCTGCGGACCTGCTGGCCTCTCCTCTCCTGTGAGGCTGAGTTTCCGAGCTTGTTTACATGCAAGGATGCTGACCCTCAGAGTGCTTCCAGCACTGTGGCCCGTGATGAATACAAATGATAGAAATGCGTGGAGAACCTGCCCCTCGGAAGACGATTAACTGAGCTGCAGTGTGAGAGCCTGGTGGTGTAGTTAGTCAGTTCAGAGGAATCCCAAACCCTGCTCCAACCCTTCCTCTGACATCGCCATGAACTTGGGACTGCACAGTTGAAAGTGGCAGGGGGTCATGTTGCCGTGGCAACCACCGCACTGGGGCAGGTTGCGACCCTGATCGAGTCGGGGGGGGGGGCGGCTCTTTAACGGGCCGAGGAGAAAAAAAAATGACTGACAGGCCCAACCAATAAAGCATGAAGTGGAATGTGAGAGTGTGCAGCGCCATTGTTCAGCAAACATCTCAGGAACGCACACAGGACCTTTTTCATCCTTTCACGCTGCTGTTTGATTCAGCTCTACCACGAGCTGAGCCGAGGCTTGATCACTTATTTCCTCTTGTTGACTCGCTGCTTGTTTATTTCAGCCTATTGCTCAAATTGTCTGGAGCAGAGTCATCACTCAGCAGTGGGCTGCAGGTAGCTGTGAGTGTGTATCCATGACTCAGGCGACAGTCCTTGACAAATGAGCTTCATTCAGATGTGACACCATTTGCAATAATGTGACACGTTGTCTCGAATTATCAAAAACATGTAGAAAATCAGATTTCTTGGCCATTAGAAACTGAAGATCCCTCCACTAATAGTTTGCAACATGCTGAAAATGACAACAAGGAGGGTTTTCTATCCCCAGTCAAACTCACTTTCTTCTGTATCTTGTTTCAGAGCCGAAGATAAAAAGGACAAGTTAGATTTGAAGTAAAGTATTGTTGCCTGGCAACAGCATTGAAAACCCAGCAGTGTCTGGGGGTCTGGGCTTTTTTTTAACTTTCTGTTTGTCCTCATGCACACTCTGTAATTGTACCCTGCAGCAAGTATGAGGAGAAGGAAACATCCTGAAATATATTTTGTTTGGTGCGTTGTGTTTAATACTATCACATGATGTCTTGTGTGTTACGGTGTGTCTTGAACCATTATTATATGTGATTTTTTTGCTTGTAGGAGAAATTCACAGCCACATTTGGCACCGCGCACTGAAACATTGAACAAATGGAGTTTCATTTTGTTTAGATATAATGCCAGTGAGGACTGGCTCGCAGTCCAGATGCTGTTTTGTCCAGCTGTTTGTTTTTCTCTCTAAATGGATGCTGTTGGAGTCTGGGGATTTGTGGGGAGGAACACTGCAGATGCACTGACCTTTGACCCTTTGTTCCACTGAATAAATGGTGGATGACTGGGTGGCTGATTCACTCCCAGTAATTAAATCTAGCACGCTGATGCCATCTAGTGACGTGTTGCTTACATGAGCTCACTGGGCAGAGAGAGGGCACATTAAGACAGTAACATGAAGAACATCTGCTGTGCTTGTATGTTTATTTTTTACATTAGGCCATATATGACTGACACTGAAAGTGACATTGTGCAAAGGTATTTAATACAGATACTATATTTCCTGTGACAGTGCCTTCCACAACACTCAATACAAAAAGCGTTCTCCCCTCACAGCGGTGAACGAACAGACAGAAAAGACAGCACTGTAGACAGTCACGATATTCATAATGTGGGTACAAACATAGAGTGCCTCAGCTCGACTGCGTGGGAGTGACCAGCTGCTGCAAGTCTCCTGTCAGTGCAGCTCATGAGCTGATTAGATGGATAATGATATGGAGTAAAAGTGGAAGTTGTTTCGGGGTGACTCGACTCAGGCAAAGTTCTTCTTGAGGAAGTTGATGAGTCCGTTGGTGGAGGAGTCGTGGGAGTGGACCTCTGCAGTGTCCTTGAGCTCAGGCTCGATCTTCTTTGCGAGCTGTTTGCCCAGTTCGACTCTAATAATGCAGAGAGGGGAAGGAGAGCAGACACGAACAGAGGAGAAATGACGGGATCAGTGTGATGTGGATGCTCGAGGAACATGTGGAGGGTTTCATGTGTCGTATGTCCCAATTGTTTCAAAATTGTTTCATTTTTTTTTTAACATTCTTTTCCACTTTGATGTCTTAAAAAACGTTATATTACTCTATACTATCACAAATATATTGTGTATGTGTTTGTTCCACCTCTTCACTGAAGTTATGCTGAGTAAAATATTCATACCAAAGACTCCATGTTTTATGACTGCACCTTTGCATCTGATGGAAATATTCTCGATGACTTGTGGATCATTATACACACACACACACACAAATTCAACCTGACATATTTAGTATTTTTGGAAACTTTGCAAACTGCATTAGAATTTAAAATTGAGTTCTGTGGGTTTGAATAAATTTTGGCTGAACGTGATGGCAGGCTGCTGCTTGTTAGCGGGTTAAGAAATGAAAGCGTGCTGTATAGGACATGTACAGTAAAAACTGTCTCACCCCCACTGGTCAAAACTGTTGATCTCCCACATTACACCCTGGATGAAGATCTTGTGCTCATACATTGCTGTAAAACAAGACAGAATAATCATAAACAGATTAAATTGTGGGATTTTAAAGGTAACACAAAGGAGCTGCATACTGTAGCACTTTGGCTGTTTCAAGAATTTCCCAATGTGGGATTCATTGCTGTTACTATCTATCTGCTATCTATCCAAAGATATTCTTGAAGGTTTATCTCACAGTCTATAATGTATGGTCCTATCAGCTATTACTGTGCAGTGTGGGCTGATGCAACTCAGAGACAGAAAGACAGATTACTCAGATAGATGGAGATGGCAGCAGGAATAATCTTACAATGACTGAAAGAGAAGTGAGTGAGTTGCACAACATAATGGCCTGTCATGATGGCCTGTGTTCATGAAACGTGTGTGCAATCACATTGGGACAACAGTTTAAAGCCAAAAAAGTCAGCATAAGAAGTAGAGATTCAAATAAAATGTGTAATATGAACTGAAATGTAAGTTCAAACTGTGGCTGTCAACATTCATATTATTGTGCTGGTATTATGTGTTATTATGTTACTTTCATATAGATTCTTTAGAGACTAGCTTTGAGCTAGAACAGATCCAAATAAACAAAATAAAACCACCTCCACAACCACTAACAATAACACACTTATTTTTTTTTTCTATCAGTGGCTGTAAGTCAATAGAAACACAGTTTGCTCTCACCTATAAGTGCTCCAAGTGTGTACGGAGTTAGTTTCTTGAAGATGATTGAGTTGGTTGGCCTGTTTCCTTGGAATACCTGATTCAAACAAGGAGACATATTTGAAAATACAGACCTCTTTGTGTATGCCACCATCATTAATGCTCTCAATAGGGTTTGGATAGCTATGTTAATTCATGGTCACTGAGGGGTCTACCTCCAATGCTTTCTTACTCTGGTCCTGGTACTTACTGCCTTTCTTTAAATTGAAGTTCAAGTTTATTGTCACTTTTATGAGAGCTGCTTGAGTGCCAGGTGTTCATTCTCTATAGTCCTTTTTTTCCCTTGATTCCACTTACTTTGTGTGGCAGGATTTTCTCCAGAGCCTCTCCACTGAGGCCGCTGGCCTCCAGCTCTCTCCTGGCCTCCTCTGTGGTCTTACCCATCATCAGAGCCTCTGTCTGGGCCAAGAAGTTGGCCAAAAGGATCTACAGCCACATCAAACACACAAACTTCAATACAGCGCAGTACAGCATGTTTTCCAGCAAGTGATATCCTGTAGATGTCAGTCTGGCAAGGAAGTGCATAAGTAACGTTTTATTTATATTGCATTTTTTTGAAACACTCAGTTACACAGTGCTTTTCATGCATGAGAGAATGAATAAGGTAAATATGCAATACAATATAAAACACAGCACAATGAGAGACAGACCAGAATACAAAAACAACACAAACAAACCAGAGAGTCCAGATCTATAAAAAAAAGGCTTGCCTATAAAAATTTGTTGTTAGAAGCCACATGAAACAGTCAGATTCAGCAAATCTGATCGATGGAGCGAAATGATTTCAGAGGGCTGGGGCTAAAACAGAAAAGGAACAATCACCTTTTGTTTTGCTGCTGGAACGAGGGATTGATAAAAGGCTGAGATTAGAGGATCGGAGTGGTTGAGAAGTGGAGTATGGGACGAGGAGATCAGATATGTAACTGGGGCAAAGTCATTCAGAGCTGTATAAGTAACATACAGGATCTTCTCTGAATTTTATAGGAAGCCAGTGGAGGGAAGCAAGAACAGGTCTAATGTGAGGCCATCAATAGCCTGGCAGCTGCATTTTGAACTAACTGTAAATGGTTTAGAGCAGCTTGACTGAGACATGTGTAGAGGGAATTACAATAGTCAAGGTGGCAGAAACTGAAAGTGTGAATCAGTAGTTTAAGATCTGAAGAAGACAACATACATCTGATTTTTGTGACATTTCTTTGCTGAATAAAACAGGACTGAACATGCTTAGTAACATGTTGGTCAAAAGTCACATGCTGATCAAATATGATATTGAGATTCTTCAGATTCTGCAGATTTGATATTTGAGTGAAACGGATCAATAAACAGATCAACTGCAGAGGAAAAGCTATCAGGACCAGTTAAAAGCCTGTTTAGTCAGGGTTTATGTGAAGGACATTAAGAGACTTCCATTCCTTGGTGGCAGCTAAGCTATGGTGGAGGGATTCGAGCTGATTCAGGTTATTGGGTTTAGCAGAGAAATAGATCAGTGTATCATCAGCGTAACAGTGATGTGACACACCCTGAAAGCAGCTTAACAAGTGACCAGAGGAAGCATGTGCAGTGAACAAAAGATAGGTCCAAGGAGCGACCCCTGAGGGACACCACACAGCAGGGGAGCTGAGGAGGACACATGAGTAATGATACCAACATTAAAGTACGTGTTTGTCAAGGAGCAATCAAACCAATATGGTGTATTTCAATATGCTGACATAATGCCTTTCAGACTGCCAGCACATTAGATAGGACAATATATAGTTTTGGTTGCAAAAGTATATATTTTTAATTATTTTTTTATTGTGTGACACTCTGAATTTCCTCATTATTGAGTTCTCTGTCAGCAAATGGGCAAGACCTCTGTGGAAGCCTGATGAACAGTCTTGGAACATATAGAGATTCGGTGTTTTTACCTCAGCTTGCTCTTGTGTTGGAAGACTGTGTGACCTTCAAGGATGTATCCAGTCTTTCAAAAATATGTATTCCTCAGGTTTTTCATGCAATTAATACTGCACACCACTGCAGTGGTAACTTAGATTACTATTTCACAATTTTGGGCTAAAAATTCCTTTGATCCCACAAGAAAAGGTTTGATCATCTGTGAGAGAAATTATGGGATGTAAAAACTACATGTGTAATAAAACTGTAATAAAAAGTTTGTTCAGTCAATAAATAGTTGATTAAACAAACTCCCCTACAACAAGGAATCAAAAATCATCATTTCAATGAGTATACATGCTCAATCAGCATACATGCTCTTGACCACACTGCTGGTCTCTACCCATTCAATGGACTGCTTAAAGCTGCAGCAGGTAACTTGTATAAAAGTAATTTTTTGTCATATTTGCTAAAACTGTCCCTATGCCCAGACAGCAGTACGTGAAACATGTAATCTGCTAAAAAAAACAACAACAATAAAACCCCAGCTCCATTGGTCCCACCTACTGCGATTTGCAAGAATCCACCGCGCCCGACACAAAATAACCAATCAGAGCCAGAGGAGCGTCTGAGGGAGTGTCTGACATCTGTCAATCACTACTCACACACACTGCGACCCGCCCCCTCCCTCCACTCATGCTGCGGCTGCTGCTCAGTCAAACAGCTCTGTGAGCGGCGTCAGGAGGCTAGTGAGAGCTATAGCGGAGCAACAGCCACCCGCAAAGGAGAAACTGCCCAAACCGCCGCTGCCAACAACAGCATGTACGGCTAAGACAACAAAAAAAAACAGAAAGCTAATATGGTGATTGTTACAGTAACACTCCGCAGCGTGTACGGTATGTTAGCGACTGTGATGTAGCGGCTGGGCAAAGTTAGCTTGTATCTGATGCTAAGGCTAATGTTACTGGTTGTCACGGCAGCCATGCAGACGCTGCAGGGAGGAGGGGCTTGGAGGCAGGGCATGAGTGGAGGGGAGAGGGATGGGAGGGGGAGTGACGAAGAACATGTGTTGGTTCAAATTTTCAGGCTAAGTGTGCTCTCCTCTTCATCTTACCTACTGCAGCTTTAAATGAACAATTCTTCTGACACAGTGATACCTTGTGGTGCAGGTTGTCTCTGATGGGATGCTGTGACTGAGATGGGATCAGGAAGTCAGAAGGCACCATGCGTGTTCCTGAGTTGGACACAGTTGGACTGCATTAGTGGCATGAAGCTAACCAGCTCGCACTGCTACAACAGTATGTTGGTAAATTGAGACACTGACTGACTGAACCATCAATATGTTTCTGTGATTGAATGAGGATCTTTGGTGATGTTACCTTGATGGATGAGCTGGTAGAAGGCATGCTGCCCATTGGTTCCTGGCTCTCCCCACACGATTGGCCCAGTGTGGTAGTTTACACGTGCTCCATGATTGGTGATATATTTTCCATTTGACTCCATGTCACCCTGGATAACAAACACTAATCAGAACTGTCACATGCATTAAATTATCTCTGATTGCTGTGGACTATTACCACAGACACATTGTCACTCTGTGTTATCACCATGCATAATATGATTGTATCCACAGTCATTCTCTCTTTAGTCACAGTGAAAGATGGAGGAGCCCAGCTAATTAAAATCCTTTTTAAAATAACTTATTTATTAATATGAATTAATACTTGATCTTCCATTGGACGTTCTCCAGAAACCTGTGAGGCAGACCTGTTGGAAGTAGGCAGTGAAGCGGTGCATGTACTGGTCGTAGGGCAGCATTGCGTGGGTCTCAGCGTGGAAGAAGTTGATGTACCAGATGCCCAGCAGAGCCAGCAGAACAGGAGCGTTCTTATCCAGAGGAGCGGTGCGGAAGTGGTTGTCCTGCAGCACATAGAGCGATGCTAATTTACATTTGTGTACTCTGTATACTCTCTAGAGGTGGAGAGCAGAAGGTGTTGGAGAAGTACCTACCATCCAATGAGCTCCTGAAAGAAGCTTTTCAAAGTTGTCGAAGCCTGATGAGCAGAGGAGGTGTGACAGAATTTAACTGACTGAATCAATTTAAAAAAACAAACAAACAGTTGAACAGTTGTATTTTTGATGTCTCCTGACCAATATCAGCAAGGCAAATTCCTAAATATTCAAACAATGTGTGCAGAATTTTTAACCATGGTAGTGATGTGGCTTTGCCAGTGTTCATCAGTAAGATTGTCCGCCACTTTGGTCCAGACTTAAACATCACATCAGATATTGGAGAGGTTACCATGAACTGCTGGCATGGCTGTTGCCTGTTAAGTCTTGTCCAGTCAGTTTAGTGTCTTTGAAACTGAAGGGGTGATGTGTGCTTTGCTGTCTGCCACTGTCTTTTCTGATTGTACCACTGGGAGGAGCCAGTCAGACATTTGCAGATTCAAAAAATAGTAAACTTAATTATTGTAAAAGAATACAAAAATGTGTGTTTTCACTGTACATACCAATATGCAGGGCGATGGCCATTCCAATCGCTGACCACAAGGAGAAACGACCACCAACCCACTAAAAGAAGAAAATAAACAAAATACTGGAAGTACATCTATGCCTCATACAAAACGCCTTTGTAAAATGTGGGTTTTAATGAAAGAGAAAGAAATTTTGTATACAGCAGAAGGTGCTACAAGAGGAAAATTAATGTAATGAAGCACAAGCCACATATTTTGTATTGCACTACCTGTACACTCAGGACAAAAATATTTATATCATGAATAAGCAACAATGTCCTGTCTCATTGGTCAAGTTTTTTCTCTCTCTTAGAGACAAAAAACACTGTATAGTCTGTACATGTAATGAGTGTCGAGCCATTTTTTCTGTGACATAGAAAAAATATTATAGCCGTTACCCTTTAAATACCAACAATGTAACTAAAGGCAGCCTTCTGACCTTTGATGCAACCCAGCCTTTACAGTAACCTCTGCAAGAGAGAAGGTCGCTACCAATAATAACTGAGTCTGAAGAGTGGAGGCTTCTGATTACCCAGCAGCTGCTGGCCAGAGTGTTTGTCCCACCTACTTCACAGGTCAAAAGTCTAACTTATTTATAGCTGCTGCCTACGGCCTCCACTGCAGTCTGTGGATGAAGACAGGACCTGCTGCATACAGTCTGCTTTAAGCCTTATGGAGCACTCACATCCCAGAACTCAAACATGTTCTCTGTGTCAATGCCAAAGTCCTTGACTTTGGGCTAAAGGAGAGACAGAGAAAAACAGAATAGTCAGCATCAAATGTCTGGACAGAGATGGTTTAACATGTAGATAGTGATTTGGGACTTACTCCATTTGTAGAAAGAGCCACAAAGTGCTTGGCAACAGCAGCTTTCTGCAGAAACAGAGAAGATATGATTGAAGAGTATCAATTAGCCAACTAATAAAATGCTGCTGCCTGCTGCTGCTGCTGAGGGAGCTGCATACTCACATCTTTGGCATGTTCAAGGAACCAAGCTTTGGCCGACTCAGCGTTGGTTATGGTCTCTTGGGTGGTGAATGTCTTTCAAGGGAGAATTACCCAGAGAGAAATACATAGGTAACAAAGTAATAATATTTAATGCAGCTAAACATATGATATAGATCTGCCTGCAAAAGAGGAACCAGAGAGTCTCACTCCAACATGACACATCAGTAAAGACCAGAAAACTAAAGAATTACATTGTCATCTGTGCTTTAAGATATTTATCACTTTATTTGAGTTAGCAAAAAATCTCCTGAGTGGATGTCCACTATTTTTGAATAACTGTTAATCTTTTAGCTTTCTTTCCACATCACTTGTGCCAGTGCTGGAAGGCTGACATGAAAGACATTCAGACATGAATATCAATTGATGTAACATTGGCTCAACTCTCTGGAAGGAGCATCGCATGGTGTGCAGCACCAACTGATTCATCTACGTGAAGAGAAACTTGATTTACTCATCCGTCCAAGAAAGATTTTGTACAAACTGACTGCTTAAACATAAATCTGAATTAGGAGGCGCTTTTTTTCAGATGTGACATGTTAATCTACAGTTTCAAAAATCTGCTTTGTGTGAACCAGGATACCTTGGATGCAATGATGAAGAGGGTTGTCTCAGCATTCAGCTGTGCCAGCGTCTTGGCAATGTGCGTCCCATCAATATTTGAGACAAACCACACACGCGGTCCACCCTTTGAGTAAGGCTTCAGGGCCTCAGTCACCATCAAGGGGCCCTGCAGTTCAAATCAATTCAAGTTCAAGTTCAGATAAGACTGTGGCTGAACTGGACAACTCACTGTAAAAAATGCTTCAATGGAATTTTTGCACTAAATACAACTAAAATACATATTTCCATGAATTCCACTCACAAGGTCAGATCCTCCGATGCCAACATTGACAACATCTGTGATGGCCTTTCCTGTGTAGCCCTTCCACTCACCGCTTCGAACTCTCTGCAATAGATGCGACAACGCTGATAACTACAACAAACCTTCATGTGCAGGATCACTAAACTTACACTGTGAAACTCCTGTGCAACGGCTTTGTAACTTTGCATCTTTCTATTGGTTCACTCACATGACAGAAGCCCTTCATCTTCTCAAGAACTTTGTTGACGTCTGGCATCACATCCTTGCCTGCAACCATGATGGGAGTGTTGGAGCGGTTCCTCAGAGCCACATGGAGCACAGCACGGCCCTTCATATCCATAACACCAGGAAATAAAACACACACACACACTTGCTCAGCATTGTGGCATCGATCCTTTACTGCAGACTCCTCATACTGTTAGTGATCGGGGGTTAAAGATTATCCCGCTGTTGCTTTCACTATATTCAGTGTTCATGTTTTAATAAGTCAAAAACAAGCTTATGTGCAAGAGTCATTGTGCCACATGGTGTAAATGTTGTGCCAGTGGCTGTTTCACCGCACCAGCATAAATTTCAAGAGGAAAACACTGCCATAAATCAAGTTAGAGCTGACATGTGGTAACAATGAGCACCTCAGTGAAGTTGATCTTCTCTCCAGTGAACATCTTCTCTCTGGCAGCTTCGATGCCTCTTGACTTGGCCTGAAAACGACAACAAGTGTTGCTTCATCAGACGTAGATAAACATCCAAAATGTAAATGTCAGTGAGGAAATGGTAGATTGTGGTCATGAATAAAATTGATGAACAATTTGTCTGATCAATACATTCATACATGCGTACATAAAACAGATAGTTTGTCTCATGATGGAGTTGATATCAGATGAGTGGGCCCCCACTTGCAGCTTGCTTGTTGCACTGATGGGATTTCCACTGTACAGCTGCACTCATTGGCTCTTAATCAAACTGTGTTATCAGGGAGCTGATAAGCAGATCTACTTCAGTATTTAAAAAGCCACGGATGATCAAGACGGAAATGAAATTACCAGATCCACCAACATCTTCATGACTTCATCGGTGATTAGATTCTTGGAGTAATCCAGAAGAATGTCTCCATCCTCAGTTTTTAGTGTTAGGCTATGAGAACACAGAGACATCAGTGATGAGAGCAGCAGAGACTGAGACTTTTTCTGAATATACAGTATTCAAACAAACAGTATGATTGTGTGGTCAAGGGGTGGATTGACATCTAGTTTTCCATATTATGCAATGAAGCTACACAGTTGTACAGGAGGAATCCATCAGAGCATTATCATGTGATTATGTAATCATACTAATAATACAGCTCCTTTATATATGTACAAAATATCTGCTTCCTGTTCAGCGCTAGTGTGCATACCAATAAAAGTAGTGTTGAATGGATTTGGATAAACATATACCTGAGCTTGTTGAATCTCTCCTTGTCAGCCTCAAACATATGCCTCATGTTGAGGTTCAGGGCGTGGGCTGTGTACCAGTCCTGCAGCTTTTGGAAGCTGGGGTCCTGCGTGAGTCCCATGATGTCCAGAGGGCCTTCCCTTGCTCCGCTGTGCTCAACTAGCCTGGCTGAGTGGGACCGAGCAGGTCAGTGGAAAAGCTTTTTGAAGGGCGTCCAGTCCAAATCCACACTTGCCCCTCCTACAAGACACACACCATATTCAGAGCTCGTGCATGTTGCACCTCTGCAAGGTTACAGTGCATGTTGGCAGGGGAGTGTCATCAGTACAGCAACAGAGTGACGTGTAGTTCAATGTGCTGCTCAAATCATGGGACAGTACAGAGTGCGTTGCAGCTAATTCTGCAGTTGCACTCATTGTAAATCCTTCTGAAATTCATACATAAGCTGTTCACACCAGAAATATACATTACAAAACACATTAATACATATATACAGTATGTGTTGTATGTAAATAGATACACTGATATGCATGAAAGTCAATAATAGTAATTAAAAATGTACAATAACTAACAATAGGTAGCAATTTATTATTATTATTTATTATATTATTTATTATTAGTCATTCATTCGTAATCTGGCAGTTAGTTATTACGTACATTTCAAGTTATTTATTTATATATTTAACATTTAAGGAATATAAGATTGACATCCACATTTTCTCCCTCCTTTTTTGTCTTCATATTGAAACAACTAACTTATTCAGTTGCTCACTAATGAATGTAAGAGAGAATGAATGTATGTGTTTGTATGGACCAAAACTCAAGTTCCTATATTTTATGGAACTGTACTGCACTACATTGTGTGTTATAATTTTGTATTTTGCATTCTTTCACCATATATCTGTGAGTTCAGAGATTTTTTTTTTTTGATGATAAAAACAATATTAAAAAGGTTTTATAGATTTATGCCTTGTGTTCTGTTCTTGCTTAACAATAATGTCACCCAAAGCTTCCATACAGCATGCTGTATATTTTAGATCTCATGCATAGTATGTATTATGTAAAGGTACATATTGATAAAGTCAAGGTACCTAATATCCAGTGCAATCTTTTTTTTTTTTTTTTTAAAGAATGAGGGACAAACTTGATGCTGCTCGCATCCAGAACTGATGTACTCAACAGAAATTTGTGGACCTAAACGCCCCCAAGTGATGGCACTCCTAAGAATGGAGCACAGGATGTAATATTCTGGATCAAACATTAGAGGGCGAGAAAGGCTTTGTCTAAAGCTTGAACAGCTATTTTTATTTTAATTTTTTTTATTGTTTTTAGACATAATTAGAGTCTAAATAACAAAACAAACAGCAATTGGTTCAAGTGATTTGGCCAAAGTGGATAATAAAAGAGATAATCTGACATATTTAAAAAATGTACATAGAAAAAAAAAATATATCTACAATAGGCAGTCAATGAATTTCAGAGGGATTTCCCACGCGTGCAACAGTAGAATCAACTTACGTTTCCATTTCACCACCATAGCAAGCAATCTACAGTGGATACTGTCTGATGACATGAGCTGCATATTCCACACTACTTTACCGAATTATGAAAATTAGTACCAATATCTCATAGTAATATTTCATTTTTAGAGTTTTTGTCATTTCTAGAGAGCAGCTTTATGACAGTTCCCACACCACTTCATATTATTTAAGAGCTGCGGTGATGACAACCGTCTTAGTATTGTAATTAGGATTTGGATTTCAAAATAAAGGACTAGAAAGCACTAACAAACGAAATACCCTGAAAATAATCAAAGGGATTTGTTAGGGTAAATATTATGACTTAATACTCGAATATGTATATATAACACTAAACACTTAAACTGATGCTGATTTAATCTGATTTTTTTCATTTTGTTGTCATGCTTATCACTAAATTAGTGGCTCAGATGCAAGTGCCCTCATATTTTATTTGAAACGCGGTGTAAAATTCAGGCTGGTACACCACATTTGGTACTGTGATTTACTCACAAACGCTGTTTATACAAGACACATTTCTCTGAAACAGTTTTATTATGAAGGTTTTACCGGAAGCATTAGTTTTTACTGATGTGGTCTTAATTGTGGTCACACAGACAGGGGATTCGCTGTCAAGAGGGTGGATGCCTAGAGCTGGTGAGCGATGTGGTGATTAACTTAATCTTTACTAACATTTTTCTTGTGTTTTACTGAAGCTCTTTGGTTTTATCTGGGTTACGGTGGCACTGACTGCTATTGGCCTGTACTGGAGTGCCACTGGGCCGCTTACATTTGCTCGCGCTTTCCAGCAGCGCTGACAATCGTGTCGCAGAGAGCTAGCTAGGTAGCTAACGTTAGCTCGTTTAGCTATGTAGCTAGCCTGCTTAGAACCGATGAAACCCTAATGCGTCCATTTTCGGACGTGTCTCGCTCTGACGTGCTTGTTTCTGTTTTGCCTTCATAATTGACATATTCGACCGCATAAGCAGTCGGACACACGTTTTCAAAGAGGGCTGAAAAATGGGACGTTTCTTTGCAAAACATACACCGACATTTTGGTGACAAACCCAATGTGGTGTGTGCCGATGAAACGCATCCGCCTCGGCTAGCGAAGGAGGAGCATTTGGCGGTATCGGTTGTGTCTGTTTTCATTGCCACTGACTTACAGCCTTGGGCGAGCCTTCAGATTTGAGCGATCTTGCCAACAGATAAACGTGGCAATGCAGGTAAGACAGACGAGTTAGTTAATGAGCTTTACTTAAGCAACGACCTGGTTTGACTGCATGTCCGATAATGGACCTGGGCGTTCTTGGTTGTGAGTTAATGTTACGCGCTGCAGTCCGTAACGTTAATCGCCCATCGCACAAAATTGAATGTAGGTTGACATTAACGACAGTAAACGAACGACAAAGGCGGAATTTACTCTTGTAGCAGTGTAACCCGCGTCCACGGTCGACGTTAGACTGACAGTATGGACAGGCTTCGAGGAAAGTGCACTAGCTTGCAAGCTAACAAGCGAGCGTCTGATTTTGTGCTGCCAGTGGGCGAGTGTCAAAGTCGGGACGACAGCGGACGCGGGGTACCGGCTCTGTACCGTCTGTGCACGCCGTGGGGTTTTCGTGTCACTCGCTTTCCTAGCGTTTGGTGTGTTGATGCACTGCTGCCGCGGAAGCCTTTCCGGCGACTCTGTGTTTAGGGCGTTAAAAGGCCGTATTAATAGCTGCGACATAATGTTCTCATGACTTGGCCCGTGTCATCCCGGAGAGTTTCGATGAAACCTGCTAACTGCGCTTGCGGGGATTCTGTTACACCTTCCTGCTAAATAGTGATCTGGGTTTAAAATAATACCCGAGCAAGTACAAAACTAACCAACTAGTCCCTTTTTCAGTGAAGGTGCACTAAAACCAACAGTATGTCTCTGTTGAATTAATGTCCCGTCTCACGAGTGGGGCCGTGCTGTGTCTGATAACGTAAAGGGAGCAGCAGTACTGCTACAGAGGTGTTGTAACTCCGATGCATTTCACATAAAAACTGTCCAGAAATGGCCACTGGATGCTTGGACTATTTCTGTCATCCATTTCAACAGACTGATTGTAAATGATCACACTATGCGAACACAAGAACAGTAACTTACACAAGCTCGGTGACTTTATAAACGTGGCTTTATATAGTCTCCCCCATGCAGAGGAGGTATCTGGAATTGCATTAATAAATAACGTTGCCCCACTTCTCTGGAGCGGTGTAGGCATCTACGGTCTAGCCAGGGATCCGTGTTTTGACACCATTTGGAAAGTGCTTCCTGTTTTGGTCGTTGGAGTGTTGAAATCAAAGTAGAAGTGATCATTTAGCTCCGCATAGGGTTTGATCATGTAGAGTCAGGGGGTTGCTCATGATCACAGTCAGTGATTTAGGGTGTCTGAAGGAAAAAATATCTCGGGCTGCAAGGGTTGGAATAAGCAGCCAGTCTGCTCGCAGGTGAAATCTGAAAGTCAGCTTCAGTTGTTATTATATCATCCTTTTTTTGTTGGGGAAAATACTTGTTATAAACAGAATTGGGAAATCAAATTTTGCTCTGGCTTGTTGATAATGCTAAATTTATTCCAAAATTTGGAAGAGATGGATTTCTTTTTACTGCCTTATAAAGCAAAATGTTGTTAACAGGGCTCAGAAATATGACTGAAAAGTTATGACCTTTTAAACTTTGAATCGCAGAAGGTTGTTTGTGTTATTTTCAGTCATAGAATTGTATTTATGTTGATGGTGTTGACTGGGGGCCTAATACCATTTTAACTGACATTAAGCTCTTAATAAAGTGTAATTTCACACTTCATGTGATGCATTCATGTTAAGGTCATTTGCCTCCTTTTGTTGAGTTTTGCAGGCTTGTACTGCTTTCACTGAAACAATCCTGGACCTACGTGTTGACATCTGCCACAGCTGCGTCACTGTGGAAATACTTGCTTTGCTCTGCAAAATTCCTGTCTCTGTTTAAACTCATTCATTTCAATAGCTTATTCAACTGTGTGCCTGAACAGTCATCTCAGGTATTGAATAAGCACTAAGGCTCCAGTTATTCTTACTCTTTTTTTTTTAGTCTTTTTTTCAGTATTTGTCAGCATGTGATATGACCAGGAGTGACATTTTACCTTAGCCTAACAGCGAATCCGGATGCATGTGTGAGGAAGTCGACATACAGTCACAAGATTACTGTTTGCGCTTGCCTCGGGTGGAGTACAGGCCTTGCCTGTGCTTTACTGGCACTGTCTCCACGTCCTGAATGATATTTCCTTCAACAAAGGAGCTTCCTAGAGTTTCTCTTGCTGCACAGTCTTAGATTATACAGATGAGTGATAGGAGGAGTCTCTGCAGGGGGAAGGGATGAGTTAATCCAGGCCATAGTATTATTAGAACCTGGGAATTCTAACAATTTTGTGACGATTTTTACTTTCTTCTCCTTTCTCTTCTTTTAACTTTAGTTTTATTTTACTTTCTCTCCTCTCTCTCCTCAGATTGCGCCTAACAGATTAGTTGAGTTTTTGCATTTTATTATTTGTAAGGTGAGTGTTTGTGGCCACTAGCTATTTTATCTCTGAAGTTTGAGATTTTGACAAAGATCACGTCCACAAGATGATACCAGAGGAACAACAGGTGTCACAAGAAGGAAGCTCAGTGTTACCTTTGGTTTGTGGCTCCCACCAGGCAACACCTTCCAGAAATAATCTTAGTTATTTTTGGCTTGGTTTTACTTTCATTAGTATATGTTAGAGATATCTTAACATTTTCATGCCTTGGTGACACAAACTTCCCTTGCAGTTCTCAAACATATAGGCTGGTAGTAACTGAATCAAATCAATGTAGTCAGGTGGTCTTTTATTTATTTTTTTTTCAACAATTTGACTCATTGCCATGAAATACAAGTCAACGTGGATATCATCGTATTAGAAAGATTTGATAATTAATGTAATAGTTTGATGCTTTGAAGGAGCAGCATGTTTTTTGTGTGCCAGTAATGCTTTGTTATTGAAAGATTTTTAATCCTTCAGGCCATTGTAACATCTTGGGACACATTTAGAGACCCCCAAATCTAAGTTGTGACAGTACTGTATATAGTTAGCAACACTTCACAAAAGGTACAGATTATTGAAATCCAGTAAATGTTAAAAAAATGCACTAAAGTGAATAGTAAAAATGTAAAGGAAGATTGGATGAAGAAGCATATTGAATAACAGCAGCACAATGGAAATAATGTTTTTTTTGTTGTACAGGATCAAATTAGACATCAATTACACGAAAGAGACTAGTATTGTTTTGTGGTAGTTATACTGTATTGTCTACCTCTGGCCTAAGAGTTAGAGCAAAAGATGGTTTGTGTGCAGCTCCAGCAGTGTGTTAGGTAATATCCACCTACAACAAGTTTTGCCAGTCCACGCATCAGAGAGATGTATGTTTGTATTGTGTGACAGGATTGTCATTTGGATTCACAAAACTGACAACTGTTGGCACTGGTGTGGGGCAAGGGGCAAGGGTCTGGTTCGTCCGTAACATCTAGTCCACTGCTGTTTCATCTATTGCGTCGTAAGCACGTTTTATTTTAACCAAATACGCTATTTTCTACTTCCAGGCAGAATTGAAGAAGATGCCAGTCCTCATCCAGAGGGAAGCAGCTAGCGGGTTTACAAATAAGGGGGACAGGGCTTGTAGCATGGGAAATCTCGCCTGTATCTCCTGGGAAACCAGCTTTGCCTTAGTTTGTGGTCAGCTATTTGCCCCTCAGTCAAATGTTCCCAGTGAGATGCATGAATGCTCGTGCACTAGAGCTGATCAAATACAACAAGAATCAAGGCTACCACAAAACTTTGATCTGATGTGATACTTATCTTTCTTAATCCCTGCAGGAAGTATTTTGCTTGTGCTTTTCCACAAGCAGGTCAGAAGTCGGGGTCACCTACATAGCTAAGCAGTGAATAGTGGAGCTGATAGAGATTTGATAGGTTGCTCAAGGGCACTTCAGCAGTGCCTTGAACCAGGTTTTGCTAACCCTTACTCTACCACCCTACTATATCCTGTCATCATACCTGTCAACCTTTTCTACGCACACACTCCTCAAGCTGTCAGGAGGAAAGGAGACTTTTCTTTCTATTCTGTGCAGAAGGTTGTTGGTTTCTGTTGTTAATGTTACTGGTGTATTTTGGTTGATTTTTCTGGTGTTAAAATATATCGAAATAGTTTTGCTGTTTGTCTGACCTAGCCTGAATTTCTAACTTCTGTGGCACCTCCATATCTTGCCTCATTGTGCCTAAAGTGGAAGAATAAATTCTTACTCTTGCCCTGGCTAAAAATATAGCAACCTGGTGGCTGGCATGCAGCACAACCTGTAACCTCAGTATGTAGGTTACTCAATATAGGCTGAGGGAAGCATTTTAATCTCCACAGGTTGCCACCAGCCTTTCATGAATGGAACTGACGTCAGAGCCTTTCATCATAGCTTTCACTTGTTGAAACCTACTGGTTGGGCACACTAAACACACTAAACACTAACACTAAACTAAACTAAACACACTCTATTGTATAGTGCTATTCTGGAGGGGATATCTGAGCCGACTGTTTGCTTACAGTTGAATACTGAAAGGCATGTATGCTAGTTTGTGTAAAGGCTCTGATTAGATCAAATCAGATGGTGTATTTATTGGCATTCACATGCCTGTTTAAAAGTCCATTGTCATCTTGATTCCCCTGGAGGGACTTAATTAGTAAATTGATTGTTTTTTTCTTAGAGTGTTGGAATTATTATGGTATTGTTTGATTAGGCAAAGGCACATGTTGAAATTTATATTTGCTTATGTGACACAAACCTGTGGGGTCCTCTAGTATGTCCTTTGTAAGAGTGGCCTGTCTGCTATTTTTATTGGAGCCATAAGCTACTTACAAAGTCTGTTACGACAGTACAGGTTAGCCTAATATCATCCAGCCTGTTCACCAACCGTATCAGCCTGTTCACTGATATGAGTACTAGATTTTGTCCTAACTTACTCAAATGGTTTGTTCCAGCAGCAGGAAAAGTCTCACTACTGCTTTAGACAGTGCAGAATCGGCCAAAAAATACGATCAAGCAGAATTGGCTATGGCTTCATAGAACAGTGCATATAAACAGGTTTTTATGATAACTGAATATCAGGGTAAATGTATTTTTAGTTCCAAATTATCAGAGCAAACATTGGACCAAAACAGGGTTAGTTTTTTACACCCAGTCACCTAAACCTGCAGCTGCTGACAAAATACTTCCTGGAGAAACACTGTATTGATGGAAGAAAAGCTATTTTTGCAGTTAATATTAAATTGTAGCCAAAGCCTTTATTTTTCTCTTCCTTTCAGAGTCATGCAGCTGCATGTGTGAGAGTGTGTTTTTTTTCTGTGTGCTGGTATGAGGAGACCAGGGCCTGCTACAATACTCTCCTTGTGTTCCGTGGGCAAGAGGAGCCTGGCTCAGCTCCTGTCACACAGTTGCTCACGGCACTTGTCCTGTCATTTGGACTGACCTCCTCGACCTGTCTGCTGATTCTCCGACTTTGCTATAGCTTATCTGCTCTGAGGAATGTCTTCAGTGAAGCTTCTCTAACCAAATAAACAGTGTGAATCATGCTTTCCAACACTCAATTAGTTATTTAGATATATATAATATCTATATCTATATCTATATATATATATATATATGTGTGTGTGTGTTTTAACGCAATGACATTATATTTTGAGGAGAATGTCTTTCAATTTATGGTTGGGTTTCCTGACCTGCTTCTTTGCGCTTGTTTGAACCCACTTTAAGAGGGTTCTGGGGAAATGCATTCCTTTGCTTCATTGGCAACAGATGTAGGGGATAACATTTTTCTTTGAGCTGAACCTTTTGGAGTGTCTAAAAACAGTGCGGTGTGGACCGTAGGGCAGCTGTTTTGCTATGGAGGCTGAAATAGACTTCATGAGAGAGCTAATGTCGGGCCTGTGGCTGGAGCGTCAGAGGGCCTGTGTTTGCATCACAGTGGCAGATGGATAAGGAGCTGTCAGCATGGGTAACAGCTGCCCCATCCACAGCTATTAAGCTACCTAGCTGTGATGTGACATTCACACAGATATGGCTGCAGATCCAAAAGTAACCGCTATTGGTCAAATGAGTGGCTGTATCCTGAAGGTTACAGAAATGGACTTGTGACCAGAGGCTTGACTGGTTTATTGTGTACAATCTGGTGGTAAATCTGTGTGGGGAAAGTGAGTAAGAAAAAAGGCAAATGCTTCTCAACAGCTGGTGTGAAGGTGCCTTTGAGCAATGGCACTTGTATGCTCGAGAGAGCTGCCCAGTAGCCAGTAGCAGAAGGGTGCAGATGTATTGGGCACCATCCCAGGTATAAATATGTTTCTCATAATGAAAGTAAAGCTGTTTTTTTTCAGAGAACTTGTATGCATATTGTGTGTAGTTTCTCTGAAAAAATGGAAACAAAGAACAGACATTTGTTTTTTGGATGGGTTGTTGCTGTTGTTTACTTAAGTGAAAACAACAAAAGCCATTTTGGAGCTTATTGCTAGAATTCTACCAGTTAGAAAAATGTCCCTGTAGTTGTCTGCTGACTGTTGCAATTCTTTGGCCTGAGGTTTGTGCAGACAGGTAACTCATACCTGGTACTATGATTTACTGCATACCCCTACCCAGTAGCATACTTGGCTTGACGTTTTTGTTACTGGCGACAGGGAGCTTGCTCCAGGAAACCTTAACCCCCTTCCTGTTGAAGCCGAGCAGCTGACATGTACAGTGAGTGGGAAAATAGAGCTAACATTAGCCTCAAGGAGCCCCTGCTGGAGGAAGGACATTAAAGTGGGCTGGCACAACTCCAGAGCATATCCAGAGGGACTCTCCTATCACATGTGTTTGTTTGGGTGCAATCTCTAATACAGTGTGCCCTGCAACAGGAGGATGGCAGCCAATCGAGCTACCCTGAGAAGCCAGCAGGCCTCATTAATATTGATGCTGTGTTTGCTTCTCTTGGGATAACCTCTGCTTACAGAGTTTTATAGCCAGGAAGGAAACGTGGACTGCTAACACTCTCTAATAATGTTACATAGATATATTATATCTGCCTGGAACAACCATGCAACAAAGCAAGTAGCCCACAATTTTGTCCGAAACAAAATCTGGCTTTGTTGTTCAGGCTGAATGGACTGTGACTCACTGCACTTCATCAGTTCCTACTTTTGTTATTCACTCTGAGGACCATGGAGCCATAAACTACATCAAATAAAGAGGAGTTTTTCATTCTTGGAGAAGTCAAAATCCACAGAACTAGTTGAAAACAGATGCTGTGTGTCAGTAACATCCTGCAAACTAGTATCACACAGTATACTGTATGCACATCTTCTTAGTTTTAACAAAGTTTACAGAGTTTTCACATTTAATATAGACATATATCAATGTGTTAAAGCAAGTTTTTACTATCATGGAATGAGAAAAGATTTGAGTAAACTCATGTCAAAACTGTGACTTTGGAATACCACTGCTAATTAAATCAAACAAAATATGCAAAAATTTATCTCAAAGATTAAATATGTAACTTTTGGTCTTACAAACCACTTTGCTAAAGCTATCTCACCACTGTCCACACAATTAGTGCTGTGCTGTGAGCAGGTCCTTCATTTCATTCTGCATGATGATAGTGTTTCCAAGAGATACTAAAATAGATAATTATATGAAGAGCTAAGCAAGTATGGTATCAAGAAATGAAGTGAAAATAATATGTGAAAATAATAATACATCCCAAGTTGCTTTGCAGGGCCATCGCGACAAAAACAATCATGTCGTGACATTGTGACATGAAATGTGCACGTTCAGTGAAATTTATTTCTTTCCCATACTCTGCTAAGCTTCTTCCAAACAACTTAATGCACACACTGTATTTCTGTACTCTTCCCTGTTGTTTAGCCCAATAGTGTGAAAGTGTGAGAACTAGACTGGTTAGCCCCAGGCTAGCTAAACTCAGGTTTCCTGTTTACCTCACTAAAGCTAATATCCTATTAACTGTGTCAGCTAGCAGGCATTGCTGGGCACCTGGCAGGTTCTGTTGCTGTAATCCCTGGGATTTAGAGGTCTGCACTGTTGTAGTAGTTAGCTGCTCTCAAACTGCCACTGAATAAAAAGTAGACTGTGTGCACATGCTGCTCACCCAGCAAATGCTTCTCAAAGGAAAACCTAATCCTTAAGGAGTTGGCAACACACTGAATTCATCTGCCCAGTTTGTTGGTTGATGGTATACTTTTGTGTGCAGTGCAGAAAACCATTGTCAAACTCACTGTTGTAAAGGGTGAGAAGTGATGTGGACAGCTGGCCACATGTAGATGTGTGGTGTGATATTCTGTTGAAGAAATTATAGTACAGCTGCAGTGCGGCTTAGTAACTGATTAAGTCCATTGCTTATATAAGAAAACACAAGGATATGAATCAGAGCAGCCTGCTATGACCAGATGAATGCAACTGAATTTTGTAATGACTTTGACTAAGAAACTGTTTAATGTGAATCTGCTCCAACATGGCTGATACCTAATCTACTTAACAAGGTCTGTATCCATGGCCATACTGCCCTGGTATATTGGATCCCTGACATATACATAGATCTTGAAAAAGTCTTTCCCACATTGAGCCAACAACCGACCCCTGATGTAATTTACCACTGACGTAGTTAACACAGCTTCTGTTGAGTGGAAATCACCAGGCTTTGTTTGGGGAAACACTGGGTGAACATATCCTAGGAAAGCTTTGGAAAATGTAAACAAGTAACACTGGTAGAGCAAGTGCATACCCATGAGCGAGTAAAATCCTACTGATTCAAGTGCAAGTATGCATGCATGTGTCTGTGTAAGTAGATAACCCTCTGTGCAACATCTTAAATAATAAATATCTACCAGTTCTATTAGGGTTAAAAATGGGAAGCATGTCTCTGTTGTCCCTTCATGAGGAGGTCACTAGTTTCCCTTGGCTCTGTCTCTCCACTTTACAGCCAGGGACAGATGAGGCTGGGTTGATTTTTGCCGGGCGTACCCCTCTGTTTGTGAAAGGAAGTGAGGTTTGAAGGTCGGAGCATGTTGGCGTGGATGCATAATGGATGGCATGCATGTAAGGCCACTACGCAGCTGCTTAGTGTGCAGTGACAACAGGCTGGATGGTGATGGTGTTTTATTTATTTTTTTCAGTATTTTTTTCCCCCCACAAGTTGTGTTTCCTGACTCATCCCAAAACACAGAAGCTTTTAGCATGGTGCTACAAGATAACGGGGTCTGAATGTTCCACAGAAAGATAGGCCTGCTGCGTAGGGAGCTGTGTATCTAACAGATTAGTCCGTCATGTTGATGTTTGGTGTTCCATGAAGTATAATCATCAGGACTGCATCAAGTTCAGTGCCATTGGCTCAACAGAGCATAGGGATAGGTTTAGTGATGAACTGTTTTTTTTTTTTTGAAAGCTACATCTACCAACCTAAAGTATAACACAGACTCATACTATTGAATCTAGGTTTTAACTCAGGTAAATAAAATGCCTGTTCACCTTTTCCAATGGGTGCTTCTTATGGATGGATGGATAGAAAGATGACAAACAAATGACTTTCTGACACCAAATGAAAGTAGTTTTTATTTCTAGTTCCTGTCAGCTTTGTTGACACAGTTTGCATGCTGCATTTTAGATTATTGCAGATCAGTAGAAATATGTTGGCCCTTATTTCCTTGTCAGAAATCTCAGTGTATTCAGTCTTAAACATGTCTTTCTGAAAATCTGCAGTCACCAGCTGACCTTTGGGTGCCTGGATTACTTATAGAAAGAGATGTGAGGCCAAATTCCCCTTGATCTTGACAATGTAAAATATTATATTCATAATCAAGTGAAAAGGCCAAAGGGAGAAGGGCAAGTCATATAATGCTTGGGGTATTGAATGAAAGTATTGTGACTCCTACTATGTGGAGCTCAACAGACGCTGCAGTGTCTTCTAACAATGGCTTGTTGCAGGAATTTCTCTCTGCAGCTGTGTTCTGCTAAACCAGACACTGCCAGAGATTCTTTTCGGAGACGCTGTCTCTGAGGTATGGTGTTAGTAATCGTCTAGAAATGTACAACCATAAACCACAGCTCTTTACCAGTCTGTAATATAATATTACCACCAAG
This sequence comes from Chaetodon auriga, assembly GCF_051107435.1. Taxonomy (NCBI): domain Eukaryota; kingdom Metazoa; phylum Chordata; class Actinopteri; order Chaetodontiformes; family Chaetodontidae; genus Chaetodon; species Chaetodon auriga. The sequence goes on along the minus strand of NC_135074.1, from coordinate 9,543,305 downwards.
TTAGAGAAATGTGGCTGCTTATGATCCTATTCCAATCAGAACAGGACAATAACAATTTTTCTTTCTTACTACAACAGTTGACACATCCCAAAATGCTATGGATGTCACAGTTTATTGCTGGGGTTTGATGTTATCTCTGTATTGGTGTATCTACAACTGAACAAAACTAAAACAAGTTACTGTGAAGCTCCTAAAATGTGAAATTAAAAATTTCACTGAAAACCTTACGTACAGTGTGAATATTAACCATAATTTTATGAAAACGCTACACCCCATGAAAAATAGCTGCCTTTCTGTTGGTTATGTTTTGAGTTGCAAAGGGCATTTGTTTATTTTGGGATGTAACTGTAAAAAGTTGAAATGAAGCGCATCCTTCCTCTTTGACGTGATATTAACCCTCTTTTCTGTGTCTCTGCCCTTTCCTCCCTTAGGAAATGACCTAGAGGCCTTACAGATACATTTGTGCTTTTGTCGCTCTAATCTGCATCCGCGGAAAACAGCGAGATCTGGAAGCACACTTGTTTCCGCGGTGAGTAATATCTACCTCAGCCAGCAGACGGGGAGAAACCAGGAAGCTGCTGGAGGCTTCAGACAGGCAGACAGAGCTATCAGCTGGCCACTCGCTCACTGCCTGCAGAGTCCTGCTTTGTGAAGAGGATTTGAGACGGACTGGATCTGTCTGCCCTTCGCCTCCCACAGCTCCTCTGCCAGCCAGTGCACAAGAAGAGCCCGAACCACATCCTCTAATTCCAGCATTTACTTACTTGTTTTTGTTTTATTACTGTCATTTTTCCTCCGTGCTGTTGACCAGTGTCTCACTTTCCTCGCATTTCATTTTTCCTCTCAGCTTTTAAAAGGATTTTCTACTTTTATTAGTGCAGGCTGGCATAGGTTTATATATGTACATACATATGTGTATATACTCTATATACTGTATGAAGAAGGATTTATTTCCCCATTCTGAAGGAAAGTTAATGCACTTTAAAACTTGGCTGTAGTATCACTTTAAGTAATTATGGAGTGTTTTTGACTTTCCCTCCCCTATTATGATAATTTTGTTTGCAGCTGGAAACAGAGAATCTGAAGGTGTGTCTGTGCTGTTTTTTAAGCTGGGCTGGACTGATCTGCAGCAGGGCTGCATGTAAGCATTTCACTCAGCCTGCTAGACTTTTTGATCGCCCTCCGACCTCACCCAAGTCTGTGCTGCCTCTCTTTAAGGCACACTGAGATGAGCCTCTGGCAGGTGAAATCCTTGAGCTGTCTTTTAACCTAACTTGAACAGTTTCAGGACCGTTGGGTTTGGTGTTTTTGTAAAGAGGACAAGAGCACTTTGTGGGGGAAAAAAACAAAAAACAGCAGCTTCCGGTGCTGTCGCACCACTTATGTATTGTTGTAGTGTGCAGGAAAGTAAAATGGACTATAAGCGTCGCTTTTTGCTCGGCGGGTCCAAGCAGAAAGTACAACAGCACCAGCAGTACCAGATGCCTGAGCTGAGCCGGACCCTGAGCGCCTCCCTGGCCTCCTCTTGCTCGGCCTCTTCGCCCATGGGCAGCGGGGTGGGCATACCTGGCACCTGCCACCCACCTCCTTCTGGCACCACTACCGCGGTTGCAGACATCCAACAAGGCATTTCAAAATATTTGGATGCCCTCAATGTGTTCTGCAGGGCCAGCGCCTTCCTCACAGACCTGTTCAGCAGTGTGTTCAGGAACTCTCACTATTCCAAAGCAGCTATGCAACTGAAGGACGTGCAGGAACACGTCATGGAGGCGGCCAGCAGGCTGACTGCAGCAATAAAGCCTGAGATCGCCAAGATGCTGATGGAGCTGAGCGCCGGGGCCGCCAACTTCAAAGACCAGAACGACTTCAGCCTGCAGGATGTTGAGGTTTGAGCTCGCACATCATCTCTCAATAACATGTAACCAGAACTCATTTATATACTGGAGTACATAAACAAGTTTCAATTTTTATACACTCTTTCTCTCTCTCACATGCGCACACACACACACACACACACAAAGCTGATTACATTTCATTGTGATCGTACCTTATATGATAGATGACAAATACATGTGGCAGACTTGATTGAATATGTAAAATTGTATTGATTCAAGTAAAATGACACTGTCTCATGCCTTCACCAAACAAAAAACTCACTGACATTTGAGTCCACTGTTTGCTCTCCTGGAAAGAATTAGTTAAGCTCACAACCTGAGGCGCTACAGTTAAACACCTCATATTGTGCCGTATTCATTTACTCATGACTCGTCTTCTAGCAGCAGTGCTGAGATGCTTAGCTGCTCTCTGTGAGAAGGCTGCCTCCGTGAATCAGTGTTTCCTGGCTCCAATATGCTTCTCACGCCCAGTGTTAAGCTGGTGTCAGGATCTGAGGGTGAGGTGTGAAAAACACTGAGGATGTGAGAAGAAAAGTCATCTTTTGTCACTTTGAATACCACACCATCTTTCCATAGCTCTGAATTTGCTGATTTGCAGAATGCGAAACATTGTAGCTGAGGTGTTTCACAGAGGATTTGGAGACTGCTGCACTAAATAACCAAAGGGCTCAGCTATGATATGGGAATCATTTTCTCCCTCCATATCTCTCTCTCTCTCTTTTACACTGTCTATTGTCACACCTGATTAATCAAGAGAGTTTTAGCATTCCCTAAACATCACATCACAGAGGGACACACACACACACACACACACACACACACACACACACACATCTATTAATTACAGAGTGGTTCATCTGTGGTTGTTACTGTTCACACAAGAATCGGGTCTGCATCTGCACTATGTCACATATTGTATAAATATGTTGGCTGAACAGACTTGAGGAATTTCTGAAAGTGGAAAGAAAAGAACGTGATCATTATTGAGAGCAGCAGACCTTGTTGCTGAGAGAACTAGAAGCCACGAGCAATCACATTATACAGTGCAGTAATCCTATAGTTGTGACAGAAACCTCTGCTCATCTTTTTCTACTACAACCCATTTCTCAAAAAAGTTGGGATACTGTGTAAAATGCAAATAGAAACAGAATGTGATGCTTTTCAAAACACTTAAAGCCCATATTTTATTGAAAATCACAAAAAAGACTGTAATGGGTCTTCGCAAATGTGCAGGTGACCCATGCCATGTGCAGTAATGCCCCACCCATACCATCATGGATGATGGCTTTTGAACCATGTGCTGATAACAAGCCGGATGGTCCCTTTCCTCTTTAGCCAGGAGGATGCGGCGTCCATGATTTCCAAAAAGAATTTTACATTTTCACTCATCAGACCACAGGACAGTTTTCCACTTCCTCAGTCCATCCTAAATGAGCTCGGGACCAGAGAAGGCGGCAGTATTTCTGGATCTGGTTTATATTCGGTTTCTTCTTTGCTTGGTAGAGTTTCAGCTTGCATTTGTGGATGCAGTGATGAACTGTGTTCACAGATGATGGTTTTTGGAAGTGTTCATGAGCCCATGCAGTGATGTCCACTATAGATAGGTGTCTGTTTTTGGTGCAGTGCCGTCTGAGGGCCTGAAGATCATGGACATCAAATGATGGCTTTTAGCCTTGTCCCATGCGGACAGAGATTTCTTCAGATTCTCTCAATCTCTTATTGATATTATGTACTGTAGAGACTGAAATCAAATTATTTTCAGTTTTAAGCTGAGAAACATTGTTCTAAAATTGTTGCTGTATTTGCCAGCACAGTCTGTCACAGATTGGCGGACCCCTCCCCATCTTTACTTCAGAAAGACTCAGCCTCTCTGGGAGGCTCTTTTTAGACCCAATCATGTTACTAACCTGTTGCCAGTTAACATCATTCATTGTGAGAGACCAGCTGTTTTATTTTAGCTTTTCACAGCTTTTCCAGGCTTTTGTTGCCACTGTGCCAACTTTTTTTTTTGAAACGTTTTGCTTGCATCAAATTTTGCTATGTTGTCTTTTTGCTATTTCCAATAAAATATGGGGTTTAAATGTTTTGCAAATTGCATCACATTCTCTTTCTATTTATATTTTAGACAGCATCCCAACTTTTTTGGAAACGGCGTTGTATATCTACACTGTCAGACTCACTTTAAACCCTTTAAAACTGTCAGACCTCAAACATGGGTTCATTTGAGGTTGCAGCATGCAGCTGAAAAAGATCTCGAAACAATTATTAAAAAATGAACAGATTTAACAGTAATGATCATGAATTGCCAATTGTCGTGAAAAATCTCAATTATAGTAGTTCTCAGAGTAATTCCAATACACAGTTCTGCTGTTTCTGTGCTTTCCAAGTAGACGGTCTCCCATGTGATGCCATCAGCATCACATAGCTGTATTTTTAGCAGGACACCACACCCACACCTCCCCCAGTCTAAACCCCATCTTACCTTATGATTACTGCATCTGCTTATTTATCCTCCATTTAATACACAGTTGTGAGCTTGTGGAACTCCCTGTGTGGCTGCACACCCTCTACCCCACGGATTAGGTGAGGACGTCCTTAACTGTTGTCTCGTGCCGGCAAACAGAGGCTTACAAGTAATTGAGTATATTCTCATTGAGACTTGACTTCAGTGGTTACCGGCATTTTATTCAGTAATAAAAACATTTGAAGAAAAAAAAACATATTATTGGCAGATGAATATTAGAGGAAGCCCAAGTCTGTGAAAGTTCAGACTTTCATTAATAACATATGAAAGAAGAAAAAGTCCAAAAAGCAAAGAACAAAATAAATAAATAAAAATATAAAAAAAACGAATATATGTGGCATTTACAAGATGTGATGGTGACAAAACAAACCAAATCAACACTGGTTCCATACTCACACACTTTCCATGGTGAGTATACAAAATACTCAAGGGCACCAGCCACAAAGAAAGCTGCCATCTTGCCTCAAGGCTGTTTGTTTGCTTGTAATCAGACAGAATTCCTCTTTGCTTTACCTGCATTCCTTTATTTCACCTGTCAGTCTTTACGTTTGCCAGTTTCTACAAATTTAAGAATGCATTTAAGGTTTTGACAAAGAGAAATTCCCAGTATATCTGATTCTGTGGCACCTTTGACAAACCTGTAGCAATGTGCCACAGGTGGCTCTGTTAGTTAAAACTCTACAATAGAAAACAAGATAAGAGGTTATTCCTGTTTCCATAATCTTTCAGCATGTATCAGTGAATGGGCACATGGCTGCAGCCAAGACACTGGAAGGGTTGCAGGACCTCAGTGGATGTGGCTGAGCCCAAAACAGGAAACACTTTTGCACCGCAGTCAGTAAATCTGACTCTCTGTGGTCTTGGTTATGCACATATGAATATTAGAGGAAGCCCAAGTCTGTGAAAGTTTAGACCGCATGGCTTGGCACTCAAACATACTGTCTGGCCTGGGCATAAAGGGTACGTTTGTTAAAGCAGAGAAGGAAACACTTTTATACTTTACTTTACAATGGCTGTATTGGAGTGTGTTCGTTGTATTAACCTCTGCAAAAACACGGCACATGTACAATAATATTGTTTTGGGAGAGTGAAGTTTGATGTGCCAGTCACTCAGTAACAAAATGTAGTGGGATTATATATCTCAAACCCAAAAGGTGTTCGTATTCATATAACACAACGACAGTAGACATTATATGATTTGTTGAGTTGAGAGTCATAAAAGAAGTGCTGGACAGAGAGTGTGTATCAACCATAAAAATTGAAAAATATCAGCTAACGCTGGTGAAGATCAAGTCATCGAAGTGCTGTTCACATGCACCGATAATTGATCTTAATTCTTACTGAATTAATCTGCAAGAAGCTTTATGATTTAGTCATGAGTCATCTGTGGGGCAGGTTTGTGTTCACTCGCATTGATTTTGACTCAATATGTGCTCTAACACCTGCAGTGTTTTAATTGACAGAAGAAAGTAGCATGTATACAGATGAAATTTGTTTATGCCTAGCTTGTGATAATTGCTGCTAATTCTGCCTGTCCCTTACGACATGGTGTATTTTTGACTGCAAAGGACTTTCCTTTGTCTGAATGAGTCCAGGAATGCTGTTTGGCAGCTGGATGTATTATGAGGTCTTCAGAACGAACCAAATCCAGTTCTGAGTTTGGGGAGTTGTGGTATGTGAAGCTTTTCCCCCTGTGTTCCCTAGCTCACGTCTCCTTTTCCTCTTTCTCTCTTTTGCTCCCCCCCCCCCACCCCCTTTTTTTTTTTAACCAAGAGCCCCCAAAATTTCAGGTCAGTGCAGTCTGCAAAACAAACCACTTTTTTTCCAAATCCGAGCCCGGCTCCTTGGCTGCACTCCACTGCCAAATATGCATGAAAATGTCACGGTTTGTTTAGAGGCCATTTTCCGAGCTTGTAAGTTTAAACCACAGAGTGAAGACCAGAGACAGACAGAGAGGTCCCCACGACCAGAAAGACCTTCATCCTGCTCTGTTCAACTGCATAGGCTCTCCCAGCCAACTCCAGTGCTCACTGGACAAACAACCCTTTAGTCTTTTTTTAGTACAGTTGCTTGTTTGTTGATGTAATGTGGTCATATCATATGAGAGTTTCATATAATCGCAGTGAAATGTGATGTATTTATTGTAAGACTTATATTCATTGGCTGTGTTGACTTGTGTATGCTGGAGAGATACGAAATTAGAGAAAAAGCTGCGTGAGAAGAGGCTAATATATACCATATACACCATATAACACACAATTTAAACTTGCGAGGCTGCAACCTCATGAACATTTGTATGGCTGCCAGGATGACATGAGGCAAAGTGGAGCACATAAATGTGTGTACCAAAAGTACAAAGCTGAGGTAGATTTAGTTGCAGTAGGTCTGAAGTAAGACTAAACATATGCAGGATTTGGAATGAGAGAGCTGCTGCTTACAGGCCAGTGGAACAACATTTCTGGGCATGCTCCTTTTTTTTCAGTTCAGACCAAAACAGACACTCAGGTTTAGTTTTTGTCAACTAGTAGGCCTATGAAGCAATGTTTTGATTTTCAGTTTGGCTTGTATCGTATATGTGCATGCTGGTGATGTGATGCACATTCCTGATGATAGTTTCATGCTATTTCGCCAATAAATAGCAGGTGGCAGAAGCATGCCCTCAAAGGCACATGGAGAAGACTGCAAGCTAGCAAATATGGATGTAAACAGTGCAGCAATTAACACGCTAAAAAAACAACTGGCTTTGGCAAATGTTTGACAAAGAAAGGATATGCGTGTTTGTTAGACCTCAAGGAAACACGCAGTGTGTTTTGGTGAGGAACAATGAATGTCAACATAACTTTTGTTTGTTGACAAGAATACTCCGCAGGGCGCCTTTTGAATATCTGTTTTAGCCCAAGCATGATGTCCTTTAAAGCAGAGCCTCACTTAAACCAAGCAAAGACATTTCATATCTAATTTTTTTTACACGTAAAGCTCAAAGCTTACTCAGCTGATCATGTTTAGAAGGACTTCCTAAGCTCCACAGTAAGTCACATTCAGTTTGTAGAGTACCAGCAGATCTAAGCGACCACTTCTAAGAAATTCAGGCGTCAAGACAATTGTGATCTTCCTGTTTCTCTGGAATGATTGTGTAAAAGGGAAGACCCAGAAGAAGAAATGAAAATGAGAGGTAGTGAGCCAGTGAAAGACAAAGATTTACCGTTGACATTACTGAACCATTGTTGGCTGTTTGGATAGCCATGCAACCTGATATAACCATCTGGTTATAACAGCCTCACACTCCCTTTCCTTAGAAGAGGTCTAGATCATTCGATTCGGTGCACTTACAGTACAGGTGTTCTCAGAAAATGGGAGTATAAATGTTGATTTGATTCATGATTCGCCTTGTTTGGGCTTGAGAGGGGCCCACCGTCAGCTTGGCTCTGCTGGACTGTTATTTCTCATATTTTCCATGACTGCACAGCCAATCACATGTGTTATCCATTATCTCGTGCTGTAGCCATGGCCTCCTTTTTTTTTCCTCACTTGGTTATTGTAGAGGACTCTGTAACACTTTGAGTTGCATTTGATCTCACTGTCAGCCTGCGTTCATGCTATTTTTTGCTCTTCATACATGTACTGCAGTTTGTGTTGCTTGATATCGGTTTGCATTATTTGGATGTATCATTTTTTATACACACTGAATCTCTGTTGGCTGATTGAGCTCTGATTAGTTGCTCAACGTCAGCAGCGGGCGTAGGAATTTCAAATCTTGTGCACAGTGGATCTGGGCCTGTGCTTAACAAACCTCCCAGAGTAAGCTCAGAGGAGGCGGACAGATAGCCAGTATACCCGTCATATTTTATGCAGTGGTCTGAGTTAAAGAACCCAAACTGGCATTTTACAGCTGCTGTTCTTATTATCCTACTAGTGACACAGCTCTGGTGATGGTAATGTCTATCTCTCCACGTGTCTACCACCACTGTGGTCCATTTTTTTTGGGTCCATACTGAATTATGCGTAGCCATTCTGGTGGGTTTTGGTCAGATTAGTTGACAGCAGTCAAGCGGGCACTCCACTGGAGTTGGCCCCTGGGTCATGCACAGTGGCTGCCCACTACTCCTAACCAGCAGATTCCACTTCACATGGCCACCGGAGTTGATTTCAGCCATTCTAGACAATACTTGTAATTCCAGTGCGTTTTAGAGGCAACCCAGAAGCGTCTCTCAGCTCTGCCTAGTCTATTTTTGGCAGATGACGTATCAAACTGACTTCATTTCTCTATTGCAAGTAGTAGTAGTAGTAGAGGGATTGCTGTGTAGTTTTGTACAGACTGTCATGTTCTCCAGAGGATGCATTCTGTTGACTTTGGTAATCATTTGACTTTTCCTTTAGTGCCACCAGCACAGTTTAAATGTCTTGACAACTATTGGATGGATTGTTGTGAAATTTGGTACAGACATCTGTGGTACTCGGACGATTATTTGTGAAAACTTTTGATTCCCTGAACTTTCATCGAGTATCATCTTTAGGTCAAAATTTCTGTTTGTGCAGGATGAGGTTCAGAACTCGACATTTCCATCAGCCGTAGCTGTACTTTGTGTTTTATGTTAATTAGCCAATGTTAGCATGCCAATCTGCAAAACTATTATAATAAACATTATACCTGCTAAACATCAACATGCTAGCACTATCATCGAGCACCTTAGCATGCTGATGCATGCTGATGCTGAAGCTCAATAGTCTTGATTCTTCTGAATCCAACTCACAAATTTTAATATAATTGATGAAGGTAAGTCACACGATAATTTGGCCTTATCACCCATCACCAGTCAGGGTAGTGGCTCAGAATCACTGTCTTTTTTTTCGCCATCTTTTATATTGCTTTAATTTCTCATATTACACACTGTATAAAAGTAGTTTCTTTGCATACACCTTCAAGGCACGTACAGTAGATGGTAATAGCACAGGAGCAAGCAGGTTTTTGTCTGTAAACATGGTGTCAGGGACAAAGACATTGGCCTCCAATTCTGCACTGTGCTGGCTTTTGGGCTGGGCTCTCTGACCTGCTCTCACTGGCACGAGAAAAAACATGTTTTTGAATGTTTTTAATCACATCAGAGATGTATTGTGTCGTATCAATGCTGTCATCAATGTCTTGCCACTCTCCCCACAGTCTCAAGTACTTTGTTTTAGCACACACACACACACACACACACACACCTTGATTGCTAAAACATAGCGGATAGATGGAATGACATGCCAAAGCAGCCGTCGTGGCTCATCACAATGGATTTGCCATCTCATTCTGTTTTGTCGTTGTTATGAAAACAATGAAACGTCCAACACATGCCTTTTAGCATGAACACACTTTGGTGTTGGTCTCCATGAAGTAGCTCCGTCTCGTTTTTCCTGTCCGCTGTCAGAAAGCAGCAGAATATTTCTGTTTTTACAACTCAGCCTCCCCCTTGAGATATTTTCAGCAGGTACCTGAAAAAGAAAACCCTGTGACCATGGTGGACCCTGTGGTGTCCTGTTTCTCTTATTTTGCTAACTGGACAACAAACAGCCTCTAAGTCTGGACTATTCTCTCACCAAACAAACATACACTTTCAACTCAGTAGGTGTGGAGAGATGTGTCACCCTGGAATATTTGTCAAGTTTGGACATTGCAGCAGTGTTTTAATGAATGTAATTGAGTATATTCTTATATTGTTTTTTCATTTTTTTCCTGGAGTTCAAAAAATTAAAAAATATATGAAAACACTGAAAATCGCTACTAAACTTGAGCAAATTACTGCTTGATTACTAAGAAAGAAATCAGCAGAACTACTATTAAAAGTGAGAAAAACATAGCAGGCAAAAATATTTGATAAAGTTTGAACAAAGTGTGAGAGAGAAAGAGAGACGATGATGAGAAAGCCTTTTGAACCACCGGTCCATGTCTCGGCAAGGACGGTGGTTCTCAAGTAGATTCCTCTTTCTCCTGGGATGCTTCTGTTTTATCAACAGAGAAGTTGTGTTTCAACACTGATTACAAATTCTGTACTTTTTATTAAGTATATCGATCTAAGCAATTTAAGTATAAATCAACAAATGTTCTATGTCTCTGTTTCACAGACACACACACTTACACTCAATCCACAGAACAATCCAGAGAGCAGTTTCTTTTCTTGTCAAGCATATTCTGTTTTCTCAAAAGAAAGAAAGTTGGTTGAGGGTTAACTAGTCACTGGGGTATGTGGACATACATGTTAGTTTCCTACTGTATGGACATCCATATTGTTTGGTATGTCAAACATCGTGACTCAGGTGCTCTAGAATCTCACCTATGAGAATGAGGCACTGTGTGTTTTAACGGTGTCCTCTGTCCTGTCTTTCCAGGTGCTGGGTCGGTGCTTCCTCACGGTGATGCAGGTCCATTTCCAGTTTCTATCACAGGCTTTACAGAAAGTCCAGCCTGTGGCTCAGTCCTGCCTAGCGGAGGCTCTTGCGCAGGCCCAGGAGCGTTGTGCAAATTCCCGCTCCCAAAGCTCCGATCTCGGGCCTCTCACAGAGCTGGAGGAAGCCTCCCGCTCATGGAAAGGTGCAGCTCAGGTATGCAGCAGGCCGCCCAAGGACTCTTCCTGGTTTGGGCCTTGGAAATATGGGGTTTGTCTGTGTGAGGTGAAAAGCTGTCTTGTCGCACATTCCTGAGAAATACAATGCCATTTATGATTCACAGCCATTTCCTCTTTTTTGGGATGCACTTGTCTGTGAACCTGCAATATTATGTTCTGTACCCCTCTAACCACTAACCCATGTAAAGGAGGGAATTTTGTAAGAGGACCTAACTAATCCCCAAGTTAATCAGTCCCACTGGCCCATTTTGAGCTCTGTTGTATAAGGTGAGGCAGAGAGGAGAATAGTGGGTTGATCTGTTAAGCCCTGGCATGCAGAGTGTTAGCCCTGGAGGGGACTAGGCCTGGATAGACCCCGATAGAATGTGCTGGGGGGTCGTTTAGGCAGAGGGAGACAGCCAGGGCTGTTTTTCAGAAGCTACACACATGCTCTTTATCATCTAAAAATAGGTTTTTGCCAGTGCTTAACATCTTTTCATGAGTTATTTTGCTTTATTAGAGGAAAATAAATAGAACACCCTTTGTTTAAGTTTCGTATATCCTTATAAACAATCACTTAAAATGTTGGTCATTTCATTTTGCAGTAAAATCCACCCATTCTGAAGTATTTCTAGCATTTCTCTGTGAGGCTGTGCTGTGGTAGTTTAGATATTCCTGCTGTCAGTCACTCAGACCCAGTTTTCCACTGTGCCCTCAGGCCACGGCCAGGCTGAGAGAGAGGGGCCGGGACGGCTGCCTGGCAGGCATCCAGGTTCAGCAACTCTTCTGCTCCAACAACACCACCATCCCTGAGCACCAGCTGAAGGAGCTCAACATGAAGATTGACAATGCTTTACAGGTACAGTATAACCCCCAAAGCCAGGACAGGGAACTGCAGCACTGTTAGTCCAGTCGCTTGTTGATTTAGCAAAATCACGAGATATGTTTTAAGAATGAAATGGACGTCCAGCAAAGTAAACATGATTTACATCACCTTCAGCTAAATGTACAGTCATTTTGATTTGATAAACAGGAACTAGGTGCTGTAATGCATCTGCATTACTAAGGAAGTGTAACATCAAAGCTGATTGTCCTTGGTTTTGAAATCAATGTTGGACTGATAGCCGGGCATGTTTTCTCTATATACACAGGCCTACAAAGCAGCACTTGAGAGTCTGGGCCATAGTGAGTACGCACTGAAGACCGGCTTTCATCTTAACCCCAAAGCTGTGGAAGTAGCCTTACAGGTGGGTTCACTCTCAAAAGGTCTTCAAAGATGATAGGAATGATCAGTGCAGAGGGATAATTTACAGTCTTGTAACCAGACAGATTTATTGATTAGAAAAAATCAAATTTGACATATTTCCATATGCAAAATGTTTATGAGTTGTCCTTAAGTATTGTGTTGCTGTGTGCCTCCATCACATGTCAATGTTTTTTGTGTTGCACTGTTGTGTATGTGTTAACAAGTTTTTTTGTGTGTGTGCAGGGCTGCTGCAGTGAGGCGGAGGCCCAGCAGGCGGGCAGGATGCAGACCACCTCCCAGCCCATCCAATGCGAGCTGCCCACCATCCCTGTACAGATCGGCTCACATTTCCTCAAAGGAGTGTCCTTCAACGAGTCAGCGGCTGAAAACCTCAAACTGAAAACGGTATGGTCCCTGACTTCAGTGGTCAGCTTTAGGCTACTTGTGTTGGTTACCCATATTGTTCTCCCAAAATGTTCAAGTTGACTTGTCAGCCATCCTAAAGGTTTAAAGTCACAGCCATGTTTCCTGCATGATTGTCTTCTGGGTTGTTCTCACTAACTTGTTCTGGGTCTGCACTTGTATGTTTTGAGTGTTAACCTCAGCAGTGATGTGGACCGGTGAAAGCTCTAGTTGTGTTGTTTTAGTGTCATCTGTAGTGTAACATCAGCACACGGTGTGGCGGACTGCTTTGTTGATGGCCCACCATGTTTTGTTTCCTCAGCACACGATGCTGCAGCTCATTAAGGAGGCGCTGGGCCAGAACGGAGTGACCCCCAGGGATGACTCTCCTGTCACCGAGGTCCTCAATCAAGTCTGCCCATCCAGTTGGAGAGGAGCCTGCAAGACAGCTGTCCAGCTGCTGTTTGCCCAGGCTGGTCTGGTGAGTAGAGATGCTAAAGACTGCGGCTGCTACAGCAATGTTAAGATGGAAATACTGGGGATCAAGCCTGTAATATTGTGACAACAGGGTCGTCTCTGATATTTACCCTATTGTCATAGAAATGCATTCACGTAGAATGCACTACCTTTATACCTGCTGGATATTAATGGATGTTTGTGGTTTTGAGTTAAACTTTATGTTTCACTTGAAAAACAATTACATAAACCCCAGTGTATCACCTGCGTTTTAAACAACCAATTGCATGCTTTGAAAAAGGTCAGGTGACAGTGTCAAATTCAATTCAACAAATTTTGAAGTACTTGTAAAATAATAACAATAATAATATTCTTCTTTTCCACTGTTTTTTTTTCATCTTTTTGTGTAACATTCACTAACATAAACATTTGAGTGGAAAGTTCTCTATCGGATCCTCTTTCACTGTTTTGTTCCTGTTAACATCCATCACCACGGTGTAGTTGATCCTACAGAGTAGCAGAGAGGAGGTGGCATGCTGACATGAGCAGGCCTGTTGCATCTCACTGGCACTTGTGTTTAAGTTACTGAATCCTCTCCTTTTGTGCGTCTGTGGGTTTGGCAGCTTGCATCCCATTGTTTGTCAGATTTGTAATGGAGATGAGGAGATCTGTCTCCTTGCTTTGAGGCAGCCGAGAGGTGTAGACAAACACCAGAGAGACACAAAAGAGAAGACACATTCCTGCAGCATCTGGGTGAAGGATGGGCTTGCCTGGGTGGGTCTGCAAACAGAACCCCCCCCCCCTTCTCCTGTTGAAAAGGAGTCGCAGGGAGGGAGGGTCAGCAGCAGGACTCTCCTCAGAGTAACACCAGTGTGTTTATGCTCCAGTGTTTATTTCCTCTGTGTGGTCTGTCCTGTTTTGTATGTATAGCTGAAGGAGTGTTCCCATCCAGCCCTGCCAGCCCCGTGCTAACTGTAAAACAATCCCTGCATGATGGATGAGTGCTTTGCATTAACTCCTTGGCCACTCAGCTCCAAATAGATCACACATAGATCACATCAGCAGCATGGACACACACTCCCACATCATATATTCCCCTCATATATATACACTCATCATCTGCTCACTGTCATGCACTGTTCATAACTGCCCACGCATGCAGCCTTTTACACTTACAGAAAGAATCACCGTATATGTTCTGCTGTCGTTCCTGGAAACATTGTTCTCCAGCGACTCCCTTTTTCCTTCCAGTCATGACATTTGGAACTCAGTGAAGAAGTTGACCTTGTTTGTTTTGCTGCTGTTCCTCCTCCTTCCTGCCCTCAGTGACCTTGTTGTATGTGTTTCAACATGGCTGACAAGACTGTTTTTGTGTGTGTGTGTGTGCCTCTTTCACATAGTCAGCCAGGACTTTCTGAGGATACACCTGTTTTTTTCTTTTTCTTTCTTTTTTTTTTGAAAAACAATAGGGTAACTTCCTGTAATACAGGAAATTGACTCCTCCCACCTTCCCTCCCTCTTTGTGACCCAGCTGTGTGGGTCTTTTGGAGCCAGGGCCACTTTCAAAGAACTCACAAATAAATTTGACTCGCAGCAGGGAAGAAGGCTGGCCTGTTTGTTGTCACTGGCTGATTAAGTGCATGGTGGGAAATGAATGCCAGATACTAATGAAAGACTTTGTCTTTGTCTCCCTGCTATGTTTCTGACTGGTTTACATAGGGCCCTGAGTAAAACGGGTCTGTTTTGCTTCAAGACTATGTCAGAGTTGTATTCCACCCAGTTGCTTCAGTTACTGTATGTCTAACCGCTTTACCAAGCAGTATGCTATAAACTTTTGTGGGTTGCTTCACTATAAGGAAATAAATGGCTATGAAAAAAGTTTTTCCATCCTGAGATGCTCATGCAGGTGTGTTTCTGTGTCCCAATAGGTGGTTGTTGACACAGCTCAGATTGAGAACAAGGAGGCCTATGCTCCCCAGATCACTCATGAGGGTTCCAGGGTGGTGGTCCAGGTTCCCTCTACATGGTAAGGACATCAAGACACTTTGTTTTTAAACAAGCAGACATCCAACTTGTTTATATGAGCCTTTTTTCCAGTCAGTGGTAGTTGCAGTCAGAAAAGTCAGATTATACTGCTCCGTTAATACGTAAGTCTCAGAAAAATTTTAATTCCTAATGAAAAATATGAAATATATGGGCAGAATCTGGATTATTACCATGGTACCTTGTGGTTTTGTACATAGAACAGGATATAATTGTGGCAGCACGAACCGACAAGCTACATCTGTACATGCAGTGTGCTAAAAAACTTCCACAAAGGAGGATATGAAACTCTCGCATTCACAACACAATGAAGAGGATAAAAATGGAGAATCTGTTTATTACAATAATACACTACACTAATGCTGTTTAGTACTACAATTTATTAGACGTGTGTATGCATGGCTGCTCAGCACCTTTGTAATATAATGGTAACACATTTGCCTTGACCACACTTAGGCCACCTACACAAATATATCAGCATTCGCTGGTTGCTGGGCTGACGGTGGCCAGTTGGAAAATTTTAACATATCGCCCAAGCGTAGTGTGTTTGATGTCCAACTCCTGACATGCAGACAGGCAGTGGGCTGTGCTGAATCCACTAAAGCAGTGTGTGAGCTGAAAAAAAAAAAAAAAAAAGCCTGTTGGGTTGTTTTTGGCTCCTCGTTTTTTGTTTCTGAATATCAAATGTCACATATTCATCTCTTCAGCAAATACACCTGGGCCTTTGTGTGCGAGACATTCTGTTGGATTTGTGCTTCATGTTCCGTCCCGTCCTGTCGTGCATGTGTGCGTGTACATGTTCAGGTGTCTGAAGGAGGACCCGGCCACTATGTCCCTGCTACAGCGGAGCTTGGACCCGGAGAAGACGCTTGGTCTAGTAGACGTGCTCTACACAGCAGTGTTTGACATTGACAGGTGGAAGGAGAGAAAGTGAGTGAATTGTAAATAATAATAAATAAGCTTAATAAACTTATTTGAGCCACAGGTGTGAAAAAAGCCTTTGCCAAGTGAATTTAGATTACTGTGTTAGGCACCTTTAATACAAATAATTTAATACCTTTCTTTCTCTTCCCTTCAAAAGAGAGCAAGCCTTACCCACTATTCAGATACAGCTTCAGAGGGAGAGCCCAGACTACGGCGGTCAAGCAGACCTGCCTCCAGGCACCACCTCCAAGACCTCCGGCGGATTGCCCAAAACAATATCCAAGCTGACTTCCAAGTTCACCAAGAAAGTCTCATCCAGCTCTAACAGTGGGGGCAGTTACTCCATCCCTAGCACCCCGTCTCGCAGCATGCTCACGAGCAGTAGCTCTGAGGATAAGGCCAAGATCCTGGGCCACAGTGACGGGAGGCTGCAGAGCATCCTGCAGATGAGCAGCCTGTCCTGCGCCCCTGATTCTCCCCAGCAAAGCCAGCTGGCCAACGGCTCCGTGTGCGAAGACCAGGGGATGAACCTGCCGACGGACCAAGAGATGCAGGATGTCATCGACTTTCTCTCAGGATTCAACATGGGAAAATCCCAGCAGGCTTCACCCCTGGTCAAGAGGAGGAACTCAGTGGCGTCTGCAAACCCTGCTGAGCTGAAGCCTCCGAGTGGACCCCCACCAACTTCCCAATCTATCTCTCACAATTCCCTGCAGCCCCCAGCTCAAACCCTGCCCCAGGCTCAGCCCCAGCCCCAGGCGGTGCAGAAGCAGCAGCCTCAGCCACAACCACAGCCACCTCCACCACAACAACAGCCGCCCCAGCAGCAGCAGCCCCCTCCTCCAACTCAACAACCCTCCCCACAGGCCCTGCAGTACTACCAGCACCTCCTGCAGCCTATCAGTCAGCAGCAGCCACCTCCTCCTCAGCTTCCTCCCCAGCAGACCCCACCCCAGGTTCTGCCACAGCAAAGAGTGGCAAGCAAGTGGCTTGGCACCTCTGGGCAACAGCCTCCACCACAAGGCCCCCCAGCAGGGCTGTCTCCCCTGGGTCCAATCGGGCAGTGGGGCTCTCCCGGACTGCCAGATCTGAGCTCGGATCTGTACAGTCTGGGCCTGGTCAGCACCTACATGGACAGCGTCATGTCAGAGATGCTGGGTCAGAAGCCGCAGGGGCCCCGCAACAATACTTGGCCCAACAGGGACCAGAGTGAAGGAGTGTTTGGAGTCCTGGGAGACACGCTGCCCTTTGACCCAGCAGGTGAGATCCACCTTGCTTTTCTACGTGTCCACAAGGTGTGCTTATGTAGATGATACACATCACACTGAAAAAGACATTATTTAACTGTTTCCTTAAAGGAGCACTTTACCCCAAAGCAAAAAAAAAAAAAAATATATATATATATATATATATATATGTATATATTTATATATACACACACACACACACACACACACACACACACACACACCCCTTTTATGTGGAGGACCACCCAGTGAGTCAGTCTTCTTATAACTGTTGAAGTCAAGAGGGCGAGGGGCCTGCAGCTTTAAAAGAGCCAAAGCTGACACCACATGAGTGGATAACCGCTGAATTGTGGCTGATTGCGGATCAGTAATGTTTATGTTTTCTTGTCTTTGGTCAGATTGAGTTTGGGATTCAAATTATGCTAAATTGGGTCATTTCATTAGCAGACAAAATTGCATTTCATTTATTTTCTCTGGCAGTCCTCATCATGCTCTGTATTGGAGCTTGTACTGCTTTCAGGAAAGACAGAAATGTTTCAAGCACCATTTTTATACATTGTGGCATGAAATCTCTTCTGTCATGAAGAGATGTCCAAATAGGAGAGTTGGTTTCAACTTCCCATCCTCCTCAGTCTGCTGACTGTAATGTCAGCAGTGTGTGTGTGTGTGTGGGGGGGGGGCAGGCCTGGAGCTGCGCTGACACCATCGTTTCTTTATTTAAAAAAACCTTCAGAGAAGCAGCTCAGCAACTTACATTGTAGTTATTAGTTACTTATTCATTATACCAGGAGACTAATGTTGAGAACAGGGTTAGGCTGTCTCGACGTACCCTGAGTGTCTGTATAATCCAGTTGAAACCATTAAGATGCTCCAGCTGACATATAAAAAGTTTCTCATCTAAATGAAAATCTCTGTTGCCCCATGAAAGAGAACTTGTTTGCATCCATCAGTTGATAACAACATAAAGGGACTACTACTCAAAGATCATTATCATGCACAAAAGGCAACATCATTACATCAAAATTAAGCAGTGTAATGGCAGTGGGGATAAATAATGTCCCTGCCTATTTTAGTCATCAGCTAAAGCACTCTGAAGTGGTGTCAAGAGAGCAAAATGCAAGCAAATAATAATGCCAGGCTTCATACAAAATAAGTTTATTAGGCTTTGTTCACTGTACGGTGGATGTCTTGTCATTACCGTCCAGTGCAGGCGTTTGCTGGCAGTCAGCGTACAATAAAATAATCTGTCCAATCTATTTATATGCTATCTTGTAACTATTCAAGCGGATTTCAGACCACTTTGGAGCCTGATCTGAGTAACATAATCAATGTAGGTCAGATAGTATGAGCAGCTGTTTTCTCCCCGCATGTAGCTGCAACTGTAAGTTTGCTATTTATGCTGAATTTAGCCTGTGTCAGTTGCTATTTTTACAGTGCAGCAGACTCTTTTGATTGCAGCCGAGGCCTATTGTGCAGAGTTGACTTACAGCCATTGTGATTTTTCTGCTATGGTAGACAGTCTGGCTAAACGGATTGAGCTCCAGGGAGCGAAAGAGAAAAGCTGAGGGTGTCAGAAACTCATAGTTGTGTTTATCCTCCCTTTCCATCCGCAGTTGGCTCTGACCCGGAGTTTGCACGTTACGTTGCCGGCGTCAGCCAGGCCATGCAGCAGAAACGGCAGGTGCAGCACATCCGTCGCCCCAGCAACCCACGCAGCAACTGGCCGATGCCTGATGAGCAGCACAGGACCTGGTCCCACCCAGAGTACTACAGTGAGGGGTAGGTATCTGTGCACGACTGGTCCACTGCTGTACAGGAAAGAGGAACAACACATGACTGATACATACACTTTCATGTTGCCATAAGACGATTCCCACAGTGAGCTGTAAACCTGTTACTGTTGATCAGAGTCTTTTCCTGGTGTCACCTTTGAACTGTGGACTGAACTGTTGGAGGGTTATTTAAAGCTTAGTGCACAACAGGGTTGAGCAATGTTGTGATTCACTAATTAATGTGGAAGACATCATCCATATGTGAGACATTTACCATGTTCATCACGACTGTTGTCATTTCATTCAGCCCACAAGTGTGAGACAACACCGTCCTGCTCAGAGACTAATCTGAGGAAGGAGGCAGACGTAAACAGGCAGCCATAATACCACAGCGGCATCTCACTTAGAAACGCTTTGCAGTAATGTTGTAGTTATGAAAAGGATTTCACTTTTTAACCACTTTCATACAGCCCTTGCCATGAAATAGGACTAAGAGATCCCGTAGAGCCTGATGTAAGTTGATATTTAGTCCCCAAATTCTACTGAACCAACAACTACCTTTAACCAAATGTCTAAAAACTCACAGGACAAATGTATCCCACTTTTAATAGGTGCTCATGAGTCTTTTAACCTTACAAATCAGCGCCTAACACCTCCTCTCTGGTTGTGTCTTCAGGGAGGCCATGAACAGCAGCTGGTCAGCCAATCAGGGTGACTCGGCCAGCTCCAGCGATGAGACGTCTTCAGCCAATGGCGACAGTCTGTTCTCCATGTTTTCTGGGCCGGACCTTGTAGCTGCGGTTAAACAGAGGAGGTAAGAGCAGACACGTGGATTTGTCTTGTCATTTTCCATCAGAAAATGTGATTCACTGAACTTCACACTCCAACACAAACCAAATAGTGATCATTCATCATCTCATTTCTTTGTACGACACACCTACATAGACGAGGATGTGCAAGCTTGAGTGTGTGAGGAGAATCAAGGTTCACTGTAAATGTCTCTGTTCTCAGAAAACACAGCTGTGGTGAGCCGGAGGTGTGCACCCTGCCCTCTCCACCACTGCATCACATCGCCGATGATAACCAGGTAAAGTTGAAGCCTTGTGGTAGTCAGACCTTGACTTACTTAACATTTAGAACATTGTGCAGCTTTTTTCTGTTCAGGAAACGGTAGAATTAATAGTATTTTATAGCACCAATGAGAAATCGGAGGCATGGAGATGTGAGTTTTTAAGCCTGATTTTCAGGCATTGTTAAGACCTTGACATAACTCTGATTGCTTATTGACCTTTTCCACTGTGCTGATTGATGTCCGCTGCTTTCCACAGGACAGCAAAACTAAAACCTGGCCTCCCAAAGCGCCATGGCAGCACTCTACCCACACCAACACCATGCCCAATCCCAGCTCTTCCTTGTACCAGATGAACATCCCTCCTTCCTCCCAATGGAGTGACTCCATGCAGATGTTGCAGTCTCCCGTGTGGTCCACCGCCAGCGACTGCTCCCCTTCCACCGGCATCTCCTCTGGCTTTCCCTTCACCCAGCAGCAGCAGCAGCAGCAGCAGCAACAACAACAGCAACAGCAGCAGCAGCAGCAGCAGCAGCAGCAGCAACAACAACAGCAGCAGCAGCAGCAACAGCAACACAAACCCATGACCAAGGGCTTTAAATCCTTCCCCCTGAAACACGAGCACAGGCCCTCCTACCTTCACCAGTACTGAGGGCAGTCAAATGTCCAACGAGTCCACGGTGAAGCGACGCCGGGGGCCTGCGGCTCCGTTAGCCAAGCCGCCGAGTGGGCCGAGCTGCAGCCGTTACAGTCCACACCCGCTGAATTGGAAGATTTCAAAGCATCAGAGGCAAAATCAAGTGCACACACTGGCTCAACATTTTTGTATCTATATTTTTCCATGTCGAACATCCCCATTTGAAAAAGAGACGTATTTTGAAGTTTTTTGAACTGCCATGTTTTAACTAGGGAAAGGTGCATGTGTCGTGCTGGCAGCGGTTAGTCTCGTGGTCGTTCCTCTCGCCTGTCGAGCTGACGTCTCCTCAGACGAGAGCTGGAGACGTGCATGGCCGTCACCCACTTGCTTCTGCAGCTGAACACGTGTGTAAAGGAGGCGATTACAAGGGGGCAGGGGCTTGAAATGCTCTCATTTTGCCCACGATAAATATACTGTGTCTACATAGCTGTAACTGCCAAATCTCACGCAAGATGACTCAGAATACAGCTACCATCTACTGTTTCATAGCTTGTAAAATACTGAAGTTGAAATATAAATATTTAGTTCTTTTTATTAAGAGGCTTTGAGCAGGCTCAGCATAAATATAGTAAGTCACTGCAGAGGTGTAATTTGAGAGAAATACACTACTTTTTCAACAACTGACCAGAGTTAAGAATTATAGCAGTAACAATGTGCCATGTTGGTATTGATAGCACTTGCAGAATCTTATTTCCAACCAAAGCGTTGTTCAGTAGATGAACGGTGCTGAAGAGATAAGAGGAGGTCTGAGATTATCGATCAGCGGTGAAGCTGCACACCCTACTGGACGAGAGCTTTAGGGGACATCTTCACACCCAGAGGCGCGTTCATGTCCTCCTCTGTAATTGGCGGTTGTTTGCTCCAGATTGACACTAACTCCCATGAACCTAACTTTTCTTCTGTTTAATAATACAATATTTTTCTTGTACAATTATTGACAGTATTAATCTTATTTTTGTATTTTCGTATGTTATACCATTACTGTATGTTAGTATTCTTGTAGGCATATTACATAAAACATTATTTTCCACCTCCCAATATGTGAAAAAGCACATTTTTTTCTTACAGAGTTGAACTACACCATCTATCTATAAAGGTTACCAAATATGCCATGCTAAACACTAAAACATTGTGTGATGAGGGTGTTTTCGGGCCCTTGTTTCTTTGGTTTCTATGGCAATGGGCTGCATTTAAAAGCCCAGAATGTTATCTTTTTGTGATGTTTGCGATGCCAATGTTGCCTGTATTTATGAAATGACACCATGTTTTCAGAAAACTAACATACTTAACATGTTTACAGAGAATTGTTTGCTGTATATACATATAAATATATATCTTTTTATAGTTAATGTGCTTTGCACAATCAAGATATAGGGTTTGTTGCTTTTTGTCTGTGATCTCTCCCTAACTGTTGCAGCCTTTTTTAAAGACATCATTACAGACCTTGGACTGTAACTGTTAGCTTCTCAGCTGTGTCAAATGGTTTACTAGTGGCTTCTACAAAAGAAAAAAAATAATAAAAACATGTTGCCCTGATAGAAGATATGAAGGGGGACTGCTTGGCTTATGTTGCTTATTGTTCTCTTGAGCTGGCAACTGAATCTTTCCAAGTGTACCAGCAATGCAAAAAATGAATAAAAATGACTAGCAAGTGACAGCGTGGTCTGTGCAGTTTGTCCTCTTTCCTCCTCAGATGTCAAGGTGTTCAAACGGTCCTCAGCTCCTGCTACAAACAGGTATAATAACATCCTGTGCACTGATACAGTGTGCTCTGAACTGGACATCAAAAACTGACACCATGAAAAAATAGACATTTTTTTAATGCACAAATCAGATCATACAAAGTTTTTCCACATAATACAAACAAAACAAGTGAACTGAAACACCAGTGATCATGTAAAGGTTAACATTACTGAAAACAATGACTATTATAAATATTTTCTTGCGATGAAAAACCATTTTCGACCACATAAAGGTCAGAGTTGACACGCCATCCCAGCTCCACCAGCATCATGTCCCTCCATGTCCGTTCACAGTTTGTGTCGAGGCTGAGGTTTCAATAGATGAAGGCTGGAAACAGAAGCGATAACAGAGTATTAAGCAACTCGACAACGGAGCACTGCTAATTGTGTTATCACTGCAGCAGTTACTCGTGAACTGTGTGGTTTATCATTACATTTGAAGAGGGGGGCATGTTGTCTGGGCTGGCATCAGCTATGGTTGCCAGATAGACGATGTTGCGGTGCAGGATCTGTTGGTATCTGATGGAAATGCACAAAAAACAACAGCTGAAGTCCCCTGTGGACAGACACAGGGGTTCGTTGTGCTGAATTAGTATCACAGCACTGCGGGTTGTTTTGACTTACTGTACACACTCCACTGCTCGCCCTTTCTGCATGTACTCAGCCACGCATCTGATTAACTGGTCGTTTTCATCCAATAACTGCAGCAGAGAAACCAAAACGATTAGCCAACTCGACGTACTTGCAGTAGCTAGTGTAATGATTTCGGTGGACTTTAATCGTCTCTGGAAAAAATGAAACCACTGCGCGCAAAACCAAACATTTCCACAAAGTAAGACAGTAATGAAAGGTGCTGTTCTCCATACAGGAACCCCTGCTGAGTGTAAACAAAGTGAATTAATGAAAAACCCAGTGAAGTAACTAGCTAGCCGCTAACTGCTAACGCTCCCGCCATGGCTTCCTCTGCGGGAATATGAGCTAACAGCCACTTCGTTAAATATCCTTTACTGGCGTCTTACCCTTTGTATTGTTTCTTGGTTAATTTTCGCCTTTCCTCGTAGTTTCTTTGGCACAAACACAATCGACATTTTGCTTTAGTTCCCGGTGTCTGGCCACTTGTTTACGATCGCAACAGAATACCGCTACTTCCTTCACCCCGCCCCCTTCGGCTCGTCGTCTTCTTCGTTGATTGTATTGCTTGCTGGCCGTGTCATTCTTGCTGTATTACCGCCACCTTCTGGAGAGCTGCTGTCTCGTAATACTGAACTATAAAAATAAGTACTTACCTCCTTTGTGAGGGGTGGTGCCTGTTGTCAGTACGGTGAAAATGTGACTTAATGGATGCTTTTTTTCATAATGTGAATTATTTTATTTAACCTACCAAGTCTAATCTCTCCACCTCGTCATTTTCCCAGAGGATGAATCTGTTTCATGTGACCGCTCCTGACCTCTCAGCAAGCACCACACTCAAGCTTAGTTTTACATTTCATTTTAAAATACTGAAATTATCCAGCACATTGTGTCCCCAGAACACAACCTTTGGCATTCTGAACACTCCATGAACTGTCCTTTTGTGCCACCCACAGGCCAAACTGACCCAGGACCAGCAGTGACCCCTCATGCAGTGGGATGGGGGGGGGGGGGGGTTTCCCAATATTCCTCAGAAGAACAGTGACAGCTTACAATCTATGTTTTCTGTTATGTAAACTATTCAGTTCTTCTCCCTTCATAACCTTTGTTAGCTGAAATAATGTTAGAAAACAAAGTCATTTGAAAACTGTTAAGAAATACTGTTACTGAGAAACAGACATGAATCCATAGTATCCAAGTAATCCAAGTAGTAGAAGTACTTCTGAATTCAACTACATCTGAACCAGCATCCAGAATGTAATGCTTTGCTAAATATTGTGTCTAATGGGTTTTGTTTCAGTGTTTAATCAAAGCGACTTGATGTATTTCAGGACAGTAATTGGCCTTTTTCACAGAAGCCATTTTGACACATCATAGCAGGAAAGCCCAGCAGTAATTAATGCGATTAATAATGGCTCTGCTGCATCATGCGTCATGTTACTGTGTACTGGGAACAGGTTCAGCCAGAATGAAGCGCAACACTTATTAATGTTATTAATGACACCTTTTGTTTTCCTGTTATGACATGTCAAAATGTCTTAAGTGAAAAAAGCGGATTGTCTAAGTACATATTCTGATCAGCAGTGTCATACAGGGAGTTCACTGAGCGTTAGCCAATCACCACTGAAAAAAACAGCTTTTAACTTTACCTTTCTGTAAATAAAATACTGAGTAGAGGACAAAAGGGGGTTATGTGGCTAATGTTGTGTTGTCTCTTTACATTTAAAGGTTCCTGAGGGCCACAGTATGATCGCACAATTTTTACCCAAAATACAATAAAGGCAGTTCAAATAACTTTTCTAACAAATACACAAAACAGGTGTATTAGTTGGGGAGACTCAGAGATATTCTTTGCAGAGCAGTGTTTCAGAGCATGTGGATTAAAAGGAAAACGGCAGAGACATGCGTATTGTACAACTCTTTATTTAACGTAAAAACTCCATTTTGCTGAAATTCTCAAGAAAACACTTCCTGGTTTTACAATTCCAGTGACTGGAAGGAGTAACAAACATATGAAAACATGTCAGTTTGTAATAGTTCAGTAATTCCTTTCATCTAAAATTCAATCTTGCTGGTTATTGCGAAAGCCCACAGAAAGTGATGGTTCCTTCGGCTGTCACGCAGTGATTAGCAATCTGTGCAATATCCAGTTAAACGGCACATTTTCAACTGGGCTGCTTTGTTTTAAACAGCCACAGCGACTGAGAAGGATGAAGCTTCACCTTGTAGTGCCATCAATTCTTTTGTCAAAAGGTAAGCTTTGAGTTAAAGGGAGGGCTGTAAGAAATCACCACTTTGAAGGCAAAACAACTCTGAAGTCGATAAAGTACTACCAGAGCAAAACAGAAAAAAAAAAAATCCCACCTCCTCCACAACACACTGGCACCACATCCAGTTCTTGTCCCTTTGTTCACAAATCAGTAAAAAAAAAAAAAAAAAAAAGCCCTCCAGAGAACAATCACATGGACAACGACGCAACAAGAGGAGCTGCACACGAGCCGCAGGGCTCATACTAGAAATGCTTCCGTTTGTACTGAACACATGTTTTGGGACATCATTCAATCCATTTACAAGATTTCCCATTTTCAGCAGACACTCCTCTCCACACTGCAAGTACTTAGTTTTGTTGTGGAAACAGCTGACAGTAGAAAAACAACACAGATGACACAAGTGTGAGACAACTCAAAGGTCTGGTAACAAAAAAAAAAACCAAATGCGTCTGACAGATGGCTCAGTGTGTTCTGGACACAGAAAATACATTTAATAGGTACTAAAATGAGAAAACATGTTTTTGTGGGCTGAGAACTGTTTTTGCTCAAGCAAATGTCCTTTAGGCAAAAGAGCAGAGCTTTTTCAGATCCAAATCTAACCTGCTCAAGCTCGTTCTGACTGCACGTTCGGACTCAGAAAACTCCGGCTCTCCTTTCCAAAGAACCTCTAAAGGCATTGATAGCAGTGGATGTTCCTCTTTTGCACACACAAATCACGGGAAATGATCTTTGTTTAGGTAACAATAAAAAAACAGACTTAGTCAAAAAAAATCTACAATCAACAAATACTTCTAAGGCTAATGCTGTAAACCCCATTTATCTACCAAACGAGCGCTTCTCACTGATTGCCTGTGTTAGGCTTTCGTTAGCAGGCCTCCAGAGGTTCATGTAAAGCACAGAGTTAGTCTGATGCGAGCCTTTCTAAATTCTGAATACACATTTCAAAAAAGTCTAAACTAAAAGTCTGTCTGGAGAGCCACAGTTTGCTGGGGGGCACAAAGCCAAACATCCACCCATCATCTAAATCTGCTGATCCTTTGGAGGGTTGCGGGGGGCTGGAGCTGATCCCAGCTGACATTGGGTGACAGTTCACCGACTCTTGACCGGATGAGCTGCACATACATTCAATCATTACAATACTCAGTTCAGACATCGTTTCCTTTCAGCTGGCTTTGATCTACGACTTCACTGACAAATTATGGAGGTCAAAAAAGACAAAACTTTTCCTGTAACTGGGTAGAAATACTGAACACATGGCAGCCAAACTTAGCAAGTCTGATCAGAGAAAACTATGACGCTAACGGAAACGCAGCGAATGCTGGTGCCAGCATACATCATAATCATATCAAAAACTGAAAGAAAATAAAAAATAAAGCTATCGATCACATTGACTGTGATCCACTCACAGTATCAGTGGGCTTTCAGCATACAGCTTTAAATATCAAAAGACAACTTCAGTAAGAAATGAACTTGATTGATGCAAAAATACAGAATTACTCCAAAGCAACGTATTTACACGTTCTTGTCAATCTGGTGACTGGGGCAAAAAACAAAATGCCTGTTTCTCAAAGTGGAGAAAAGGGAGCTGCACTCTCACCCCCTGATGTAAAGCAGTCACGCCTGGTGCTGGTGACTGAGAGGATGTCTTCATTCTTTCTGTCAAACGTTGAGACCTTCACCAGGAATCATGTCACGATGAGGGGCTACAATTCTTTGTGGATCCGTCGCTGCTGTACTATGCAGCCACCTTGTTGTCCTTCTGGGGAAAAAAAAAAATAGCAACGTAAGAACAACTCTTCATCCTCTTTTTCTGCGAGGTGCAAGGAAGTGCATGCCGCACGTTAAGAATACCTTGTCATAATTTACCCTGTATTCAAAGTCAGAGAAATCCCGGCCTCCTCTGCCGCCTCTGAATCCTCCTCTGAAACCAGGTGGGGCACCGCGGGGTGGCCCAAAGGAGCCTCTGCTCAGCGGCCGCCCTCGGCCTCCACGGGGCCCCATGAAGCCTCGGCCACGGAAGCCCCCTCTTCCTCGATTGTGTCTCAGAGGAATGCCGAATGTCTCAGAATTCATTCGTCTCTCCTCTGCCCAGGTCGACCGTCGCTCCCTGACACACACACACAAACACACAGACCAATCAGCATCCATCTTTTCGGGTTTTAAAAAAAAAAAAAAAAAAAACACAACTCAAAGAGACAAACGGGAGGCACCACAGGGGACAAAAGCCACTTTTTTCTCTCAGTGTTAACGTGTCCTGCACAAATGGATTTCATTGTTTAAGATACTCAGAAAATAACAAAGAGAAGCAGCTGTGAAGTGTGTGTCACTATGAAAGGCCTGTTATGGCTCCAATCTCTCTGCAGGAAGAAATCAAGTTTGCACAGCTGCTTTAAAAATGTACAGAACTTTATTGATCTAACATTCAATGTTTATGTTTTGTAGTACGTTACGAGCACTTTGTGCAGTTTAATAGTTCACAAAAGTCCAAATATGTGCAATCTTCTGCTCAGTGTCTGGATCATGTGGAGCCTTGGCAGAATGTCAGGGGAACAGTAACCAAATAAAAAAAACATGCAGAACATTTTGGTCCGATGAAGTCAAAATGCAGGTATTCACATGCTTATTCTTCATAAGTTTCATTGTGATTTTTCATTGTGAGGGCCCCCCTCAACACAGAAACATATGAAAATATGTGACTTGCCTTGAAAATCCTCTTTCGCCCGATTTACTTAAAGAGATGAAACAAACAAAGAGCATTTCAGTGAATCAACAGAGTACATTTCACATGTTTAACTTAAGGCTCATGTCCATGGCATAAATTGACATGGTGAGTTAGAGAACATTTCACACAGAGACTGTTCAGACCAACAACAACACCACAGAAAACAGAGGCCCCTGGTTTGAACACGGCCTGAGGTGTTAGCAGTGGGCATCACTTTAAATGAAACAAAGACTGTGTGAGCAGGAATTTGAAGTGTGGACTTGTGGAGGTACCTTGGGTCGTCACAGGACAGGTTATCGAAGAAGGACTTGGACTTGTCGTAGTAACATGTGTTTATCACAGCCGCCTCCTCCTCCTCATTGGTCCCCTCAGTGGCCGGATGTTCTGAGTCCGCTTCTTCTCCGTTCAGCGCCTTGTCGTCTGTGGACATGTTAGAAGACATTTGCGGAAAATTAAACACCTTAAAGACAGTCACCTTCTATCAATAAGATGACGGTATGAAGAGCACTGAAGATGCCAAAAATCTGTATATTTGGGTCTCAGTGCAGTGTGGCATGAAACGTGATGTGCTACTGATTCAATATAATGCAAACATTTAATTTCTGCCATAAATGTACTTCTGGATGCACCCTGCTTTCTTGGGTTTTCACTGGCAAAAATGGTGATTCAGTTCAGTTCAGAAACAGTTCTGCCCTTCACAGACATCAATCATTGTCATATTTTGGACGATACATGTCGACTCAATCAGTGTATCTGTGTTTAAGCCGACCAGACTGATAAAAACTGTCCTGCACGGTGAAAAATAAACGCTGTGGTTGGTGGTTTCCTGTTGCTGCCTTTCAGGACTCATGTGTGCTGAAGCCGTACCTTTCAGTTTGAGCTTGTTCTGAAGCTCTTTGTCAATCTCATCTTTGTGGAACTGGGCGTTGGCGGTCTCAAAGTCAAAGTCCTCTTCAAACTTCATGGGGCCATCCCTACGCATGTTTACTTTGCCTCTGCTGCGATTTCCTCTTCCACGGCCACGGCGGCTGGACTGAGCAGCAGCTGAGAGATGACAGGGGAAAACTGAAACCCAGCAACATCTCGGACGACTGTGTGCAGTCCAGTGATTGAAGGTTTCAGAGCTGACTTTATTTTGAGGATGTTAACATCCACCTCAAATAAATAGAGCAGGAACTGCAGCTCTTTCAATCCATCATCCCCAATAGGTGCCAAAGTCATAGAACAAGTTAACATCAACTCAAAAAACAGTAATCAAGATGTAATATTTGTTTGTCTGGCTGCGGTCTACAACCCATAGACATGAGAAGACACTGGGGGGCTTTCCTGGTAATGTTCTGCCTGAGCTGTAGTGTACATTTAAACCTCCAAAAAACTATTAAAAGCTGACTGTCAGCACATTAACCTCATTATTCTACCAAATTCAGTCCAGTGTGTGAGCGTAGAAACAGAGATGTGAAACACACATCACTGCCCATGTACCGTAATCAGAAAACAAATGACTTCATCACAGTAACACCGGTTATTTTCCTACAAGTTAATATTAACACCACTAATACAAAGAATGAAAACAAACATGTTCGTGGATGTAATTAAGTGACTTATTGGGTATTATTAATTAAAGGTGCACAACTACATACCAGCAGCTTGATGCCTGTTAGGATCCCGGTTTTCAACAGCACCATGTTCGTGATCCGGCTGCAACACCTTCTGAACCTCAGGAACTGAACCACAAAAGACAACAGTTACCATCAATTTAAGATAAGATTTATTAGGGAATAAATCAATTAGGGAATGAATCA
The DNA here is from genome assembly GCF_051107435.1 of Chaetodon auriga. Taxonomy (NCBI): domain Eukaryota; kingdom Metazoa; phylum Chordata; class Actinopteri; order Chaetodontiformes; family Chaetodontidae; genus Chaetodon; species Chaetodon auriga. The sequence continues at coordinate 9,513,283 of NC_135074.1, read as the reverse complement.
AAATAAAACGCGACGGCTCTGAAAAAGTACTGCATGCATGAGCACACAATGGTTGAGTGACATCAAGACTACTTCAGGCACAGTGTGGATTCATCAAACTTTTATCTTTGTGGAAATTAACAATTACAAGTCCAGCAGGTGTCCTTACCTTTTCTCTGGTCCAGGAGGTCTGGGGGCTTCTGGCTGCCAGCGGTGGTGCCGGTGGGTCTGGGAGCGGCCGCTCCCGCCTGGCTCCTCTGTCCTACAGGTGCAGGAGGTGCTGTGTCAGCTGGCGCTGCGGCCGGCACGGCCTGCTCCAAGGAGGGACCTTTAGTCAAAGCGTCCAGCTGGGGACTAGTGCGCCCTGCAGAAACAGCCAAGTGAGACTTAAAGCATGCTTTTCTTAAAAGTGAGGCAGTGTGGTTTGTCTTTCAGCAGCTGACAGAGGCAATGATAGTTAGGTGACAAAGAGTGATACAATATGACATACAGACAACCTGATGTAAATGTGGTAAAATACAAATGATTAATACTCTCTGACCTGGAAGGTTCTACCATGATGGACAACATGGACATTTGACGTTTAATAAAGCCAATGTCATCTTAGTGACAATGATAATAGTTTGACAACAGGGACAAAAATGCAATTTATATATTAGAGCAAATAAATCCCTGACATGAGATGTTAAAAACATCTCCTCTTTGAAGCACTTTACATGTCCGAGCATCAGCGGAGCACTTTGTTAGAACGTGTTGTCTAATTATCTCCACTAGTCCCACCCTGACACATGATTCATTCAGGTGTACAGCAGGAAACTTAAAAGACAACATGCAGCTGTGCTCTGAAATCAGCAGGAATCAGGTGTTGCTCTGAATCTGACTGAGAAACAGAGGCCTCACAAACAGGGCCCGCCTGAAAATTGTTCAAGTGAGTGGTTTGAACGGTCATTAAGAAGGATTTAGACTGATCATGGCAGTAAATATTAACAATACTTCTACAGTTTCTGAAAATGAAATTCTTTCCCATTTTTAATTGATACACAACTTCAGCTGCTCAACATAACACATTTTAAATGGGAGACAGGTCTGGACTGCAGGCAGGCTTGCCTAGTACCTGCACCCTTTTATGACAAAGCCAGGCAGGTGTAACATGTGCCGAATACGGCTTGATATTGTTTTGCTGGAAAAAACGGATCCATCTGGATGGATTGAGAGAGTGGTGAAGCTCGCTCCATCTTTGCTTGTGAACGACTGAGCCGTTCCAGGATGCCCCTTTCATACCCAGTCATGATACTATCACCTGTTTCCAATGAACCTGTTTACCTGTGGAATGTTCCAAACAGGTGTTTTTGGAGCGTTCCGGTCAACAGGATTAGCAAGTCACTGTTATCTGTTTTAATTATTTTTTACACAGCGTCACAGCTTTTTAAGGATTGGGGTTGCACTACTGAAAGCAAAGATCATGTGTGTGATCATTGCAGCCATCTTTTCCACAATACATACAAAGTCAGTGTAAATAAGAATTGTCTATACGCTGCAGTGCTTTACGTAGTGTGTTTGCCATTTCACAGTGTGGTCTGAAATAAAATATTAATCACAACGCTTTGTATTGGCCAGTGTCCTGCTGACATGTGGTCTACACACAGGTGGTTTTACATGTTAATTAAGTTTAACAGATTTTTTTTTTTTTTCGTTTTCTTACATTATGTATAACTATCGATTGATTTCTCACATTCCAGACAATCTGATTTAGTCAAGTACAAAAAATGACTTGTGCCTACCATCACTGTGCGGGAACAGGAACCATCAGACACTTATACTGAACAGGAACCAATCCTTACCTTTTGCTCCAGAAGATCCAAACTGCTGAGCTGGAAGGGGTGTGACACCAAACTGGCCATATGTTGGAACTGGGGCCCTGCTGTATGGAGCATAGGGCCCAGCCGACTGGAATGGTGGTGGTGCAGCATTGGTGGATCCAAGTGATGACTAGAAAAACAAATAGAAAGTTATTTGAGAAACCCAGACAACACTGACTGGAACAAACAGCCATTTCATACAAATTCAGAAGGGCTACACGTGGGATATAATATAATATATCATGGTCATTTCAGACCTCTGACACAGATTAAATCATCATCCACAAGACGTGAATGTGCAGCTGTAGCTGTGAAACGTAACTGCTGAAAACACTTGCTGTGACTGTCACTATCACAGCTGCAAATGTTCATGAAAAAGCCAGTGCATTCATTGAGCCATACGTACAGGCAAGACAGTTCATGATTACTGACACCATGAGGAAAGAAATTATATTGACAAAAGTATCATCTTAGATTTAACTGAACACATTTTGTCCTGTGGAGATCAAGGTGTTATTTTCCACAGTAACTATTTCTACATGTCATAAAATGAAAATCACAGATGTAATTAATGACATCAGTGTTGGCTGAAATCTGTTTAGGTGAGTCAGATACAAAGTCCTGGTGCTGTGCCGGCTGGCCTACTGAGACACTTTGAAATAAACTTAAATGGAGCCATTAATGTTACTATTTACAGCTGTGCTGGTGCATGAAAAGAAAAGACCTCAACAATGTGCTCAACAAAGCTTTGCTTATATGTTTACAGAATATGTGACAACCTGCCATATATACAGCTACTTTATGATACAAGAAAAGATACAAATCCACTTACTTGAACTATGGCAGGGTCCTGAGGCAGGCTGCTAGTGGCTTTGGGTGGCTCACAAACTGTTAGGTCTTTTATATCACTTCCTCGGAAGATGATGTACTCAAAAACTTCCTCCCGGGGTGGAATAGGCCTGTCAGTGGGCCGGTCTTCAGTTCCAAAAGAGCGAACTGTTGGGAAAATTTACAGGACAATTGAAATAACTTTACACCACTAGTCTTTTATGGAGGTTGAGTAGATCAGTGCTTTAGTGCATGAAGATCCAAGCTTTGGACGATATACCTACATTTAACACTTACTGTGTATCACAGTCATGACATGAGTACTTTTTAATGCAATGAATACTGATGCACCATTTTAAATATTCAAAGGGCATTTTATCTCAATTGATTCCTTCCAGGGAAATGTTCATAGTTCAAAAGCAAAGAGGAAATACACATGAGCCAGAGTCAGAGTCAGGAGACTTATGAGGATAAGTTTCTTTCCTGGACAGATGTAAGAAAGGCACCCAATAAAACACCAACAATACGATGTGAATACAACGCCAAATTTCCCCAGGTGTGAGCTTTGAAAAAAACAAAAACAAAAATAAAAAAACAAAAACTATGACTAAACAGGCCATTTTTTTTGTTTGGAGGATTAGACTATATGCTTACAGTGACAGTATTAAAATTGAGTGTGTTATCTGAGTTCACTAAACACGCGTTAAAGACTTAAATACAAGTTTGCTAATGGCACTTAATAAGAGATGTTTGATAATAACAAAAGATTTTATTTCAATTATACGGTTTGCCACTGAGTACTCAGCATGAGGGCAACCTATTTGACGTTGGACAAAACACAAGGTAAACAAAGGACGCAGAGTGTTAACTACAGCGCCACTGAGCTATTAGTTGGCTGCAAAGCTAGCTAACATAGCTAAAAGCACTGACTAATTTCAGTTTTCCCGTCTCTTAACTATTTGGTAAGCTATGTAATAACCATTTTTACGTACTGCAGTCAACCTCTTGGTTACTTAACTTACCTTTAGCAAGAGCTACGGTCGAGTTTTCAGTGTCAATGGTATACAAAATTCCTTCATAGCGAATCTCGGCCTTGGAGATTAGGCTAATTTTGCTCCCAATGTACGGCGTCCCTCCTGCGCTCATATTTGTCCTGTGGTTTGAATAACGCACTAGCTTCCACGAAATCTGTTTTTTGTCAAAGAAAGGGTATATCTGTTACTTTCAGAGCTGTGGTTTTAATGCCACATTACATGAAGTAGTAAGTAACACCGTGAGTCGGACTCGCTCGTTTCTCAACTGATTTCTACCACGACATGGCCGTTTTCATTTTCCTTCGCCCGCCGCCAAGGATGTTGGGAAAAAGGCTGAGCCTCATTCTTCTAAAGTTGTCTCCTCCTCCTCCACCAATTGACACCCATTCTCATAAATGAAAAGGGACGATTTGGCGAAAACACGGCGAAACCGGGAATATGATTATTGGCCAGCACTTTCCATTTCTTTTCACGAATATTTTTGGAGGAGGAAATCAGTCAGTTAACCTTAGGATGCTTAATATAGGTTTGAGATGTATCCATTCTATCATATCGCGATATTACACAGACTGGCCTGTCTCCGCCATAGAGCGTATTATAGCGTCAATGCTCTTCACCCTGCCCCCATATTGCTGGATAATACATTTGTAGATGTGGAAAATGCAAAGATGTGGCATAATTTGTTATGGACGCATCAAACTGCACGATTTTTCGTTTAAACCGTGGCATGTAGACACGTAGAAAATATGACACGTCCCAGTTTCGCGTTGTTACGTAACTACATCGTACTTACACTATTTACAACAGTTGACGACACTTCCTTAAATCAGACTTGAAGAAAAACCGTGAAAAATACAACCAGGACGCCCCCACCTCCCCTCCTCTAATGACGTCAGATTCATTCCCACAATGCCCAGTAACACGCAGGCGCACTGTAAAAAAATCTAAGAGCTATCTGTGATCAGAGATGGCGGGCGCCTCCGACCCCCTGGAAGATATGCTCTTTTCAGAGGTGGATGAGAAAGCAGTGAGCGATCTCGTGGGCTCGTTAGAGTCACAGCTTGCTGGCCAAAGCAACCCAGCAGGGAAAACAGACGAAAACGGAGGCGCTGGCTCAGTGGCCCCCGCTAACCATCACTTACGAAAAACGCTACCAGCTCCAGTGGGCACCACAACACTAGAACAACAACAACGAGGACGGCGTAATAAACCTGAGATGCGCCAGGAGATCAACTCTAAAGACGCTAGCCCGGATAAAGCTGTCACGTCTCCTTCTCTGGCTTGTACCCCTTCTTTTGGCGAGCCTCCCACCACTTCGGCTGCCGGTGTGAGCGCCACTAGCAGCGGTTCGCAATCACATGGAGCATCCATCACAACACTGACTGCATCTGGTGTGTCAACTTTGGCGTCTACGCCAGCCAGCATCAGCACCACATCCAGCCGGGGGTCTAAGGTTAACCCGGGCACAGGCGACACGTCGACGGAAACCTGTCCGCCGAGAAAACGCATAACCACACCGCGGAGGAGCGCTTCGGCTCGTATAAAGAGTTTGAACGGCGCGGCTGTAACGACTCGAAGGAGCAGCAACACGGCGGTGGCTGAAAACGTCATCCCCGTGGACACCAGTGCGACCACAGCCAACTCTACCCGACCCGTGACATCCTCCATCAACACTTCGACTTTCACCTTATCTAACGCTAACCTCCCTGTCGGTCAGTCGGCTATTGCGCTCGACCGGGGGACTCCCACCATCGCTTTGCATCGACTCCCCAGTCATATTGTGGCGAGCATCGCCCAGAACGGCAACGGGACCAGCGTGTCGGCCCTGGTCCAGCAGGGCACGCGCATAGGACCCGTCACCTCTTCAGCCTCACAAGATAACCACGACAAACCGGTCACAGACACTGGGGCTTCCAAAACAGACGACTGTCAGTCCAAAATTGTAATGTCCAGCCAGCCTGGTGGTGTCAATTCTGTAATAAGCACTGTTCCCCCTGCACCTTCTGTGGTCACACCGCCAACAACCACAGCAGCAGCTACGACCACCACAACAGTGACCCAGCCTTTGAGCTCTGCCACAGCTGCTGTCTGTGTCACAGGGGTGGCAACGAGTTCTGCATGTGGAACTGGTCAAACGACATCAGTGACCGCCACCCTGAGCATGGTCAGGCCCACAGCCCCCTCTCCAACGCCTGCTGTGGCCGCCTCCGCACAGTCTCAGCCCCGTCCTGGACTTACAGCACCTCAAAGGATCGTAGCCCCCCAGCTGATTGTCAGACCACCTCAGCAGCAGACTACCATTCAGCTGCCCCCTGGGTTTACCATCCCACCGGGTAAGGTTTGCAGGAGGGGGAGGCGAGCAGCAAGGAGCCGCCGTGTACACCTGTGTTCAAATGACCTGAGGCGAGGCTCGTGGGTTTGGTTGTCAGTAGGATACGGTGTTTGTATGACTGTCTTCAGTGTGAGGAGATTGTGTGTGTGACATTCTCTTCTCGTGCCACGTTTGTCTGAATGTGTCGGGGAACTTATCCCCTGTACTGTACATATTGTACTTGTATGTGCCTGTTCCTGAGGTGCCGTGTGTTTGAGCATGGCCACCTGGGGGATTCAAACACTTCACCCAGCAGTGTTTAGTGCTACGATGTGTCAACTGAACCGTGCCAAGTATTCAACATACACCAAGCATCTTTAACAGCACCATAAAACAACATCAGTGCCACAATTGTATAAGAAAAAGACAAAACATACAAGAAGCATGCAGTGTCAAATGAAGATTTTCCCTGCGTTTGAGACTTGGCTGATGCTCAAGTCTTTAACTTAAGTCTCCATAAGAGATCAAACATGTGATTTTTCTTGCTCATAGGAAAAAGTCTTGCCATATGGCCTCGCTGTCACGCTTATATCCCAAAGCAAATGAGTTTATGAGTTCATTTATATGAGTTCGCTGTCAGCAGGAGACAAGGCTATTTCCAGTGAAATCATGTAAATGTGACCACCAGTGTGTTCACACACCAGACACTGTTACCAAAATGTCTCATCCACAAGCAGGCATTTGAAGGTTTTTCATCTTCAGCATAGTTTAGTGAATTGCAGCTGTTATCGTGACTGTCACTGAAATTTCAAACACATTTTTCTCAAAATTCCAGGTGCAAATATAAAGGAATATGTCTTAAGGTCAGTCCAAACACAACAAGTTGTTCACCCATAGTGCATAAAGTCATACAGTACATCAAGAGTCGGTCAAAGAGCTTTATGAAAAGTGGCACATGCTTAGAATACGGTGGCAAAGGCATCTTAATAAATGGAGACCTGTTGACCTCCACACAGAATCTGCACAATTTGTGTTTGTGTTGTCTTTCGGTTGCTGTACACAGAAGCCGAGCGTGGCCGTGCTTGCAGTTATTATTATTTTTAATGCTGTTATCTTGTGATTGAGACAAACAAAGCTCGTTTTCTCGCTATAATAAGTTCATTAACGAGATAATCAACCCTCTGTCACGAGAGAACAAAAGGTTGTTTCCTCTTCTAACTCATAATGTTCGCCAGAGATCAGGAGTGCCATGCCAGCATGTATAGATGGCATCGTGACAGCTGTAGGATGAGAATGTAAGACTGCACTTCAGCCTTACTTACTGATATGCAAACACCCACCACTGGGGGTAGTTTCTTTTCCAGTAGTCCTCTACCAGTGACAGTTCTTTTGGTTGCAGACAGTCCACACATCTGCTTTCAGTAGACCACTGTATCTCAGCCTGTCCCTTACTGTATTTAGCTGTAATGTAAATACCCTCATACTGCATCACTAGGGGAAACTATGCTTGTAACAAATTGCAAAAATTCATAAAAAGTTAGTATGAGTTGCTTTGAAAGTCCCAAACCCACATGACAGAGCAGTGTGTGTGTGTGTGTGTGTGTGTGTGTGTGTGTGTGTGTGTATTATGGTCTCTTATGAATGTTATGAAGTGGTTTCTGTAGCTGTAAGTAAAGTTGGGGATGCACAGGGAAGTGTTTTTGGGCAGCTCAGCCGCTCTGGCGAGCAGTGTTCACTGTTAAATAACTTTGGAAGAAATCAGAGTGGGGAATTCCTGCGCCACCTGCCAAGTGATGCGGCGGTTTGGTATCCCTAATTTGGCTAATTTGCCAGGTGTTTCTGACTTAATGGAAATTCTGCAAAGAAAAACAAATGTGTAATAAAACGTCTTATCTTGCCCTTCAACTCATTCTGATATCCAGGGAGGTCTTGATCTTTTCTTGCAATGTTAATTTGGGGAAGTAGCATCGTGAGCAGCACTGTAGTGCAGTGAAATAAACAATAACACACGATGGGTTGTCCTGATATATGACATTAACAGATGAGGGGGCGTCTGTAATAGGAGGCCTTACGTTTAGACCATGGCTGCTAACCACAGAAGAAGTTCATCGCTTTGTTTATAGTCAGTTTAAGCCTTAGTTAGGTCTGTTTCCACTGTGGTAAATGTTGCTCAGGACAGTGGTCAACCATTGGAATGGGACTACTTGAGGTTTCCTGTTCCAGCCAGAAGCAAGTGTTTTCAGTAAAACCATCCACCCTTCCAGTATTCAGTGGAAAATTAATTAAATGAATCATTTTCCACCTGAAGTTGTGCTGAAGCGGCTCTGCAGGTTAAACATTGCATTTACACTGGCTGCCAGTTTAAGAGTATTTGTTTTTAACTTGCTAGAATGTTAAGATGATACTTTCTTATCTGTGGAAGTGAACAGAAGAATCCACAAACCTGCCATGAGCTGCTTTAAATACCATTCAGTGATGTATGTTGATGTGGTGTTACCTCTAACGAATGACCCTTGTGCTTCTTCAGGGATGGTGTTGGTACGGACGGAGTTGGGCCAGCTGGTGATGGTTCCTCAGCAAGCTTTGGCTCAGGCTCAGGCTCAAGCTCAGGCTCAGGCCCAGAACAACATCTCTCCACGACCTGCCACCCCCACAACAGGAGCATCCTTCAGAGTAACAGCTCCACAGGTGAGACTACCTACATGATAGCTGCCACCCATCCGCTTCCATTCGTGTGACCGCAGCACTCAGTATTACTGCACCATAACGCTTCTTTACAGCCAGACAAGAACAAGAAGAGGAGAAGTGACGAGTTAAGGAGCTGTGCTAGTAAATACATGACATAGTGTACAGTAGCTGTCTGTGTACCATGGTATGCCTGGATTCAGCCTGTCAGCAGATAAATGATCATCTGATGTGCGTGCTCACATATAAGTCGCACACAACAGGCGTTACTCGTGAAACATTCCTATGCTGAAATGTAATTTTTCATTTTTTTCATCTTTTCTCGTACTCATTCATTTTACTGTTGTGTGAACTTCCTGCGCTGCCTGTTGGTGGAGACGTTGTAACACTGCAACATCTTTGAATGAGGCTCGTGTCACTCGCTGGCCCACCGGAAACACTGTCAACGCATGTATAATATGAACAATGAAAAATGGCTTCATGTAACCATAATTCACTGTCTTGACTGTGATAAACACATCAAAAGTATGATTTGATATTAATTTCATATCAGCACCGAATAAATATAGGCTTTTTCAAAAGTATGCAGAACATTCACTAGTGAATTCCACGCAGAACAAAACCCATCGACGTGAGCCCACCCTGGCAAAAATAGACCAGCCGTGTAATTCTGGAGTAACCAGAACACACAGAGGATCAGAAATGAATCATGCTTTATGTTGCCAAAATGATTCATCCAACAAAGAAAATTGTGCAATGGCACAAGGCATGTCTAACTGTTTTTGAGCCAATAATGCATATACCACCAACCCTCATATAGCCAAAGGAAAACCCTGAAACTGTTTCATCTGAGGAGAATCTCCCAGAATCTCAGCATCCCTACTCTCTAATAAATGCATATGGAGTCAAAGACATTTTTAATTAAGATCTATTTAGATGGCACAGTGGCTTCCGCTGTCTCAACAACAGTAAGGTCTGGTGTGAATCTCTGCTCTGGTCTGTTCTGGGTTTGCATGTGTTAGGAAGTTCTCCCCATGTTTGAGTGGATCTGCTCCCACACCAAAAGACTGCATGTTAGGTGTCAGAAATACTACTGCCCTTAAAAAGGCACTTTAATCTGAAGGATCAAATGCTTCCTTATGCACTCAGGAAAGGATCATAGCTGTTATATTGCTGGAGATGTACCGAGCACATCCTTAAGAAGTGGTACTGGGGCCGATCCAGGCATGCTTTAAAGAGCTGGGATCAGTGAAAATAAATAAAGATATGCAGATCCTTTCTTTACTCTCCTTCACTTTCACTCTCCTTCACCGTGTTGTGTCCACCTCAGCCTGCTGCCGTTGCAGTACTGCTGTCCTCTACAGCAGCCAGGCCGGCTCTACGCTGCAAGCATTTAGCTCCATATCTCAGTGAATATTGGGGTGTGAATGTGGAAAATTATACTCAATATAAGAGGGCTTGGACTGGGATCAGGGCCAAAAACACTTTATCTGGACATCCCTTTATATTACAGAGCATGATTGAACACCAGCTCTGTGAAAACTGAGCAGTTTTTCTCAACTCAGGAAAAGCTGACATTTTGGAGATGCATGGTTTTCACTGGACGGTGACATTATCTATGCAGTGGACTGAAAACTGGCTCTTGTGGGACACCATATTGAAGTTTTGAGGAAGAGCTGCCATCCAGGACATGAGAACAAAGATCACACTGCAGGACACGTGGACAGCTCCTGGTGCTGAAACCAGGCCTGTAAACTGGAAAACTTAATGAACCGATCAATAACAGACGAAAAAGAAAATCCTTTGATTTGGATAAAATAGTATCTTAATGTAAACATTTACAACTATATTTGTTTCAGCAGTATTATTTCCTATGGTGAGATTATATTATTGGCATCGGCAAATATGAGTAAGATTTATAAACCAACCAGTTTTGCAAGTGTAGCTCTTTTATTTTAAACCAATTCAAGACATAATATTCAGATAGAATAATTCAATCCATACAGACGTTTGTTCCCGCTCCACCTATGAGCCTGTGCTGATGCAGAACTACTTTACTGTCAGATCAACACGTTTCAGCCTACATCACAAAACACACCACCAAAGAAGACAATTTGGATGTGAGGCCAAAAACATGAGGCGATACAGAAGACGTCTACATATACATGCACATACTGATCGGCCGGTGGGTCACCCACACACAGATGGGCCGGGCACAGTCAGTGAAATACAACATGATTTTTCATCTTGATGTTTTTATAGACGTGGAGTTAAGCCGAGTGTTGGTAATGTCATTTTCCTCAGAAAATACAGAGACGCATTTTGGATTTTTTATTACTGAAGTTTATTTCCGGGGTTCATGAATGACGACTTCTTAAATAATGAGTTTTTATAGTCGTGTTTTATGATCTCTTATTTATGTGTTTTTTTTTTTTTATTGAATTTTCAAATTTCTATCATTTTTGTTGTACTTTGCCTTCTCTTTTACATTTTCAAGATACTTGTAGTGTATGTGTATGGCACTACTTTAGAGTGTTTCTGGATTATGCCACACTGAATCGGCACATTTTGGGTAAGGACACACTATACTAGTGCCCTTGGATGCACTTGCCCTGTTTGTGGGGCAGATATGGTGTCAGCCGAGTCCATTTCTTGGCACTCCAGTCGGACCTTTTCTCTACTCCATACACATTGAAAGTAGGTGAAGTTGTGCCAGAAATGCCTGCTCTGCATCTACAGCCTGTGCTGGTACCCCAAATCAGCACTGTCCAAAACACAGTAAGTGCTTCACCAGCGTGATGCATATTAGCTATGAAGTACACTCCTGGCACTGACCTCAGATCTGAAGCTGGCGCTGCCCTTTGCTTCAAAGTGTTGAAGTTGGCATAGTGGGATGAGTCAAGTAGAACAAACATAAATAAATCAAAGTTTTTGGACAATCATATGAAACTGCTTTTCATTCTAATTCATGTGCACTCGTAGGCGTCTAGTTTTCTACGGGACGCTTCTTTTCATTTTTAAAGCACATCAACCTCAGACCTCTCTGTATGAGAGCCGCCATGAGTGAAAGCCTTACATTGTTCCTCTTTGCTTCAGTCCTTAGAGCTCTGCAGAGTTTCTGTCAATGTTAATGCCACAACCGGTGACCTTTGTCCACTCTAATCCCACTGATTGGACTGGTGTGTGGAGAAACTTTGATCTCATTATGTGTGGGTACACACAGTTGATGCTGGGCAGGCTCCACCTCATTAAGTGAACAGCTTCCCCCTTAGACCCTAATTGGGATGTGATTAATATGTTAAACTGTGTAATTATAATGAATGAGTATTCTTGATTATTTTACGTATAGATTAAACTGAGATTAATAGGTGAATTAATGTCTCAAGGCTCCTTAATGACTCCATGGGGTCCTCTCATCAAAATTTAACGAGCCACTGAATCATTAATTGGAATTTGCTTATTATCACCTGTGGATACATCATTCATGTAAAACTTGAGCTTGTGCTGCTGGATCCACACCTTTAGAGCTTAATCGCTTTTAATAATGAGATTAGTGGATAGTTTGTCTTTCACACTTCCTCTGTAAATCACTTAGGACAGATAACTGTTTTTCTGTGATGAGAGCATCTTAATTTCTCCTGATTAGTGTCTTTCTGACTGACATGAGAACAAACATGCTTCAGCGCTGTTCAATTCGACACGAGGGACAGCTGAGATAATGTCAGGTTGGACTGCAACGAACGATTATTTTCATCATCAGCTCATCTAGCAGGTATTTTCTTGCTAGACTGATTCATTGATTGGTCTGAAAAATGTCTGTAGGAAATAACCGGTACAATTTCCCAAATCCTTAATGAACTTATTCAAACTGCTTTTCTTTTCCTTCAGAGTGTTTGAAGACAGTTAAATGATTGTTGGTTGAGTGTTTTCTGTCAATGGACTAATAGATTCATTGGCTAATCGTTTTATTCAATGTTAGGTTAAGTTGTCAGTTACAGAAAAAACGCACAATACGCCCTCAAATCCCAACTCAAGGGTGCTTTGTACTGTGTTGGCGTTTACTGGCCACCATGATAAATGACTAGAGAATACTTTCAAAAGGCGTTTCTGTGATCGTCTGATCTGCCTGGCGCACAGCGTGCTGTTGAAAGCACCGTTCATCTTGTGCTTTAAGTGATGAAATCTAGTTTGTGGACAATGTGTCCAGTGTCTTTTAAAGAACTCTTGGTCATAACCATCTGCTCAGATTATGGTCGGCCAAAAAATCCCCAATAATTTTCAGATAGCTGTAGACAGAAGTCTTTTAAATCGAGGCTAAGTGCTCCGTTTTGATAAGTTAACAGCTAAGTTCTTCCAGCACATGCTGTTCTAACCTCTCAAGGCCGGACGAAGAGGTCCTCAGAGAGAGCTGAGACACCTGTTCCTCGCTCACTGTGAGGATAAAAGACAGACACTAGAGGGCAGCATTTCATTGTCTTTTTCAGTGCCCTTAGACGTCCCTCTGTGGTTCAAATTCTGCTTTCACTGATGAATTAAACTGTTTCCTGTTCCTCTAACCTTTTGTTCTTATTTGAGTGTTATATCAAACAGTGTCTATGAATGCAAAAAGGTCAGAGAGATTAGAATAATGAGAAATTAGTGCTGTTAAATCTGATAATAAATGTCCAGGAAATTTCAGCCGGCAGTACCAAACACATACATAATGTATAGCAGTGTGTACTGGTTTAGTGTGTGTATACTATGGTGTACCCATCATACAGCAGCAGTATGAGGCAGTGTTTGGTGGTTTCTCAGGCCGTCTTTCTGCACTACAGACTGAGCTGAGATTAAGTGCTTTTCCTTCTTTAAGGAAATGTCCACCCTCAGTTCCTCTGATACTTTCGTAGCATAAGAAACTTCCTGCTGATACGTCCGACGGCAGGTGTAAATGTTAGCAGGCACAGACGTCCGCATCAGCTACCCAGCAACGCCCCTCTCCTGCCTCTGTGCTCGTAGCCAGCCAACCTGCATCCATCCTGATATGAACCGCTCTCAAAAGAGAGTCGCAGATTGTCATCGCCTCTCGCAGTCACACTGATGACAAATTAGCAGGCCGCGGCGTTGCCATCTCGACAGGAAAAGCAGAAGCAGGGAAATGAAAGGGAATGGTGTTTATTCCCAGAGCTCAACCCCTCTGTCGGCCTGTCACTCTTCCCATGACCCTGAGGGGAGAAACGGAAGGCATCCTGAGCTTCCTTCCTTCCATACCTGTTAAATCATTCATCATCCAACTGCCTGATTATTTTAAAAAGCTAACAAGGCTTTGGTTCTCGAGTGTGTTTGTGCGTGGCTGCCTGTGTGTGTGAGAGGCAGAGAGACAGAGCAAGAGAGAGAGGCATAGCTAGCGGTGGGATGCACCCCGTGGCTCTCACCAACCCCCCTTCACCCCCACCGCCACCCCCATCCCCTCATCCCTCGTACACCCACGTCCCCCAACTTCTCGGTACAACATTCTTTTGCATCCTCCAAAACTTTTATTGGAGGGGAAACTCCCTCCTCCTCTCTCCTATCCTACTTCTCCTCTACGCTCCACTCTTTGCCTCTTTCCTCCTGTCCTTGTCACAGTTGTGTGTCTGTTTGTGTGTTTTCATTTGTGTGCCAGACAAATGCAGTGTGTGTGCCTGCTCTGGCTGCTGTCTGTGTGTAAGTGCTTGTCAAGTACGTGTGTGTGTGTGTGTGTGTGTGTGTGTGTGTGTGTGTGTGTGTGTGTGTGTGTGTCAATGCTTTGGCCTGTCTGTGAATGGAAGGCTGTGTGCCAGAGGTCGGGGCAGAGGCCCTCTTGGGTTGTCTTGGCTCACAGACAGGATATCAGCCAGAAAGTGTGTGTGTGTGTGTGTGTGTGTGTGTGTGTGTGTGTGTGTGTGTGTGTCTGAGATGAGCCACTGGGCATCACTATGGTTTTATGGTTGGCACACTCACCACCAAGCCATCCCATTTGCTCTTGTGCCTTTAATATTCTTATACACAAACCTGACTAATAACAGATGTTAGCATCCACCTTTCTGAATGTCTTAAAATATCAAGATAAAAATATCTTGTTTGTTTCCAAATCCATGCTGCAAATAGTCTTAATTCAGAGCGAACCTACAGTGTGTTCTGACCTCATTCCACACATTTGTAACCTACTTTGAATACATATCTCATGGTTTAGTATATTGCTCGAGCAGAATCAACACGAGCCATCTTGCTTATTCTGCACATGAATTAACAACGAAATGAAAAACACCTACCCAAAAATTATTTGAGGAACCTATTGACTGATTACTTTTGGTCCTCTATAGCTGGAGCAATGTGTTTAAAAGCTGCTGCAATTCCAAGACAGTTCAGTGTGGGCGTAAACCTGAAATTAAATCTGAATGTCGGCTCTGAACCTCCCAATTAATGTTTCATTTCAAATCCACTGTGCTCGAGTAAAACACCAGCCGTACGACACTAAAACAAATCTGTTAAAATACTTCCTACCAGCACTTAACTGCATGTGTAGACGAACATAACCAGTCTGATCTGATGTGTCCTGCATCATCTGTTTGTAGTGAGCGTCAGGGTTTATCTCTCTGTCATATGTATTAATGTACTGTTATGTGAGGTGTGCAACTGTTCTCCACCCAGTCTGATTAGTGATCGTACTGCAGTGTGTAGTGTTGAAACTGTTCATTTCCTGCAATCGACAGGCCCACTCTTACTATACTTCCCTTTGCTGTAACATCCAAGTCAGGTCTCTCATTAGGAGCCAGCATCAGGACCAGATACACAGGCATATTTCAAGGTGGCATTTTGTCTTTGTGGATGGTTTCCTGTGCTTGTTTTTTATTAGTTGCATTAGTCACACCAGTTTTTATGGTGTCTTCAGGTTTCATTAAAACAAATTTCAATTAGATAAGCTAATTTTCCACAGGAAATATATTTCACTGTAAATCCTTCTAAATGCTGAAGCCTTAAAGCTGAACTTGGTTAAGTTTGGTTAAACCACTCAGATAAGCTAGATTTTGAAAGTGTGCCACCAAATCCAGCCAAATGCCATGAATTTGTTGCTAAAGGCCCCAGGAGTCGGTGAATTCACATTCAATGTTGGTCTTATGTGACTTAAGAGAATATATATAAAATCATGCTGTTGTGCTCAACTATGCTTTGAAAAATGTCAGCTGAACGATATGCAAAAAAAAAAAAAGCAATTATTTGTACAGTTATTGCAATAACGATATGAGTCACACTTTTAATGACATTTTTACATTTATCTTCACTGGAAAACAGAAGTGATGATGTGATTTTTGTTGTGGTCTGTACCAAAACAAGAATGTTCCCTTCCATCTGGAGAATATGTTTTGTAGGCCGGGGCGTCTCTGTAGCATCACAGTGCTTCATTTATCGTGCCTCCACACCAACACACTCGACAGCCGAGGCGGGAGGACTTATGTTGTTGGGCTGTCCGTACGTACATTCCATTCTCATGGATGTAATATCTCTGGGACACCTGGAGGGAATTTCTTCAAATTTGGCACAAATATCCACTTAGAAGCTGGATGAACTGATTAGATTTTGGTGGTCAAAGGTCGCTGTGACCACACAAAACTCAATTTTGGCCACTGTGACGTCATCATGCTAGGCAAAAACACTTTTCTGGCCATTATTCAGCACCGTAGCTCAGGAACAGAAGGGGAGATTGTGACCATACTTCACATTTGGTCAGATGCTGAATCGGTGACACTAATCTTGGGTGTTCACCTTGAAACGTTGGTGATTGTGTAGATCTTCTGTACTGCCGGGGTGAAGATGTGTGTGATGCATCCACATTTTTTTATTTGTAGTTTATTTGCAGCAATCAGTCCTCTCTACTGCTGCAAAGAAGTCACCTGCACTCCTCTGTAAAAATAGTCCCTAAGTGAAGAGAGCCTGTATCAAAACATTGCAGCTCCTGCACTTTGGATATTGCACTTGGCCATATTGCAGTTATGATTAAATTTCGATTAATGGTTCAGCCCTATGTCTAATCCTCATCGCCTCCCAAATTCAACGATTCTACAATGATTGTACATTGTTTGTAGAGTAAGGTAGATGCTTTTTACAAAGTCTGCAAACAGCCTTAATTTGTTGGTACAACTACCATTTACAGTGTAGAGAAGTGCTTCCAGATTCTTCTCAGATGCTTCGGGGTCGTGGTTATCTTTGCTTGCTAGTGTCCTCCATTTCTGTTTATTAGCTTAGCTTACTGATAGGTTGAAGAAGCAAAGCACAAATGTTGCTGCAAATGTGAGGATGGTTTGTGCTGCAAATCAATGCACACCAGTTTCACGGACTGATGAGAGAGATATCTCTGAGCTGATTCCAGAGCTGCTGAAGGCCTATGAAGATTTAGAGGAGCGTGCGGCCAAACTCCAGTCCAGTGTGAACTACACTGAGGAAGCTGAACAAGAGCAGCAAGAGAAGTCAGGGCAGCAGGAACATGTGACTTTGATGATGCAGGCCATCAAGCTAGTTCCCTGCAACGCTGAAGATGAATGCACCAGCCAGAAAACCCAGACTGCACCTGCTGAAGAGGCGGAGAAGGTGAATCTCCAAATACAAAAGGTCTGCATGGAGCTGATGCAGCAGGCCCTGCCTCTGAAAACTGGTGGGAAGAAGACAAAAACAAAAAAGTGTCAGTGGTACAGAACTCACAGGGACCAAGAACAGCAAACTGACCAGCTCGATGAGATAGCAGAGAGACAGGCTTTGGACAGGAGCTGAAGGAACCAGGACAATCTGATTGAACAGCAGCTCAAAGAAAAACTCAGCGCTGAAGAGGCTCTCAGAGTGAAAAATCTGCTGAGAATGAAAGAGGAAGCTCAGGAGGAGATGGAAAAAGCACAGGCCTCCTATGTGGGTCAGCTGGAGCACCTGAAAAAGGTGAAAGATGAAGTCACAGCTGCCCAGAAGAAAGCAGATCCATCTGTAAGAGTGGCAGGACGAGAGGGCGCCTCGCCTGAAAACCATCAAAAGGCTCCAGCAGACACTGAAGGAGAAGCAGTAGGAGTGGTCTGAGAGGCTCAAGGATGGAGGATCTCCAGTGCAGAATGACGGAAATGTTGGAGAAAAGTCAAAGGAGAAGAAAGGCTGGATGGCCCGGCTCTTCATACGCTCTTTGGTGGAGAGGGATCTTGCCCAGCAGGACCTGATCAGCAGGATTGCCTGTCATGTAATTTGTGTTTTGGTTTATTTTTTGTTTGAGAATTTCAAAAGATCATGTTCCGTTTTTCATGTTAAGAATAGAAATACAAACTAGTCATTCCATGGAGAGAACATGTTTCAGGTGTCCCATCATGCAGGAAAGGTGTACTGATGTCTGTTTTTGTTGAAGTGTAAGACAAAATGTAATTCTTTAAACATTTCTGGGGTCATTTTTTTGTCAGTCCCATTTCTCCTGATGATTTCTACTATTTCCAATGTTGGGTAAATATTCAATATTTATTCAAATAAAACTGAGAGGAATTGTGATTGTGAGTTTTGAAAGGCTTTTTACTCATTTTTGTAAACACCACTGAGTTTAACTGATTGATTTCTGTATTTAAGGGTCACCTTTGTAATGCAAAATGGTATTGCAGAAAATCTCAGTAATACAGAGTCATCTAAAGTCGCAGTCATCTCCCACCATTAGCTTCTGTGTAGATAAATGTCACTGGTGTAGTTGCCTGTCATGAGACCTCAGCAGTGTGACACCGTGACCCTCTGCTACCTGATCAAACATGCTCCTCTCAGGTTCAGTCTTCAGCACTGCCAACGCGCTGCCACCTTTTTTCTTCTTTCCTGCTGTCATGACCTTTCCTTATCTGTCTGCAAGGCACGTGACTGCTCTTTTCCTCCTGTGTTGTTCTGCTGCTCTCGTGCTGTAAGTCTTTTCCCTGCCCTCCGTTCACTTCCTCTTCACCCTTTCTTTTCTACCTCTGCAGCTGACGTGGACTCACCTTTGCTGTTTTTCTTCCTTTGTATCTTCTGAGGTGCT
Organism: Chaetodon auriga; assembly: GCF_051107435.1. Lineage (NCBI taxonomy): Eukaryota > Metazoa > Chordata > Actinopteri > Chaetodontiformes > Chaetodontidae > Chaetodon > Chaetodon auriga. Next base: position 9,494,572 of record NC_135074.1, on the reverse strand, counting down.
TTGCATTCGTTTACCTCCCCTGGTTCCCCTTCCTCACCCACCTTCTCTGATATCTTTATGCTCTCTTGTTTCCCTGTTTGTCCTTTTCTTCTCTCTGCCTTTGTGTGTTGCTCTCTTTCTCTCCTGCAGTCTCCCGTGACCTCTCAGACCACCAGGCAGTGTTCTTTGACCCCAGCCAAGATGGTGCCGTCTGCCTCTCCCACTCCTTCCAGCCCTGCCCTCCAGACCTCCTCCTCTTCCTCTTCCTCCTCCTCCTCCTGTCCTGCACTGCGCCCAGTGAGCTAACCCTCCTTCCTCGCCTATGTTTCAGTCCTCTGCCTCATATTTTCTTCCTTTATCATCACTGAGCGATGCCAAGAAATAGTGCGGTGACTCAGTGGTAGTCTAGAGGTCACACGGTAGGTTGCCAACCAGGTGGGAGAATGTGGGAGGGCAGAAAATGAATGACATCTGTTTTCTACACCCTCGGTTTTGCTGTGTCAGCAGAGAAAAAGCATCCTTAACCATACTCACCTGAAGAACATACCATACATTTGAGATGATTCCAAAATGATGGAAGCTCAGAGAGATGTTACTTTTCAGCTAACATGCACACATGTTCGTGATTGCAATCTTTTACTACATTACAGTCATGACAGTGGTTTCCGTTCTGCAGAATTTCTAAGTGCACGTGAATGTGATGCAGCTCAGTGCCGTCTTGGAATGTCACATTTTACCCCGAGCACACGAGAACGCAATCATAATTTGTTATTGTTGAGCTTTTTAATTATCCTGAGCATTTGCACCGTTGCTGTGGGATGTCATCATTTGATTGTTAAAGATACAGCAATGAAATCAAGTAACTGGCTGCAAAATGTATCTACAGAAAGCCTTTCTTTTCAAACATAATCTTGCAAGCAAGTTGTTTGCAGTGAAAAATGGGAATAATAACTGATTTCCACCAACTGAAACAAGTATAGCTGCCGGGTGTTGCTGCCCTGGCTACTCATCATAGCATCCTGCGCAGTACATTCGCGCTGCTGAAGATAATATTTTAAGTTAACCTCTCCTGCTTCGATGGATCTGAGGCTCGTGAGGCTCTGATCAGACCCAGTGTTTCCTGTCCAAATATTGTGTATTCACGTTATATTTAGATCCAGTTGAGATGTTGTGCAGATTTTAATTTCTCTGCTCATATTGTATTCGTGGAGATGCTGTGACTTTTGTGAAACAGAAACCGTGGTATACTGTACACCAGTGTTCAGAGTGCAGGGTCACTGTGGCTGTTTGGGACCTTCTCTGGGCTTCAGACTCGACCTTTTCTCTGTGGTTCAGGAGATATCTTGCTATATACGTACTAACTACGAAGCCCTTCGGTGCAGTTAGAAACTCATTTTGGCTCGTGCTACGCTGCGTGACCTCATCACGTATGTAGACGTACTGTACATGTGGCCTTGCCCCCATCCATATGTGGCTTGAATGATCAGACCCTAATGTGTCCTCTATGCATTTTGGGTGCATTCACACCTGTATTTAGAACTGTCCACTTATGATTGCATCACAGAAGATATATTTTATTGCAAAGTGTGAACAGGCCCTGAGAGATTTCAAAGAGGTGATGAGGGCTTTAGAGTGAGAGACTGCTGACGGCACCTCATCTGTTAAGCAAAATTTGTGTTTTGGATGTGAGATGTTTTCTGGTCATTCACCCCCTCACATATTGTTATGATGAAGTAAACAATAGGTGGCTAATTATTGGCATGGCCAGGAACAGATCCTGATAGGTGGTTTTCCCTTGTCGGGCAGGTGACTGTTGAGAAAAGCTTCGATGGCCTCTCGTCTTTCCCAGCCTCTAGCTTGTCACCACCTCCCCTTCCTCCTCTCCTCCTTGTCTGTTAAGCGATGTCCACTGAAGTCAGGACACAAGATGTGACAGGAGCGCTGTGGCGCCTGCCTCCTGTTCTCTGTGGCCTTGCTGCGAGCGAGGCGTCACGTCCTGTTTATCTCTCTGTCTCTTCCTTGCTCTTCCAGAAGGGCCCCGTGGCACCGGCCGTGGCTGTGACAGCTCCACAGCCGACCCCCGTGGTTATGGCCCCCCAGGCCCCGGCCCAGGCTGCCTCCCAGCCAGTGCAGCCTCCGCAGACGGGCATCGCTGCGGCCCCCGGAGCACCTGTCGTGTCCCAGGTCTGTTCTCTCTGCCGCCCTTCCCCCCCTTCTGCCCCCTACACCGCCCACACTCCACCCTCAAGGGCGCAGGCACTGTCACAGCTGCCAGCAGGCTGGCTGTGTCACAAGCTCAGCCCCGAACCCACAGCCTCACACAGCTGGCCATGCACCGAGAGTCTCACACATGCCCACTCCCGTTCGCACTCGTACATTCACACAAACGCATACCAACCCAAGGACATGCAGACGTAGACATAAAGGCACAGACCCGCCATCAATACAGGGTCACACGGAGTCATAGATGCAGGCTCACACACATAATTCACACAGAGCTACAGGATCACATACTCTCACATTTCCCACATCTCCATGTATTCAATCAGAGGGCCCTCAGAGGTGCTACAGTTTGTTGCCACATTCTTTCAAGTCTTTGTTAAGTATCAGTAAAAGAAGTGCAGCACAGATACAAGGCCCCCCTACATTGGCACTCGTGCTAAACTAATAGCGATGTAAATAATTTCTTTCTATGTTGATTTGCACATTAGAAATAAGCTCTTTGATCCTGAAGCCTCTGAGAAAGTAAACAGTTTATAGCTTGAGCTGCCAGTTCGTTTGCTTGTTTTTTTCACTTCACTGAAGGCAATTGTCTTATCGTCTACAGGAAATGCAGGAGAATGTCAAGAAGTGTAAGAATTTCCTGGCCACACTAATCAAGCTGGCGTCTCACAATTCTCCGTCCCCTGAGACTTCCAAGAACGTCAAGGCTCTGGTTCAGGACCTGCTGGTGAGCTTCAGAAGCCTACAGACAAACTCTGTTTATATGGATATCATGGAAATACTCTGCTTGTATAGTTAAGAAAGTTTTTGTCAGTTACCTTTGTGAAAGTCTTGACAAACTTTTTCCTACTAAATTTGATACTAACAGAAGTACCAGTTTTCTGACAGCTGCTTTTTTTTAAATCTTCTTCACATCTTATTGACTTCAGTATTTCTTCACTCTGTCTGTTTAAAGTTTTTTTTTGCAGTTTAAAATCTAAGCAGTCAGTCAAAGTTGACACTTTAATGTGTTGTATTGAATATTGCTAACCTGTAGATGGCAGCATGAAGCTCTTAACAAAACTCTACTTTCTGTGTCATGAATTTTCGTCTTATACACAGTTACACATTAATGAGCTGCAGCCTGAGGTGTCAGGATGAGAGCTGAGCGGTTGATCATCAGCTCATCATCATCATCATCATCAACATTTCATCTTGTTGTGTTCAAGTCACCACGGTTTACTGAAACATACTGCCCGGCCTCTCTCATAAAGTGGTGTTTGTACTTCACCTTTCACCCAACAGGATGCAAAGATTGAGCCGGAGGAGTTCACCAGCCGGCTGCAGACTGAGCTCAAGTCTTCTCCGCAGCCTTACCTGGTGCCCTTCCTCAAGGTATGGTACTTGTTTGTTAACTTTCTGTCTGAACTTACTCCATCAACTTTAAAACGATTTCCCACTCTGAGGTTATTGTTCCCTGAACTGGATCCCTTATTCTGACCCCTGAATTTCTCCTGAAGCCAGTTCTCTAAACTGGTGCCTCTAAACGGTCTTTTTTCCTCACTTCTCCAAACCTGATTTCTAACTGGTCTTCTAAAAATTCACCAGAAGTGTGCCGTCTACACGTGTCTCAAAAGCTAGTGTTCCTTATTGGGGCTCTTCATTGACAGTTAACTGGGTCCCATTAGCTACTTTCTGAATTGACCCCTAACATAAAATTGTTTCCTGAGCTGCTCCTTAGCCTGCCCCTTAAATCATCCCCTAACTGGCTCCTTAAGCGGGCCCTCTCGTGTATTTTCCTAAACTGCCCCCCTAAAGTAGTCCTTTCTCTGGCACCAGGGCCTGTGATGGCTAGGCCTGACAGTAGAATGATACACACACACACACACACACACACACACACACACACACACACACACATCCCTCTGGCCTGACTTCTGACTGTGTGTGACAGTGGCCCCCGCAGTCATCCCTGCCAGTAGCCAGCAGGTTTCTCCAGCCATCCGTGATGAGCGTCACATCAAGGCGCCCAACCACCCAACCCGGCCACAAACACATGTTGTCATGCAATGTTAGGTCGCTTACGTCAAAAATCTGCCTGAAATAGTCTGTACAGAGCAACATCAGCTCCTCAAGTCGGCTGTGACAGTGGGTTATCAGAAATGGCTGAAATGTTTCATGTGTGACATATAAAATAAACATATTCTCCTGAAATCGAAATGTTTTTATTTCAATGTATAAAACCACATGAATCATTGTGTGAGAAATACAGGTATTGGCCCGTCTCAGCAGGTGTATTCTTTAGCTTCCTGTAACCATGTTTTTATGATAACATTATGCTAAATGAGCCATGACCCAGCAGTATTTGCTCTTGCAGCTGTGTATGGTATTTTCTCACGCATGTCTGTTTTGCTGCCTGACTACAAACTCTGGCCTCTCTCTGCCCGTCCACAGAAGAGCCTCCCGGCCCTGAGGCTGTCTTTGCTGAATAGTCAGCAGTCCCTGACCCAGCCCCCGCAGCAGGGAGTCAAACCAGCACCCGGCGGCACCCCCCCTGCCATCGTGGCTGGGCCAGCTGTCCGCATACGCCACCCTAACAGCGTCAGCACCACTGCGGGTGCCAGCGTGCTGCCCGCTGGGACGCACGGACATGCAGCTGCAATGGTATGTATGGAGTGGACCATCTGGAACAGACCCCAGTGCAGACGCAGTTATCACGTTGCTTACACTCATGGTTTGTACGTCAATTGAGGACACTACCATGACAGTTTTATTAAATCGACCTGTGTGTCTGGAAACTGGATCATTGCGGCACAATGTAGACAATTAAATTGCACAAGAGCAGTTATTAGATGCGTGTAACTGTGCACAGAAGTGTGTGTGAGGATGGAGAGCTGAAGAACTATAGTGGTCAGGTAATAGATGTGACAAATATTTACCCACAATATTCCCACACTCAATAGAGAAGTGCTAGAATGTGATGGATGCAGACCTGCGGGGGTGGTGGTGGTGGTGTTTGTGTGTGTCTTGATAGGTCTTATACAAGGCTGAATTATCAGGCTGAAGAGTGTCACAGTGCCATGGCTGGGAGTCACACAGTCAGAAGTGAGTTAGAGTCACACCCAACTCACAGACTCACTGAGGTCTCACTCAGTTTACCGGAAAAAGGGGAGGTCTTAGGAGAGTAGGAGGTGGGCCTCAAGATACATGCATTTATCTAAACAAGATCATTAAGAGTCCAACGTATTTTTATCCAGTGTATTTTTCAAGGACTTTAATGAGAGCACACTCACATATTGTAAACCTACATTTTCACACCCCGGAGATCCGCAGCATGACCAACTGTGCTACTGGTAAGTGATCAGAGCAGATGGTGGTCGAGCACTCGGCTCAAGGGCGCTCTGTTGAAAGTTGTTTACTCCTGCCCAGACTTTGACAGCTGAGTGGAAGTGTCCGACACAGGAACTCAACCAAGTCAAACCACAATCCTTTTCCGTTCCTTTTAAATACAGCATTTCATGTCTGCAATGTGACATATAGATAAGATGTATTTATTTGTTTTAGGTCAACAAACTGTCTGACTTCCTATTAATTCAACTTAATTTTATTTCTAAAGTGCCAAATCACACCAAAAGGTGTCATGTACAATTCCACAAATTCAAAAAGGAAACATTTCAAAAGATTCACTTTACATTATAAGTCATTATTATTATGAGGAGTTCAATGCTCTTAACCTCATTAGCCATGCATTGCAAGCGTCACCTAAATGAAAATCTCCCCATTAAAGCGCCAACTCAACATAAACCTTCAGACAACCAAAACAATTCAGGATTTTTAAACTTTTTTTTTTCAAACAGATGATTCCTCAAGTCAAGTGGACACAAAGTAAAATATGGTTTATATTTTCAAAGTAGCCACTGTTTCCTTTGGTGACAGCTTTGCATACTATTGGCGTTATCTTTCTAAGGTAGTCAGGTGGTTTTCCAGCAGGCTTTAAAAGAGTCACCATGTATGCTGAGCACTTGCTGGCTGCTTGTCCTTCACTCTGCAGCCCAACTCATCTCCAGCCATCTCTACTGAGTTTAGGTCAGGTGACTGTGGAGACCAGGCCATCTGATGCAGCCCTCCATCAGTCCCCTTCCTGGTCAAATAGCCCTTACATAGCCTGGAGGTGTGTTTTAGGTCACTGAAAGACAAATGATGGTCCCACAAAGCACAAACCAGATGGGATGGCATGTCGCTGCAGAGTGCTGTGGTAGCCATGCTGGTTAAGTGTGCCTTGAATTTTGAATAGATCGCCAACAGTGTCACCAGCAAAGCATCCCTACACGGTCACACCTCCTCCTCCATGCTTCACAGTAGGAGCAACACATGCAGATACCATCCGTTCACCTTCTGTGCGTCTCACAAAGACACGGCGCGGTTGGAACCAAAAATCATCAGACTAAAGTACAGTTTTCCACTGGTTGAATGGGCATTTCTTGTGTTTCTTGGCCCAAGCAATCCTCTTCTTCTTCTTGTTCCTCCTCAGAAGTGGTTTCTTTGCAGTAATTTGACCATGAAGGTCTGATTCACACAGTCTCCTCTGAACACTTGATGTTCAGATGTGTCTGCTGCTTGAACTCTGTGAAGCGTTTATTTGGGCTCTAATCTGAGGTGCCGTTAATTGGTGATTTCTGAGGCTGGTAACTGTAATGAACTTCTGCTCTGCAGCAGAGGGAACTTGTGGTCTTCCTTTCCCGGGGCAGTCCTCATGAAAGCCAGTTTCATATCTGGCGTCTGATGGGTTTTGTCACTGTGCTTGAAGTTACATTCAAAGTTCTTGAACTTTTCTGGATTTACTGACCTTTACGGCTATAAGTGATGATAGACTGTTATTTCTCTTGACTCAGCTGAGCTCTTCTTTCCGTAATGTGGAGGTCTACAGAAGTTGTATCGGGCTATTTATGATAATACCACTGCACAACACAATTGATGGTCTCAAATGCATGAAGAAGGAAAGAAATGTTTAACTTTTGACATGGCTCAGCTATAGACTGAAAAACTTTCCAGGTGATTACCTCTAGCCCAATAGTGAGCAAAGCTGTCATCAAGAATCTAAAATATGAATTTGTTGTATACTGCATAATTCATGGATGTGATTTCTTCATTGTTAATCTACAGTGTAGAATATAATAAAAAATACATTGAATTAGAGGGTGTGTCTTAACTTTTGACTGCAAGTCAGAAAGAGAAAATACTGTGGTGACATCTCCGGACCGAAGGTAATTGTGTGCTCTATTCCAGTCAAAGGTCTCTGGTCTGCCTTTCCCCTGGCAACTGGACAAACAGCAGCCAAGGTTGTGAGCAGTACATGCAGTGATAGTGTGGGGTTACAGCTGAAGTAAGGCCAGGTAACCTGCAGGGTCCAGCACTGGACAGATTCACTCGACCCACAGCAGTATTGCATTACCATGTGGGTGTGTGGCTCGTACTGCATGTGTGTTTGTGCACATGCACGTTGAAAACCATGTGTCTGAACAGGCGTCTATGGATGGGTCAAGTGAGGTCAGACTCAGATTGGTCTAGGCAGAGGGGTGGGCGAGCTAGAGGGTTCTCTCTCTCTCTGTCTCTCTCTCTCTCTCTCTCTCTCTCTTTCTCTCACTTTCCCTCCTCTTTCCTTCCCTCCCTCTCTTCTTTCTCTCACCATTTTCCTCACTGTTTTTTTCTCTCACTTGCCTTCCTCTTTTCCCCCCTCTCTGCTCTCTTTCGAACAGTTTCTCACTGTATCTACCCCCGCATCGCTCATGTCCCTCCCTCCCTCCCTCCCTATACCCGTTAACCGTTGAAGGGTGAAGCGAGGTAACTAGGTCAGCCCCGGGTCAATTTTAAAGCAATGTGGCGGCCGCAGTCTATGTCCAGAACATGCCTCTGGTCTCTCTCACTCTCTCTCCATCTCTCTCACTGTCTCTCTCACGCACGCACACACACATGCATAAAACACCAACATAAGCTATCACACAAAACAAGATAAAGTAGTAAATGATGGCCCCTGGCACATAAACAGTCTGAAACCAGACAGCTAGTTGAATTAGGCTAAAACGATCTGCTCTCACAGTAGTATGGATAACATTTCTTACAGTGGTATGGAACATTTTGAAATGTACAGTAACAGATTGTACAGATTATAACTTGAAGTCTCTCGATGTTCTCGAAGAGTTTGGTATCAGACGTGTTCTGCTTTCAAAATGTTTTGTTTTAAAAGGTAAATAGTGGAACTGGACACGTTAGGCCAGACAGTCTTATACAATTATCAATTTAAAGTCTAATTTTTTGGGGGGGATTTTTTTTTAATGACACCAACATTGATAATTAGCCATAGTTAAGCGGCAGTGTGCCCACTGTATGTGCTAACGTGTTTGGCTGTGTTACCAGTCGCATAAGTCAAATGTGTGTTGTCTTGACACACTCACAACATTTTAGATATATTGCTATGATTACTTCAAACACACACTGCTGGTGAATGATCACAATCAATCAAGCAGTGATATTTTTAAAGAATACTTGCGCTAACGATACCTCTAGTTTGTAATATATGTTAGCAATCATTCAAAATATCCTGAATATCATCTGCTTACAGTAATTATAATAACACCTATCTTTTAATACCACTTTGATTGTTAATGTTTAAAAGCGGGCAAAAGATTTTTGAAATGAAAGCCAACCTGTGTGTTCAGTTCCAGTGTTTTCCCTTCCGCCGTCTGATTCCCGAACTTTCTACCTGACTTTTCTCCCTCTTAACTGTGTCGCCGGCTGGCCAGAGGTGCTAGCTATCTCTGCCTGCTCTGAATGCATTTTTTTTTTTCCCTTTCCCTCCCACTCTCGCAGGCCCCTGCAGTGGATCTCTGGGAAAAATGGCCTCTGTCTTTTTTCAGTAGCTTGAACAGTAATATAGCATGTGTCAGGGAATGGAAAACAAGGCGAAAAAATATGCAGCAAGAAGCAAACTGGTAGGAATGGATGGCTGAGCCCGAGGCTGGGCCCGTGGCTGCTACCACGGAAGGAAGTGACTCTAATAGCCCAGCACAGCCCCCCACCCTCATGCTCCTTCTTCTACCACCACTACTACTCCTTCTTCTAAACTACTTTTTCACTGCGGTCCTGACTTCTTATTGCCTTTGTCTGATCTGAAAATGCAAGCAAATTTAGGTCACGTACTGTGACAGAACTCCATCCTCATTGTGCATTTTAATTGATCCTGTCATTCTCAGTACAGTGTGTGGGGATAGCCGCTGTAAAATTCATCACCCTCGTATCTCTTCTGCATCTATCCCACATTACCACCGCAGATATTTTGAATGTGTTACACTAAGATGGAAATCAGCACAAAAAAACTCATGTGGCTCTCGGCCACCTTGTCTCCGGATCATTTCTGGCAACTAAGTCTGAAAGGCGAGCGAAAGTTGATTTCTCCCCGAACAGTTCCTCTTGGGGATGGTGTAAAAGTGGAGAAGTGGTTCAGCAGTCATACTTTTTTAGTCTCCCCTCTCACTTACAAATAGTTTCATTCTTGTAATACTACAGTATAGTACATAATCTGTACGCTTTATTTTTTATTTATTTTGCTTCCTCAGGGTATGAAGACGGCAGGTGCTGTCAGTGGCCAGGTCCGGATGCCCGTGGTGATCACGCAGTCCTTCAGAGCGCAGGGTAAGACCGTTCTCCAGCCACTTTTGATTGAATCTCCTCAGTTCACATCACGTGTGCATTATCTGTCATTTTTATTCCAGGCATTCTTTTGTTTGTGCGTCTCTCAGAAAAAGCTAGTTAAAAATTGTGCACAGCTGAAGTCTTTGATGAAGTCCTCCGATACACACTTTTCTCCTGTCTCTGGCCTCCAATTCTTACTTCTCCCAGTAAGGCTGCATGCTCCGCCAGATATTGCAAGAGTTTCAAACTCCTGCCTGACCTCCTGGTTAAATAAAGAGCCGGCGAAATCGGTTAAACAAAGATAGCCATTAGTGAAACTCTAAATGTTCTCTCAGTAGGCTGTAAGATGTGTAAACAGGCAGGAGCCACAGAGAGAACAGGTGTTTTTTCCTGTCTGGTTATAAAGCCTTCTCAAACATTTGCGCTGCTGCTTACTCACACTGATTCACAAACACTCTTCCCACAGAAGCCCACAAATATCGCCCCAACACCAACCGGGCGTAACGCTCCCCTAAGAGAGCTGTGTGCTCTCAGGTGGTGTGTGTAATGTGTGTACGTGTTTGTACCTCTTTTTGCTTGTGCGTGTGTGTGTGTGTGTGTGTGTGTGTGTGTGTGTGTGTGTGTATGATCGGAGGTGCATACAAATTTGATCTGCCCCCTTCCCCAAGATTGCCTGCAGTGAAAGATCTGTAGGTTGTTTTATGCCCTTAAATTGGAATGCGGGGATAGTTCTAAAAATACTTTTCTGTGCCTCTTGGCGAGGAACATGCCTGTTAAAATCAAGTTTAAATTCACTCTGGCAGTCCTTGTGCCTCTCTGGAAAACGTGTCTCGGAGCAGGATGCGATTTAGGAGTGTAAGGAGAGCCGGTGAAGCGCAGTGATATTGACAGAGCGTCGCTTTCCGCACCAACCTGGGGAGAGCGACAGTGCCGCTCCCGCCCCCACCCCCCCCATCTACCCCTGAGAGAATGACAGGCACAGTTGAAGGTAGTTGTTAGATAGGAGGATATTTGATGCAGATAGAAAGGGACACTTCAATGATAACATTACTCCTTTCCTGTTTTGTTTTTTAGTATTTTCTTCTTTTTTTTTCTCCTTTGCTCAACAGGCACAATGGGCAAGGGAACCATCGTCCAGGCAGGGAAAAGTCCCATGGGCTTGGCTGTGCAGATCTCCGGGAATCAGAAAAACAAGCTCAATGACCCTGGAGGAGGCTCTTTCAGGTACATCTCGCCCGGAGAGCGACTGTAGAATGCCTGTTGTTCCTGAAAGCCGTCACATGGGGGCAGCATTTCACTAAGATGCCTCTGCATGACTACAGGCTACACTCTCAGCTAAGGCTATGAGTGTTTATCCCAGTTGCCTGCCTGACCACCTGGCTGCCTGCCTGCCCGGCTGCCAGGCCGGTTGATCGGTGGTCCTCTCCCTCTCTGCGCCCACCACATAGCAACACACTGCCAGCCAATAGATCACCCTCACGATCGCCCTCCTTGTGTCAGTGTCACAACTCATCGAAAGGATTACAAATGAGCTAAATCTTAATTTAGAAATAAGGTAATTGTGTCCAGATGGTTGGAATTTCTGGATGCGGTTCTGAAAATACCTTTCGGTTAAGTCAAACATACGGTATTTCGCCCGCAGCTTTGCTCTCTCTCCCTCTCTCTTGCTGGTCTTGTCTCTGCTTCAGCTACGCTTTTGTCTCAAAACATAAAAGGTTCATCGCCCACATGCTGGCCTTTGTGGTCCATGTTTTGTGTGAGTCTTTGTGTATTTGTGTTTGTCAGTGTGTGTGTTCAGCGTATACGTGCTAGTGTGCACGAACGTGTTTGCATATATGCGTCTATTTGTCTATGTTTGTTTGCATCCTTGCTTGGGTGCACATGAGCATATGTGTATATCCTAAAAATCGGAGAAAATTGTTTATGTGTGTGTATCGAATTGTGTGCATGCGTGTATTGACAGGAGCAGGGGTTTAGGAGTGCCCTGGTGTGACCGGGCTGGGCCAAGAAGAGTGTCTGGGTCACATGGGCCAACGGGTTCATGGTAATGGCTCTCGTCCCCCGAGGGGAAAGTCAGCGCCCAAGGCTCTGATTGATAAACCAATAAATCTTTAGCTGCGTTGGTAATTAAGCTGTCAGGCTCGCTTGTTACTGACGACCTTTTTCTCCCTGCGGTGATCACAGTGGCCCTCAACACACAAACACACTGGTTTCAACATAAGCCCAATAATGCACAGCACCACTGTCACGGAAGAAGCATGTCACTGACATTTTGTACCATTATTTCCTTTTATCCAGGTCAGGTGATATCTGCCTCCACAGCAGTTATGTGTTAAACGAGCTTCACAATGCGTGATCCCTCAGCGCCGTTCTTGTTCCGTCCGTGTGTTTCTTTCTTCATGCAGGGTGTTTGTTTCCTCCCGACAACACACTCCTTAAGTCAGATGTGAGATTGCTAATTTAATGTTTAATGAGTGATGACCTCTGTTGACTTTATCTCTCATTTGTCTTCTTCAGTCAGTGTTTTCAGTGATTTCTGAGTGTCTTGGAAACTGTCATATACACACATTTCTGCTGGAATCTTTATTCTTAGCATACACCGCAAACAGTAAACTCTTTACTCAATAAGTTTCCAGCTGAATCTTAGTTGGTTACTGGTGTCTGAAACCCATCAGTCTCCTTCACTGTTTATTGTATGTTGTCGTTTTTCTCACCTGAGGATATAAACAGAGATGTTGGAACAGAGATCAGTGTTGTAAGGCGGTCTGTGGGACGCCATTGTGTCTTCACACCACGTCCAGAAACCTGCAACATGAACATGATGACTTGACCTGTGAGCAGAGGTGGCGGCTGTGTTTCCTGTAAATCGCATTGGTGGAAAACAGAAGTCACATTCGTGTTACAAGTTGTTCAGAGTTCCCCGCGTGTTTCTTATCAGTTTGCTCTTCAACACTCCGTCAGACTTGTTCATTAGAGGTAAGAGTGGCGTGAACATCCTCCTAGAAAACAAGAGAATATCCACTGAGTGTGGCTGGCCTGGTCAGTCAGCATCCAGCAGCCTCTCACCCACCCAGCCTGCACCGTGTTCAGCTGTAGTCAGGGGACTGATGTGTGCATGGCTGTCACTCTGAGCCACTGGTCCCAGCGGGCCAGCTGTAGCACAAGCACACACATACACACTGCAGGGCTTGTGGGGTTTCCAGTACAGCTACAGCCTTCTGTGTAAGTGCTTGTGTGTTTGTGTGTGTGTAGTTTACAGTACAGAGTGAAAGCAGCTGTCTCTGTGCCCCCCACCCACCCTCCCCTCCTCATCTCTCTGTAAACACTCGACATCCGCTGTAATCACAGGCGAGCCAGCCGAGGCCCTCAGCCCTCTGCCAACCTCCGAGCTCAGCCTCAGCCCCTCAAATCCAACCCTGTCCTACATGGTGGACACACATCCGTGCGCATAAACACACAAACACTCGCATAGTTGCATAGGAAAAGACAACACACAGACACACATGCAAAATATGGAACAAAACGTTTTGTTCACCGATCGCTGTTGCCAGTGGATTTGAAAGTCCACCAGCCCTTTTCCGTCATTTACCAGCAAAGTGATTTCATTCTGTCTTTGCGGTCATATCCTTTGTTGCTCTATAAATTGCTATGTGATGTGCCTGTTTTGCTAAAAAAGGCTTTACAAATAAATGTGACTCAATTAGAACTTAAAAGTGACCTCCCAAAAATTGTTGATGCAGAGACTTGGAAACTCAGCAGCCACAAGATTAGATTATGTTCAGACTGGGTGCTGGGCTGCTATAAAGTTGCTCCAAAAAACTCCATGAAGAAAATGGTGGCACTCCAAAACGCTGAAAGACAAAATAGAAAAGTTTGGAATGTTAATATATCTTTGTTGATAGCCACATCAAACCAAGGCTTCTTGACACACAGTGCACCTTCATCAGAACATCATCCACATCACACCGAGTCTGTTAGCACTTGTGAATAATTACAGCTCAAGTGTGGGTGGTCCGTTGAATTAGTAACAGCAGCATTTAGCTTGTCGCTCTGTTTATTGGCCCCTCTTTTGCCACCAGTGCTGTCATCCATTTGGGTCATGAACACATATTCAGCTGCCCAGTGAACCTCGGGCCGCTTTGTGGAGAATATTTCTCCAGTGGTTCGTGTCTCTCAGTGTGGGTGCAACAAGCCCTCATGGCCTGGGTGTTAGTCACAGGGATCAATCAGGACCCCCTGCCTGGGCACAGGGACCTTTATCCATGATGGAGGGGGTGGGGGTGGCAGGAGATCTGAATGCACCCCCCCCCATCCATCCCCACACACACAGCCTCTAAATGGCAGTGCAGTTCTCTCACCACCTATGGCGTGCCCTCTCTGAAACACAAGCTTGATATGGAAACGACATGCATATGTATTCATGTGACCGCCGGCTCCATGTCCTCGAGCCAACCCAAACCAATAACTGAGAGGCTGCTCTTTAGCTTCGGTGGAAGCTAATTACACCTCTGCTTTATTAGCGCAGAGGTATAGTCGGGAATATTTTGCATTTCATATCTCATTCCCTCCTTTTAATGTCAGACCTGTCTTTGGCATTATCATTTGATTTGAGCCCCGGCAGACCCGGCTAGCCAGAAATCAGACCATGAAAGAAAAAGAAGCACTCATAATATACCCATAATATCACCAGTGTTCTTGGATATAGGGTATGTTTTATGTACCTATACAACAGTTGCCAGTGTAGTAATCTCTCTCTCTCTTCTCTGCTGACGTTTTTCTTGTGTGTTACCTGTAATAGATTCTGTGTAGTTTTTTTTGTCTATTTCCACTAATACAGACAATCCTGACTGATGAAAACGAAGCACTTACTTTCCTCTCAGGGGTTGAGCTATATCACTGCTGTAGTTTTGCCAGCACAATGTAAAAAGAAGACTATTTCTGTGGTGTCATGGAAGCAAAGCCTGTTGTTCAATATAGAGAACTTCAAGCTGATATTTTGGTTTTCTGCCCTTATTGAAGCTTATTCCCTGTTTTATTAAGGTAACGTTGTCATTGTTATTTGTCTCATTTTTTGGGAAAAAAAAAGATTACATTGTTTACAGTAGCTACCAAGTTAGCTATGCTTCAGATTTCAATTCATGTTCTTCAAAATGATTTTTTAAGTGAATAATGTACTGAACCAGGTCATATCTGACAGGAAGACTTCATATAAGAGTCACATTCTGACGTAATCTAGGTGATTTTGTTGTGTTGTGTTGTTCTGTGCCAGCCTCAGAATTCTAGAGTCAATCTGTCCAAAAAGCAGATAAACTGCATTTTCATTTGCTCCCATATTATCGCTGTGTCTCCCATTTGTTGCCACCATTCACCAACATGCGAAAACCTATATCTTACAGTGCCGTGATGTAATAGTTGTATTCTACTGCGGTTGTTTTAGGGTTTTCTCTTCCTTTCCCAGCTTGTTGTCAGTACAGTGTTACACACATGATAAGGTCATCTACCTGTCTGCCACATATGAAGCTGTGGAAGTAGCAGCGATTCTTCTTTACCTGAGTGAACATGGCCTCAGGCGGGTTTCTTTTTAGGACAGGTTAAGTTATCCATGAGGACGTGATGAAGAAAGGGGGTATGATGGAGTATAATCCCATGTATCCATGCTTGTGTTGTTGTGTAGACTCTCTCTGTGAAGGCATAATTAGACTGAGAGCTGGAGGAGAGGAAGAAAATAGGAGAGATCGTGGACGTGTGTGAGGTTCGGGGAGTTGCTCTAATCGCCTTTGTCAACCTCCTGCTGTGGTGTCAAGTTTCATATCGGCTCTCTGCGGCCACACCACGGAGCAGGAGGGCCTCGGCGGGGTGGAGTTGGCCGTCGGTGTATGCTCACGCCATACACAAAAGCGCAGCAACACACGCACGAGCTCTGTCGCAACCAACATCAGTGGCATGAATGTAAATGACTGTGGAGGTGAGCCAGTGAGTGGCAAGAGGCCACTCTGTGTGTGTTCTGTGGTTCTTTGTTCCCTCCGTCAAAGCCACTCAGAAGATCCTGTGCTCGCTCTGGGTCAGTCCTGTAAGCACAACACGTCACCGCTCAGCTAATTCAGGCCAGAATCAGACTCATTACTTGCCAAGTACAATAATTGTAGGGGAATTTGTCCCGGTGACAACTCAGAGAAAGTCGCAGCCTTTCAACGATGTGGGGACCTCACTGACTGCCAAATGCAATGACCCAAACACAAATTATGCATGTTTACCCTCGTCTTTGTCTCTGACAATACGTAATAACATGTAAACAATGTTTTCCCAGCATTAGGCCTGTGAGAAATGACCAGTACATCAAGGAAATACAAAGCAGAGCGGCAAAGCGGTGTGCAAATACAGTTTGTTGACATTATTAAATAGCCAGATTTATCACAGCTCCGTGCCAATCCTCAGGAGCTTCCTAACCGAGCTTAACTCCGTCCAAATGCTCTCCATCTCCCTGCTGACACAAATAGACCCTGGAATGGGAATTCTGTCCATTATGACCAAAGCATAGCACTCACTCACTAAACTAATGCATATTGTCATCTAAGGAAATATTCATGAACACGAGCAGGATCTCAGAACTCATTTTGATAATGTTTGCGAGTTTGTGCACAAGGACCAAACTGAAATCTTTTTCTGTAGTGGATGGAGCCTTTCTCTTCTGGGTTTTCTTATTTTTTCTTACATTTTGTAATAAGCATATCCCCCCCGCACTGTTTCTGCCAACTGTGGAGGATGGAGACAGAAGGAGACTGTGTAGACAGACCAGCCAGTCACTAACGCTGCAACAAGGACACAATCCCTAAAGACGGCTTGCCAAGTGGGCCTCTCCCCTGTGCTATTTGGGTGCCTTAATCAGTGTGTGACCTTCACTGATTTTAGTAATCTTACCTTTAGTTCACCCTGAAGTGAAGTACCTTGTAGCTGCACGTCTATTTTGTGTGTTCTCTCTCTCAATCAAGATGTGTTCAAATTTAAAAATGTCTAATCCATAACCACATAAAGGACGTCAAAAGTGTCGCAGTGCAATGCATAGTGTATGAAACTCTCATCTACACTGAATCCGAACCACCGCAAATCATTCAGTGCATCCAGGTATTTCCTTCTCATCAACAGATCATTCAGTTGACGTTTTAATGCCTTTTAAAGCAGAAGTTTCCCGTCGTGTGTATGTTTTGCTCATCTCCCGTCTCTCGTGTTGCAGAGATGATGACGACATCAACGACGTAGCCTCTATGGCCGGCGTGAACCTGAACGAGGAGAGCGCAAGAATACTCGCCACCAACTCGGAAATAGTGGGAACGCAGATCCGCTCATGTAAAGACGAGGCCTTTCTCCACCCGGGACTGCTCCATCGACGAATATTGGAAACAGGTGAGATAAGTGTGCCTTGCTCGTCTGGCGAGTGAGGCAGTGTCGCAGCTCATCGACATTTAACCCGCTAGCCTCTCAGAAACCAGTGGTTTTTCTCGCAGAAGGAAAAATCTCATAGTTGTATCAGTGCGCTCCCACCCTCCCACTCCAAACAAGCCAAAACTGAACATCCAGGCTGTAGTAGTGATGAAATCACTATCTGTTGTCTTTTGTGTTAGGAACATGTTGTTTCTGTATTTATAGTGTCATCACTAAAGACAGTTTTGATTTTCTCTCCTACAGTGGTTCAGCCTGAGCCTTTTCTTGTTTGGCCTCGGTTTAAATTTGATACACTTAACAATTCTTTCACCTCCTTTAATGAATTCTTCAGTGGCTGTCTGAACTCACTGGACCCCAGGCACACACATAAATACTTTATGGGTTTGTCTTTTGAAGGCTGGCTGTCAGATTGTCCTCTGGACTAAAGGAACAGAGTTTAGAGGAATGAGACTTGGCAGTGAGATTTTGATTCTTTCTCTCTTTTTAGTGGATCTTGACACTCTGATAGCACACAGTATTGCGTGTGCTAATCGATACAGGCGGAGAAGTCTTGGTTTGTTTGCAGCATCACTGAGAGTGATAGTGTCTTCATTACCTCGTTTTGCTACAGGCAGTCAATTTTATTGCTTGAAATATACTTTAGGCTCTCGCTCTCCGAGTGAAACCCGTGAAAACGTATAATGAGCGTTATTACTCAAAATAAAACTGTGCCTAGCATCTTGCTCCTGTGCATCAGATCAAAAAACACACAGTATAATTCCACGTGACGGGGAGTCTAGCGCCCTCATCTTGTTTTATCTCAATTAAAGTATCTTTAGTGTAGCACGGAGGCCTGAGGGTCATGTTTCGTTACGTGGACTCTTGGCGTGGTTGTTATCCCGTCACCTTGGGGCAGAGGGGTTGTGTAAAAATATAAATCTTTCCTCAGGGGGGGCACGCAGCATGATACAGGGCAGGAGGCTAGGACGCCCCCTGCTGGGGAAGTGGCACTTATGCAGCTTTATTGTGTCAGTGATTGGCCTCTCCGCGCTCTCAGCTGACAGCAGTCCGAGGGAGGCTCCCCCGGCCTGCCAGCTCCACTCAATCAGAAAGCCTCGGCTGCTCCTCTTTACTGTACGAGCGCCAAGTCCGACCCTGCTCTGCCTTCTCATTTACATCCAGCTGAAACTTCCCGATGACCTTTCCTGCCCTCTGTTTGCCCCCACAAGAAGATGAGCTCAAGCATCTGTCTTTTCTTTGTTACTTTTGGATTTTCACATCAGAGGAGGTGTCGCCATGTGTTCCTTTTCTGCCTCTTTCGTTTTTTGAATACTGATTCCAGGACAGGATGTTCACTGCGTCTTTCTATCCCCTTCTTTATTTTCCTCTCCTCTTGTATTTATCCCCTCCAAACAAACACTTGTGCCGCCCTCCTCTCCCAAACCTCTCTCTCCCTCCCCTCATAACTCTTCAGGCTGGTCCTTGAGCTGGGGAGAGGAGTGGAGGGGGTGCGTAGTTTCATTTGTGAAGCAGCAAAACAGCACTCCCCCCCTCATCTCAGGAACCAGAACACAGGCACAGCTGGAGCTCTCTTGGAAAGCTCCTCAAAGTGATGATCGTCCACAGATACCTTAACGGTCCACACACACACACACACACACACACACACACACACACACTCATGCACATACGTGCACATGGGTTTATCACACACGTGGTCCGACACGACGGGACTGACAGGGCACTGATACACAGAGCAGGTATGCAACACACGACAGGTAACACACAGTCTTAAATCTATTTCATATGTCTTAAAATAATCAAATTCTAAGACCCGAAATCAAATTAGAGCAAGCAGTCATGCGTAGACTACCTCCTCAGCGTCACACTTGAATATCGTTTAATAGCACAAGCTAATGGCTGAAGAGAAATAATAGCATTGACACAAAAAATGGTTCACTCTTATCAGATGCCTTTCGTTCTCGAGCATTATGTCTTGTAACTTGAACATGATTCACTTTCAAAACAAAGGAAGTGCCTCATGCCGCGCTCACATCTTGTCATTTTGACCATGAATCTAGCATGACCTGCTACTGGGGAAAACACTGGTCAGCACAAACATGTCAGGGCTGCAATTGCAAGAGAAGAGCTCCAATATCTCTCTATCTGCGTCAGGAACAATGGAGTGTGTTTAACCAGTAGCCGCTGTTTCTGGTCTCTGGGTTCCTAATTTTTGGCCCAATGGCATTATCTTCTCCTGTTATAGCTACCAGTACAGCTACTAAACTACAGTATCTAATCTTGTCCAACTCTCTTCAACAGCAGGAGGTTGTGCAGTCGCTTACGTGTCACTTTGCTTGACACAAATGTTAGCTACTGGAGCTTGACAGTGAATCATCACTGAAGCAGACGCTGCCACTAAATAATCAAATTGCTACAGAAGCAGCTACATCCTGCCTTTATTTCACCATGCTGTGGTATTTTGATGCTACATACACTCAGATACACTCAGCCTTTGCTTTGCTAAACACAGTCGGACGCCTTTTTCAGGCTTTTCCTGCTTTGTCTCCTCTGTGTTTTTTTGAGTCTGTCTTGAATGCAGTTCCTGTTGGCAAGTCAAGTTAAAAGAATTTATGCATGAATCTGTGAAACCCTTATAGGCCCAGTGTGTAGCGTTTAGATTGATTTTTGGCACCTTAAAATGAGATCTTTATATCCACAGAGGGAGCGGCTCCTCCTCTATGGAGTCCACTGTGTTGCACTGCCATGTTTGTACAGTAGCCAAGAACAGACAAACGCCTTTTGCATTTTCAGCAGCCACCTTAGGGAAGGGTGAGGCATGGGTTGGTTGTAATCTGCGACCTCCCCTCTAGATTCTACAGTTATACACAGGACCTTCAGACGGCAGCACAGTTCACACTTTAGAAATACTTCAGTCTCTGGATATTGTTAGACTGTCAGGGATGGATGTCAGGAACTCTGCCCTGGAACTGGCAAATGATTGCTGGTCCCTATTTTTAAAAATGGGGTCTAGAGGAGGAATCAAACTGCTCAGGGAATGCCACAGTCCTTGAAAGGAGACTTTTGCCGGTTATGAAACGTCCCTTATTGACTGCAGGTCACAGTTCACAACGCCAAATTTTTACACTCTCACTGATCATCAAAGGGTCAATAGAATTTGCTGCTAAGGTCTGTGTGTGTTTTGTAGATCTGGAATAAGCTCATGAGCGTGTTTAGCACCTCGGCAGTGGGAGTATGGTGTCCAGAGGTTACTTTGTGAGCAATTTGTTCCCTGTACATTCTGAACAAAAAGCAGTGTTTGTCAAGCCCATTTAAGACGAGTGTGGACTGTAACAAGGATCTGTCTTCATGTGATGGCATCTCTGCTAGATTTGAGGTTGGAGTGGTCCTTGTGGCTTTACTGGACTCTGAGTCCTAATGTGGAGTGGAAAGGATTTCACCTGAGATCATGGTTCCCTCCAGGAAACGGTGAGGGGGGAGCAGCTGCTCTCAAGAGGAGTTCAGGTTTTTCGGGGTCTTGGGTTATGATGCATTTGTGGGCAGAGAAAAGAAAGAATCGCCATTGCAGGCGTTATAATTTAGTATAGATGGGTCATTCAGGACATTTTCCATGTTCACTGCCAGCTACTTTTCAGGTGGACCCTTGTTGCTATGGATACCATTCAGTTCTATACTAAGTAGATATTGAAGTTACCAGGTCTTAATGCAGATTGTGTCTCTCCATTGGATTACTTGATGTTGCCTGCTGTGTTGAACTTAATAAGCAGACAGCTACAGCACATGCGGTGCCGCATAGTGTTACAATCTAACTTTAGCCCAGAGTGTATGAAGAGCAGCATGACACACAGAATACGTGAAAAATATGTGCAAACTCATGAAAGAACTCCAGATACCCTCAATTAAGTCCTATGTTAATAAGCACTGCAAGTCTACAAGTGTTTACAAGTGGATGGAAAGGACACCATAGACCAGACCTGGGCATTTTACGGCCCGCGGGCCACATCCGACCCTCAGGGCATCCCTGTCCGGCCCCCGTGAGGTCAATTGTAAATTAGAACATAAATGAAAAAGTACTGTGTTGCTTTTATTTTGAAAAGCGTGCCGTTTTTAAAAAAAATTGACGTAAGGACGCACATGGCGTGGGTGAACAGCTACAAGTGTTGCTGGCCAGCTAGCCCTCAAAATGTCAGCTGATTTCGAATGCCACGTTTTCAACAAGACATGGACTGCTAAATATTTATGTACAGAAGTCAAAGGTAAAGCCGTGAGCTCAGTTTGTGGTCCACAGGTCGCTCTGTTCAAGGATTACAGTTTGAATCGCCACTATGTGACCAAACACGAGGAGAAATACAAGAAGTTGTCTGATCCAGAGCGTGCAAGGGAGTCGGATGCTTTGCTAGCTAATCTGCAAAATCAACAAGGACTTTTTACTAAACTGTGCACATCCAGAGATGCAGCAGTCAAGACAAGTTATGTCATATCCCACAAAATGGCCAGAAAAAGTGAACCGTTTTTTGAAGAGAATACAGACATTCAGCCAGATTTCAATGCACTTGTTCAAACCCAAGACAGACTGAATTTTTCCACTGAACAAGTAAAATGAAGTGAAAAACATTGAAAGCACATTTTGCATAAAATTGACCAACTTCTGATCTTTAACATACTACAAAACACCTTTTCAGTATTTGTGAAGATGAACATGTTAAAAATACAATGAAACACTGATGTAATGATTGTTTTTGTTTTTACTGTTCATTACTTCTATAGGACTATTTTCCTATTTGACCTACACCACAGTTTCATATATTTATAGAAATATTTACAGAATATCCTTTTTTACCAGTAGCAGCTAATCGAAATATATAATTTACTGCTTTTCCAATGGGAGAAAATTGATGTTGAGCAGAATTAAGTTCAAGTTATTGTTGGTTCAGCCCTCCAACACAGCTCAGGTTTCTCATGCTGCCCCTTGTTTTTCTGCCAAAAATACTGCTGAATTTCTTGAAATACTATATATAAACAAGACTTCTTTGGCACGATGCAAGTAGTGATCGAGCAACTTTAAACACAGTTTGAGATCATTGCATTGATCATTGCATTGATCACATTCCAAACTGCTTGCGTCTTGATCTCGATTATGTTTGTATCACCATGTGTTTGAGTCTTTAGCCAATTTTTTTACTTTCTGTCTCCATGTAGCTGTAAGGGTGCATTGCCCAAAATTTATGACCGTGTGGAATGTGCACGCCAGCTGCATGTGTAAAAAGTGGATGTATACGCAGATAGGGGATGGGCTTTTAGTTCTGAGTACGTGGACACATTTGCCTAAAAGGTCCAAATGCGAGTGTGCGAACTGTCTCTGTGAGTTTAAAAGTCATTTTGTGTCTTTATATTCCTCTAAAGGAATAAGAAGGAATTTTAAAGATGCAGATAGTCACAGACCTCAAACTTATAGAGTCTGTGCTGGCAGCTCTGTGTGGCTGTACTTTGAGCTAAATGCTAATGTCAGCGTCCTAACATGCTCACAGTGACAGTGCTAATGTTTAGCAGGTGTAATGTTTGCCTTGTTCATCAGCTTAGTTTAGAGAGTTTTGACTGACATGGTCGTCCCTAGAGGCTAAAATGCAACATGTCAACCAAACTGGAGATGTTACAATCTTCTGTGCAGGTTATTCTTGTTTTCTTTTTCGGTCTTTCATATAGAAAGGAAGCAAAATATTAAAGCTGCGCGGTTCATTCGTCTGTTTCTAGATCTGTTATTGGCCCTTTTGTGTAGGTATCAGCATCAGTACATGCTGAAGAGCGGTTGTTTTTCAAAGAAATGTGGCTGTTTTGGCTTTTAAGTGTCTCAAACACTCTCTGAAATATTAATGTCTCTGAGAGATCTTATTTTTTAGTGTTTTCTCTGACCTTGTGACATTGCTACATATATTGCCACTGTAATTATAAGGCTAACAGGGCTGCCTCCATCCATTTCAAAGCTTGAGCGGGTGAGGAGTATATGTATTGTTCAGCTGATTTAAATAATTGGTGTGGTTTACTTAAAAGGGTGCCAGAGAGAAAATTATGGTAATGGAATAATTTAAAAGGAAGTTGGAAACAGATAGTAACCCTACCAAAGTCTGTCCTCCTCTCCTTTGTTATGACTTCAGATGAGTTTTGCTCCAAGGAAACTAAATTATCCTTCTCCTACGAAAAGAGATGGTCAATGTCGTTTACACACTTGAAGGAGCTTAGCTAGTAAAGCCACTCTGGAATTTGCACTAAGACTGTGAAACAAATTAACTTTTCTGTATGATGAGTCCTATTTCTGGGAGTTAATTGCACATACTAATCCAGACAGTTGTTCAGTGTGAATGTGTGTGAGTACAGTGGGTGTGTGTGAGTGGAGGTACTGGATGACGGTTGTGGTTGTCTTCTGTTGGTGTGTGTTTGTGAGTAGTAGTGACACAATTACCTTCGACATGCTTAGCTGATGTTTTTTCTCAAAATGGCAAGTGGTGGAAGCAAGAGGCATGAT
The DNA here is from genome assembly GCF_051107435.1 of Chaetodon auriga. Classification (NCBI taxonomy): domain Eukaryota; kingdom Metazoa; phylum Chordata; class Actinopteri; order Chaetodontiformes; family Chaetodontidae; genus Chaetodon; species Chaetodon auriga. The sequence goes on along the minus strand of NC_135074.1, from coordinate 9,470,742 downwards.
GATAAAACAGTCGCTCTCAACCTCTTTATCCCAGTAGTAAATTAAAAGTGAGAATAAAGGTTATATTATAAAAGCTCCAACACGTTAAAGTGGAGGACCGACACGGTAAATGGGACAGAACCAGTGAGGTGAACAAGAAATGAGGTTTTAATTATGAGAAGCAAAAGTACTAACAGTACCTGTTGTGTGAGAAAGAGGTGTCGTACTTAATATTAGATTATACACTGATTGGAAAAGTTTCATCTGGTCCCAAATGTGTGTGTGTGTGTGTGTGTGTGTGTGTGTGTGTGTGTGTGTGTGTGTGTGTGTGTGTGTATCTATATCTGTCTTGCACAGCCAAGAAGTTTGGAGTCACGGAGGTCCCCATGGAGGCAGTGACGTTCATCTCACACGCCACACAGTCACGACTTCGTACTGTGGTGGAAAAAGTTTCTACTATTGCACAGCACCGACTGGACTCCTGTAAGGTAGGAAGAACGCAAACACATCATCACACACACACACACACACACACACACACACACACACACACACACACAGAGTGCTTTTCTGTGCTCCACTTATGCTGCACGAGAGGCTTAACCTGCTGCTTAACATACAGGTGACACTGGGAAAAATCAAATATCCTCTTTAATCTTCAGTAAAAATTCTAAATTCGTAGAGTATAATCGCAATAAGCCCTGCCTTGTCTCCAGTCGGGAGCGTTCCCAGAATGCACCACCCATCTGTTTGCTGACTTTGTGAAACGCAGCTGCTTTGTTATGTTAGCTGGTCATTAAAGTGAGGCAGTCAGACTGGATTTTACCTGCAGAAATGAACTTGCTTGCTGAGGCAGAAGGCAGGTGGGCACATAAAGTTGAAAATTCTACAGTATTTTATTGAAATTTCATCAAGCACTCATTCCAGCACTCACTGCAGCCAGTCAGCATCCCTCCCTCTCTGTTGCATGCACTGTACTGCTCCGGTCGGCTGTGGGTCATTAATTGCAGGGCTGGTGGTTCGATCTCGTCCTGTAAACATGTCGAAGTGTCCTTGAGTAAGACCTGAACCCCACATGTTGCTCCTGATGGGCAGACAAGTGCCTCACTTGGAGCTCTGCCACCATCAGTGTGAGGTTGAGGGGGTGAATGAGAAGCATATTGTTCCTTTTTTGGCAAAGTCTGTGTGGATCACGTTCTAAGAAGTGTGTCAGAATGAACAACTCCTTAGTTGTTTATTTTAGACAGCAGCACCACTGACACTTTAATCGAACATTTATGTTTCTCCTTTCAAATCCTGTAAATTATCCCTGAGAAATCCAACACACCCTTCATATGAATGGGCAGACTGATATGCAGGGAAATAATGTAATCATGATAATATGTAGGGAAGTCAATACTGGACCAAAACTCAGGGAGGAGATACTAAATCAGTGGAGTTGGGAAACAAACTTCATCAGGATATTCAAGCACACACACTTAAACACAAACTTGGCATGTTTGTATGCTCCCGACGTCGGCACACACACAGACACACACTGGCATGCACACCAGTGCACTTTTATCTGCCTCACACATAAACTCACAGACCAAAAAAAGCAGAGTTACCACTAACATACGCACATAAAAGTTCATGTGAGAAATCTTTCTTTACCCTTGAGTTGATAAACATGAGAGCTCAGACTTTTCAGTCAGTCAGCCAAAACTTGAGGTATGAAAGAACTTCTAAGCGCTCGTCTGCGCTCACCTGCATACTGTTCTCGTTATTGGTGGCTTCCTCTCTTGTGGCCCTTGAATGTAACTATATAACCACATTTAATTGGTGTGCATTAAAGCACAAATCCTTCTCAACTACAATCCCAAATCTTGGCGTTGTTGGGAGAACTGGGGGGGAAACTTGTGTTTTTCATGACACCACGAAGGGAGGAAGAGGAGGAGGAGGGAGCAAGAGCATCGCTACAGCTGTCCCCATCTTGTTTTGTGCTTCTTCTTCCTCTTCCTTTCGTTCGGTCTTTCCCTTTTTTGTGGTTTTGTAAATGAGGTGTGTGTGAGAGAGGCATGAAGCTCTGTGAAGCCACTCTGTTGACATCAGCGAAAAAAAAAAAGAGAGAGGAAAAAAAAAAAGAGAAAAGACCAAAAGACAAAGCGGCCTTAAAGAGCAACCGGGCTTCAGCGGCGGCAGCAGGAGCTACGGCAAGAGTGCGGGCTCAGCGCTGCAACAAAGAGGAAGGAGGCTGGATGAGAGAGAGGGGAGCGGGGGGGAGTGGAGGGGTGCTGGCGATGAGCCTCCTCTGATGTGTCTTTGTGCTCTGTGCCACCCAGCTTCTCTCATCCACACACACACGCAGACCTGACACACACACAGATGGAAAAGAGAGTGATATAGAAATCAAGTGCACGAGGAGAACAGAGCTGCAGAGGAGGCGCGCAGACGTACACACAAACATGTGAAATAAGCAATTATCCTATTAACTTTTGATGACCTACAAAAGTTGGCTTTTACACTTGCCTTTCCATTTCCCAAGTGGGAGGTGGTGCGCCATATGCAAAGAGAAGCTCGGTCTGTAAATAGAAAAAGTTGCTGTGCTGGAGTCTGTTGTTGCGTTCAGGCTGGTGTCGTTCCAGTTGAGCTGCGACTTAACGTTGGTTTAACCAAATGCGCAGTTAATGACGAGGGTGTTTTTCATGCTTATCAGCGGGGCATCCCTGACTTCTTTGTTGTAATCTTTGATTGTAATCATAGATTTTAACTGTGATGGGAGCCCGTCATGCTTTTTTGTATGCATTGGCAAGGATACTGAAATCACTTCCACCACAGCTGCAGTCAGCGCACACAATCACTCACACCCGGACGAGGTGTTTTATTCATCTGGTATCAGGAAACTGCATATCATTTCCACAAAGTTTTAATGAGTCAGGAAAAATTATAAAACCCATACATAAAATTCCCAGTTTCTTAGTATCACTCCAAACTAATAATGAGGACACACAGTGTCAAAACAGAAAGTGACACAGTTACATCCGCAGAGGAGCAGAGCTGAAACGAGTGGTTGTCTATCAACAAAATGTGATCTGCAGGCAGAATGGCCAAAAGAAACTGCTGCTCCCAACAAGGATTTGCTGCTGTTCTCTTTAAGGATTAATTGATACTGAAAATAATCATAGTTGCAGACTAAACAGTAGAACAACTGTCTTATCAAAAGTGATTATTCATCTGCTGTTCAGGCTGATTTACTGATGTTGAAAGACCCCCTGTATGTATGACAGTAATTACTATTTAGCTCCTTAAAGTGGACGTGACTACATGACTCATCTTGACAAACTTGGTCTTTCAATTTTCTGTAATTGATGTGAGACAAATATTTTATTACCACACTGCTTCCAGGGAAATAGATGCCCTAGTAATTTATTTCCCGTAGATGTAATTTTTATTTTTCGCGGTCATTTAGTATGTATAGATGGACTGAGGGCTGCCCCGAAGTTCTGAAATTTGTGCCCAAAGCCTCAGCGGCTCCCCTGAACGGGAGCCGTAGCTTCTTTCAACTGTTGCCGTCGCAGTGATTTTCTCTCTGTCTTCTCGTCAGGACGATGAGTGCTACGAGCAGTCTGCAGACGTTCGCTCTCAGCTCCGCTTCTTCGAGCAGCTGGAGAGAATCGAGAAGCAGAGGAAGGACGAGCAGGAGAGAGAGATCCTGTTGAAAGCCGCTAAAGTAAGTTATTGTCACCTCACCATCTGACTCTGTGTGTGTGTGTGTGAGACAGAGAGTTATGTCCCCATGCAACAGTGTGTTTTTGTGTACTGCGGTGTGTATGTGTGTGCATGTTGCTCCTGCGCAGGCCCTGACAGATGAATTAGAGTGTGACACCAGTGGATGAAGTGACCTCCCTGTGTCCTCCCAGGCTCCTGGCCCCAGGGCTCCTCTGTCCTGGCTCTTCCTCCCCGGACACAGCGGGGGGGGGGGGGCGGGCCTTGTACACTATGCAACCCCATGCACCATGTAGTCGACACACACTCACCCACCCCCCTGTACAAGCTTAAAGTGTCCCTCTATCACAAGCCTTGACAGCTCAGGTGAAACAGAGCATCAGTTTGGAGTGTCAGAGAGCTCACCATGTGCTCTACTCATATACTGTGTACGGCTTTTACATATGTTCTTCTGATCCCCTGGTGTCATGTGCCAGGAGCATCCTGTTGTGCACAGCAAGTGTTGCAGATATTAGTTCGGAATAACAGAGATAGTTGCTTTGTTTAAGCTTTATGAGGAGAAATTCGGAGGGAAAGTCTCACAATCCTGACTGCACTGCTCCATGTAGAGGCTGGGTCTGTAGAAACAATACAAATACACCACAGCAATAAGCTTTTAGCAGCAAAACTGTTGCAGACACATATAGAAAACTGCAGGCGTCACAGCTTTAAGCGATGAGACAATGAGATGATTTCCTTTTCCAAAACACTGCATATCTAAGGTGGCGATCACAAAACAGATCATCAGTGAATCAACAAAGTTCAGTCAAACCTGGGGAGCAGCTGTTTTGGCTTTGCCGAGTTGCGTGCACTTCATCTTAACTGTTACATTTCAAACACAATCATAACTACAGACACTACTTTTTACTGAATCTTGAATGCAGGAGAATTCGTGGATCTGTAATTAGTTTAGATTTTGTAAAGAGAAACCTACTTGCCTTCATTTCAACGGTTACCAGCTGCTAGCGCCTACGTTACTGCTGAGGCCGAGAATCATTTCAACCCCCTGGACCAGAGCAAGCTTCATATCTTCATATATTATTGCACAAACCTCAAAAACTGTAGTGATGATTGTATTTGGTCTAACAGTAGTCAAGTGTAAATCACATGACATAATACTAACATTTACATTAGCTGGTGTACAAGGCTACAGTATGTGGAAAAGTTTGTAGTATTGTGACATGCAGCTCCTCATAATGTTTCTGTTAGACCGTGCAAATAGGATTCAATGACATGCATCACAACAAACTCTCAAAAAAGGGCCAGCACTAATAGAAACGTTATGTGGTTTGTCTGGTAAGGCTTACTGTATATCACTGGTGTGGTCCTTTAGAAAGAAGCACCATTCACGTGGACCCCTCACAGTATAGAGGGTGTGGTCTCTACTTTTTTTTAACATCTTTCTATCCAGCGACATAAGTTGCCCTGTGCTTTGAAAAATACCATAAATTGTTGAGTGAAAGTATCACTTCTGTCCATTTGATGGATTGATCACTGTTCCACAAAGCAGTGGAACTTTAGCAGTAAAGTTCTGAAAGCTACTTATCTCCAACAGGGTCCTCGCAACGTTCCCCGTCCACTGTCCTGATCGCAGCCCTGTGCACGTACGGCCATTTGTTTATCAGTTAAAAAAAAGGTCTTGAAATTTGGAAAGATCACCACTGAACAAAAAAAAGAGAGAGAGAATCTTTTGCAAATGAAAATGCCTCGCGGTGCAACATTAGCAGAAAGCTAGGTTAATTTAATTAATTTTGAATGGAGCCAATGTCCCACAGTAAAGATTCTCATTGCAGCACACCTCACCGTCTTAATTGCATTATTACGCTCCGGTCCTGCCATGCAGGATATTAGAAAATCCTTTAGTAGATGAACACTGGCCACCAAGCCTCATGACCTGTCTGTTTTTTCTTATAGGGGAGACCAGATAGCCTCACTCCTGGTAGTGAAAAAAGACATTACCTCAGCAAGAAAGAGACACTGTGAAGTGCGTTGTTAAAAAAATGAATAGTGACGCTTTTATGCTCTCTGTCAGTGCCAGGTTCTACATGGGTGCACAGTGTAATCATGTTTTTTTTTTTGTTACTGTGAACAGTTTTCTTCATTAACAGGATTAGTGAAGAACTTTTGCAAATGTAGCCAAGTTCCTGTTGGAAGGGCTTACCTCGGGGCTATTTGGATTGCATGAGCATCTTTGAGTAGTTTGACTTCACCTCAGAGCCATGTCTATGGCTTTTTGGCCCCTGTTGCCATGGCGTTTCACTTCAAGGAGAAGTTTGGAAAGCGAATCTTTGCCTAATGATTGTACAAAATATTACACCACAACACCGCCTGAGAACATGCTGGTGTTTTTTTTTTTTCCTGTCTATTTAACCATGTATGTTATATCTTCTTCTGAATTATTATATGGACAAAGGGCAAATTTATCACATCTGTTGCATCATAACAGGGAAAATCCATCCTAAAACACTAAAAAACTACAGTTACTGATTATGTAACCATGGATGAAGCATCATTTATTCCTTTTCTTTTCTTTTGGAGGATATTTTTCATGCTCCTAGTGTTACCGGCCAAAACCCTAAATGTCATGTTTTGACATTTGTGATTTATAAAGGTGAAAGAGAGCAAACATTTGTATTTGCATTCTCCATTTTAGACCAATGTTCAACCATTACACTGGGAGAAATCCATCACTGAATACATGATAAACTTCAAAACTCCATAATGTTATGCAGCCAGAAGACATATTGCATAAGTGGCTCATCTCACTCTTTCTCAACATGCAACACTTGCCGTCATGTTTAAAAAGAGATGTAAAGTGAAGCTCCATATTGATTATTGGCTATTCAGAGGATATTTGTGTCTTTCACTTTCGGTAATTTGTAAAGCAAATGAGCAACATTTTGAGATAAATGTGTCAGTGATTACTGCGAGACGAGTGATAGCAATACAAGTTTCACCCACTGGACTTAATATTTGGGAGAATATATTTAGAGAATATTCAATATCAAGTTAACTTCACTCTTTCCACATACAACCCACAGCTAAATGAAACAAGTACAGCCCCATGGGGGTTTAAGAAGTGAAAGTAGACAAAACTAGTAAAGGTGGAAAAAGAACCCAACATGCCATCACCAAAAAACTCCTGGACTACGATCATATACTGTCGAACACTGTGTGGAGTGTGAAGTTTTTTCTTTGTTATTTAAGCACAGCGCACTCCGCTTCGCCACACCCAACAAAGCTTGTCAGCATCTACTGCCCAGTGCTCTTCTCCCCTCTGTTCTCTCCTGTAAGTTGGAAAATCAGGGCAGCTGACAGAGGAGATGTAAAGCATGCCAGTGGCACCGCTGCCCTTTGTAAACAGTCCATCTGTACCAACCCCTCCCACTCCTCCTCCACCCACCTCCCCTCCTGCCTGCCTGCCTCTCTCCTGCTCGGGCGCCCGCTAATTTGACCTCCTGAATAAGAATCCCACTAAAATAATCCCCTCCACCCCCGTCTCCTCTCCTCCTTCCTTCACAACAAGCCTTCCCCTCCTCTACGCCGTCCATTTAAAATATGACTCAAGTCTTGAGGGATGCTCCGGCCGACCGGAGGGCAAACACATTAGTCTTAGTTGCGATACCGACCAGTACGTGAACCGCCTGATATATTTAAAGCCAATTAGCAGGAAGGCTAGGAGGAGCGGCTCTCCATCCATGAGGCGGGGAAGATGAGGGGAGAAAGGGAGGTAGAGGGTTGAGGCAGGAGTGGGGGTCCTGCTTTGGAGGGAGGCCGAGCGCTCGCTCTGATTGATTTGGAATTGGAAGGAGAAATGAAGTATAAAACCACAATAGATATTCTTACTCTATGATGTTCAGAGTTTGTTCGGAAATATGTTGAAGGGCCATTTTATTGTCTTATCCTTTACCTTATCTTCTCGTGACACACCTTTTGAAATGTGTTAGTAAATTAAAAGACAGGTATTTAACTACATCGCTGTAATTTGCCAAAAGACATGTTGAACAATAAGCGAAAAACATGTTTTTTTTATGGGCCTGACCTAATTTTGGTTAATCCGGCAAAAATAAGACTACACGGATTATATCCAAACCCACAACATAACAGCACTCCGTGTGTGTGTAGTACCATAATCTGTCCGTATTGCCTGCAGTGGTCAGCCGTACATGTACGTTTGGCTGTGTGGTGAAGGATTCCCAGGGACAAGTACATTCACCCAGATCTTGGCTGGCTGATTAAAATAGAAGTGCTGTGTTGTTACGCCAGGGACACACACACACACACACACACACACACACACACACACACACAGCAACGGATGGCCACACTGGCTCACAGTGACACACACATACACAGCCACTGCCACTGATACTCACCAACATCCTTTGCCCTGTGTGTGTGTGTGTGTGTGTCTGTGATTGTGTGTGTGTGCTGGCTCGTGCAGAATTTTTAATAACCTCTTTTGATTAGAATCCCCCTGCAGCAGCTTATTTAGGGCTGGATTTGGAGCGGGTTTAAAGGCCACCGCCCCCCGGGGGGCGCTCCATTGCACTTCTCTGAATTCAAATACGATGTCCTTGACACCTCTGTATCCTGTTCCCATTTTGCACTATTTTTGCTGCAGCAGCAACAGATGAGTAGCGATGGGGGGGTGTGGGGTGGGCTCCTTAAACCAGCTGTTAACCTGTGTTTTTCCCCCCCTTTACTCCACAGAGTCGCTCCAGGCAAGAGGACCCAGAGCAAGCTCGACTGAAACAGAAAGCTAAGGAGGTAAGCTGCTGCGGAGATCATTACCCTTGACATTTCCCCGACTCCAGCGTATTAATTTTTCATGCCTCACTACATATGTAATGCCATTTAAAGTCGGACTTAAAAAAGTTTGAGGAATTATTCGCGGCGATTGATACCCATGTGTGGAGAAGGATTTTCTGCGCACCAAAGACGCCCTCCTCTTCCTCCACCCCCCTTCTTTTTCTTTTATTCATCTGTTTCAGCCTCTTCATCTCGCACCAGGTTGAATTTTGACTTAATAGAGCCCATTGTTTGACTGATGGGCGATCAGGGGAAGGTTATACAATCGTAACGGTCGTTGCCTTTGTGGGTTTATCCAGTATTCATTTCTTCATCTCAGTCCTTTTTCTTAATGATATTTGCTAATGCCATTTTGATGTAATGCAAAACCATAATATCTGTCTCTCAACCTACTTCCGAAGTCGTGGCTTCAAAGAGAGAAAACAAACATTTTGTTTTCATTTCTCTTTGGAAATGAGTCAAATTGCGACAATAGTTCAGTACGAGCATAAAAAGAACAACTGAAAGGTGAATGAGGCTTTCAGATAAACCAATTCATGCTCTACGTTAACTTTTGCTGCTGCAGAGTAAAAAAAGTTATTTCCTTCTTCAAGTAATAGGCCAAGTCACAACATGTAGTGTTACAAATTGGGAAATGTTTTACTGATGTCGTGCACTTCTGTTGGTGGTACGACTCTACATCCTGTTCATTTTAAGTGCAGGTCTCGTATATGGGAAAATTCCCAGTGGACCCCAGAAAGTAGACCACTCTTCTTTTAGTGGTTGGTTAATGTTGTTTACGCAAAACGAAATAGTTCTGTCACAGCGGAAGTTTGTGTTTGTTTTTTTCTTTGTTTACTCCAGAAGAACTTCACTGGGTGCTTTCAGTCCTTGGCTCGCTAACAAGGATCAAGAGGATTGTGTGGAGCTTCCATAGAGTAGTCTGAGTAGGCAGGAGGATAAAACAGCCACCATTCACCTGTTGTTGTTGTTGTTGTTGCTGTTGATGTAGAACTTCAGAAGCAGACGTGGTTTCTTCTAAGTCTCATGCTCTTTTTAAAGAGCCTTTTATTTATCCAGGTAAAGTTTACTGAGCACGTATGCACTTTTCTCACTAACGCCCTAATTTATACTTAGACAGTTCTGCAATTTTCCACCCGACTGCTCCCCAGTGCAACCACTGTCTTTTAATGTCAGCCGCTCAGCCATTTACATTTAGTTGGAACTGTAAACGCCTTGCTCCAGCGCTGCTCAGTGTTTTTATTTGGCCAAACTACTAAAATTTTAAGGATTTACTTAGCCAGTCTGCGGTGTTGAACTTGTGACCTTCAAGTGACAAGTGGACTTCTCTTACCTCTGGCTACTGGTAGAGAGTCTTTTCTCTGCGTCTCTCCTGGACATTTCTTTCTAGCAACATTGAGCCCTGCTGCAGTTTAGAACATTCACTCTAGATCTCAGCCTACCCATAAGCCCCACATATGCAAATGAAGCAGCGTAATAGGCAGCGTGATAGGTTTAGCCCCAGGGGCCATGTGATCAAAGTGGATCTCCTCCCTGTTAAGTGGCAGTCCGCTCGTCATCTGGATACGGCCAGATTAGTGCCTCGTGAGGAGACGCTGTGTGCACGTATGCACATTTTCATTTTCATCTGGAATTTTAAGAAGGTGGTTTGGAAATTGTTACTTTATGTAATGCTTTCTCCCAAGAGAGACTCCCTACCCCCCAACTGACCCCCCCCACCTCCCAACACACACACACACACACACACCACACCTCTCTCCCACCCTCCCTCACCTCTTTCTCTTTTGCTTAATGGCCGTCGTTTCTCAGCCCCCGCGCCTCTCCGGTTTTCATCACCTGAGCTGGCTGTTTGTGTCACTGCAGAGTCTGTCGGCAGCTCGCACATCTGTGCAAATTTCATCAGGATAATGAGCCCGAGCTACTCTTCCAGGCGACGGGCAGAGGAGCCAGCCTCTCTTTAAGCTCCTCTTCGTGGTCACGCACACATGCGCATACAAAACAACCACCGCCACCAAACAATCATCATTTTGGGGAGATGGAATTACGACGTGTTATATACTTGAACCAAGTGTTGGCGTGCAAATTGTGCTGGCGCATGATTTGCTTTTAAAAAGGCAGGCGCTGTGTGTCATGAAACTATGGTTGCAGATCAGTCCAGCGGCCTGGCGTTAATCTGTGATAAGCAAATGATGGCATGAATGGTCAACCTCAGGTTGACCGTCAAGTCAAGTCCATTTCACTTATATTGGCCATAATCACAAATTTGCCTGAAACCACTTTGTCATCTATACATGTAACACCTCCATCCTTAGAGCCTCAATTTAGAGGAAAAACTAATAACAATTAGTCATTTGGCAGACGCTTTTAACCAAAGCAACTTACGCACAAATTCACACTGATGGCGCAGAATCAGGGACAGTTTTGGGGTTCAGTATCTTGCCCAGTGATACTTCAGCATGTGGACTGCCGAGGCCAGGGATCGAACCACCGACCTCCTGATTGGCGGATGACCGCTCTACCTCCTGAGCCACAGCCATAACCGAATTGTTAGTTCTCACCATTTCACATTCTGTATATCTTAATATACAGAACAAATGTTTAGATGAAATAGATCGTTACTTCACAATCTAAATGTGCTGTTTGGTGGAGCCCTGAGTCAGTTTCCCAGTGGGATCCACCTCCTGTCCTCCTGAGCCTGCTGGTCAGTCAGTCCATCCAACACTTTGGTGTTTGTGTTTTTGTGTAATCCCTAAAGTTTTTGTCATCTTTCCTTCAGTGCCTCTATCAGGCCAAATATCAGAATCTAACAGGCTGATTGCCATGACTTTCATGGAGCACATTCATTCTCCCCAGCAGATGAAACATGTCTATTGTGAGCAATAAGAGTTTTCTGCTTGTGCCACCTTCAGACACAACATACAGTATCTCAACTACGCAAATGAATTTGCCATGAACTTTACAGAGCAGATTTATGCTCCCAAAGGGATAGCACATTTGGTTTTTAATGATTCCTCATTAACATGTCCTTTAGACCTGGTCTCAGGATAAACTCAACTGTGATATTAGACCCAAAAAATACCAAAATTAACTGTATAGTGTTTTTTGTCCAGTAGTTTTGTATTGAGGGCTCGGGAACATTGTAGGCTCAAGGTGTCGCTGGCAGGGCTCTAGGATTTTAGTCAAACAACGCTACTCATTGTGTGTTTGCACCAGCAACCTAACCCACAGCCTTGTCACCAGCAGAGCAAGCTGGTCAGATAGACGCTGGCAGAGGTTTTGCGTGTGAGAGAGAGAGAGGCAGAGCGGTCTAGCGCCTCTGTTTCCTCCATTCACTACCATTTGGCCGAAAGGTCAGATGGGCTATTTCAGAAATGCCCCCAGTGAAAATCAATGGGCAAATCGTGGAGCTCAGTTCCTGTTTGTTGTTGTTGTCGTTGGTGGGTCTGTGTGTTCTGTCTGTTCCATCACTGAGGTAGGAGGCCAGGCAATGCCTAGTTATTGAGAGTGAGACAATGAGAGAGAGAGAGAGAGAGAGAGAGAGAGAGAGAGAGAGAGACAGAGACAAAGAGATGGAGAGAAAAGGAGACTTGGGGGGGAGAAAGAGAGGGGAGGCAGGGAGAGATAGAGAGGGAGTTAAGGCCAGTAGAGATACATCACAATGTCAGACACACAGACACACTGCAGCCACAGATTCATCATCGCAACCGCGTCTGCAGGCACAACTGGACACAGGAAACGAGTGAACTGGAGAAGAGGAGTGGAGCAGGGACAGGCAGAGAGAGACGAGGGGAGAGGAGAAAGACAAATTGGCTACTGCAGCTGGCCAAAATCTGTCCAAAAGCCCCTGTTAGAGCTTGTCCAGCTGCTAAAGCAAACCACACTGTGCCAAGAATGCTAATATTTCCACTGAAGAGCATTGTTAACGCGAGTTGGTTAAGGACTCAAACTATTGCTCTTTCTCCGGTCTTCCACTCTACCATGCCCTCGCAGAAAGACTCATCTTCTAGCTCAGAGGGATTCCAGAGGACTTGTGTGAAACAGAGAGCTGTCCTATAGGATTCTCAAAGGTTTTTGTCCGAATTATTTTCCTCAAATATTTTTTGTCTTCAGGCAATGAGAGATTTTCTTTTGCCCATTTCGATGCACCAGCATGGCCTGAAATATCTCGAACCTCTACCATATGAGTTGTGCCCTGGCTCAACTTTCAACCTTGCATGTTATACATCCTTCCCTGCTGCACAAACACATATATGTTGGAATCTGTGAGTTGTATTAGACGGATACTCACATGACACATGCATAGCCATGGTTAGATTTAGCATATTTTGCCTCATTGCTCATGTGATAAAGCACTGTTCACATGAATGTTGTGTATGTTATTTAACCCTCAACCCCCCCTGCTCTGCCAGCATACATTAGGTCTTAATGCACACATACATGTTTCTTGATTGGCCTGGCATCCTCCACAAGTGGCCAGGTCATGGAAATACTGGAATCCACCCACACTGAAAGCTCCATCAGCCGGAGCCTCGCGCTTCTCCAGAGAGGAGAGGCTCTTGTGTGTCAGAGGACAATATAGCAGCCCCTTAGTTTTTATTAGGCCAGTTATATCTGCGAGTTCATAGGCTCTGGTCCTCTGGCCCTCCACAAACTGCTCAGCTCAAAGAGGCGCTCTCCCCTATTAGGCAGGCCCCAGGGCAAAAGCCTGCTACCCCCTCCACGTTCTCTCCCTCTCTGTGCTGACTTTCAAAGAGAATTCCTGCTGTTTTGTGCGTCCCAATTCATAGTTGTTATATTCTTGTCTTCTGGCCTCGCAGATACACAATACCTTAATATGAACAGAGCAGCAGCATTCACGGTCAGCTCGTGGGATTGTGAGTTGAAGAACGTTACGCTCGTGTTCGCCTCAAGTGGAAAGATCATGTATTTTTAAACCGGTTTCTTTTTCGCAAATTAGGTTATGCATTAGTTTAGCAGGTGTCCTTTTACTTAATAGAATTTCAACTGAATTTCTATGTTTTTTGAAAGAGGGGTTGATGTGGATAATTTAATTATCACATAAGAAAGGTCTGTTTTGTAGGTCCTAAAGATAGTACACTAACCCTATTTTTATTTGTTGCTTTGTTGTCGGTAGTCTCAACTTCAGTTTTTCTTCACCTCAAGACATATTACGGGAAAAAAAAAGAAGCAGGCTTTAAAAGTACCTTTGGTGTTCCTGTGTGTTTTCGAATATTACAAAGTGCTGTAATGAGAAGGAAAACAACAAAAAAGGAGATTTTTTTTTTTGCCTCAGAGGGAGATAGCGACTCGTCTCCTCGCTGTAAAAGCCTGTAGGTTCACTTTTCTCTTTGTGCGCGAGAGCACTCCTTGGGACTCAAGCGACAGGGGAATTGGGCATGCTGAGCTACGCTGGTGGCGAGGTGCCAGCCTCCTGTGCCTGAGATATAAGTGAGAGGGAGGCAGGAGGCAGGACACGTTTCAATTAGGCAACAAACACCGCACACGGAGGATGGAAGGGGAGAGAAAAAACACCGCACCCTCACCAGCTAACTTCTCCCTTCTGACCTCTCCCAAAAACATACTTCCCTGAACCTCTCTGCCCCACCTTTTCTCTTCTCTCCCATTTAAAATCAGAGGTGTCATTTTTGTGGAATTCATATGGGAAGGACAGTACCGGGGGTCTTTGTGAGGTGATGCTAAGTGTGCCAGCTCGGCCTGCATGTTTCCATTAGATTGTCATGTTGGCTAATTAGAGAGCGGCAGCATGATTCACCTTGTTAATTAGGAGGACTTGCACACCATGTGCCTGGGGGCGGTGTTGGGAAGAGGAGCCCAGCCTCAGAGCCTGCTAGTCGCCTGCTGCCTATGAAGATTCCCCTTCTCATCTACCTTCCTTTCACTCCTTTTTTTTTTTGATTTGGAAATGAATAAATCATTGACATCGTCCTCTCTCGGAGTGTGAATATCTGAGTTCTCATCTTTTCCTGGATGCAAATTAGGCGTGATCAATAGAAGGTGACGAGCGGCGAATCTAAATGTTAAAAAAAAAAGAAAGAGAGAGACGGGGAGAGAGAAGACTGCTAGACGAAGCACGCCAGCATAGAATGAGACAAAGCGAGAGAACATTTAAAGCAGGAAATTTTCCCTTAGATAAGCAGTATTTTTAATGATCACCACTCTCCTCTCAACGCTCCGGTGTAACACCGTCAGATTCTGCTTAACACTGATTTCTGGCTCCTTCATTAAATACTGTTCCTTGGCAAAATGTGCCGTGCAAATGTTATTATTTATAAAAATAATACTTACTCCGAAGTAAAGGCATCAAGTCTGTTAGACACATTCAATTTATCCACATATTTCACACAGTCTCCCTCTACACGGTTTAATTCCTGCAAATAAGTTGCAGATGAGGAGGAACCGTAGGGTCATGATAGTGACACTCACATAATGACCTTAGCTCCAGGGACGGCTGTTGGCTCTGAATAATTGGTCCTTGGCCCTGGAAACACTTCTGACATACTCAGCTTCAGAGGAACACTCTGAGCCAAGACTATTAGCTCATGCATGTATTTTGAATTCATCTCCATAGGTAAAATAATATAATCACAAACAGATTTAATGGAATATTTAAGGGGATTTGTGTGTGCTGGAAAAGATCGTGAAGCACAATCTCAAAGAATTTTTTGATAGATGTCTTCGATCTGGATTGATTTATTATCTGTTATTCAAGAAGATTGGTATCGGTATAGAATTGTTTTAAGTGTTGTGTTTGATAAAAACAGTAAAGGTTATGATGAGAAATGTCAATACATACTGCACTGAATCCATGCATGTGACTCTACTGTATACATTATACATTCAACATTGAATACAATACATTTCAACTTCATACCTTTAAGACTAATTAGAAATGACAGCTCACAGTGCAGCACCGAACACCACGCACACATTAGACATATATTTTCATATACAGCGTCAACATTCGAATGTTTCCTCTTGAGGAACGCTGCCATATGTAATTACTGAGTTCTGTGGAGGAAGTCGTACACGTCTCGATCCAGTTTTAACACAAAGACTTGCCTACATTAGCAGTTTGAGACTGAACTCATCTCTTTGTAGTGTCTGACTGCAGATGGAGAAGTGAAACGTGATTGGTTACTGCAAATGGCCCTTCTCCCTGCAGCAAACTAACTGCCAGGCACTTCACATGAAGAAAGGCCTCAAGATGCAGCTCGCAGATGTTCATGTAATGTTGGCCATGTGGATGTCAGGTGAATGAGATCCATGGATTACAGACGTGCGTAAAACACATACTGTACATAAAATGTCAAAACACTCTCATGTGAAGTAGCAGGGAACGCACACTGCACTGCTTTGGATGCCGGCACTTGAAATAGGTATTTGAAACACAAAATCATTATTTGTAATTCGTATTTGATGAATTCAAGAAAGAATATCTGTCTTTGCCTGTTGCAAATTCCATAGGGCCTCATTCATGAAATATTTATACACACGATTTTGATCTTGCGTGCGTGCACACAAACAAAGAACTTTTTGAGATGAATCAGTGTTATTTTTCATGCAGCATCATAATGTTCTGACTTATCAGAGAGTGAATGAAGTATAATTAATATGAAAAGGCAATGGTTTGCAGCTATCAAGCAGCCGTGCGAGGCTGTATGAATGCACAGCTGATATTAGCATGCTAATATGCTTACAGTGACAATGCTAACATGCTGATGCTAAGCAGGTATAATGTTTAACAAGTTCACCATCTTAGTTTAGCTCAGCGGTTCTCAAACTGGGGGTCTCTGCACCCCCCTGTAGATGACCTGGAGGGTGGGAACCATGAAGGTCTGCGCACAATACATTCTCACTCTCAACTCGTCACAGCTTGGTCAGGACCCCTTGTGGTCACTTTTTAAGGCACGAGGTATGCCTTTAACCTAGTGTTTCAATAGGCAGGGCTCTGTGTTCAACTTAACAATTTTAAATATACAGCGCCTGGTTGCACTTTTAAAATCAAGCTTACTGAGAACAATAATACACACGTGGTTGATGTTGTGAAGCAGTAGCCACAGGGGAAAATGTGCAGTGAAACTAAGTTGAATGAACAGTACATGATTTCTGTAAGGAAAGTAAACTGCCTTTTCTATTAGTTGCTGTCCTTATCATTGTTAATGATTACTAAAATATTGGGCTGTGGGTGTGAACTTTTTCAGTGTCTGAAAAGTTTGAGAACCACTGATTTAGCATGTTAGCATGTCAACATTTGACAATTAGCACACAATGCAAAGGACAGTTGAGGCTGATGGGAATATCATTGGTTTTGCGGGTATTTGGTCATGATGATGGTGCTATGTGGAAAATTTAGAAATTCACCAAAGTTATTACAATTCATCCGGAGGGGAACATCAGTATCTGTGCCAAAATAATGACAGTCCATCCAATAGTTGTTGAGTTGTCACTCAAAGCCATGAATGTGAACCGTGTGGTGGCAGTAGAGGAGAAGTCAGACGATCTCCTTCATAAGGATTCAT
Organism: Chaetodon auriga; assembly: GCF_051107435.1. Taxonomy (NCBI): domain Eukaryota; kingdom Metazoa; phylum Chordata; class Actinopteri; order Chaetodontiformes; family Chaetodontidae; genus Chaetodon; species Chaetodon auriga. The sequence goes on along the minus strand of NC_135074.1, from coordinate 9,453,667 downwards.
CCTCAGGGAACCGTGAATGTCTGTGTGCGTGTCTTTATTATTGCCAACCTGGCCATGGATCCCTGCACGTTTGGTCTGGAAGAAAATGGTGGACTGATGGACAGCATTGCCATTCTGAGAGCCATGATGCTAAGACTAGTGGAATATTAAACATTCCTACAGAGTTACTAGATTCTGTTTTGGTTCGATTTACAGTTTAATAAAAATAGTTTAATTCCTACACATTTTTTCTATCTGCATAGCTGCGGGGGCTTGCGTGAAGTAAATTTCTTCATTTGTTAATGTCCACATGATGACAGCGCTATTATGACAACGCTGACAAATGTATGAACACGTCTGCCTGTGCTCACACCCATAAGAGTAACAGAGTAACTGTTATACATGATGCTTTAGATATATAAGAAGGTACATGGCATAAAATCTGCCTTATTGTATTGTACATCTCTACATTTTGCAACCCACCATTATGCAAATATGTTTAAGATGCAGGAAGTGCGAGGTAGAATACAGCAGATATCAGCAGTCAGGTGGCCATCTTTAGTGCCTTCACTGCACTTTCTCGTACTTCTGTAGTACTTTGCAAAGCATTGACCATACCCAGGTTTTGTACCATGTATTAAACATCATTTTATACATTTCTAGTGATTCATTTAGGTGCAGCTTAATTCTTGTCACCATACACACTTCATTAAACACCTTCTATTATGACCTATAGCTCAGCCTATAGGCGAGTAGTGCAAGGGTTGGAGCTATGAGATTTGATTCCCACTGCAGCCACCCAGCCTTGTTTAAAACGTCCTTTTGGAGAAAAAGATGCGTTAACCAAAAGTGGCATATGTTATGTCTATATACTGACAAGCTCCCCGCTGTATCCTGTTGGACCAGAGCTTTCTAGGGGGAGGGGAAGAGACAGACCAACTGAAAACCCACGGTCTGGCTTTTGTACTGCCGCGGTCTTTGCAGGGCAGACAGCCCTTCAGCTTCCTTCACAGCCTTGTAGCTGCTTGTGACGTCAAGCAGAGCGTGTTCTGCTCTACCAAGGACATCTGTCTGTAAGCGTCTGGGGGGCCGCGAGCAGCCCCTCAGGCCAGGAGGAGGGAGGGAGGGGAGGATGGAGAGAAAAGCCTTTGTTAAAAACAGCAGAGATGGAGAACGGCAGGTTGGCCATCATGGCTCCTGCAGCTCACCCCCCCGCCTCCCTTCACTCCGAGCGTATCAGAACGCTCGAAGGTTCTTGCCGTATTTTGGACATTTTTGCATCATAAGGGAACATACTGCTCTTTCTTCTGTGTTGAGAAAAAGCCCTGATATTTCTTATTTAGGTCTTGATGGACATTTTTACCGATCTATTAAGGGTACAGAGCTTGAGGTTAGACAAGATGTTGCAAACAGTTAACCGAAAAAGCAGTCATTGTTTTCAGTTGTGTACATTCATGCATGTTCTCTTATTTTCTCCCTTGAATCTAATTGTAATAACAATAATAAAACCAAACCATGCATAGAGCTGATTTGTTCTTACTTACAGGCAACAGCATGTGTAGTGTGCTGTTATAAAAAGCATTGGATTTCATCCAAACTGCTCAAATCTACATATATTAATACATAACTAAATAGTGAAAATCCCTCATTGAGAAATGGACATATCTTGAAAGACTTTATTTGAATGCAGTGGGCGTAATTCACATTTTGAAAAGGGCCGGAATCAGTTCAGTCAACAAGGCAATAACAGACATCAGTAATGAAAACATTAGCAATGTTGTATAACATTCTTTAGCTTTCATTTTACTCAGCCCCACCTTTTAGATTATTCGCTCCAGCTGTACTGATTCAGCTGCTGTGCGTTAAACCAGCCGTCTGCATCGCTGATAAATATTAACTTCAACTGCCCTCAAACTAGAGGTCTTAGTCTTATTTAAATATGATTTTGAAGAATCTTCCAGGACATAACCCCATGACACGAATAATCTGATGAATGCATGTAATTTGATATCCAGGGCCTGGATTTTTTTAAGCATGTGAAGCATTTATAGCAGGAAAAAAGATATTGTATTTTTGGGGTGGGCTGTGGGTAATTTTATGTTGTATGTTTTTTGCTGCCATAAAACACTGGGTGGTGTTATTTATTCTCAAAGGAGAGTTTTTTTTTACTTCTTGCAGAGAGTATGTGTAGAAGCTAAACCCAACAGTGTATTTTTAGCTGTAATCAAACGTTCAGTGCAGATTAGGAGTGACTGTGAGAGCCTTGGTGATTAGAGGCCCTAATCTGATTAATATCACATTCAGAGCTTCAATGTTTGCACTTGCACATTGCGCCATCAGACTGGTAACTGATACACACGTAGCAGGGCGTTCAAAATCTGTAAGAGAGCTTCATGCACCTGCGACAAGTGCCTCCCCAGAAATGTGCATATTTGTGTTTGTGTGCACTTCCCATTTCCCCTCACTGACCATAACGTCATCACCTGGCATTGTGCTTTTTGCATCCAGACTAAAACCTCTTTCTAACAAAGCTGTTGATTGATTCTGTCGGGTACCTTGAAAATGTTCTACATCTCCTGACCTTTGCTAATAATTTGACTTTACAAGTTCCAGTTCCCTGCTTTAAAAGGGCATACAGGCAGACTGGAAGCACTGGTATTTACGTGACTTTGGAGAAGCAGATATTTGTGCGTTACCATTGATCGGACTTGGCAAATGTATGCATCCTGCCAGCTGGTTATTCTTCCAGCCTGGGACGACTCTCTGTAGTGACCTTTGCAGTTTTCGGTGATGATTGCATCTATGGCTTAACATTGCTGACAGGGCAAGTCCAGAAGGTAAAGAAAGATTCTTTCAATGGTCCACATTTTCACAGTTTTAATTTCCTTATCGAAATGATGCCTCGGTGGCTGACATAACAGGCCGATAGCATTAGTAAAGAGTAGGACTGGTGGCATGTAGACACTCATAAAAAGCATCACTTGCTTAACACCAAAAGATAATATACAAATTGAATTATGACCAAGGAATAGCTCCAACTCCTCATGTCCTAAACAGACCCTGTGCAGCTCAGGACAGTTTATGACAGCAATCTGAAGACTTAAACTGTTTCGAAGGCAACATACATCCACATTCCTTCAGAGCCAGGACTTCATTGCATTTGTGCACTTTTGTGTGTCTGGATGACCATACTTCATATATATGTTATGTGAATTAAATGGTGGTCAAAAGAGGTCCTAATGGAATACAAATCTAGCAAAGCCTGGTCCAACTCTGGCTTGTATCAGTTGGCAGTCATTAAAAGAAGGTAGACTCGGCACAGTGGCACCAGATTGAAATCAGAAATCAGTCTCCCTGTGTCATGGCGGGCTCTTTATTGACGGGAAACGCAGACTGGAGGGTTGCAGATGGTAAAATGAAGTCTTCATTTATCATACAGTCATAAATCTGAAAATGCAGGCAGTTGCTGTGGGCGCTGGGAGCCCATGCCTGGTGCCAACTGCCAGGCGGAGATGCCGGCATCCTGGTGCCATCAGTGAGATAGCGGACCCCTCTCTCTCTCTCTCTCTCTCTCTCTCTCTCTCTCTCTCTCTCTCTCTCTCTCTCTCTCTCCCCCTCTCCCCCTCTCTCTCGCTCTCTCTCTCTTCTGCTCTATCGCTCTCTCCCAGCTCACTTTGCAGTGGGATTCTTTAAGGTCAGGCCTGGAGAGATTTGTGTGTTGTTTGTGGCAAAGCCTAATAAGGTTAGCATTGATAACGTTAATGCTACATTTGCCATGTGGACAAGGGCAATAATCATCCACAGCCTGTTTGCCTCATCCAGCTACGATCCCCAGTTTGTGACTCTGTTATACCCTCTGTCCCCATTTGCATAGTATTAAGATCCTTGACACTGCTGAGAGTCATGGACTTGTCCATACTGTTGTTACTAATTAGCATTTGTTTTCACTACAGTGTGTCACATTTTCACACCGTCCTTTTTAAAAACGGACAAATAAATGTGGTTTAGTTTAGATATTCAGCTGGTTGGTACCACTCCTATTATTTCCCCTACTTTGTGTTGTCAGCGTGTTTGAATCTTTCAACAGTTCCGCCGTGCTAAATGTGAAGTGGCAACACCCTAAAGGGCATGCCTTGCCATCGGGGTTTTCGGAGAAAATCAGAGGCAACTGCATGCACATTTTAGATCAGACTTTATACACCAAAGCAACCTTTTACAGAGCGCCATCTGAAAGTAACATGGAATTTTCCCCTGATCAGACAACATACATGCCTCACACAAACACCAGCGCCCAGTGAACGCATGCTGAGAGATAACATAAAAGAACATGAAAGACATGAAAGCGCACATTGATTGTCCCTGTTCGCTTCAACCCAGGCCTCTCTCCCCCAGCAGGCAGGCACGCAGGCAAGCTGGTGGGAAGGCATTCCCTGTGCTGTGGCCAAGATTGATAGGCACGTGTGTGTGTTGTGTGTGTGTGTGTGTGTGTCTGTGTGTGTGTGTTTGCATGTTGGAGGGAGTGCTGACACCCTCTGTGCCATGGCCCCAGGCCCTCACACATCCACCCAATAGAAAGGGCAGCTCCCAGCAACGCTGGGTTCCCCTTCAGCCCTGCAGGTAGACATGACATTACCTTGGGCGATACTTCCCCACAACTTTCCCCTTGTACATCACAAACTGCAAAAATCACAATGAGACCATGTGACTACACGCGCGCACACACACACACACACACACACACACACACACACACACACACACTTGATCTTTGACAGAAGCCCTGTTAATGGCTGAGAACAGGCTTCCATTTTGTTGGGCTCAGGAGAGCTTATACAATACATGGATGGACAGACAGAAGGAAGACGGGGGACATCTTCCTCCTTTATGCCTTCCTTATATATTAAATTATAACTATGGGTGTAAGAGTCACTTTTTGTACAGAGACATTGACTGTACTTGAATTTGCCAGGATGGCACTGGGGTCACTGATGCATATTGATACCTTGCACATGACGTACTTACTAACCCAAACAGATGATTGTGATACTGGGGCGACGCTACACCACATATCCTGTAGAGGGTATGGTTATTTTCTAAACTTTTTGTTGTCTTCTCCAGATGCAGCAACAGGAACTGGCCCAGATGAGGCAGCGAGATGCCAACCTTACAGCACTAGCCGCCATCGGACCCCGCAAAAAACGCAAAGTGGATTCACCAGGAGCCACCCCATCAGGGACAGAGGTACGAACTAGACTCACCTCATGACTGTGTCATCAATTTTTTGTCCATATTCACATGTTGACTTGATATATACCCTCAACAACACCATCAACTTTATATATATATAAAAAAAATATATTCTACCATTCCTGATATGTATCTGAGCAGAGTAAGATTCAGTGCATTTATGATGATGAAGAGGAGTTGATCTCTTACCACTTAACTGATGATGCTATAACAACAAACATAATGGCAACCCACCTACTGGGCTCTCCACAAAGAATACTGTATTCCAGATAATATATTTCTCAGTTGTTTTTTTTTCTTGCAGTGTATTTTTTTGTTTGTAGACAGCTTTCAATGGTAATTTTCACGGTGCTGCCATCTCTGACTGTGATAAGTTCAAACATGGAGGGTTGTTAGATATGCAAAAAATGAGTCACCGAATATGTATCTGCAAGACGGTGAATAAGAAATAATCCATAACTGCAGGTAAAGCAGTGAAGCCAAATTCCAGCTGCTGGTCAGATAGTTGTTTGAAAGCTTTTATTTTAATGCAGCATGTTCTGAATCTAATTACCGTGCTGTTGTTCAGAGACTTTAGGTTGTGAGTTTCCACAGAATGCTCCAAACCTTTCATGCATCTGTAGGTCAGGGTTTGCGGTAAGCAGACACTCCACGGTTGTAGAAGTGTGTGATATTAGTGGCATAAGTGCAGTGACTGATATTGCTTCTAGGACAGTTAATCAATACTCTAAGAAAGGATGTGGTATTATGGTTAAAGATTATACAAAATCACAGTGAAGATGTCCTGCTGCCCAGTATACTGTCTGCTTTTTGTTTAGTTGTTCCTGCTTTTCCCTGATAGTTTGGCATACTTTATATTTGGAGCTCTTGTTTACTTACTCTCATTTTCTGCCTGTTTTATTTATCTGCCTAATAGCTATTGTCATGAATTCTTATATATCACTGTTCAACAGCACATCTTGTTACACCATATTTTCCCGATGCAGAAACGAGATTAGTGCCCCAGTGCCAGCCAGCCAATGTTACACTAATCATGTCTTTCAAAAAAAAAAAAAACTAAACAAAACAAAAAAACAATAAAATCAATTGTTTACATTATATTATCTATCCAGGCACAGGCACTGTAACCCATTTAGTCACTGCTGATAGAATAACATGGGGCCCTTTTTTGGTGGAAGATGTGATCACATCACAGTCCAATCTTGGGACTTCCTTTCTACCAGTAGGCTTCTATTTTAATGCCTTTTCAAGCTCATTTTAATTCACACAAAAAATTTCTGAAGTTTTTAGAGTGCAGTGATAAGCAAGCTTGATAATGAACACATAATTTAAGTGCTTAATTGTTTGAGGTTATGTAATATATTTGAGATGTAGTTAAGATGTCAGGATGCATAAGAAGACATGAACGTGGAGATTGAAAAAAAATAAAAAATACCCCCCCTGAGGGACTGTGACCCCTAACCTCTCCAACAGTTTTCTCTCTGTCTGGCTCTTCAGTTGTCATGTATAAAACAGTCTGACATATTATATGCTCCAGTGTTTACTGAGGTGAACACAATGTGAGAGGATAAAATGATGAATTTTTTCCCCCATTTGTTTCTGTTCTCCAGTAACAACGTTGAATAGATAAATAACTGGTTACTGGTTGATTGATTGAGTCTGTGCCAGTTGTTGTTATATTATGCACTCACATGTAGTTGTAAGTTTTAACAACAGATTATTAGGATTCTGGTAGGATTCAAGTTTATTTGTGAGCACATTTGAGAGCGACGTTCATTTACAAAGGTGCCATGCACGACACAATAAAACACCCATCAAGATATGAATAGCAAGTAAATAAAATCAGAGGCTGAGGAATGGAAGTGGGTTTACATCAATGGATAGTACTCATGTAGGATATACAGTAGAATAAGCAATATATAGGAAAAAGAGGAAATTGTGGGAAAAACATGATCTGCTACATCTGGAATTACAATGATAAGACGCCACAGTGGGTGATATGTGACATTCACTTGGGCTGGTCAACGACTCAGTGTCACATTCATCAATATTTCACTGTCCAAGTGACCAAGTGAAGTCATTGAAATGAATGAAAGCCTTGCCTTCATTTATTCCATCTGTATGTGCTCATATTTATGTTCTGCTGGGTGGCCACAGATCACAGACCGAGTGAGAATTTCGTTCCAGCTTGGCATCCTTATTCCCACAGAATGGAGCTGATTGTGTGTATCTGTAGCTGAGGTTGTGTGGTGAGGGAGCTGTGAAGTGCACTGGTGGGTTTGCGACACAGTGTGCAGCCCTCTGAACCATTGTTCTCATGTTTATTCATCTACAAAGTGGATGAAGATGAACAAATCTGAAATCTCCGATTAGAGTCGTGAGCCAATACCTTTCTGGAGGCACCCGGGAGTGGGCTTGTTTTGTGGATGGGGTTCTTTGTTGGGCTCCCTTCCCCCACGGCTTTAGTTTTGAGGGCCATTGTATTCTTAATACCACACATCCTCTGCATGCTTAACCTTTTCAGAATTAGCCAAGTTCAAGAATCACCCACTCTCCACAATTAAGTCGGTGAATGTGATCTGGATGGTAGGAAATATCTGTGCATGGTACGCAGAACATGAGACATACTCCCATGTGACTTGCCTAGTCTGTTCTTAATTAAGCTGAACTGTGTTGTTATAAAGAGCCGTCTCCTCTTTGAGGTTCCATAAGCAATGACATGAGCATCATATTTTTCCGGCACAGGGTCATCCATGAAGTCATGCACAGTTGCTGTACCAAGTCACATTTTCCTTTAGGCAGCAGGGGAAACATTTAAATGCTACATATTCATCTGTAAATATGATGAATCTAAAATAAGACTGAATTTTGAATGTCAATTGGTCATTTTAATAACCCGCTTATCGAGTTGCATCTTCACATCCTTCGCTTAGCAGCAATATGTTGCAGAGGAGCATAGTAATGCACCCGGTAAAAAAGCATAAATAACAAAATAAAAGCATTACTTCTGGTCCTTGAGTGCAGTGCCAACCTCTTTCAGAATGTTTTACCCTGATGGGTATTAGCCCGCGACCTTCTGCTGCATTCAAAAAAAGCTGCTTTCTCAAACTGCTTTCCCAAATGCAGTTACACAACATAAACATGAATATACATTATACTGGTGTTGTTTCTATTTTATCCATTTTTTTTAATGTCCTGTTCATGTTTAATTAGAGGGGCATAATGAAGTGAAGCTACAGTGTGCCCCTCCTCTGGAGTGATTGCAGAGGGGGCGGAGGAGGAATCTTAACTTATTTTCACTTCGTTTTCACCTCCTCACATTTCTTCATTTCACATGGGCTGGAAGTGCCTGCAGCCTTCTCTTTCCCTTCTCCAGAGCAAAGTGAATGTGACTTTTCTAAGGGGGTCACAGGATGCCTGGAGGCCTGTGGGTGTTACTGGACTGTTGCCTGCTCTCAGCTTCACTGAGGGGCTTGTCATAGATTTCATCTCCACAGAAATGAGCCGGGGGGCCCTGGCCAGGAGCACAAGCAGCCAACGTTATGAAGGGCCTGTGCTGATTATTTCCCTCTGACATCGCATCCTGAGCTTTCCGCATTAATCCCAGACAAAGGCAGCCCTTCAGTGCTGTGCCAGAGTTCAAATTAGGAGCCAGATAATGGCCTTGTTGAGATCCTGCTCTGTTCACCGAGAGTCAGAGCTCCTGTTGAAATCCTCCTCTTCAATTTTCCTTCCCTCCTGCTTGTTCTTTTCCTCATCAGACCACCTTTTCACCATGTTCAGACTGTGACGGAATTCAGGTGACACAATTTCGCTCCATCCCCCCAATCCAGCCCCCCCTTCCCCTATTCACCCACCTTTAATTTGATGGTGGCTTGGCCGGGCTTGGGCCTGTGCCTGGATGAGGATCGCCACGGGCTGTGAAACTGATAGCCAGTCAAGACTGGAGTGTCTGTCTCCAGCCTGATCTAGTCTGCAGGAGGGAACAAAGGGGGCCTTACAGGGCTCCGAAGGGTGGATTAGTTCCAAGGAGCCAATGGCTGGGGCTGCTGGCTGGCTGGCTGGAAGAGGCCTGCTGTGGCCCCAGCGGTGGGTCACTGCACAGGCAGGGGCTGCACAGGCACACACACTGCTAACCCCCCTCCAGCTCAGTAGTCCCCATCCTACAGCCCTAACCCTCCAATCAGCACACACAGGCTTTTGAAGTTCAGCAGAAAAGTCAAGGGTGAGCTACCTTGAAGATGGTGGAGGGGTGAAGTGCAGCGACAAAGGGCAGCTGAAGGAGGATGGAAATGTGGCAAAGGCTCGGTTTCCCTCAAAACATTAGCTTGGAGATGTGGACACCAATAGTATAATGCCTTATTAAAAAATACTGAGCTATTGAAAAAAAAAAAATCTTAATTCCTAATTCTTGAAAAAGCACCAAAAACGCATGCACCTCTATGGGAAATGTACAAAAAGCTAAATGTCTCATCACTGTGAGAAGCTGACTTTTCTGCAATTCTTTGGCTGTATTTTGCAGCTCAGCTATTAGCATCTACTCAGTGGTATGGTAATACAGCTTATGCATTGCATTGAGTGTCTACCACACTCCAGCTCATTGCTGCTCTGTAGCCACATCAGTATTTGTATATTGTTCGGAGAACCTCACTGCATTGGGGATAGAGGACAGTCTGTCAAATGGAGCTTCATTCACAACGATTATTCCATCACACACTCTTTATTCCGCCCTTTCACACATTTCACATTATTTGAACACTTCACTCTCTCATTTCCCCCTCATTGATTTTTGTGTCTTGATTTCCTCACCTCCTGTTCGGTGCGTCTTGACTAAACTACGTGGCTTCTGTGTTGCTAGCTTACGAAAGACAGATAGAGACTCCTCGCTACATCTAAGGTTGGAATTAAAGGTTCCGCGACATGAAATGTGCCTCAGCGCACAATGTCCTGCAGTGTTAAACATGCTCAGAGCTTTGAAACATCCTTGACACATTTACGAGCTCGTAGTTATCATCCTGCCACTGAGGCCATTTATCACATCAAAGGAAGAGCTTTGTTTGTTGACGTAAAAGCGACAATAGCAGTCAAATTGCCTGGGTTCGTGCAGCCACACTGCCTTTCTCGTATCTGTCTCGACCAGGCGCAATGCAAGGGACAAAGGTAGGCGAGCGATTTAATAGTGAGCACAGTCTATTTTTCCATTTGAATTCATTTCACCTTCTTTCTTTGAGGCTGTAGATCAGAAAGAAGGAGTGAGGCAATAGAGTGAGAGGCATGGGGAGAGAGGGGGAAAAGCACAAGGAAAACTGATGCCCTTTCCTCCAGCTAAATTAACAGGAATCATGTGGAAAACAATCTGAGTCTCCAATGAAGGAGGGAGGGGGGGGGACCATTAAAATTAGCCTCAAGCTATGGACTGCACCCAATATCACTAAAGCTGCACTCACTACAGATGTGGAGGCTGGCTTACAGGCAAACTATGCTCTGTTCTATAGCTACAATTAAAATCAACCTCGCTGCCAAAAAATAGGAGGGGGAAAGAGGGGGTAGAAAGGCAGACATGGAACATCAAAGACAGATTGAAATGTGTAGTCAGTAATAAGAGTGGTCTCCAAGCCCCGAGGTTCTCCACGGTCCCCTTGTTAATGAGAAATTTTGACCTCTGGTTTGTAAGTTAAACTTGTAATCTCGGTTAATGAAGTAAATCAATCCCAACTCGGGAGTGTTCAGTGTCTCTCCCTTTGCCTTCTCCCCGCCAACCTCCCCTCTGTCCTTCTCTCTTGTGCTTTTCCTTGTCTCCTTCTCCTCCTCCTCATGCGTTGCTCCCAGTGTGCCGCCTGGGAGTAAAACGGCCAGGTCTTCAACCAGACAAACAGGAAACTCTTAGAGCACGAGAGTTCCGGAGCTGGGGGGGAGGCGTAAGGACTCAGAGGACTAGGACCAACCAGGCTGTTTGGTTAAGAAGGAGACAGGCCAACTGAATGCTAGTAGAAGGGACAGCGTGGAGGAAAGCGTTCGCTCCTCCTCCCCGTCTCTTCTTCCTATCCATCTTTTTCCCTTCTCTGCCCACAGTCTGCTGGGGATAGCATTTGGTTAAAGAAGTCATGCCTGCTTGTTGGTGCAGTCGGAGAAGTGGCAGTAATTTGCAAGTATACTGTACTCACTACAGCCTCCTCCTGTTCTTACTACCACAGCATCCTCCTTCTCCTACTTCCCTCATACTCCTCTCCGTGTCCAAAACAAACACACAGTGAGAATTTTAAGTGGAAAGGACAGCTAACTTGACCTTTTTAAGCTTTCTTAAACATGTGGAGCTCCATTTCTGCTCACAACTATATGGAGGCTTCTTAAATCCACTGGGTGCATTGACATTAACCCCCCATTAGCCGTTGTATTCGTGTGTTTATTTCTCCATTGAAGTAGAATGCAGTGACTTTAGTGTGACTTATATCAGTCTGTAATGAAGCAGAAGGAGTCCTGTGTGGGTTCTTTGTCTCTACATGCTACATAAATATGATTAAAGAGGGTAGAAAGAGGCTGCCATTGGTTTCATAATGTCAAGAAGATTGTAATATTAGTTTGACTCTACATCTTAAGGCAATTCTGTGTTTCCAGCGAAGACACAAAGGAGATAGAGTTGAGTCTTCAGAATGGTTACAGGGGCTCCTTGGCTGGATGCCATACGTTCTTAGAGCTTTAACACAGTGCACTTTGCCAACTTTCCCTTTCCCTGCACAATGTGGAGCACAGTGGTACCCACCAGTGGTTATTGCACTGTGGACTATGGGTTAAATCATTTAAAATACAACCATATCATTAGCATGAAAAGATACATGTATTTGTTTTTTCTTCAATTATGCAGAATGCATTTATCCACTCCGGTATAGTTCTATATTGAAATGCACAAAATATGAGACACACATTGCATAATTAGAACTGCATATCATCAACAATTCAGTGTCAACTGAACAAGACAATTACGTTTGTTACATATAAACATTGTATTACATATAATATGTAATTTTCATGTAAGTTACTGTCAAGTACTGAGAAAATGTCACAATGTGTCAAGGATACAACACAGCTGCAACACACAGTGAAATACACATTGTAACAAATGCATGAAGATAAACCATATGACATGTGGATGAAGGACTCTCCGCTCTGCAGCAAAGATGAGATCTGGAGCACACAGTTATGGTAAGAGTTACAGTAATCAGGTGCAGCAGTTATTGTTTTGACATGAAGCATATATCAGTTAAACAAAGAACTATCTGGTCATAAGCCAAAGCATTGGACAAAATAATAAATTGAAGTCAGGTTGGCCCAAGATGAAAAGTCAAAGAATCACCAAAGTGATTACAATTCATCCTGAGGGGGACATAAATGTGGGTGCAAAGTTTCATGGCAATTCAGCCAATAGCTGTAGAGGCATTTCACTCCAAACCAGTAATGTCATAGAGGTGCTTTAGGAAAAGCCAGAAGATCACCAAATGCTTTGTGGCCAGCTATCTAGTAGATGTTGAAGTATTGGTCAGAATAAGTGAAAACTTTGACCTGCTGGAGGTGTGCCAGGGACAGTCAAAATCACCAAAGTCAGTCAAATTCCTCACCTGGGCACCATGGATATTTGTAACAAATTTTATGGCAATCTCTCCATTAGTTGTCAAGATATTTAGAAAATATCAACCTCATGGTGGTGCTAGAGGGGAAGTCAGAGGATGACCACAGTCATTAGGATTCATCCTCTGGAGATGCTGAATGTCTGTATCGTGACACATCACATCATGACAATCCATCTGTGTGGACTTATGATATGTGGTACGTGCCAACTTGAGTCAGCATTCCTGGCTTTAACATCTTCATTCATGGAAAGCACCTCCAAGATCAGTAGTACAGATGCATACACACAGATGCTCCATCTCCTTGGTCATTCAGGTTACATTATCTCGTGAGTCACACTGAAAGAAATACTGTAAGACAGCAATTAAACATTCTCAGTGAGGGAGAGAGGAATCCTACATATGAATGTAGGTATATCCACCATATACCATTCAGACCGTAAAAGAAAATATGTAGACTTCACTGATTCTATAAAGTTATATTGCACAGTTACTGTGATACAGTACACTATCAGTGGATAGTGATGAATTGAAGTTAGCTGACGGTGCTCCATCAAACTAGGAAATCAATCTGCATCAGTACAATAAATCTCAAGGTATCTCAAGGTAGAGGCATACTCAAGACAGATGAGAGTATGCACCTACACTAAAGCCTAACACACAAATGGCATTTTTTGATGAAAATGTTCATGAAATATTTGTATGCGTTTGACAACATTATAGCTAAATGGGACATACTGTAGAGTGTGTTCTCTTGCAAACTGTCTTATAGTTTCATCACCATGATTACAGAGAATTTGATGAAAAATCGGTTTGACTCATGAGAGCGTCACACCACCTTCCTCTCTCTCAGAATTCCCTCCTGAAAATGATGGTTTTTGTATTTGTGCTGTTGAGGGATGGCCTCGTGGACCACACAGTGGTCTCTATGGTTCAGCTGGCTGAGAATATGAGGGCTCAGTCTGAGCTGGAAAAAAAAAAAAAAATCATTTTGATTATAAATTTAGGAAATTATTTTAAATGTAGTTTATGCAACCTGTTTTTGATGATTCACTTTTGAAAATTTTAAAATCAGCCTTTATATATGTACATAAATATACACATTCGTGTTAACACTGTAATCTCCCTGTTTAGATAAGAATGTCCTATATATCCATATTCATGGAAAAGTAGTGACCCCCCCCTCATTTCTGCCTTTAAAACTTTGCCCTGAAATAATGGTTAAATATACAGTTTTGACAACAAAGTTGAGCCCCAGGCACTTAAAAGATACCCATCTTAAAGAAATTAATTACCTCCCTTGTTAATCTTGATATAATTAAATTTCTGAAGAATGAAATTTGCTGCCTCTTTTTTTTCCCTCTCCGCCTCGCTGCTATGGAGGCGAGCCGATAATGGCTGGCTCTCTAGCTAGCCTGCTGGCCAGGGACGTGGGGACAGCCTAACATCCTGGGCCCCATGCTGTGCTATACCGCACTGTGCAAACCCACTCTCCTCATCCTACGCCTTCACCACTCATAGGGATAGGCAGAGAAAACGCCTCAGTCACTACTTTGCCATCCTGCGCCTGCTTGTGTTTCCTCCATCCTGGAGGAGATGGAAACTCTGGGCCTCCAAATTCTTAGTTTTTAACATGTGATAATGTTTTGAACGACTTGAGAGTCATAGCGCGCGGGCGCTGCTAATGAAGTTGTCAACACGGAGCCTAAGAAACTTACATGGTGGAGCCCTGGAGAGCCCGGAGAGTTCTTTCTGTTATGGCTCACTTAAGGAACTCCTGTGTCTTTGTGTGACTTACTGTCGTTTTTTATAGGACCTCCTGCGATGCCGTTACATTTAACCCTGATTGCTTTGTGCAGAGTAGTACCGTGGCATTACCAGGGAGCAGTGCATTTTCTTGTCACTATGTATTTAAGTTTGTTTTCCTTTGACTATAAGTTTTATGTCAGCTCCATTGTCAGCTGTCAAGGTTTGAGCCTGAGGAAAGAAAGGAGAAAAAGCTGGAAAATATCTTTCATTAGGTGCAGGTAGGGGGGCAGAAGAGTGCCAGGGAGGGTGGAGGAGAGGTGGTATTATGTATGGAGTAGGCAAAATATAACAACTAGATGGCAGAAATGCCAACATAGAGAGTAATTTGAGTTTTCAGAATCTGATTCAGGACTTTTCACTGTGGAGGTGTATGTTAGGCATCCTGTAAGCAGCAGCTCTCTCCTTAAAACTCAGTACTAAATAATGGAGCACCATCTGCATCATAGCTTATCTCCAGCAGTCTGCATTTTCCCCTTTGCTGTCTTGACATTTATTTATTTATTTATTTTATATAACACATACTTTTTTTCAATGGATGCTTCTCTTCATCAATAACTTGATGTCTTTGATTATGTATGTGGAAAAGTCACTGGAAATGAACCCTCAAGATTTCACCAATACTGTGCAAAGGTAGAACATGGTGTGCTGAAGTGCCATTGTTGTACTAGAAAAGACTGCAGTGCAATGGTCAACCCTTCAAAAGATGGAGTGAATATTTCAAATGATGATGATGACAACTTAATTGTATGGCAGGAATGTTAATTGCAAATTTAGATTTGTTCTGACAAGTCACAGGGGCTCTTTGGACCGTTGAGGTGAAATTCACATTATGGATATATTGTTGACTGGTTCAGCAACCAGAGATGAATCAATCTGTGAGGTGTTCCCACCCCTAAAAACTACTCATGTTAACTAACTGCTTTATTCCACTCTAAGCTTTTTACTGCAGGGCCCACAAGCTCATTTTCCTCTCAGTCTCCTGCCAGGAGAGACCCTGTTTTGGCTTCCACTTCCACTTGAGCTACCCCTCATAACCTGGACCAACCACCAGCTCCTTTACTCGATAGCAATTGTCCATTTAAATGAGTTGCTCATATAGTACAGTTTCATATGTGTCCTTCAGTCTGAGGACCATTCATTTCAATGTTTTGTGCTGAAATATTGTTGTGATGCATTGTCCTCTATTTTGGCTTTTAAGGGAAAAACAGAACATCTAAAATTAGCTTCAGAAAATGGTGAAAGAGAACAAACAAGGCGATCCATTAGTGAGGATGGGTTATTGGCTGACTTGCCTCTTCTCATGGCGGCCCATTAAAAGTGGTAATGTCTGCCTGCAGCAGTGCCTGGGGAAGAAGAAGGAGGCCATGGAAGGCATATTTCACATGCATCAGACACTGGAATTAAATAGACCAATGTTCCCTAAAAAGACTGAAGTACATCTCTTTCTGATGTGCGTCCCGGGCAAAAATTCATTGATCTTAGAATGTCCCTTGGCAATTATAAAATATTAAATCCAAGTCGCACTTTTCGGCTCGGCTTAATTTTTTTTTTCCTCGCTTTTCACTGCTTTCCATTTGACCAATTTAGAAAAAAAAGTTGGAAATGGATGGCCATGAAAAAAAGGCACTGATAATAAAGACTGTGCCCCTTTTAGATATCTTTTGTTATGTTTCTGTATTGTTTTTGTGGAACATCTCAGATCATTAAATGGGACGAGGTCCCAGCAAAGCAGAGAGTGCCTGAAACATGTCTTGGTACAGCATCAGGCCAGTGTGAGCCAGGACCATAAACGACTAGGATTGAAGCACACAAGGGAGTGCAATATGTATGATGTCTTTATTCCTGACGCACAGGGTCTTCTGAGCCACCGATGCCTGTTTCAGCACTCTGGGGATGACAAATATTTGTCAGCTGCTTTCCATTAGGTCTGTGGCCCCAGTGCTCGCCTCCCTGGCCCCTTTATGTCCCTCAGAGATTACAGAAGGGTCTACAGTTAATTGCCCAAATCATTAAATTTAACATATATCTCAATAAATATAATCAGCCAGCTGTTTGACAAGGTACACAGTTCATTAAGTCCCCTTGCTTGTTTGTCGTTTCCCTAATTAAGATTTAGAATCGATCATTGAGTGTGTAATGTACAGTGTAGCTCGGCTTGCACGGGGAGTCTCTCTGCTCAAACGAAAAGGAATGGCATCCGCTTGCTAAAGCTTTACCATTTAGCACACTGACTGCAATGGGAATTAGACATCCTGTGCTAATTAGGGAGGCCAATTAACTGTGAAATTCAGGCGTTTTTGACAAATAATCTCAGCAGAATTGAGACATCACCGTGCACATGAATGCTATCGGTCCTGAATGGAGAGAGCACAAAGGCTATTGGCTGCGGTGCTGTTTTAAATGCTTGCTTGTCTTGCTGAAAATGTGCTCCCAGTGGTGTGTTGGTCCTGTCAGTTATCATGGAGTCTAAACTAATGTCTCCCAAGTTTCCTAAACGGAGCCACACGTACCCACTAAAGAGTCATATGATGCCTTACTGTATATTTAGTATAATTATAAAATAGGTTAGCTTTAGCTTAAGTGTTCAATTTACTACACTGTTACACGGATAATAGAGGAAACAATTAACTCTGAGAGCGGCTGCTCTTTCGCAGTCGAGTGTCACCAGGTCTGGCTGTGCTCCGGCCTGTAAGCAGCAGAACAACGTTGTTGTTGCTGGCCTCGTCTGGCAGATCAGCTGCCCAGTGCTTGACCTCTATTCCCTTTTCCCGAAACAAAGAGTTGGAATTACCAGAGCGCCTCAGTGTTTCTGTGCCTCTCATTCCCATTTTGATTTATGATCACATGTATTTTTTAGATTGCATAAATTATGTATTTGTTGGACTAATGAATGCCTTCCACTGATAGAACTTTTGGAGAGTTGTGAATAGCTGGATATGGCCTCTATCACCCGCATCAGTGTTCTGATTACATGTTATGGCAGTTCAGAGCGCTAGATGTGGTTTGGCTGAAAAAGACCCGCCTGGTCTTTTGGAGCGATTTTTATATACACATACAACAAGGTTGAGAGAGCCACAAAATGTAAACATACCTCCTGGGCCGGCCTGTGTCACTGCACCCCACTGCTTTGTTTTGAGTTGGTGTATGTGTGTGTATTGAGGTGTGTGTGTGTGGTCTGACTCGCTGACAACCATAAAACAGGCCCCTGCTGTCTTTATTACCTGTCCGACCTATCCCAACTTCTTTGTTCCTGCAACACATAGAAAAGCTTTTAACCGTGCTTGCGTTGGCGCTTTCTGTTCACTTGGAGTGTAATAGAAAGCCGCCATTACACTATGGAAGGCAATGGCTGAGGGTGTATGCCGAAGCTGTTTGGATACCAGGCAGCGCCGGAGGTGTGTTTGCTGGGCGCCGATGGGCAACTCCTGTAGCTGCCCGCCTCAGGTGCAGGAAGAATTGAGTACTTCCTTTTACAAGATGTGTAATTATTATGGCAGACAGGGGTGTGGATTTAAACCAAGTCAATATGTAGATAAGCGTTATACACACACACACACATATACACACACAGCTGCCTGGAAAATGATGCTATTGTACGTGGCATAATAAAGCAGGTTGCCAAAATGCTGTGCAGGTAGGAAGGAAGCCCTCTGGGCCCGTGGAAGAGGGACCTGATGGGAGGAATGAGGCCTCCAGGAAAGTGCCAGAAAAGCTGTAATGAGGAACTCCTTAACTGAGTCCAAATTTTCTGATGCTGCCTGCCATTATTACCCCCAAAGCCACCAAGCCTACTAACTGATCATATGATTTGAATTTTCACATAGTAGTGCCCAGTATACCATACTGTGCAACCAGTAGAGTTCTTTGTCTCACGCTCATCAGCAGAACTAGTGTAAAGTGGTGTCATAAGTAGTATATTCATATTAAAGTTGAATTGACATATCCAAATCCCCCAAAATGGTAAAGGAAACATTGTTTCTGAGTAGCTATGAAAACTCTGTGAGCCTCTCACCCTGACAGCTTGTGGGATGAAAAACAATGTCACTGGGGGTCACAAATGTTCACAGAGGCACAAAGAAAAAAAAAATCCTGCAGTAAAGTTTCGGTTCGTCTTTCTGGGCCATCTATATAAAACATGAAACTCTACTCTTTCCCCAGAAGAGCCGGGATTTTAATCAGACCTGCTCTTCACACAGCCATTTTCCTGCCTCTCATACTTAGCAGGCGTCACATCAGGTGCATGGGGACCAGTGACAGCAGAGCTGGAACTGAGCCTGTGATGGCTAAATGATGTCAAAAATGGCCCCATTTATGTCAATTTGAGATCAAGGACCATTTCATAGTGTGAACCTCCGCCGTAAATGTGCTTTCTAATCTCCACCATCTGCATATCTGCTGCGGCCCCTTGGTGCGTTCCCTTTCTTGAAAGTGAAACGTCTCACTGCTCATATGAGGATCTATGTGAAGGCTGACAGTTCGACATACAGCACATGTCTGCAGAGCGGTGGGATCCGCCGTGCCGCCTTGCGCTCTCTTATCTCATTCTGAAGTCAGTGTCTGTTAGTGCTTGGATTCGGTGTTATTCAGTGCCATGCTATTTTGCTAGCCTACTCCTTTCCCTAATTAGGCCATTTGCAGGATGCCTCCCCCTTCATGTGGTCATTTATGTTCGATACCACTCTGAACTGATAAGCTGTTGTTAACTGGTTGTTCCTATTCGCAACGTTTCGCAAAGACATCAAAGGGCGGACCACAAGCCTCATTTGGCAACTTCTCCCAGCTATCCATCGGCTGCAAAACACCCCGGTGCCTAGATTATTAACTCAGTCACCACCCTCTCATTCAACTTGAATTAAAAATTAAAATCCAGCAGAAATGACAGTGCCACACCATTGAAAGTAAAGTCTGTAAAACCAACAAGGGCTCATTAGCGAATAGTTCTGAAGACAAGCGTTCTGACTTGAGACTCATTACACTTCTCCTATTTTAACTCTAATTGGGTTCATTTTATATATGAAACGCCTTGAATATTTAATGCTGAAAAAGTTCTACTTCTGATACTTTATGTAGCCAAAGATACTTGGCCTGAGTTAATTGTCCAGGTTATCAGGCAAGCTGTTAGCGATTTCTCAGTTATTTTTGCTCTGCCCATACAAAACAACAGAGAGGAAAGACACTGAACGCATCGTTTGGTGGATTATTGATTGGATTATGAATCTTCACACAAGTAAAGCTGATTTCTAAATCACAACAACAATAAAATCATCGTCTGGATTGTTGTTATATTAGCTGCTGTACTGCTCTTCTGCTGTTCTGATTGTAGACAATAGGACTTTCTATATATATCTATATGTATATGTCATTACCCCACCACTATCCTATGTGGTGTTGCCAACTTAAGCTACAAAAACCTGCCTGCCGAAGAAAGACTTTGTAGTATTTAACAAGTTGTTCATCTAGCCAGGCTTAGAGCATTTTAATTAAATAGATTAAAAACAATGTTATGGTTTCTTCATCTGGTTGCCTTCACACAATCTTTTGTTTCTCTCAGGTTGAAAAGAAAGAGAGCAGGGGGAAAAAGCCAGGATTGTGTTTCCAGGCAGGAAAGTTTGAAGTTCTTTGTTTGGAAGCGAGGTTCCGGGTGCAGCACACTGTTTAGCTTGGTGACCCTGTGACTGTCTTCTGAGGAATTGTATGAGCAGCCCTGCAGAATTGTGCTCCAGGGTCAGCTTTCATCTTAGCAGTAACCTGTGGACTTTGAAACTCAGGGCGATGGAATTGCAGCTTTGTCAGTACACTACTAATTAGAAAATTCCTGACCTCGAGCAAGATGTTTTAATTATGTGTTGTGTCAACGAGTTTGCAGATTTAATCCACCGTTGATACACACTCAAGTGTGCAAACTGTGTCGCACATTGTAGTAGATCAAGTGGAATGGTGAAGGGGCTTTTTGCTCCATCTTTCTCTGCCCCATATAACCTTACGCCTTTCCTGCACCATGTTTGTTGAGAGCCATCACATGCTTAAGTAACCAAATTAGACGTGGAGTTAATGTGTTAACTCGTGAAAAAGCTGGTCTGATTTGCCTTGGTTGTGGGAGGCTGAACAATGTGACAGTATTGTGCTGGGTGTGAGCTCTCTGTTGCAGTGAGTCAGTGTGAGGGAAGGCAGGAAGGGGTTAAACAGAAATTGAGCGGGGATGCTGGGGGCAGCAGTGCTGCAGAACATAGCAGTGTTCGTGCGAAGGCAAGTCATTTCCCGAAACACTGCAGACACATGGCCTGCGGCGCTCTAAAACCTTTGGAGACCAAAATGGCTTGCAGGAGTTAGAAGTAATAAGGTGTTTTTTTGCCTTCTTTCTCCTTGACTGAAATTCTGCACGGTTGCTATGCATTGCCATGGAGCTGTGTAGCTGTTTTTATGGTTTATGTGGGTATTAAGATGCTCTGCAACTGGCCATTTTTGAGATTTGTTGTTCTTTAGCTGTGAAGCAAATGGAAGTTGTTTGTTTTGAAAGTAATTCCCTCATTTTTTTTTTTTTTTTTTTTTTTTTTTTGCCATGATCAGAATGCTAGTCCTCATTCTTGCCCATTTGTACTTTTCCCGTTTTTCTTTCTGTACACAAAATGACAAATTAACAAAAGCATGTATGAGACAAGAAAAAACAGATGCAGCAAATGTGTTTGACTCTGCTCCATTTTTTGAAAAGCACAGTGACAAAAGCAGCCTCTGGTTCAGCCTTTTTACAGAAAAGGAACCTGTGAAAGGAACAAAGGCCGTTTCTGTCGGTGCATGGACATAAAGCTGTGGTATTAGTCCATCCTGACCTCTCTGATTATCGTTGGGCTCAACCAAAACCCTTTTCATCCTTTCTCCTGGTTCTGTTAATCTTGGCTGCTTTGTCTGCTTCAAAGAGAGGCTCCAGCATATAATCTGGGTATGTACATCTGTGAATTATTATTCTAATTCTTTATACGTTTATTAGAGCTGAATAAACTCCACATCAAATACATCACTCGGGCAATGTCAGAAAGCCTGGGGCAAATCAGCCGACATCTGTTAACTCTTTCAAAATGGCCTCATCCAGCATGTCTGTGGGCGTAGAGGAGCGAGAAAAAGGAGAGGCGAGAGAGGGAGAGAGAAAGTCTCTGTTGCTGATTAATGGCGGCCGTAGGAGAGGCGTTTCAGGCCGAGTGTGGAGATGAAGCGGGGCTGCACTCCCACGGCTGGGCTCCACACTGTAAACACTGTGAAGGGACGAGGCAGCGGTCCCCAGCTGAAATGCGTCGTGGAGGAGAACATGTGGGAAAGCTTTGCTTCCTGGCAAATAGTCAGTCAACCAGGCAGGCAGTCAGTCAGACAGTCCTTCAGTCAGTAAATTAGTCAGCCATTCAGTGAGTCAGTCAGGCCCTCAGCCAGTCTGCCAAACAGCCAGTTCTTCAGTTAGTCCGTCAGTCAGCAAATCAGTGAGTCCTTCAGTCAGCCAGCATGTAAGCCAGCTTATCAGTCAGGTACTCCTGATGAGGGGAGGCCCATCAGGAGGATCCGAGTACCTGCGAGGCACTTTAAAAGTTGCACCTGGCGAATGCAACTGGGCCACCAAATCCTACCTGGCTACCTGCCACAGTGGCCAGCATCATAGGCTGAATTCATCAATATTTGACTAGTGGCTGCTGTTAATTTCCACCCTGGCTTCAACATTAAAAAACACCACCTGGTTCAGCTTTTGCTCCACTTCTTTGTTTAGCTTGTCAACAGTCTGTCTCTGTTGTGCTATATATGTCCTCCTTGCCTGAAGCATAGACATCAGTGTTTAAACAGATTTTTCAGCATCAAAGTAATAACAACAAAAGAGAAATGTTGCATCATGAACAGCTTATCTATTTCTTAACCAACATGGGGCTAGTCTTTATCCTTCAACATGAATGCTGAACATTGTTTTCCAGCAGTTTTAGTTAACACAGATTGTTAGCCAGGGTGTACGCACATACCGGTACATATAGTACACACGTGTGTGTGTGTGTGTGTGTGTGTGTGTGTTGTCTTACCATGCAGTCTGCAACTTCTGCTGTGAGGAGTGGAGTGCTGAGACAGCAGGTTGGCCGGTGCAGGGCCGAGCAGCTCTGTGTGCCTGGCAAAGTGGGCCATTAACCCACCGCCCTAAGGTGTGACCTGGGCCAAATCCAATATTGGCTCCGGCATCAAGGCACAGGTGCCACTCAGGGTTCAAAGCCACAGATCAGCAAGAACCCCACCGCCGCTCCTGTCCCCACCCCCTTTCCCTTCTCAGACAATAAAGCACTAAATGTAAATTCCTCAAGACACCTACAAGCATCGCTGCTGCCACTGCACAATTGGAGGCGGGGAGTCAAAAGCAGAGAGAGAGAGTCAGAAAGAGATAAAGAGAGGCTGAAAATATACATTATTAATCAAAAGTAAATTTAGCAAAATGGGAATTCATTTAAGTCCTCTCTAGCTTGAAGTTCCTGGTCACTGGAGGTCCGAGAAAATGAAAGTGTGGTGTGCTGACTTTGTCCTTTCATTAAAAAAAAATCACATTTTCTCTGAGTATCACCGATGTATTAAACAGGTCGGGATGAGGCGTCCAAACATGGCGGCCCAGTCGTTCCGTTAACACACAGATCGCCTTCTTAAAGTTGCTTATCTGAAGACTGTGGTGCTCACATGGTCGGAGCGTTTAGAAATCTTATGTGAGGTTTATGCACACAAGGAATTATTGAAATTTCAGTAATTTGCCTGATTCCTGTGTCAGAACGGGCATGGGTGAAATGTGTCATGTATTTCTGTTGTTCCTTTAGTCTCATATTCTGTTGCATTCTTTTCCACATACTGCACTCCATTATACTAATTGCCAGCTACACAAGCACACTCGGGCTCCGTCTTTCTGCTCTCGTGTGCATGAACATGTGTGTGTGAGAAACCATACAAGGGTGAAATGGTGTAAAATAATGTGTCTGGCCCATTGGCACATTGTCATGTATGTCAACACAATGTGGCTGAAGACCAGAGCCAGCAAAGAGGCCTTATTACAGACAAGCTCCTCCTCTCCTCTCCTCTCCTCTCCTCTCCTCTCCTCTCCTCTCCTCCTCTCCTCTCCTCCAATTTTATCCATTGCTCTCTCTCCCTCTCCCTCTCTCTGTTTTTCTCTCTGTCCCCTGCTCCAAACAAGTCAAATGTCTGAAGAGATGTATCGAAGTATCCCTGCACGCTCTGTACGATGGATATGTCATATGACATAATGCCTCCGAGCGCCCATCACAGATAAAATGACAGATGCTGTTTTTTGCCTCATGGATCTTTCTTGGCCAAGCTGATTTTGAGACTTTCAGTTTTGCTCTCCCCCTCTCTCTCTGTGCCTCTGCTCTCCTGCTTTTTCTCTTCTTCTCACTTTCTCTTTTCATCCACCGTGACCTTACAAAGCCTGCCATTTTGTTTTTCATTGAATTTCATACACAATTACTGCGTAATTGCCGGCGACAGGGAAAGCGTGGTTGCTGATGTCTCGCTTTCCTTTTTAACTGACACTCAGCCATCTGCTTTGTTTAGTGTTGGTGTTTACCCCTCCCATCCCGACTCCCTCCTCCACAACATGATTTCCTGCATGTACTGGCGAGAGGGCTCGGTCTCCATAGATACCAATGACAACATACCGGTGTTTGGGCTGCTGGCACGTGGAGGGCATATAAAGACAGAGGCGAGAGGAGAGGCTGCGTTGAGTGAATTCCTGGACAAGTGCTGACCTTTCTGCCTGTATTTGGATCACTTAGGACCGCCTCTGTTGCTGAAGGGCGTGAGGCATTCTGGGAGCTGTGGCACACTACCTGAACAGTGATGTCTGGCTATACTCTCTATCTCCCTCCTCCCGACCGTGAACCACTGCGGCTACGGCACCACTCTAGCACCGACCGCCCGTGGCTACTACTGCCCATCCGTCCAGGTGGATGGATGGCTTTGATTGGTAAAATCTGTGGCCCTGTCGCCGGCCTTACATGTGAGTGGCAGTAATTGGCATGGCAGTAGGCAGGCCCATCTTTCACATGTGGTCAGCCATGATTGACCTGATTAGGCCAGGGTCACTACCCAAAGGGAGGGTTTGGTGAGCCAGAGGGTTCGGGGGCTGTACCCGTTTGCACCTCAACCTGTGGCCCTCCCAGCACGTCATCGCTGACCAGAAACCACATTCAGAACGAGATAAAAATTCATCCACACGTTCAGTTGAAATATTTTTTCTGTTTACTGGTGACGCCAGTAAGATATCTTTTTATTTATTACAGCACACAACTGTGTCAGCAGACATCCAGAATAGTCTTCGGTTCGTCAGTTGCACCTCCATAATTAAGGCTACATGAATACATGTGCATATATATAATTTTTATGCAGCTTTGGAGCGTTCGCTTTGCACCTGGCATCTTCCCAGAGCTCTCTGGTAGCCCTGAGTATCTGGACTTCTGCCTGACAGAAAATTGTATATCTCTTTGTTGTCTATATTATTTCCATGCACACACATCTCCTGCTTTCTGTGTAGTGTGATTAAGTGTTGATGCATTTTATTTGTTTTCTGCGAAGGGTAGTTGTGATAATTATGACGTGTTGAGGACGGCCCTGCGAGCAATTGTTTGTTGCTAACCTTGTCCTCTGCTGGTGAGAATATCTGAAACCTCAAATAATAAAAACAAATCAAATCCAAGCAGACACATAGAAGATAATTTTACACACGATATCAGTTTTGTTGGAAAAAATCACCCATATTAAAATATGCTAACAAGCGTCAAACCAGAACAAACATCATCATTTTATATGCTGTTCCTCTTTAACGCTGGCCTGACACTTGTCCTGACGCAGTCCCGGCCTGCCAGAGACAGAAGGTGTGGTTGAGGTAAGTTGGCAGTAAAAGTGGCCTGGCTACCCTCACTCATCATGCAGCGTCCAGGGGTCAGAGAGTGTACTGAGGGAAATTTGAGAAAAAGCACCATCATACAGTGTACACAAAGACAAGTATGAGGGGGCGGGTGCTGGAGGGACTTTGGTTTGGTTCTTGTAAATTCATACCCATCATATGTTTGCAATTAAGGCCTGTCTGTACTGTGTGTTTACAGAGCGGTGCAATCAATGTAATTGTGAGAGGGTGTTTCTTACTGAAATGTCTGTCTTATTTCTCTCTGCCTGGGCTCAAGTGGGCACTTGCTGGATTTGTTTCCCAGTGTTTCTCATTTCCAAATGTAAATGCATCTCTTGATTTGTATCAGCCTCTGTATACACTCCCTTTTTTATCGTTCTTGTTTTTCCTGGATCAAATACAAACAACAAGGGCTCCATTTCAGAGTGAGGCGTCAGCTCAGATCTATGTCAGCAGCGTTGTTCATTAAGAGGGAAAATCTGTTCATATCCACGGCGATGTAAAGAGCCACAGAACACACAAGCAAAAACGATGGTTTCCCTTGCCGTCAGAGCACGTCGCCAGTGTTTTTTCTCGTGTTCAGCTAGTTGAAGACAAAAAGCTCTGAACACCCTGCTGCACCTGAAGATCTGGACATTGTTAGTGCACCTTTTTGATCTCATTCTTGCTCTGCAAGACAGAGGTGTATACATGCTTAGAGCCCACAACATTCCTTACTATTGATACTGTCAATGTGTTTGCCATTCAACAATGATTACTTCATTTATGGGGCAGGGGGAACATAGTATTGCGTACGTTTGAGCTCTTCCTACGTTTCACCACAGAAACTATCCTTTCGTCTGCACCATCGAGACAAAGCTCTTCTGCATCACTAAAGACAAAGTCAGGGCAAACTCCCTGACAGAGGAAATGCAAAACATACATCTATAAAGGAGAAAATAAAGTTAATGACACCCAAACAAAGAAAGCCGTCACTTTACAGTCACAGTACTCTCGTTTTCAGCTCGCCTAAAAACTCACATGCACGAAAAGCCTGATACATAAAGGCACTTCCTCAATGAAGTCAGTACACTCAAGCAAGTGGGTTGGCCACTGTAGCTTCTTGTAGCTCTTTTCCATACACATGTGCTGGCTTAGTTTGACTTGGCCATCAGCCCAGTGTGGAAGGGATTTGCATATCCATAACAACAGGGCTACCTGCTTGAAGGTGCGTCTTTAATTGATGACACACTCGAGTCTCGAGTGGATGACATTTAAAAGTAGTGCCCTCTTTAGCGGTGTGCAGTGGCTGTTGATAGCCAGCTATCGTCGTGGATTTTCAGGCTGTTTTATGATTTTGCTCAGCATCTGCTGTGTATTGCTTGAAAAATGGAGACGGATGATTGAACTGATGAAGTGCTGCTATAGCACACGCATATGTCTGTCATATGTCATATATGTCTAGTAATAGCGGTGGTGGCTGTTTAAACACGTTGAATCATCCCTGAATGATATGATACATTTCGGGCATGATTTGGCACAACTCTGGGTATTTAAACTGGTAATGGAAACACAAATCGACGTAGCATGGTTTGACTTGATGCGGCCAAAAGTGCCAATGGAAAGGCCTGTTCGTGGCTGCTGTTGATTAATATCAAGCACTCTCGCAGGTTGAAAGGTCCAAACTGGAATATTCCTTCCTGCCCCCTGATTAATTTCTGGACTCCTTCACAGCTTTGGAAGCGTACGGAAAATCAACTTCATCATCTCCACGTCTGGAAGAATTTTGTAACTGGACAGACACAAGATTATTAGTCCACAGCCATGCTGTGAGGCTGTACTTAGGCACAGCACTGCTTTGAGCTAAACGCCTGCATCAGTGATGAGCAGTCAGGGTAGGCAGCGCCTGCCCGAGGCTATTAGCAAAAAAGAAATTATCCAGTTAATGTTCAGTTTATTTTTCAATTTCAGATACCTAGCTTACTATATGTTACAGTGTGGCAGCATTTGGTGCTTTTTATAGCCTTAATAAAAATGGCTCAACCTCACAGTGTTGTGGCCAGGCAGAGGCTGCACAGGCCATTCAGCCTTGTGGTGGTTGGTAGCTTTGCTTGTGGGAGGTCGCGCATGTACAGTCAGTGCTTATATATCTACGTTAAATAATGTTACATTAAGCTGCCTTTAAATGTTGCTTTACTATGCCAGTGCTGCACTTCTATGTTTATGGGGCCTCTGTGAATTGACAAGTTCAAGTAAGTTAATTGACTTGATGACAATGCAGGTAAAACAATTTCACGGCTATTGTTTGAAGAAAAGCATTAACTTGTAAGTGACAGTAGACCAACGCAACAAAGGAAGGGGCTGACAAAAGTTTGGACTGAATGGTACAAAAAGAAGGACTGGCTTTGTGGACGTGCTACACTCAACAGGCTGCTCTGTTTCTCATGTTTGATCTTTGGCAACGTCACCGAGCAAGTCTGGGCGACTTGAACAACTCGCCCTGTGTGATAGCTAAGCAAGAAGAGTCAGAGGTCCACATTCAGAGCCAGATCGCTGTGAAAACATTTGGACACAACAGACTCGACCTGATGATTAATAGCGGCTGAGTATTAGCATCCACAATGAGAAGGTACAGAAAAGTAGAGAAATCCTAAAGAGTCATAGATGCTCTATTTCTCCTCAGTTAACATGAGCTAGCTCTCCATCAGGAACAATGAGAGTTCCTCAAACTGGGGGAATTTCATTGAGCTGTTGTACCTGATAGCCAGCAAGCATGCTAATTTAGCCTCCCACATGGTGCCATCTAAAGTGTTTTCCAGAACGTCAAACAGAATCTTAATTGAAGCCATTGCAGATGTTCTGAAGGAGGACATAAAACATGAACTGAGCGTGGTACGGTCTGTTGCTGTGGAGCAGATGAAACTGCAGATCATGCACAAACAAAGCTCCACTCTCAGTTACTCTTCGCTGTGTCTCTGATAGTGAGTTGAAGGAGGCTTTTTTTCTTTGGACTTTGATGATGCTAGTGATGACAGGCCAGCGATGGCAATTACACTGTGTTTGATGTACTGGACAAGTTTAACTGTGCACACAAGTTGGCAGCACAAACACACGATGGTGCATCTGTTAGGGCATCACACCTAAATGGAGGACAGGCAGAAGTACTATTTACAAACTGCTACGGTTTGAACAGACTGTTCCAGAGGCGACCAAACTGCTGAAACTGGTGTTGGCCATTCCAGCCACCACAGCGTCTGTGGAAAAGTTTTTTTTTTTTCCTGCCTGAGAACGCATAAAGATCTACAGCCGCAACAGGACAGAGCAAAGAAGACTTTCAACTGTGGCTCTCATATCAGTCAAGACAGAGGGACTCATTTTACAATGCTGTCATCAACATGTTTGTCAAGGACGGGCGCATGGACTTCATCTTCTTCTTCCTCAATGCTCTCTCTCTCTCTCTCTCTCTTTCTCTCTCTCTCTCCCACACACACACACACACACACACACACTCACTGTCCAGATTGTCATATCTCATCGGCTGTTAACCTTGTAAAAATAGCCTTTTTTGAGTGCAGTTTCCGTTGTTGCTGCTTCAGTTTGAGTGTTGTGGGTTTTCAGTTTTGTGTAGTTGTCTTGTTAATTGTTTTGTGATGACAGGGCTGGTCGTTGTGAAATATTGGACATGGTCAAAATGCGAGATCCTGTGTTGCAAGTTAAGTGTGTTGATTTTAAATGCCTGTCTGTAATAGCTGATGTGAGGATAACCATGTGGATGGCATGAATTATGAGGAGGAGATGTTAAGCATTTGGAATATGTGTATCAGATTATTGTGCATTAGTCTGTTGTGAGGGTTTTGACCCCTCTCTGCCCCCTCTCTTGCTAGAGCTGTCACTCTCTCTTTCTCTGCCTGTTTGTCTCTCTTGCACAAACAACACTCTGCATGAGTATATGGCCTATTGGGAGAGTGTAGTAATGGGGACTGTTATGTAGTAATAGTTTAAGTTTGTTAATGGTATTTTAGAGTCTTGATTTTGAAAGATTGTCTTAAAAAGTGTTGTGCACTCACCTGCTGACATGTCCAAAATACTCCTTGGTGTGTATGTTTCGGTCTGCGACTGCCTTCCCAGTCCTGGATCTCATGGCACGTGACTCACGAACATGAACATGCTGACATGCTCACAGTAACAACGCTAACATGCTGATGCTATGCAGATATAATGTTTACCATGTTCATAATTATGCTTGTAGCACGCTAACATGTGATAATGAGCATTACACACGAAGTACAGCTCAGGCTGATGGGGATCTCATTAGTTTTGCACATCATCAAGTTGAAAATTTGACCAGACGGTAGCACAGTTCCTGTTGGGAACATGAGTTTCTGCACCAACTTTCATGAAAATCCATCCACTCGATGTCCAGACATTTCACTCAAACCTACAACCTCATGTTGGAGCCAGAGGAAAAATCAGAGGATCACTAAAACCATGAAGGTTCATCCTCTGGGGACCATACATGTCTGTACATATTTCAAGGCAATCCATCCGATGTTCTGACTGATATCCGTACAGCCGTGCGGCTAGCGTGGTTAGATATTGCCTGGTCCCAGCATGCATGATGTGTCAGGTTGTCACTTATCGTCATTTTTCTAATACTTGTTGTTTGGATGAAAACTGCTGCTATAATGCTGCAATGACCACATTTAAACCCAGTGAAATCCACGATGCCGTTTTTAAACGTGTAATTTAGCAGACACCTTTGGTGCTAAGTGCTCATTGCTGCTGTGTGTCTGCACTTTACTTCCCAGAGATTTTTTTGTCAGTCAACTGGGTTTCCATCTTTTACCTTGATGATATTTTGCTGACACCGTTTTTAGTTTGCTCTGTTTCCACTGTTCATAATTGCGACCTGGGTGATCTGCTCCTGCTGTTGGAAACAAACTGGAACTTGTTACGGTATATTTAAAGTCAGTATTCATCCTTGAAAGGTGTAGACTTGTAAAATGTTCTGCTGCCGGTGTGAAGTCCCTCATCTCACCTTTTGACCTCTCCTTTGTCTGCAGGTTTCAGGCAGCACGGCGGGCTCCTTGGCCAGCTCCTCCACCCCGTCCACCTCATCGCGCCAGTACACACGGCAACGCATCACTCGCGTCAACCTCAGGGACTTAATTTTCTACATGGAGCAGGAGAGAGAGACCGCCCACTCCCTCCTCCTTTACCGTGCCCTGCTCAAGTAGCCTCTGGTCCCCTCAGCGCCCACCTCAACCTCCTCCTCCTTCACAGCCACGTGCCTTCAGATCAGGTCTAATGTTTCTGCTCTGTGTCTCCATATGTACTGTAGTAACGTTTTATGTAGCTTTTAATAAGAAGAGAGCGAGAGAGAGAGAAAAAAAAAAACGTACAAAAATTAAAACTGTTGTTCCGAGTCTTCTCCGTCAAGATTCACGGTGTGTAGTTAGATCATTCAGTTTAAAGGCCATATCAAATTCTTCCTGTTGAAGTTGAGTTTGTTAAAGGAACAAAGCGGTTTATGTGTTGCAGGACAGAATTTGTTTCATGTATGTTGGGTAGCTATTTATTTGACGTCGCTGGCAGTAGCTTCAATGAACCGCCTCAAAGTAAGGATTATTTTGGCGAAGAGAATTATGTTCACACCTCGATACAGCCTACGAAATTTTCCACGAGCTATTTGTTGAACACAGTTCAATGAATGTAGTTTAGCTGAGAGGCTTTACTGAATTCTATACCGAGACATCATTTTGAAACATTAAGATTCCAAATAACAGCATCGAGTTAAATTTCCTTACTGTATGTGTAAATAGTTCTTTTGGAATTATTTTACAGCATGTATATTTTTATCACATGTAAGCTTTGTAAGAAAAGAAATAACCCACGTGTCAATATTATGAAACCTGATGTTTTGTAAAACCATGTGCTTTGAATGAGTCAGAATTAGACCGTTTCTTCTGTTCACCTGTAGAGTATTTGTTACAAGACAGAGTCCCCATGACCCCTCTGCAAAGGTCAGTAAACAAAACCACGGTCGCACTAGGACACCAGTTTCGGATTGGTCACACCCTTGTTCAGTAAGTTGATTCTTTTTTTTTTTTTTTTTTTTTAAACCAAGAAATAATGTGAACGTTGTTTTTATGACTAGATGTTTGTAAGTGGTGTACTATCATGCTGACTTCTAGAAAAACTTACCTGGTCGAGAAGGTAAGTTTTGGTTCAGAGAGGTCAATATTATGGGAGGGGGGGTGAGAGGGCAGAGCGACACCTCGGATCAAAGCAGACATTCCTTTATCTTTTCCTTTGCCTGTCCTCTCTGGAGCCGCCTTTAGCCCCCGCCCACCTCGAAAATGACTGACGCCTTGTCCGCACGTATTCGGATATGTTTTAAATGCAGGAACGATGACGGACGCTCAGACAAGCATGCCAGGCCAGTAGGTGGTGATAAAGCACGCACGAACAATAAATCAAACACGAGAGAAGAACATTCTGAACATGAGCTGATTTCTCTTCCTTGGTGGTAGCACCTTAAAAAAACAAACAATATTAGCTGTTTATTTATTTGTTTCTCGTTATACGACACCTGTTTCTTCACCTTTCCTTATTTAACGCCTTTCTGGCACCCGGCCCAGCAGTGCTAACGAGCTTCAGGCACATTCTCATTCCACAAAGCAGCAATGGGCATGCGCCAGTTTAGGTGATAACATCACAGCTTCCCAAACACTCTGCTTTACATGCACATACGGATACACAGACACTGGAGTTTTGGAAAATCTCCACTTTAAGAGGACGTTTTAAAGGATCTTGGTTTGCATGTGAACGAGAGGCTCAAAGGCAGAGGGAAATGTGTGTTTTGCAAAATATCTGTAGACATGTGGTCAAGGCCTGAGTGACAAAGGTAGTCCATACGGCGGTTTAGTTGTTTGCATTTCGATAAATTAAACATCACAGCTGTAAAGTAAATTTTAACTGCAGGAGGAAGCAGTAGGTTCCAGCCTAAAATTTCAATTTTGTTCCCATTTTTTGCTCCTGTCTTTGTGTTACTGAATAAAAAGAGGAATGGGACAAAACGCCTGCTTTTAACATGTTGTGTTGCGTTGTCGCCTTGTTATTGTTTTTTTTGTTGTTGTTGTTTTGTTTTTACAAGCCCTTATTGTATTATGTACTATTGTCCATTATGTTTTTTCTATTTAACTAAATATCTTGGCCTCTATGCAGCTTTTCTTGTCATATTGAAATTTATTTAAATATGGGTGACATTTGAAACAATTGTTGCATTGTACATTTTGACAGCACTTTTTTTTATATCTATTTTACCTGACAACTGAAAGCTGTCACTGTATTATAGCAAAGAAATGACTCTTTTAAGTAGGAAACAGTATTGCCAACTTCTGTCAAAAGAGACTTATTTTTAACAATTAATATATTTTCCTTTTTTTTCTTTCTTTCTTTTTTTTTTTTGGATTGGCTTTTATGCTTAACACATTTCGTAAATTGTATCTCCAAAATACCATGTTTTAAAAACAAGCACAATATCAATTGTGATGATTTCACGATTTTATTAGTGATTTCTATGGTTTCTGATGGTTTCACAGGAGGACATTTCTACTACTACTACAGCTTTTTAGCCAAAATGTTAGTACAATATTACTGATGTAAACAGATGGAGGAAATAACGTTTCAATGTTAAGGATGATTTGTAAATATTGTTTACAGAACTATGTGTTTATTAGAACCACGTTATTTTTGGTAAACTCTTGTACATATCTTTAAAATTTCCTGTTTGTGTGAAAAAACAATACTTATGTATTTGTACCTATTTTGTAAAGGAATAAATAAGCTGTTTACTAAACTGAGCAGATGCTGACTTTGTCCATTTCTTCTTTTATCTCACTCTGAAATGTCTGTAGGTCTTGAAGGAGACTTAACAGGAACTAAAAAAATGTAGATTTTACTGTAAAATGTCTTAATAATGAAGCGATGTGTTTCCCTCCGTTCATTCCTCACTCTTTAAAAGGAAAATTAAGCTGTTATGTTTTTGCAAGACAGCTTTACCAAAGTCAACTACTAATTCAGCCTGCTTCATTTCCATTTCTAACATTGCACATGCTAAGTACAAACGCTCAAGCGCTGCTGCTCAACTATGAAAAGTCCCCCTAGGTTTCTGCTGCTAATTAAGCAGAAGCATTTTTGAAAAGACCAAACTGTTTAACTCAGTGTAAAGTATTGGGGTTTGGGAGCATATTGGTTTTTCAAGATCTCGGCCTATTCCCCAGTCCCTCTGGAGCTGTAGACTGCTGATCTGGATTAAGCCCTGAAGAAGACCCTCCCCCTCCCTTTGTAAAAATGAACGGGTCCACATGCTTGGGTACAGAGTCAAGGCTGTGGAGATCTGTCAGGTTTCATCAGTTAAATAACACAACACAGAAGATCAGCTTACTGGCTGCAGCAACCACAATTACATGTTTCAAGCTGGCATCATGTGACGAACACGTCTATAGATCACCAACAGTACAGCAAAAGTCACAGCTAAAAATAAGCTTTGTTCTCCCCTTTTTAAGGTTAATGAAACAGCACACGTCAGACGTACAGTACATCCTTTTATTATCGCAAATATGCAAGAAAAGTCAAATGGAGACACTGTAAATTAACACATGCCCTTTAATACCACAGTCTAATTGTTTTAAACACTTTAAATAATATACATTTGCACCTTATGATACCCTTTGAGATGTCTTAATCCATATGTACACAATGTAATGCTTTGAATTCTTTTCATTCTTTTTGTGAAGAGGACGAAGAGGTCCCTTAAAAACACAAGGGTCCTGTAAAACCCAGAGTCTTGATAATTCAATATACAATAACTGTACAACTGACCCGCCTCAGAGGTGGAGTGAATGCCATGTGAAGTGGCTGAAACACTGACCAGTACTTCATCTGAAAGGGTGGCATGTGTGAACATGTCTGTGAAGTTTCCAGTCCTGTGGAGTTTGTCTAGCTCTGCGGTTAATCTGCCACTTCTTCGCAGAGTTGAAAGGGGCGCCTCGGGTTCGGTTATTGCAGGCAGAGAAACCCAAAACTGCAATTTTTGTACCTTTTTCTCACTTAATGTGTGGAACGATGTTTGAACGGTCATTTCTGTTTTTATTCATATGTGCATGGCCCCTTAGCTCTTTAAAGCTGTTAAAAGCCCATTCTGTGATTCCAAAATGCCACATCAGTGAGAAAATATGCCTTCATTCCTTCCTCCCTGAAAAGAGTAATTCTTGCAGATGTGTGGTTTTAGTACAACATTGATCCTTTTCTACCCGTTTCCTCAAGAACTAACCCAGATGAGTTTCCACACTTCATATCAACTGGATCAAAGATCTGTGGATCAGCAGCAGAGTCAAGTCGCCTGGCTGTACAGCGTGTTCTGAGTACGCTCAGATTTGACTCATCAGTTTGTTTGGTTTGTTGTGGTGTGGTCCTGCGAGCCACAGCATAGGAGGGCGTTTTGAAAAGCAGGGCATGGGGATGACACAGCAGCAGGAGGTGCAGCCCGAGTTTCTGCTGGCACCACTGAGCTGGGAGCCTTCGGGGAGGCGGAGGGGGGTGAGGCGCGCTTTGAAGAGCCCAACATGCCTTGGCACATGAAAGGCCTGGTTGACCATTCCCTTTGAGGCGACTGGATGCAAAGGCGCAGGCCACTGGCAGGTCACAACAAAGATGGGCTTGATTGTGAGAGAGAGCCCCGGGCGGGAGCGCGCTAGACTGCGAGCTACACTTACACCAAGCTCATCTTTATCCACTCGTAGGCCTTGTTTAATCAGCGGCCATCCGGAGAGAGCAGATATTAGGACAACATGGTCAGAAGAACTGCCACCCATTTTTAATGAACAACTAGTTTAGAAAAACAACCCCAGTTAAACTCAAACAACTGCCAGAGCCCACAAAGATCAGAATGGGCTTCTTCTTCTTCTTCTTCTTTTTTTTTTTTATCAGTCTTTTGGAATGGAAGAAACAGCATCTGTAAGTTACACACAAATATAAAGCATGAAAACTTGGCCTTTCTTGTTTCTGTCTTTGATCCAGAAATGTTGAGAATAAGACCAAAAGAATGAGAGCAGGATAGAGTAAATGCCGCCCACTCGCCTCTTTGTGAATAACACGTTGATGCTGGGAGTACAGTTCACTTTGGGTTCTGCCATACATACAGTACATGTGACGATCCATTGAAATAATCTTGGCTTAGAAGTGACAATATTGAAACAAACGAAGACTTTGTCTCTGAAACTTTGTCTGGAGGTACTGTGAGCTATTCTCAACCGAACTGTCAAGACTGGAGGCCTGGAGGAACACATGTTGGTGCCCTTCATACACTTTTGAATAATGCATTGTGACTTTCTTAGCTATAAACTGTAAAGAGAAATGACGTCTCTATGTTTGTACAATCAACACAATAGGCACCTTGTCTCCTTTGGTACCTGCAGTATTTGTTCTGTTCTGCCTGTTTTGAATGTTGCCGTGTTCTGGGAGAAAAACAGCTTGACTTGGCACTGCTCGCTGGGTTCAAGCAAGTGTTTGGTGGGAACTGGTCAGGGCAGCTCTGTAGGAAGTGTTTAAGTGCAAAGAAACATTAAGTATTTAGAGTACATCTCTTGCTGATCACAAGACATACTGATAAACGTCAGCTCTCCATGTTGGTCCTCAGGTCTTCGACATTCTTACTCAACAAAACTGCAGTACACTTAGAGCTTGTGCAACTTCAACCTGAATTTCAAATTTCTGAACTTCCTTAAACTTCCGATCAGAGACCCGAGATATGTTTTAGAGCTAATAAGCAGAAATACCAGGGCACTTTTTTGTGTGTGCTACACATTTGACTATAAACAATGTCGAAACATCCAGGTTCTCTTCATCCCCGTTTGAACAATGGGACTTTTTCTGGCTCTGAATGCATTGCCAGCAGATCGCTTTAGCCACATAGCCTGCAGACATCTGAGTTTCTGCAGCTACTGCCAAGAAACGCTCCCTCACAAGCTCTCAAAGCCTAATGAATACAACGCTCATACATCCTTCATATTGGAGAAAGGAAAAAAGAGACATTAAAAATAATCCTATTAATAATAATTGTTTACACCATGTCATGATAAGAACAGCAAAAGGAGCAAGAAGAACATACTTTAGAAACAACAATGAAAATTGTAATAAACAATCAGTTTGGCAAACGATGCTGTTTTCAGCGAGGCTCCGCAGTCTGCAGCGAGGCCTCTGGAGTGAGGTGGGATGGGGTTGGAGGGTCGTGGGGTCGGGGGAATTGAAGCCTTTTGGGGGACTTGCGAGATGGGATTATATCCTCTTCCTGTCATCCTTCCTGGCGCCCTGTCTGCCAAAGCATCCTTGTCCACAGTAGGCCAGACTTGTCACCACTCAAACAAGACATGGGCCTCATACAGACACAGAAGTGGAGGACACACTGCTGAGGAAGGGGTAGATGGGTGGTGTGTGTGTGTGTGTGTGTGTGTGTGTGTGTGTGTGTGTGTGTGTGTGTGTTAGGGAGTGGAGTGCATTGGGACTCAAGGAGAGGGCAGTTGTGTCACTCCAAATGGGTCCGAACACCTTTTTCATAAGAAGATGAGGGAAAAATCAACCAGTCATGGTACTTAAATGGTTCAAGTGAGCTGCTGTTCAGTCCATTTATCGTTGTTGTTGTTTTCATCACAGTCCCAGATTCTTTGGGCGTTATTTAACATAATCAAAAACTTTTGCTGCTGATGCTTTTTTTTTCCTTTGTTTGGTACTACATTCCCCTTAGAGTTCTGCAGAGCTGGTGAGGTAAACAAGCCTCTGCTAATACTTAGGTATGTTGGGGGTGGTTGTGGTTCTGTTAGGGCAGGGATGGGGCAGGGGTAGGCAGGGTGGGGTGGTGTGAGAAGATGGAGGGAGTATTGGGGGTGGTGGCAGTCCCTCTCCCAGAATGCTCTAGTCCAGGGGTTCCTGTTTTATCCTGATGGGGGTGTTGATGGAGAGACTCCGCCGGTCCTCGCGACACAAAACATACTCGCTGAACTGGGATGAGTCCACGCCGCCTCCACAAGACGCCGCCACGCTGAAACCTTTCTGAAAAAGGCGCTCAAGAACCTGAAAACAGAGACGTAAAGAGAAAGGTATTAATAAGAGAGCTGCCATGTCAATAAAGCTAAATCTAACTGAGAAATACCACTGATAGGCGAGCGGGTTGCGGGTTTCCGACTTTCCAAGGGAAATATGTTTTTCTCTTTCTTTATCTTGTTCGCTGGAATACATCTTCATTTTATGTGAATTTGTCTGTATGTTAAATATGAAGCTACCGTTGGCTGCTGGCTAACTTAGCACAAACGGACAGAGCGAGGCTAGCTATTTCCTCCTTTAAGTCTTTAAGCTAACCTAAGTTAGCAGGCTGCTAGCATTACGTGACAGTAGTATCAAGGTGATTTATAAGAAGATTTATAAGCTTAGTAATATCTCATTACCACAAAAGTTTTCGGTGCATTTTCAATAAATGATCATGCACAACAAATATAAGTAAGTAAGTCTTGGATAGGTATCACTTTCTGATATCCATCCATCCTCACATCAACCTCAGATCTTCATCAACATACAGCATGTGTCATTACCTCCCCCTCCTCCAATCACACGTAGTGATGGAATAAAACCAGAGGGCACACAGACATCACACCACCTCTGCAATATTCATGGCGCTTGTGCGGGATTGGCTACTGAACCGAGGGCATGAGCTCAAAGGGATGAGGAGAGCGGAGTGTGAGGTGTGTTAAGGGGCTCAGCATGGTGAATACTGGAGCTCCTAATTTGAGTAATGAGGCTCGGGTGAGAGGAGAAGTGAGGTCCGTGAGCGAAGGAGGGAGCAACGTGTAGGGAATGAGGATAGGGAGTTATGGGTGATCTGCGTGAGGACAAAGTGTTGCAGCTGCAGGGAGAGCATGGGAGACAGGGATGCATGCTAGCCCTCGAGTGTGGGCATTGATACACACACTAGTCCAAATGCAGATAAGCTCAGACACAAACACGTGAACTCCAGCATCACTTTTCACTGCTCATCTGCTGAAATTCTTGTGGGATGTTGTTTTTTTGGAGGGGGCATAACTAAATCCCAGTGCGAGCAGTGCCGTGTATTTACTTATTCCCCCGTCCTTTTTAATGGAGTGTGCAGCGCATGGAAATGAAAGGTCTCGCCGAGGGCTAACCCCTCTTGCC
Organism: Chaetodon auriga; assembly: GCF_051107435.1. NCBI lineage: Eukaryota > Metazoa > Chordata > Actinopteri > Chaetodontiformes > Chaetodontidae > Chaetodon > Chaetodon auriga. The sequence continues at coordinate 9,414,868 of NC_135074.1, read as the reverse complement.
AAATACAGAGGCAGAGAAGTTCACACAGAAAAGATTGGTTTCTTCAGACTGCCATGCATGCACGCACACAGACACATACACTCATGGCAAAGGATGACCTCTCTAATTACAGGAGCGAGGGCCCCATCGGAGGGCTAAAGTGGGGCGTTTAGGCCTCCAGGTCGAAGGGCTGCAGCCTCCCCTGACTGGGGATCAGCGCAACAGAGAAGAGCAGATAAATCGCACGCACACAAACACAGAGAGACAGTCGTGAGATGCGTGCAAGAATGCAACGCTACAAATGCAATTTAGAACATACATATTCACCCCCAAACTTGACGAACAGACCTGAACCCCCCCGTGCCCCCAGCTTCCTGATTAAAACTAAAATGTGGGCTGACGTGCTGTTTGTAAACAGAAAGGACCACTTGGAAAAGTTACCCCCTCCTTTTTCGTCCTCTGGCCATACAACGACGACGACGACGACGACAAACTGTAATTTGTGAGACAGAAGGGGTGGCAGACAGCTGATGGTGAGGATGGCTAATTAAGAGACCTGCCCAAGCATCAAACACTCCCAAATCCATGACAGACGACGGAGGAGCCTAACGATTATGGAAATGATATTACATAGCCTTCTTTGATCATTGCATCACATTGCATTTTTCCCCATCATCTCTTAACGCATGTGGGACTCTGTCATGTTCGGCAATGAATTTGGTCACAGAGGAGAATGGCCTGATCAATAAAGATAGTCTGAAAACACTTTTATCATTAATGCATGGCAACACAAAAGACTTAAGGATATTATTATAGATAGTTGTAACTGATTCAAGAACACTGTAATGACTATAAGAAGCCATAAAAAACTTCACATTCAGTTTGACACTGTGAATTAGTGCCACGGGGGAATAAACAATACATTGAATAATTAAGATGTAGCCAAGCAAAAGGTTTCAATGTCCACAGGACAGGGCCCTGGAATCAATCCCAGCTGACAGCAGAAAGTAATGCACCCCCTTAAAAAGCTAACACATGTCCTAGTGGCTCAGTGCTGCACAACATACTTGTGTCTGCAGGCTTTCAGATCCCAGCTTATGTTGTACTTATGCAGATTTCTCTGCTTACTTTCCTGCCTCACTTGAGCGAAACCATAGCAAAATATTCTAACAGCCAGTTGCATGTGAGCCATCTGATTGGTCAAAGTTTCATTCCTAGCATGAAGATATTTCCGTGAAATGGAATTAGAGCCAATTAGCATCCCCCCTCCTCATGTACACTGCTTTGAACTGAGAGATGACCTTCCCAAACAGTATTGCCCGTGACCATGTGTGAGGTATGTCACAACCCTCCTTTTTTTCAAAACCAGAAAACAGAACACAGCAGTGCAGAGGATATAGCAACACTTCACTAAAGTTAGCTACTACTACCCTGAACTTTAGCACTTCTTCTTGCCTTTTCCTGCCTGTGTGATCGAAGCAGAAAGCTTAATAAAAGCGTCTCCTCACCCTCTTCATCCCCAGTGATCCTTACACATCTGAAACATAATAAACCATTGTCGCAGTTACAGGGTCGACTTGGCTGCACAGGGATCTGCCCTCAAAACACACACATGCATTCCATCTCACTGAGGTGCCAATCAATCTAGGGTCGCAATGGGGAAGAGGAGGGGATACATCAGGCTCACCACTCTAACCTCCCAGCACCGTATATTCCAACGCAGCCAAGATGGCAGAAATCAAAGCGGATGATTCTCGGGGCTGGAAACCAGAGCACAATGTAATATTGATGGCCACCGGAGTGCACACACACTCGCAACACCTCTCCGGAGGCGCTGGAAGACACTTGCTCCTCATGGCACAGGGCTCGGAGTTGATTGACACATATGACACGCGCTGTATTATGTGATAGGCGCTGCACTCAGGGGGTCGCTTTTGTTTAACTATGCACGGTCTTCAATATGTGACAAGGAGCGCTAAATGCAGTCTCTGCATCGTATCCTCTGCTTATCGCAAGCATCTGGCACAAAACTCTTTCTAATTCTCTAAGCCATCTGCCAGCTTTTTTAGGAATCACAAGCGACAAAAACACTTTGACAGTGTAATATATTCTTATAGCATTTGCTTCACATTATCTAGTAGCTGTCTTTGTGAAGCTAAGCTCGGCATTACAAACGGACACTTTGATTTAAAGAGTCTTTAAGGAGTGTGAATCCACACGATAATTTAGTTCAGGTGACCCTGTAGCGGCAATGCAACCCCTACCCCCGGCACTGTGAATACCCACTGAATTAGACAGGGCACAGAAGTATTTAGGGTTAGGTCAGTCCTCAAAGGGACTGCACATACAGATCAGACTGAACTGAACGAATGTCAGCATGTGAGGATGAAGGATCTCACACAACTTGACTCATTCACTACCCTTCTCGTATTCATCTGAGTTCTGTGGTCTGGCTTTATGGTACTAAAGCTACAGTTACCAGTGGTGGAAGGTAAGTATATCATACTTTTGATGCCACTACATTTATTTAACAGCGATAGTCACTACTGCCATTTGCAGATTCATAAATAATAGAAAAAATCTTTTAAAATGCGAGGCAATCTTAAATATGAAACACTAAATACTGCTTACACGGTGATCCATCAGTAATAATAATCCAGTACTGTAACATTATATGACACTCATTCTGAATTATGACTTCATTCACTTTTGATCCTTTAAGCACATTTTGTTGATAATACATTTGTCTTTTACTAAGTATAATATTGAATAAAAGAATTTTACATTAAAAAGAAGTGGAATTAATTCTTTTACTTAAAGGATCTGAATACTTCTTACTATCACTGATTGTTACATTTGCACTGCAAAACCTAGTTTATGTGACATTACAAATATATAACTCTGATGAAGGATGTTTTATGGCACTTTTTTCAGTCTATCTATAATTGTGTAATTATATGGATCGAGGCACTTTTTCATTCTGCATTCCAGTTTATATTAAGTCTATTTCTTCTGATTAAATTGTGTACAAACTTGGGAATCATCTGATTAATTCTCTCCCTGTTCCCTCTCTTTTCTCTCACGGTGTATCATAACTCCTGTTTCCCGTTGCCAGGGTCACACTTTAAAAGATCTACGTCCCACCACCTAACCATGCTGCGCCCAACAAAAACATTTTTTGAAACATTTTTCTGGCACCAACTGCTGAAGCTGTCAGCGGGCAACATCGTCCAGCCTTTATCCTCAGCAAACTGCAGGTTAATCTGCTGCCTGTTGGGCCTGAGTGCCCGATGCTGTGCTCTACCCACTGAGCCACACAGGCGGTGCAGAGACCCCTAACCACAGCGGTGTTAATGTCTTGTTCAGCCACCGAGGAGCACAGCTGAGGTGTTTGTGTGGCCTTGTCTGCTCTGATGAGCTGTGCTCTCTCCTTCCATCCAGCGCGGGATTGATGGAGTGGCAGTGTGACATGTAAGAGAGTGTTGCTACGTGTTGCGTTCCCCGCCTGGGCAGCAGGGGGACAGGGGGCCCTTCTCTAAGACTGCCTCCGCTGTCACATTGATGAAGGACGGATTGGCTCTGGTCTGATCTGAGTGCTTCATCATGGTGATGTATGGAGCAGCAGGCCTGGCTCCAGCTCTGGGACGCGTGTGTGTACACCTCTGTGGCTCTTTGGCTAAATGTTTTCCCTCTGTTAAGTGCCTTTGCTGCTCTCTGTTTCTCTCCGCTGGATCTACATCACAGCGCAGGTGGTTTGCATTACTCCCTAAATTCCATTCATGACTTCATAGAGAATCACTGGCCAAGGTGGAGTTGTTTATTCTCACTCTCTCACATTTGAATACACAAGAAGAAGGACAAGAGACAGAGCTAAATTTACAGCATACACTGTAAGACTGTAAGAATTTCCTTCCGAGGTATTCTCTCTGTACATACAAGTAGTTAGTATTGTTTGAGTTCTAACTGTAAAAAGAAGATGATATACTGATGTATCAGGAATTTTCCAAGTCCAAAGAGAATCCTTCAACTGCTTTTGAGTATCACTGAGTAAATGAGTGAGATGTTTCATTCCGAAGTATAACCAGTTTTACCGACCTTAGGGACTTTACTTTATCTGCAAGTGAATGCAACTGGATAAAAACTGCAAAACTGCTGTGCTCAGTGTACAGTAAAGTGTTGACAAATGTCAGGTTATCTCATTGTGACCAGCGTATTACAAGGTCAAGCAGTTTCCAGCCCTGGGCGAGACAGCAACAGTACCTTGGCTTCAATAAAATCATTTGGGACTAAAATGAATTCTCTATGCCAGTGATATATGGATATTTGGAAAACGCAAACATTTAAAAGTTGTCACATTGTCGCTCCATCTCTTGTCAGGACCTCTCAAAAAAACAGTGAAGTCATAAATACTCTGTCTGTCCCAGACAGTGCTACATCTGCACCGTCCCCCCTGTCCTCCTCTCCTTGGTCTTCCTCTGTGGGCAGGGTGTGGTTCTGTGTGTGTGTGTGTTCCCCTGGGTTGGGGTCCAGGGCTGAAATCAGATCAGAGGCTCATTGTCTGGCGAGTAAGACGAGGATTATTTTCCTAACCTTCTCATACCTTCACGCAACAATGAGAGAGGACAGAATGAGTAAGTTGTTTAGAAAAATCTCCTCTTACACCGAAAAAACACCTCCATCTGCTCCTCGTGTCCTCATCTACATCGACTCAATGAGCCGGGCCCCTCTACTGTGCTTGCATATGTGTGTGTGCGTTTTCGCTTTTGATTTTTTTTTTTTCTGAATTTTGTGTATCTGTGTGTCTTAAAGGGGTCGGCATGGGACAAAAAAACGAGCCTCACACCACAACTAACGCCACCTTAACCGAGAGAGGCCATACTGCGAGACAAAAGGTAGCATCGCTTACAGGAAACCTCGAAGCTCCAGCTCCTCTTTCTGTGAGCAGTTTGTCTGAAAAGAGGATTTCAGCTCACTTCACCCTCAGAGGAGCAGCCCAATAAAAACCTAAACAATAAAAACTCCTTTCACACCATGTTAGTCAGATGCGCTCACATTCCATAACCAGTCTCACTGGTAAACAGAGTGGGAAAATGTTGTGTTAGTTGATGCGGCCAATTAATTATATTGCAAGTCATTTAAAAATCTATAAAAGAAGTATAAACCGGTTTAGGCTGTTTGAGAAATTGTAAGTATGGTATTAAAAAATGCAATACGTGTATTTCAATTGCCTTGAGCGGTGTTATATTGGAGTCTTTTTTAAAAAGGAGCTGTGTCTTAAAAAGGAGTAAAGCGTAAATTATGCATATCATTTCCCCCCCCTTTCCATTCCTCTTCTTCATCGTTTCGCAGGAAAACATGGCCGCAGTCCACACGTGCTTTGTCCCGCTTGCTCGGCTCTCCTCCCTGGAGGAGGTCTCTCACACTGGCAGGAGGGAGGTGGAGGTGTCAGAGTGCACTAGCCTGCCTGGGAGAGGCTCCCTCTGGGTGCTGGAGGGGGGAAGGCTCCTCTATGTGTTGGCCTGTTCATGGCTGTGGGCACTGGAGTGTGTTATATCGAGCCTGTGGTGTGAGGCTGTTATGTTTCCCCCGTTCTCCCTCTCACAGACCGCACTGGGTAACACAACTGTAAAACTACTTTTCTGAAGTTGTTTTTAACGTCTTACTGCTTCGCCTCTGCGCTACTGTTACTGTGCATCTCAGTCGGACTACCTGTTTGAAAATGGAACAACATGCTGTGAAGCAAGTCTGTCTGAGCTCATATTCATTTACTGTTTGTAGTGTGAGCACAATAAAAAGCAACCCTGTCTCCTAGATTACATCTGCCTATTACTGAATTGTTTTGATAATTACGCTGTGGTGACAACATAATCGCTGCCTGGATTATATTCAGATCAGGTTGGATGATGGACATACAAAACGAGGACATAATGAATGCAGGTTTCATGTCCAGACTGTCTGTGGTAAGGTTTAGGAAACAAAAGCACTTTCGTTAAGTTTTGGGAAAGATCCTGATTTTGGTTAAATGTTATTAAAAATCTTATGTCTCAAGTCACGGCTGACTTTTTCTGCATTAGAACAGGCCATCATCTTCCATTAACATTAACCAAGCACTACCAATGCTGAAACAGAACCATAAAAATGTTGAATAATGCTCACTACAAGTGGATCGTATATTACAAGATTGCCTATGTTTGTGGATAACAAATGAAATGTGCTGTCAGTGAACATTATTCTGATGTGTTCAGTATCAACAGCACTGAAGACATTTCCTTATTATAGTAATAGAAAACATAATTCGTTCTGCGTTATGTTTCCCTCAAAACGTATTTCCTGTTGCAAATTAGTTGTATATGAACATAATTTCAAGGCGACAGGGTTCTAAAAAGATCACGAGCAGCCACATACTACAAAGGATAGGCCAGGCTCAGCTTTCACATCGTGCTACAGCCACGAGAGCCACTTGGAAGCTGTGATAAAATGAAAAACTACACACACTCTCTACACCTGTTATTACCTCTGGTAATCTCTTGACAAACTGACTGTAGCTCCATCAGAGTAGCTATTATCTCAGTTAGTGACAACAGACTATTATCTCTACTGTGGCAAAATGCAGTATAAAAGGCCACAAATCTTGCCAACTGCCTTACAGCAAAGCATGGAGGAAGAATTTGAGCTTATATACAATGAAGAAAAACCAGTGTATGTTCCAGTCTTTATACTGGCTAGTGACCTGAAAATAAAATCTGCAAACTGACATGGAATATGTGGACTGAGAGGGTAAAGAAGAGACAGTCTCTGCTCCTTCAGCTAAAGCCAAAGCTCAGTAACACCAGTGGAGCTGCACAGTGGCCATCAAAGCACTGGTTGTACAGTACAAATGCCAGCCAGGTGTTTAAGTGTGTGTGAGAATGGTGATGGCTGGTGGTGAAAAATGGTTTGCTTGCTCAGCAAAATCCTTTGCTGGATAAATAAAGGTAAAAAAAAAAAAAAAAAAGTCTCCACTGTGGCAACATGCAGAGTGTACACAAGGCCACTAATCATGTTGACTGACTCATAGTGAAGTCTCTCTGTGGAATCTGTGTCCTGTGGTTAATCTCAAATAAGGGACTGATCCCATAAAAACACATCCAGTGCCAAATCAAACTTAAACAGATGCAGAGCTACAGACAAAATGTATACAAGGGCTTCACTGGAAATGCTTAAGGAGACTTGTGCTTTTAAAAGAATTACTGTCACCTCCTGATGCAGAAGAGGCTTTATTCTTTAAAAAATAATGCTAGCCAAGAACCTCAAGGTAAAAATACAGATTATATCATGAAACAAGTCTTTCAGCACCACCACTATGATATTCACATCTTATAAATACATTCATTACATAACGACATCCAGTGTAACACATGAATGAGTTAGGAGTGTGTTACTTAAAGTTACTGTATACTTGACCCAGGAATTATTCAAGCCTACATGTCACACATTGTGTTTATTCAGCAGAGGCCTGCAGTGGCCACCGAGATAAAGCTCCACAGTCAGCTTCACTGTATGCGATCCTACTGTAGGTCTTGTAGTTAACAGGGTGCCAGTTAGTCAAATTTGTGTGCATTATTTTCCTTACAGTATGTCTACTCATGTGCTGGCATCGATTGTGTTCCACGCGGTTCCCTTTGAGGTTGTTTTGTATGCCTGTTCCACCAGAGGTTCACTGAGTGTGAAATGTTCTCAGTTTAATTTCATCTCAATAATCTCAAAACTCAGCTTGTGTATCTTGTGCACAACTATCCCGTTCTACCCTCAAACTACAGAGAGAGCACATACATTCACAGATATGGCACCACGACACAAACTGAATAGTGGCACTTGACTCAACTTTGTATAAGGAAGTTGTGTGTCCTGAAGCTCGAGACAGTCATTTGCCATCATCCGCCTGTATTGCAATGGGGCCTCCGGTTTGAACTGATAGCATGAAGCTTAATCAAAGCTGCACTGAATGTTACATCAGACTGCTTTGAAACTGTCATTTTTATCACCGTTACTAACCTCAAGTCTTAATAGCTGGCTCTTTATTGTTTTGGTTGCATGATACTTCCACGATGTAAAAAGAGATTTTAAAAACAAGCTGCAAATTAAATTATTATCTGGAGCTGCATGTATAGTGACCTTAACATACAGGATGATTTATATATATATATAGTATATAGTATTATAAACCTTAATTAATAAAATCACTACTGGCATTTCTTCTTCACTTAACATTGAATTTAAACATATTTACTGTATCTTTATCATATTTTACATTTCTCTGGTGACAACACAATTTGTGTTGAATGCAGAGTTTATGGTATTTTGGTGTCTGTTTGACTGTTTGATTTGTAGTGTATCCACTCAACATTTATCGTGTCTTATTTTGCCACATCAGCCTGTGCAAAAGGAGAAGTGGTTTGTTGGATTATCAGTCCCATGCTGTCATGCATTACTCAGACTTGGATTTTGCACTTGCTGTCACCAGAATACTCATAATACACTAACATCAAGAGCACCACACCAACCCATGGAAATGGTATACTGACATACCCAACAGAAGATTACACCGCAGCTCAATTAAAACACAGTGAAAACATGCTGGGCTGTCTCAATCAGTTCTATGAAGAAAATGTGTATTGTCAAATGTTTTAGTCACAACTAGATTTGGTAGTTATGTTTTGCATTGCATTGAATTGACTTTCATGTATTTAACGTGTCATATACAGAAGGGGAGAAAACCACTTTCCAGTGTGTTACCTGGACGGAGTTGAGCCTGCAGTAGCCATTGAGGGGAAAGCGAATGACGTGCGTTGGGTCCTGGTTCCAGCCGGCGTTGACTGAGTTACACATAACGTCTCCAGTCTCAGGGAAGATCTCCTCGATGAGCACCTTCTCGCCACTCAAGGCGATCCTCTCGCCCAGGTCGGGCGTGACGCGAACCACCAGGCAGTCGCAGGGCTGTGCCATCCGTCGTTGCTCGCGCTCCTGCTTCCAGCGCTCTAGCTCCTTGATCATGGGTGTCAGCTGGTAATAGCGCGCCTCCTCATACAGCAGGTGGAAGTCCTATGCAGGCAGAATGAGGATAAATGCAGTGAGTTTGCATGTGTGTACAGTCCTCCTGGTTATATGTGTGACTAACACACTGTGAGTTTCACTAGATTACAGGTCGCCATCAAGGTCATCGAGACGAAACCCAACATATGCAGTATTGTGCAATATTAGTGTGACAGCAGGTATATTTACAGGGTAACCTGGTGGCTTCCCCATGGCAACTAATGACAAAGTGTCCTTGAGCAAGACACTTAACCTCTAATTACTCCAGGAGTGCTGTTCTGGCTGCATCTACACTTTGACCCTTCCACAGTAGTGAAACTCCACTGGTGCAGGCATGCATAGCAGAACAAATATCCAGTGGCACACTGATGAATATGCTCATAATGTTCTACAGTATTTCTGAATATTTTTAGGAAACTCATTTATATACAGTATGTGTGTCAGATACCACCAGTGTCCTTGTCCTCACTTTCTGTTATAAGAAACCATTACTAAGGAGGCAAAAGGCAAAGGGTCAAGGCACCATGTTTATCGCCCGTGAAGTCATTATACTGAGGCTTCCCATGACGTCAGCCGTTTAAGAGTTTAAATTCATACTCCTGTGCTCATGGTAAATCCATCTGGATAAGAATCAGAAAAATGAATATTAATAACCTTGTAAAGTTAAGGACATCTAATTGTCACAAATTTTAAAACAGGGTAGTTTAACATCTCACTTATTATCATGTAATACATCTTCTGGAGGGAAGAACAATAAACCAAGATTGGTGAAGGCCTCCGACCAGCAGGACAACACTCTCAATAAACAAAGCATAGC